>NC_049214.1:10548401-11184026 GCF_013347855.1 Anguilla anguilla | reverse complement strand
TGCTCCCCTACACTTATTCTTTCTCCCCCTCCCCCAAAATCCTCACCCTGGGCTAACGCTTCCTGAAAAAGAGGAGTTCCTGTCCTACCTTGAACAGTACCAGTTGACAGTCCCGGTAAGGGTGAACGAGAACGGCGAGTTCCTGAGCTACACTGTGAAACACCACCGGCCCGCCCGGCGGAGGAGGGGACTGGACCCGTCGGGGCCCGACCCGTCCGATTCCAGGATGTTCTACCGGCTGTCGGCCTACGGAAGGCATTTTCACTTAAACCTGACCCCGAATCCCCACCTGGTGTCAAAACATTTTACTGTAGAATACTGGGGAAAAGATGGACCAGAATGGCGGCATGACTTTGTTGATAATTGCCATTATGTTGGATTTCTGCAGGACCAATACAGCACCACAAAAGTGGCGTTGAGCAACTGTAAGGGCTTGGTGAGTAGAGTGACGCACCTGTCACTGCTGTTGATACTTTTATTATTTCATTATTATTTTCAGTAAAAACGGGTATGATCACTTCAGTACTGAATTTGAAAATATTATGGGAAATATTAGGCTTTCTTGTGGACATGGAATATACAGTCTGTGCCTACTCTACTAACAAATATGCGAGAAGCTTTCCCCTGGTGACACATGGCTAATTTGCATTTGCACTTCTCTGGGCAAGATGGAGCAACAGGATAGATGGCTGTGCTGGCAGTATTGGTGCTTGCCCTGGTCTGTTGAACACAGCATTACACACACACACACACACACAGACACACATACTGTAACCAATTGAGTGAGCCTTTTCTGATAACTATTTTGACACCTTGTTTCAATGTCAAAATGTAATTTGTTACTGAGGGCTGCACAGATATTATATGCTTTTGTCACACAACTTTCACTCAGTGTGCTACTCTCCTCCAACAAAGTATTCCCTTGGGAAATAAAAGTGATATAAAGGCACATTCCACTCTAGGGAAAAAAGAGTTGGAAAAAATATGCTGACCAAACATTAACAAAGTAGCTAATTATTAATTCTAAGGCATATATCCAGTCCTGTACTGAGACAAACTGGCTGGCCAGCTCCACCATATTAACTACAGAATTCTATAAATCTATTAAACGCTTTACTTTGCCTTACTTTGGCTACTTCATATGAACGGAAAAATCCCTCTGTTGCTCTTTTGCCAAATGCATTAATCTGGAGATAAAAACATTGTGTTAGCATTGTGTTTACTCTTATTGCAGGCAAAAGCATTGGCACCCCATGATAAGGTATAATTTGAGGTTACGTTCAATTGGCTGAACTCTAGTCATTCCTAATAAAAACCAAAAGTGGAAAATGTGCATTGAAATGCATCAAATGGTCCAATCTCATCCCCACTGCCAAAATATTTTAAATGTTTGCATTGTGAACTATAAGCACATTGCCAAGCGCACCATTGTGTTTCCTTGTGCACTTTGTTATTATTGTCAGAGGTTTTAATTGGCTCCATTGCAATTTCACAGACCTGGAGAATGTGCCATGTGTTTTTATAAATGTATTCCAAGTTACTTTTATGATTTATGTGAAGATGGGAGTGTTGAGAGGTCACATATTGTGTAGTTTGGTCTACATCCCAGTAATTATGGGGTTTTTCCTCTGTTTAATTGATTGTTTGAATGTATTACATTGGAATGTAGTGTTTAAAAAAATATTTTACTGCAACTTTGGTAGACTGAATTTATAGGTGATGCCACATGATTCATATAGCTTGGAATAGCTAAAAGTTGCATTGGTTTCACAGGTGCAGATTGCATTTTTTTGAATCTCTGCAATTTTGGAAGAGATTACATCACAATGCACTTTGCTTATGAGAATGACAAATAAAAGAATGATTTGTTTCAACTGTTTTATTAAACTAGGATCAGATAAAATCTAATTTGGTTCAGAGCATTAAAAACCAATGTTAAACCTCTTACTCTAGCCCATAAAATAAAGAATGAAAAACTTGGAATAGCAATATACTGGGGAAGGAGTTTACATTCCTGGCACATGGCAGTTTGAGCTATCACAAGTTTTATGCATGCAGGTTCCTAAAGAAATTGCACATAAAGAACGATATAAATATTCTGTGTTTGGGTGGCAATGCTGTAAACTGGTAAGGGATGTAATGGATGGGCATGCTATTCAGTTTTTAAGTTCATAAGGGTAGTGTTTCTGTTCTACCCCTGGACAAGGCACTTAATTGCTCTGGGAAATATCCAGCTGTAAAAATGTAAATTTTACAAGTTGCTAAGGGCAAATATAATAACACAAATAATTATGATAATGTTGGAGCTCTGTAAGTACAGTTACACAAGCATTATTGTAACAGCCATAAATCACCAAGATCTTACAGTGGCTTCTAAGCATCTGCATGCTGCAAGTAAGACCTGGAATTGCTCAAACTGCTGTGGAATTGGGGTTTTTTCTCCCGTCCCTGCTATATACCCACAATGATTCAAATGTTGTGCTTTGTCTTGTTTTGCTCCATTGTCCATAACCTGTTCTCTCAATGTTCTTGTTTTTCAACAAGCATGGTGTTATTACAACAGAAGAAGAACAGTATTTAATTGAGCCATTAAAGAACATATCTTCCAAAAATCCCAGTGATTTAAACCTTGAAGAAGGCCAGCCACATGTTATTTATAAAAAGTCTTCCATTCCCCGGCCCCAAGAGCACAGGGAGGAGTTCAGCTGTGGTGTTTCAGGTTGGTGAATCTCCATCTTGGCCACTTGGCCCACTGACGTGAAGGGATGGCTATACATAGTGGTCAAGGAAATATTGGTTTCTTGTGCACTTCATTCACAGAAAAATTGCTCTCATTTGCGAACACTGCCACTTTAAAGTCGTACATCGCATTGGCCCACATCATCCTATGAAAATTCTGGTCTCTATATGTAATGTCTGCATTTCCTCTTCATTAAAGTTGCATTATCCCAAGAGATCAGTTTTATCCAGAGTTTCTCCAGGAACTGTGTTGAGGGAAAGCTCTGCTCCTCAGGTAACTCTAAAATGCTTGACAGTTTGAGAGAAGACAAATGTCAAGATTTATGCTGTTGGGCTGGTGTGTTCTTATTAGGTTGTTATTAGTTACAGCCAAGACTGCCATTGCCATGAAGCCAACATGTTGCAACACGTATCAGCTTGTGGCTTTTCCCAGTGCATCTGAGCTTCAAACACACAGGCCTTCAGCTGCTAGGTTCAAAGGGACAGTGTCGGTTAATTTCTGACATGCAGAAGTGTTTGAATGGGCTTCTCTTTAAAGCACACAGTCAGCTGCGTTAGTTGAGTGCCTGATCAGGGGACCGATACCTTTGCATTGCCTTGGCCTTGTTTACTTACACTAAGGGATCACAAAGTTTAGGACAATGCTGGTGCTAGACTGAATGCTGTTTAGTGCCATACATCATTACAAATATTTTATAACTAGGGCCACCAGTTAGTCTCTCTTTGTTTTCTGGCTAGGCACTTCAGTCCTCCACCAGCTACAGGTCGCGATAGCCTCTATTAAGACACTTCTCAAACAATTATCCAATTTGCACCTCCTCAGTAATCTAAGTTGATAAAATAATTGTCTCTAATTAAGCACGGATGATGACTGACAGCAATATTTACAAGTGACACTCAAGTGTTAAATTCAGTTTGAAAATACCCAAAATAAAAAAGAGTGCAGTTATATAACATTTGCACAAGAAAGTTAAATAAAAAATGTATTTGTGATTCAACTAATGAACCAATCATGGTCTTCAAGTAAGACTTTAAGTTGAATCAGGTGTCTTAGTGCTGGGCTAAAATTAAAATCTGCAGCCACGCCAGCCCTTTTCAGATAACAGTGGTCACCCCTAATTCATATGGATTCATTTCTCTTTTTACTGTAGTGATACTCAATTCTGGTCCTGGAGAGCTACAGAGCCTTCTGGTTTTTGTTTTTTCCTTAAGATCAGTGACTGGTTCAGACCTGAGAAACCAGGTGACCTGAATTAACTGTGTAATCAAATGCTTTAACTGACCAATTGCTGTGCTAATCAAGTGCTGAGTAAGGAGCTGGCTCTCCAGGACCAGGAGTGAGGACGCCTGGCTCAAAGATATGCTTTTCACAGCACTTAAACTTACATCCATGTTCAGTTTTCTTCTTGACTCTCCCCATATTAGATCACCTAATTGTTTTTTTTTTATAAATCTGTCAGTTAGAACTCAGTTATTTGAGTAGTCACTTGACTGTGTTGTTGGAGTGCCACTGTGGTTATGAGGACCACTGTTGGTTAGCCTTTGAAATACAAGTTTAAATCCCTGCAGATCACATGGTGGAGACAAACTGGTGGACCTATTTATAACCTTGCTGACTTTCCTCACCTAAGTCATGTCTACTGGTCTTTGGATATACTGTAGGTGGCATCATACTGCCTAAAGTTTTGTCTTTGGGGTCCATGCAATGCTGTTCAATATAATATTGTCAAATTATTCAGACAGCCATGAGTTTCACCTTGTAGTGGAAGAGCAATGGTGGCTCCACCCACCATTGGTGGTTGGAGTCATCAGTCTTTCTTAGCTTGTATAAACTAGCTCGTACGAACCAATCATGACACATTGGTTTCCATCACAACAGCACTATAATTACTCGATTTTGGAGTCTCATGAAGGCTCACTTTTATGTTTCTAGAACATTCTACCAGTCTGGACACAGGCTGTGATTGCGATCATAGCCATTGGTGTGCATGGCTCAAATGGTCTTTTGCTGTTCCAGTGACTTTGGTTACTCCAACATTCAGAGTTCTGGAGTTCTGAGAACAAAAACTGTGGTCGAAACACAATCTCCTGATTTGCCTGAACTGGTCCATTGTTGAAAGACAGTCTGTGGTCTCTGAGGAAATATTTTTTTTAAGTCACATTATTAGCCGGATCCAGTCGCTGCACATTACTGCATAATGCCTTAATGGCAGGATGTTTAAAACTCGGTTGTTGCTGTAAACAGTCAGAGAACATTTCATAATGTTAACTGGTGACCCCTAAAGTCGCTCATTCTCTCTTTACCTCCCCCCCCCCCATACCCTGCCCCACCCTACCCCACTCCATCTCTTACAGGCCTCACAAGAAGTGGGACACCCTGCTGGCTGAGCAGTCCTGTCTCCACTCCCCCAGCCCCTTCCCCAATTAATAGCAGTACAAACAGCGCCCACCGGCATAAACGATCGGTCAGTTCAGAGCGTTTTGTGGAGACCCTAGTGGTAGCTGACAAAATGATGGTGGGGTACCATGGGCGCAAGGACATCGAGCACTACATCCTGTCTGTGATGAATATTGTAAGTTTGATCCCACTTTTCGGTGTCTAACCTCCTCACCGCTGCCACCACCCCAGACACCCCCGGCCCTCCAGCACAAAACAGCTGGAGGTGCATTTAAATAGCTCTGTAGTATTACCGCCGTGAAAGTTGTAAATGTGATTGTGGTGAAGCGTCTTTATTCTGCCTTTCTTGCGATTTACAAGACTCCATTGATTTCCCCGCAAACGGAAAATAATTTTGGGTTTATGTTTGAAGAACTTACTCTGCTGTATCTTTTCACTTTATAACAATGAAAAAGGCCCCTCTCTCCTCTTAGTTTTATTCTCAGCGAAAAGAAAGAGTTCATGTGAGATAATGGCACTGACATCTTCAGAGTTCTTACCGGGAGTTCACCATGAAACCTTTTGTGATGTTTTCGAACGTATGTTCATAGTAAGGAAAGTCAAATGGACAAATTTTCAAACCTCATCTTAATAGGTAACATAGGGTTATAACTGGTCATACATTTGCTGTGAACTTAGCATGAACTTAGTATGCGGTTAGTGCATCTGCGTTTAGGTGTTGGGTAAATTTTGCCGTATTGACACAGTGACACAATTTGTCTGACTTTCTGTCTTTTTTTCTTTTCTGGAGGTCAGGTTGCCAAACTGTACCGGGATGCCAGTCTAGGAAACGTTGTGAACATTATTGTAACACGGCTGATTGTTCTGACAGAAGACCAGGTGAGGATGCTCTCAATCACTCAAGTTTTCTCATGTATCTAGCTTCAAATCTTTTAAGGCATAAGAAGTTTCTTTCATTATTCTGTAAATGAAATAAAGTTTTCAATAATGCCCGGCAGGTCTGTCAATCAATTCATTTTTGTTTTGTAATTGCTGTGATTATACGTGGAGACAAGTGCAATTTTAGTCTTAAAGGTTAGCAGACACATTCAATTGATTGCGTAGTCTAACTGCAATATGTGTTTCTCAAATGTTGCACTCTAACTGCTTAAGAGATATAAATGAGGACCCCGTCTGTTCCTTTCATTTTAATGCGTGGAGCAGAGAAAAACATTTAGGTTCAGTATCTGCTTTTCCAGGTTGTACTGTTTTTACCCATAGACCACAGTGTGTGTGTGTGTGTGTGCGTGTGTGTGTGTGTGCGCATGTGGATGTGTGTGTGTGTGTGTTTGTGTATGTTTGTTTTTCCCCAACGCACCCACATGCGTAATGTAGTATGTAGGGTGCACACCCAGACACACAGAGGGACGTTGTTCTCCGCTGTGTCCCAGACCTCGCTTGTGTTGGCCAAAACTCACCAACCACGGCACCATTGACCTACATCCCTCCTGTGCGTAGGCCATACCCCCTGACCCCTATACTCTCTGACCTGATAATCGGCCTGGGAGGAATGGTTTGCTCCATAGACATGAGTTTTTTTGACACTTGAAGACTGACTATTTGCCGAGAGAAAGAGAGAGAGAGAGAAAGAGATAGAAGGAGAGACAGAGAGAGAGGCAGCACACAGGCCATGGCACCGTTAAAAGGAAATCGCAGGAAAGACTATTTTAAGAAGCTGAAGGACTCGCCATATGAGGGCTGTCAACTATTTTATGTGATTGGCATGGATGTGGCGGAGGGAAGCATCTTACCATATGACTACCACCACTAAAGATGAAAGAAACTCAAATAGAGATGTGCTCAGACGCCACTCCCATGGGAAGCTTCGCTTCATGATTTTTTTTTTAATCTAATGGAAAAAACAGAGGCTGAGTTTTTTTTTTTTTGGTATCTTTTTTCAGGAATCATACATGTCATTTTTTCACAGGATGGAAGCAAAACGAAGCAAAGATTTCTATTCTTGAGAGTTTCCATTATAGATAGGACCCTGTTATGAGACCGTTATAACTCAAGGACATGGAATATACTTTGTCTGCCAAATCACGGACTGTCGTGATTGGTGGTTAATTAGCTGTACACATGTGTTCAGACACGTTAAATGTCCGAATTTATTTGTGTGTAAGTGTGTGTATGTGTGTGTGTGTGTGTGTGTGTGTGTGTGTGTGTGTGTGTGTGTGTGTGGAAGTTGGGGGGTGGGGGCATTGTGCCTGTGCATGCCTGTCTGTGCATTTGCATTGTTTGACGTCTGACTTGGACATCCTGAACACCAAGTGCTGCTGTTTATATTTTTTTTAAAATTTTAATTAAACAAAAACAGTTGTTTACAGCAGCTGGATGGCTGTGTCATAGTGTTTACAGAGGGCCATCAAATGGTGACCTAATTGACCTACTTGCACTTGGTCAATGATGTTAGTGTTATGTAATGTTCAGGGCCCTGAACTTAGGATGAATGGTTGTCAGTTGATCTCCTGTAGAAGGACTGATATCTGTCCCTTATTTGCACATGGGACAGAAGTGTTTTTTGTGATAGTGATACTCAGCTCTTTTCCCCTGTGTGTGTGTGTGTGTGTGTGTGTCTGTGTGTATGTGTGTGGGGGGAGGGGGTTCTTGTGTTTTAGCCAAACCTGGAGATTAACCACCATGCAGATAAGTCACTGGATAGCTTCTGCAAGTGGCAAAAGTCCATTCTGTCACACCAGGGAGATGGGAACAGCATCCCAGAGAATGGAATTGCTCACCACGACAACGCTGTTCTTATTACCAGGTTGGTATGGAAATTTTGTCCTTTCATGCTATTGCAGTGACATCATAATTCGCAAATTTCCCTTTTCCAATTGTTTAAGCCACTTATAGTGATATCCTTGCTTGTCATGCAAGTTTTGTTATGTAGAAGCCATACTTTCTATGATTTAGCATTTTGTATGCACATGCACTATACGGGGGAAATACTTTTTCTAACTGGCAAGTGTAAATGTGTATGAATATATTTACGTATTTTGATATGAAGGTTCATGAACCATTCATCACCAGTAGATAAAGTAGATCACATCCCAACTACTGTGAAAGGAACATTTTAATGAATAGTTGAATATTTGTTATTCCTTGATGCTGGTATTTACGTTTACTCAGTGGATCGTCCCAAGTGCTTCTAGTTTACATGGTTTATTTAGTTAAATGTATTTTTCCTGCCTAGTCCTGTCTTCTCAAGACCTGTTGGTTTAGTTCAGATTGATTGGCTTGTTTATTGGGTGGCCCCTGGATGGAGGTTTTTTCATTCTTTTCAGAGCTTCCCAGTCACTCAAAAGTTGTGGGAGCAAAACATTTGATCAGGACACTTTCATCTGCAAATTGTCTCTCCGTTATATCTTCGTATGATGTCATTTTACTTCTGATGTGGTATGTGGTGTCTGTTTTTTTGTTTGCTTTCTTGGCACCATGAACTTCCTTCCCTTAGCTCTTCATGTCTTAGAGCTCAGAGGGGTGTGACACTGAATGTAGCATGAAAAATGGTGAACCATTTACAGCTTACATATTTCACCTCAGGTCCTAAAAATCCTTGAGTTTTTGAAAGTACTGCTTTATGCATACCAGTCATTCTGCAGTTTATGGGTGGCAACTGTGTTTTAGTGAAAACACTGTCATTACCAGGAATCAGGTTTATTATTGCTTAGCTGTTTTGCCGCAGACCCTAGCAACAGGGCATATCCCCTGTTGGGAGTTGGGTCCACTTGTTATGTCTGGATAGGAGACTCATCCCGTTGATTGGCCTTGAAGTAAGAAAACTGAATAAAAAACCATACCTCTTTTTTATCTCTCATTGAACCTGTAGGCCATTCATCATCAGTTAGCTGAAAATTCTGAAACTGAATATAGAAAGGATGTTTTTTTAAAGCTGGCTAACTCCACTGGTTGGTCTTTGGCTATAAGTTCTGAAGTACTGAAGGCTATTTCATGCCTTGGCTTTGATAGCAGCCTTGTTTTATGAAGTTGCCACCACAATCTGTGAGCAGCATTTCTAGCTACCATGGGTGTCATATGGTGTAAGTCTTAAAATGCTCCTTGGAGATTACTCTGTAGCCAATCTCAGACACATTTTGTTGCTGCGTTTAGCACCTCATGGTAGTAGTCAGGGTGAGTTATGAGCAATGGTAGGTTTGAATTCCAAGATAATGTTGCTGTGTCTCCCTGCCAGGCCTATAATCTACAGTACTACACTGCTCGGGTAGGGATCCTGCTGTATAACTGGGTAATATTTGGAATGCAAACGCAGTTTAAGTCCCAACTTAAATATGAATTTTAATGAATGGTAAATTATGTATTAATCTCCTTTCTCGTGTTAGGTATTGTAATCTGTAGAATGTGTGATGACTCGTACCTTTTTTCCTACACACTGAGGGTGTGCCGTCAAGTCGGCATGCAATTGGTTATGTTCATGTCACCAAAACTCTGGCCCCAGTTGTTATAGAGATCAGATTGCTGTTTGCCGAAGCTTGAAAACTACCTTTTGAGTCCAAACAAAAGACAGAGCAGAATTTAGTTTGGTTAACTTTCTGTGACACGCCCTCCAAAGCAATCAGGATTTGAATCCTGTTTACATCTGTTTACATGGCCCTAATTCATTGTGAAACTGGTTGTTTTTTTGGGGGAGTTCTGAGCGCTGGAGTCCAAGGCGGCATTGTGAGGAGATGATTGGCTGCTAATGCCAGAGGGCTAAGTGAGTTTGCAGCTTCAGAACAGACAGATTGCGGCCAATGCGAGGTGTGCTAGTAAACAACTAGCCATTGTGTTCCTAATTACTGGTCGGCCGGTTTGGGCTCCGGCACACGCACCTCCGCTCTGTGCCGTAAACGTGATTAAGGAGCTGTGGTCAGCGTTATACTCACCATCAACATTAAAGCTCATTAGAAACAAGCGCTGGGTTCTTTGGGTTTCCCTCAAGCTGACACAGAACACTTAGTGAATTACCTGTGTGCTCATCTCTGTTACCGACAAAGTGTGTGGCCCAGTGGCTAAGACTCCTGCAAGGGGAGGTTCTCTCTGCCTGGCTACCAGGCACTCTCCAGTCCTTTCCTGTCACATTTTATCTAAAAAAAAAGCATAAGGAACACAAGGAAGTGGAATGAGGAGTACATGCCATGCAGCCCACCCTGGCCATCATTTTGCTTACTGTTTAAAGAGCGTCCAGTTCTGTGTCAAGTCTGGTCCTTAACTCTCCATGGATCTCTGCTTCCTCTGCCCGCCATGTACGACATTCCATGCGTTACGGTCAGTGTGGTTTCATATGAACTAAGTACCACTTCTGCCATATTTTTGTCCAGTTTATTGAAATAAGTTCTGTAATCTACTTTCTAAAAGCAAACCTCTATGCCATACTTTGCTGACATTACAGAGTTAATGAGTTTAATTTAAACAGTACTGTGAGTTGGTCTCGTTCTCCTTCAGTATATTATATCAGTACCTTTATTTTAGTGTGTTGTCCAGCACTTATATATTCATATAATATTCTAAATGTTTTTTCTTTAGCATGAATGGCTCTTGACCATGGGCACTGTTTTATCTGTGATGGTTGGCATGCAACCCCACTGTCTATTAAGAAAAAGGAATGAAAACTAAAAAAGACCAACATCCTCTAGCAAACACTAGACAGCATTGAAGGTTCCGCTAGAGACAAGCTTGGGAGAACAGAAGGCAGATGTATGATCAGCTGTCCTCTGGAAGGGCAACATCACAGAGATGATGAAAAAAAGGTGGGCGTGCAAGACCAGGAAGCTGTCATTAAACAGCGCGCCTGGGAGGAACGCCACTGCAGAATCCCTGCCAGAAAAGAAGGGACCGCTCTTCAGAAGCCCTGTGGGTTTAGGACCGTTTACATTAGTGAGACACGGTTGTGTGGACATTTATGTGTGTGGGGTTTTCTTTTATGAGTAATGATATCCTGGCACGAGCTTCCAAAGAATGTTTTTTTCATGTCAGGTCGAGGGAAGCCTCTCTTGTGAAATCTTTTTTCTTTTGGTAGTAATTGACCTAATTTTGCATAATTGGCCTAATTAATTCACATGTCTGCTTGTGCGCTTATGGGTGTTGAAGCGAGCATGTTTATCTTGTTGTGAGAGGAGAAGTGCCTAGTTTTCTGTAGTAATTTGATCTGGGTCCCATCTGCACTTTAAAAAGCTCCTAAAATAACTGCAAAAAATAGCTGATAGTACAGGTCAATTTACTGTAAGGTTTCAAAGACCTTTCTGTGCAGGTACATTTACTAAAGGACAGAATCATTGGCTGTTACAGCAAAGCACACTAAACGCACTGAAAGCACACTGTTCTCATAAACAGTAAGAAATAATAGCCCATCAGCTATGTAATTAACATATAATTGACACTTATTTGAGAGGTATGGTATTTTGACTCATGGCCTGTAATTGACTTCATGCATATGATAAGTAATAGAATGGTACTGAGAAACTGTTACTTTGATGCAGAGATATTTTCATTTTCCTAAAGCGGACTGGGGGAGTCTATTCCCATGTCTCTCATATACTGCTTTTACGAGACCTCAGAACAGAGCTTGATCAAAAGCGCTTAGCTGAGCCATTAGAAGACTGGATGGTAAGGACAGTATCTGCACTGAATGCTGATTCTATGAACACTGTGCATTGTGCACGGACAGACGATTTGGGGGTTGGGGGGGATGGGGGGGCAGGAGCATTGCCCCCCAATTTGAAATTCCATTTTGTTAGGAAATGGAAAAATAGTTTTTTTTTTGACAAAAGCAGCTGCTGATATAGTCACTGGCCCTTTTGAGAGACAGGCTATGCTACAGTATAGTAACGGTTATCGATGGAATGCTGCTTTTGGACTTAGAGTGGTGCTATTGTTAATGATTTTTTGTGGGTACAAGTTGTGGTCGTGTTTTCCCGAAAAAAAAATTTAAAAAACGATCTATTAGTTTCATACGCTCTTTTTCTCAGCCGGCTGCGGTATGCGCGAGCGCTGCAAACGCAGCTGATGCGCGGACGTTGCGGTTCACGCGCGGCCGAGCTCACGTTAGCGGGCGTCTGTGAGCGTGTCATTCCGCCATGCAGCCGGGGGGGCCAGACGTCAGCCTGGGGCCCTCTTTGCGGCTGCGCCCCGGAGAGCATCGCGTCAGGCCCCTCCTTCTTGGGGAAGAATGCGGGCCCCGTCATCGGCGTAGGTCTTGATTAGCCTTTGGCAGATGACGGCCTGGGACGCCATGCCTCATTTGGAGTGGGACTGTCTGAGCGAGAGCAGTGAGGGAAATTAAAATAACTAAATCAAAATAAATACGTTTACGGAGGAGGCAAGAGCCCAGCCGACCCAGAGGCTCTACCTCATGGTTTTGGACCGGGGCCATCGGCCTGAAATTGAATTTGCTCTGTCCTTGGGTTTTAATAGATTAAAAGCATGGATATTATTGGATTACTCATTTCCATTAGAAAGCCCAAAACCATGTAGATCATTCTTTTTTCTTTTTTCTTTCTTTTTTTGCTGTTTTATTTCCACCACCAGTACCCCGTTCCCCCCCCCACTATCATTTCATTGGTTTTACATGACTGAGAGTGCAGCTAGGGGGGGGGAAGTCGTGGTGATGCAGACTCGAAACACCAATGGTGAAATTCCCTGTGTGAGAACGGAGGTCTTAACAATGTCTTTGGTGCAGGGTGACTCAGCTGAGGTCCCCAGTTGAATATGTGCATAACTGGTCCTTGTAATTATTATAATTTTACCTTCCATGATGGTGCATGATGCATAGATTTTTCCAGAGTATTCTTTGACACTCCAAAAAAAGAGGAAAAAATAAAAGGGAATAAAATTAGTGTGACGATGGCCAGTGAATTCTGGGAAATGCCAGCCATTAGGACCTCTCTGTTTAACGACACCTCGTTATCAGTTTTGGTATTTATATGACATATGCTTTTAATATGTGGCCTTCATTTATTTATCTGATATTAGGCCCTTTAAATGGTTGTGCTAGACAGATGTGAGCCACAGCTGTAATTCATTGGCTTTGATTGTTTTTTTTCCCCTTGAACTGAGAACAATGTTGCCTCATGGCACTGCGGTACTTTTTTCTCCTGTAGCTTTTGTTAGTAATTACATATGATCTCTCTCTCTCTCTCTCTCTCTCTCTCTCTCTCTCTCTCTCTCCCCCCCTTGGCTGCCATTGTCTCATTGTATCATTTACTGTCAGAGTGGCCCCATTTTTTGCTGACAAAAGCAAAAGAAGCAAATGCATTTGGTAAAACTTGTGGTAGGGGCAGTGACTGTGACCTTGTCGCTGTGGGGGTCAGGACATGATCCACAGGTGGGTGGGTTAGCATTATAGGACTGTTTTCATTGCAAAATAGAGCATTTTTTAATTGGCAGTTATGGAATATGTTGATTTAAAGAGTCATGTTTCAGCCCTTGATACAAAGGCACACATACATCTCAGCTTAGTATGCAGTCTGCTTTAAAATGAAAGGATAGAGAACTCCACTCCAGAGTGAGATCTGTTGAATCGGAATTGTTTGTATGTTGCTACTTGCTTATAGTCAGCGGTAGATATTAGTGTGACTTTTCTCACTCTTGATTTAGAGGTCTGACCTCGGTCCGGATGACAGCGCAAAATATACCATGGCCCTGTGCCCTTGGCGGGTCTGTGGTCTGCGAGCAGGTCCAGCGCTGAAGAGCACATCTCTGGAATGAGAGTGCTCTACATTCTTCACTGAAGCTCTGCAGTAGGCTCTGACTGAGAGGTGCTGACAGCTCTAGAAAAAAAGAGAAAAAAGCAAATAAATCACACTGATTTTAAGAGACACAAATAAATAATGCTCACATATGCATCTGCATAATTTAAGAAGTCCCTTTAGTTGCATAAATAGTACAAGTCATGGAGACACTGGATTTAAGCGACCGCTCACCTGATCTAGAACCATTATTGCTGCTTTTGTGACACTGTCCCCCCCTCTCTGGGTGCCTGGCCATTTGGTAAGCTGTGAATTTCATGCACAGTCAAATAGCCTTGAGAAAGATCAGCAGGCTCATCTTTGCTCTTTAGAGCATATTGCTTTAACAAATTCTCCCTGTACACACACACACACACACACACACGCATACACACACACACACACACAAACATACACACATGCATATACACACATATGTACACACACACACATACAGACACACACACACACACACATACATACTCACACACACACACACACACACACACACAAACATACACACATGCATATGCACACACACACACACACACACACACACACATATGTACACACACACACACACACACACGCACACGGACATACATACTCACACACACAGACATACATACACACACACACACCCCATGCATCCCATGTAGCATGTGTATTAAAACCCCTGCTGAACCTAAAATGTTATTCAGGCACATTGCCAGGTAAGATATTAATGATGTCTCCTTGTGATGACACGCTCTGTAGAGCTAAGCAGAGATTGGAGGTCCTGCTTTGGCAAAGCGTCGTTTTGGCCCTCCTGTCTCTCAGACTCTGTTCTTGACAGTTATGTAGGCCAGATCTCCTGTGGTCTCCATTACATAAATAAGTGCGTAAATAATGACAGCAGCTCAATCAATAACAGCAATAATAACGCTGGAATAAATACAAAGGACTCGCGAAATACTTCTCTTTTTGGCGGTTGGTATGATTCCTCAGTTTGATGTGTGAAAATGTGCTGGGTCATGCAGTCAGGACATGGTTTTACCCATGGGGCATTTCCCACATGCGGGAGAGAGGAGAAAGAATGCAGGCTAACCCATGTCCCCTAAAATCAGTTGGGTGCCTGTTTTACTACTTGCGAGGAAAAATGTGTGTGTGTGTGTGTGTGCACGCATTTGTGTGTGTGTGTGTTGGGGGGAGGGGCGGGGGCACAGCTCCAACTACTGAGTAGTTCCAGTGTTATTCTAGTGAAAAAGTGAGAAGAGGTCGGGAGAAGGAGTGGGTGTGGCCGTCCCTTTGAAAGCTTGAGATTGCTGTAGATTGCTGTAGATTGCCACTCCAGCTGTTGCCTTGCAGCTCCTACCTGGGTTTATGGGTTTATGTCTTTATTTCCCCTGCGCTGGCAGGTGTCCTCCTAGCCTGGGGTCAGACCCTAGCTGGAGTTCCTCCGCTTGTGTTTCGCCGTTCCAGAGTAGGCTGCCTCCCCAGCCGCAGGTGGGTGATAATGCCCACGGCGGTGTACCAGCTGGGGGACGGCCTTACCGGGTGAACGGGGAGGCCCAGCTAGGCTCAGGGGAGTGCGGCGTTTTCAAGCCAAGTGTCGTTCGTTAAAGGAAAAAAAAATCTCTTTCTCTCTCCTTACAGGTATGACATCTGCACTTACAAGAACAAACCCTGTGGCACCTTAGGTAAGGAGGAGCAAGCGGTTACCCAATTACACACAGTACTTTCTGTTAATGAGTGAGTAAGCATCACATTCATTCTCTTGTACAATGCTTGTAATGACATGGAGATTAGAATTGTGTAGGGGGAGAGGGTCGGTGAGGCAAAACACACTGTTGTCAGCAAAGAAGAAGGGCGCAAGCAAGCAGTTGTCAGTAACGAAGATTGTGCGATCAACACACGTTGCCAGTCACGCTATGTCAACAGCCACAAAACTAGGCGAGCAAGTGGTTTTTTTAAATTACGCATACATGTTTCAGACTTCAGTGATTAGCTGCCGCCTCGCCTGGGCAGGGTCTCCCTCTCTTCCACGCTGCGTGTGATGCCTGTCTGCTCTGAAACAGGGAGGGGCCTCTGCGGCTCCTCCCCCCTGAGCTGCGGCGGGAAAGCTTGGCGCGCGCGGGGCTCGAACATGGCACCGCAGCCTCAGACGCCCACGGCTCCAGTTTCAGCGCCTGCCCCTCTCTCCTCCCTCGCCGTCTGCGAGGTGTCGGAGGTGTTTATGCCTCCCTGGGGGCCGTGGGGTGGGGCGAGGTGGGGGGGGGGGGGCAGGACGGGGCACAGAATTAACCTGTAGAATGAAACCCACTGCTCTCAGAGGCTGAAGATTGTGAGTGGAGTGAGAGAGGGAGAGAACGAAGGAGAGAGAGAGAGAGCAGGAGAGGGGGACAGCGTGTGAGAGAGTGAAGAGGAGAGGCAGCGAGGAAAGAAGAAATGGAGGGAGCATGCGGGTTATATTAGTGAGAAAGGTATGGGATGAGTGAGGGAGGAAGAAAGTGTGAGTGAGTGAGGGAGAGAAAAGGTGAGCAGAAGGTGAGAGAAGAGAAGAGAGTGCTAGAGAGGTTGAGAAAAAAGAAATGGAGGGAGAGAGTATGAGAGAGATGGTCATGAGCGAGAGAAAGAGACAAAAAAAGCATGAGAAAGAACGGGGGAGAGAGATAGTGGGAAAGATAGAGGGTGAGAAAGAAGGAGAGAGAAGTAAAGCAGACTGCAGGGAATGTCAGTGCCCCATCTTATCGGTGAAAGGCCCTCTAGGTAGAGCAGTATATCTCAGAAGTAATATTGTGACTCCGGGGGTGGTTTGACAGGTTGACCGCATTCGTCACATTCCCGCCTTGGCTTTAATTGCCCTGGCATCTGCTCGGCTTCCTCGTCCAGCAGCCCCCTCCCCTTCTCCCTCCCCCCCTCCCCCCGGCGCTCCACGGGATCATGATCTGGGGTCAGCGCGTTGGCCTCTGAGGTCAAGGGGTAATCCAGGAGAGGAGACAATGCATGTGCGACCTTTGAGTTTTAGTAGAAGCAGAACCCCTGGGTTTTTTTTCAGCTCTAAAGGCAGGGGAGTATTTTTGTGGGGGGGGGGGGGGGGGGGGGGGGAGGGGGGGCTGAGCTTCGCTGTCTCCCTGTCACCTCCAGGTTGCCCTCCCCTCCTGGACTGGCTTTGAAAGTCAGTAGCCCTTTATTTGCGAGTTTGCTCTTGCCCGCTTGCCGAAGGAGGCGGAGCCCCCCCGTAGCTCTTACAGACTTACAGACCCAGGTAGATCTCCCCCCTGCCCCCCCCCCCCCCCCCTGGTCTGAGGTCTGAGCTGTGGTCCGGTGTCTCTCAGGACTCTTTTGGTTTTGGGCCTAACAGCACTTTGACCTCTGTGCTCCGGGGTTCTCCCCCCCAGCCTCTGATGAATGGAGGGATCTGGTTTCCCCTCCTGCCATGATGGGGGGTGATTCAGCCAGCCCTCTCACATGGCTGCCGCTCTTTACAGACATCACCGGCCCTGTGACGCCGTCATTATCGCCCCCTTTAACGGTCTTTATTACATTAATCCCGCCTACAGTGTGCGGCTGCACATGGGCAGACTGATCCCTCTGCTCACTCTTTTGCCTGTCAGGTTACATTGCAGCTAACTAGCTGAATGAAGAACCACACACACACACACACATGCACACCAACACACACACACACACACACGCACACACATATATATAAATACAAATAAACCCAGGGGTATATAAACATACATATACACAGACACAATCACACATACACAGGCAGACATGCAGGAACACACACAGGCACACACACACGCACACACACATGCATACATGTTAACCCCAGCCTGTGCAGAATTTCCTCATGCGCTCTTTTCCGCTGGTGTCATACAGGGCACCACCCCGTTGTCAGTTAGCGCTTCCTCATGAGAAATGGCCTCCAAACCAAAGATCGCACCACCATGGGGGTTTGAGGAAGTTGCACTAGAGACACCTGGATTTTGGCCTTCCCCCCTTTTCCACAATGGAGCACGGTGACCTCAACGCCCCACTGCGCCCCCCCCCCCCCCCTTCCCCCCAGGGCACAGTCTGTAAGGGATGTGGGCCCTGACTGTCTGCAGCCCTAAATCCACAAAAAGATGAACTAGCAGACATGGTGACCCAGCCCACGGTGCCCCACAGTGACCCACAATGCTCCACAGTGCCCCACAATGCCCCACAATGCCCCACAGTGCCCTGCAATGCCCCACAATGCTCCACATTGCCCTGCAATGCTCCACAGTGCCCTGCAATGCCCCACAATGCCCCACAGTGCCCTGCAATGCCCCACAATGCTCCACAGTGCCCTGCAATGCTCCACAGTGCCCTGCAATGCCCCACAGTGCCCCACAGTGACCCGCAGTGGCCGGGCCCCAGGCAGACGGCATGCAGTGGAGGCTCGTTAAACACTCACACGCTAGGCACAGCCAGCAGTCCTACTGCGGCATGCTCTCCGGAAACATAAAAAAATCTGCATGGATTTAATATTTCCTCCAGTCCACGGAGATCATTAAAAGCTCTTTAAGTGGAAGTTTGTTTTTCGACAGAGGGGAAAATTTTGAAAGCCCCAATGTTACTAATGACAGCTGACAGTCAGTGTGGAAAGCAGGTGCTTTTGGGAGCTGATCTCGCTGTGTCTTCTGGCATGTTCTGCTGCTCCGCCTGCTGTCGACATTGACAGCCTGTGTTGTGAATGTAAGGGGTGAGAGGTGTAGGACTTTCATTTTACACATTCGGAGTTTAGCTTTTAATTCATTTGGTCTTTTTGCTCATCTACCCACTCATAAAAAATGTTTTACACATTCAGAAATCAGGTACTCTTTCTTACACTCTCACTCTTTCTCTTTCTTTTTTTTGCCTTCTCTGCAGCCTTGAAACGGCAAAAACATCTATATATTTTTTGAAAAAAAAAAAAAGGAAAATGTTTTCTTAAATTCCCAGCCCTGGCTCGCATTACTAGGTGGTCCCTAGTTACCAGAAGTAAAATTTATAAATCTAACCCCTTGTCTAGACATTTTCCAGCTCCGACTGCAGTTCAAAAAAATATTAATGTCTAGCCGGCGATGCAGAACTCCCCCCGGTGATTCAGGGAACGACTTTGAGTTTAACTTTTTGCCAACTCCTCTGTCAGTGCCACGGAGGTTGCAGCGAAGAATCCAGGCTTTTATGGTGGGGGTTTTTAAGAACACTGTACCTTGGCCTGAATGTTTGTATTTGTGCCCTTGTGTGTATGTGTGTGTGCGTGTGTGTATGTTTGTTTTTGCATGTGTGTGTGTGTATGTGTGTGTGTATGTTTGTTTGTGCGTGTGTGTGTGTGTGTGTGTGTATATGTGTGTGTTTGTGTGCGTGTATGCGTGTATGTGTGTTTGTGTGTGTGTGTGCATGTGTGTGTTTGTGTGTGTGTGTGTGTGTGTGTGTCTGTGTGAATGTGTGTGTGTGTGTGTGTCTGTGTCTGTGTGAATGTGTGTGTGTGTGTGTGTGTGTATGTGTGAATGTGAATGTGTGTGTGTGTGTATGTGTGTGTGTGAATGTGTGTGTGTGTGTCTGTGTCTGTGTGAATGTGTGTGTGTGTGTGTGTGTGTATGTGTGTGTGTGAATGTGTGTGTGTGTGTGTGTGTGTGTACTCAGGTCTGGCGTCAGTGGCAGGAATGTGTGAACCGGAGCGTAGCTGCAGCATCAACGAGGACATTGGCCTGGGATCGGCGTTCACCATCGCCCACGAAATCGGGCACAAGTGAGTACACACCTGTGACCTCACCTGCACAAGTGAGTACACACCTGTGACCTCACCTGCTGCCTGCTCGGAGAAATGACTGCTGAAAAGCACAAGCTATCACAGTGACCTCGCTGTTATGGTTCAGAGACACACAAGCCCACGTTAATGTTGTCGTTATGATTTAAAAAAGCACTAACATTGTCCAGTTTTGCCAGCCATGCTTAACTACACCAGTAACAAATACCACACTTATTCTTTCCGTGTTCATTTGATTTAGAGATACTTTTTGAGACCAGCCTGGCCACGACTGCCCTTGACCTTATAAAATTCATAAAAACCCATGTCAGGGTTTGTTCATGTCAGTACTCCTAAGACATTTATGATTGTAGTCATATTTAAAGACAGATTTGTGCATTTTAAACACCATATTACTTATGTAATACATAACTGCTTATTGTTAGTTTTTTCACTTTCAGTAGTTTTGTCTCCATTGACTGCCATTCATGATTTTTTAAAAACTTGTATCAAGAGTAACTGAGAACAAATGTATATTTTTTTCCAAAATTGCATCTTTACCTTAAACAATAGGATTATTGTGGCTAATACAAATAATATGTTTGCTATTTTACCTTTATGTCTGGCAGTGACTCTCTTCTCTCTGCATTTTTTGCTATGCACGTTGTCTGCATTAAAATCTAGACATTAGACATTCGACTCAGCACATTTTTTTCTTCTGTAGTTTTTTTGTCTCCAATTCACATATTTCTCCTATGAATGATAGTGTCCAAATACCTTACGCATTTGTCAACCTGAACATAAAGCAAAATAATTATGATGTATTGGTCTACGTATCCCCTCTACAGAGTTCACCAAGATGGTGATCTTCTTTATTATGTCTCCTGTCTGCCTCGCTTGTAGGGCAGTTGAAAAAATACTGGGTGCTTTGAGAGGGGGTTCAAAAAACCCCACTCTACCAAGATTTTCAGCTCCACTGCTGATTCTTTCCTGGAGTGGAGTGAAATTTCTTGAATGTGATCCTTGGAAAAACACAGAATAATCGTATAATGTGGCTGGGTTTGTTATATACAATATTATATACAACTGATTTGTACTTTCAGACTGTGGGGGAAAAGTATGCTTCTAGCACTGAACTACAGTATTATATATTTATCTGTGTTCATCCACATCCATAAGGCTGAAGAGCCACAGAGGATTCCCTTTTTTTGGGGGGGGGTGTAACGGGTAAATGTGTTCTCATTCCTGAAGCCTTGATTTATGGAGGACTTGATCCTCATTCCCCCCTGTCTGTGGCTTCTGATGTGGTCTGTCCCACCCTGCAATTAGCAATGGACAGGTAAGCACAAGGGTGGTGATTAGAACTTTCTCGTTCCTCCAAAGATCCAGACAGCGTCTGACCTTCGACCCCCCCCCCCCCCCCATCCCCTCCACACAGCTGTTTCAGAGTCAAAGCACTCCCCACACACACACACACCCGTCTAGCAGGACACCCTCCTCTTAATACTGCAGCCGTTCCCCGGCCGTCCAGAATGGCCCGTGGCCTGGTCGCCGCCAGATTTAGACCCGCGTGGAGTGTGTGACGCACTCCTCTCTCTCTCTCTGTTTGTCCCGTGGCAGTTTTGGCATGAACCACGATGGGATCGGGAACTTGTGGAGTGTGTGACGTGCTCCTCTCTCTCTCTCTGTTTGTCCCGTGGCAGTTTTGGCATGAACCACGATGGGATCGGGAACTCGTGTGGGACCAAGGGCCACGAGGCCGCCAAGCTGATGGCAGCGCACATCACGGCCAACACCAACCCCTTCTCCTGGTCAGCCTGCAGCAAAGACTACATCACCAGCTTCCTGGAGTAAGTGGGGGAGGGCGGGTGTTAGTGTGGGAATGCTATTCCTAGCAGCCTTTTCTCTTTTAATAGCAGCCTTTTCTCATTTTTTTTTTACCCATTTATGGTCTTTTAACACTAAAAGGATGGGGCAAAAAAAATCTTTGACGAGGTATAAATGTCAGAACACGGGTTGATATCAAAACAACTATGATCACAGTATGTTATAAGTTATGTAACTAGTAACAGTATTGTTTAAACCTTACCTTGCCTGTGTTTTTTCTTCACTTTTTAAAATTTAGTTGAGTTTAGTTTTCTGATCTAGCAGTAGAAATGACTCAGCTTTCCTGAACATGCTGTATAACTTCAGTGGGATTTTTAAAACAACTTTTTCTCTTTCTAAACTCCCTAGCAAACAGCAAAAAGAAGTTGTGACCACAGTTTGGGTCAGTCTGTGGTCTGTTAAAGCAAACTGTTGATAGCCGCCTAAATTTACGTACACAACTGCAGCACACATGCAAGGAGAGTCAGAGGGAGTAGGGATAGTGTTACGGGAAAGATGTTATCTGTATTGCGTGCGTATGAGTTTGCTTTTTTTATATATAAATAGGAGAGCAGACAGTCCACCCTCCTTATTTTCTCACTTTATTCAGACAGGGGAAGTTGAGAAGAATACAGATAAAGATGGGTTCACAGTACAGAAAGTTATGTGGCGACAAGCACTTTTCTTGATTCATACAGGGGTTGCACAACACATTACATTTCTTTCAGAATTTAGTAGATGCTTGCACGGCTTACATTTTACATACAATCCATTCATACAGCTAGATATTTTACCGAATCAATTTTTGATAAATACCCCACTTGGGTGTACAACAGCAGGGCCCCAGCTGGAAATCAAATCCATAGGCTTTGGTTCCCTAACCATTATGCTACACTACCAACATGCAGTCCTTTCTTCATGTACTTCCAGCGAGTGCCAGTAGGAATGAGGATTCACACACCATGGTGATATTTATGACTCTTGTGATACTCCTCCTTTTTCCAGCTGTTCAGATAAGAAACATAATAACAGAACCTAGGTAGGGGTATCTGATAAGGTCAATCCCCCCAACTCCCCCCAGTTGGATCCAAATATAGAATAGTGACTTGTTGAAAACATGGAGTTGAAAGTTCAAACCCAAGGACATGTACCATGTAAGTGTGACATTACTGAGGGATGTTAAAGACAGAGACCATTTATTTGAACTGCCCAAACTGTTTCTAATGTGAGATTTTAATAATAAAATATTTTACAATGTGATTATAGCAATAATAATCAAAGGCATCATTCAGAAACATTGCAATAATGTTGTGACTCTCACGTTTGCACTCGTATGGAGCTCAAGCTCTTGGTACCAAAACAAATCATCCCCAAAGCCCTTTTCCCTTAATGTGTGGGGAACTGGAGGCCAATGCAGAGTATCCTGTTTGTTCTCACGTTACGCCTCACCTATTCCAGTGTGAACGAGGCCAAGTACTAAGCTCATAAACAGGAGATCTGGATCAATGCTAAGTTAATTAAATAAGGGGCACGTTGTGGTCATGGTTTTATTGCTGAGATTCACCAGAGGAGAAGTTCAGCCTGTGGGCGCATGGAATGGAAGAGAGGAAGGAATTACCATGGCTACAGATCCTGATGTTTTGAAATGTGTAACGGTGACAATAGTGATAATGAGGGTACTGCTCGTAATGACTGATAATGAGTTGGATTTACGCAGTGGGTTTCTTCTGTTCCAAGGAGTTATTATCTGAGTGTGTTTTTTAATGGTGCCTGCATGTTGCGGCAAGGCTAGCTGTGCATGTGAATTTCTCCCAGATAAATAAGTAAAATAAATGAGCAAAGCAAAGTAAACCTTTCTTTGCTTGACAGATTTACAAGCTCACTCTGTTTCACTAATCCTGGCTTCCTTTGGACAGAATCTTCTTCAAAGACAGTGTCAAACACCATCAGGCCTGACCAATGTTCTGAAACTTTTTCAGATTCTACATATTTTAAAATATCACCCACTCCCCACTTGGCTACCCTTTCTGCAATGCCATGTGTGTTTTTTTTATCTCCCGTAATTGGAAACCTTGGTGTATGAAATTCTCGGATAGATCTGATACATACAGACATGCTTACTAAGGGAATGTAATTAACGATTGTATTGTATTCACCCTGTATCTGAAACCATTCTCTTTTTTTTCCAAGGTTCATCCTGAATGATTTCAATATGAACCTTGGAAAAAATAAGCTAGCATAGAGGAAAGATGATAACTCTGGTCTGGTCAGTGAAATAAGGAATAAGAAAGGGCTCAGGGCTGTGAAAGATGGTGGTGCCAGCAACACAGAGGAGATTGCAGCATGCCAGCTACACGCAGGAACACAAGGAACTGCTTGTACCTGTATGTTAATCTCTATTGGCCTGCTGTCATCACAGCCACACTGATTGGACAGGGTTGATTGGAGGCAGTGAACAGTGGGCTGGAATATATTCAGTGTTCTTTTTTCCAAGTCATTTTTTGTGGTTTGGTACCATCATCCTCAATTGGTTTGTTCTGCTGGTGCCATATTTTCCCTTCCTTCAGTGCAGATGCTTCTTTTTAATTGGTTCAGAAGGGCATTGGCTTTCAAAATGAGGACGTCTTTGCGCGCTCACACTTTTGCTCCATCTGAGCCGTCATGATTGTTGGATATGCAACACGTTTCCTTTTGCCAAGTAAACAGCTTTGGCTGTGGAGCTGGCCTAGTTTCAGAGGTTCGCTGCTGCTCCATTTAGGGTGTGCAAGCTTTTTGAGAAATAGCTTGTGAATGCAAACATGGTTCACTCACAGTTTACAGGCTGATGTTTTCTGCTATTATGTCATTGCTTTTTAAAAGAACCACATTTATGATTTTCTTCTTTAATGTGAAGAGCCGTTTCGCATATGGATTTTGAATCCTGTGCTTTATGCGGCTGTGTATTCTTAATTTTGCTCGGAAGGGATGAGTCTGTACTTTATGCAGTGACAGGGAAAAGTTTCAGGTAATGCCTCCAGTCCACATTAGTGTTTTTTTCTCTCTCTCCCAGTGTTGTTCTTTTGAAAAGATTCCCTTTTGATGTAATAAATTTGGCTTATTTCAGTGGACAGGAAGTTTGGTTGACATTTCAAATAGTATTTTTAAGTGACTTAGGAGAAGTGCTTAGTGAAGTGCCCACCCCCCTCTCTCTCTCTCCCCCCTTCTGTGTGCGGTGGTGTGCTGGGTGTACAGGGGAGTTGTTGACCCTCTCTGTCCCTCTCCAATGGTGGGGGGAGACCCGCTGAACCCCAAGAAAAAGGGTTATTCTAGCAAACAACCAAAAGAAAGAAAGAAAGAAAGAGAGGGGGTGCAGGAAAGCGGAGCTCATGAAACTAAACACTGCACTTTTCGCATGCCCCAGGGCGAGAGCTCAAGTATTCCTTCCTCTTCCATATATTTGGTTTAGTTTTCAATTAGATTAGACTTCCGATTTTCTGGTGGGAAGCAAGGGATCCCTGTTTCAGCTAATTCTCCTAAAGCCACTCAGCAGTAAAAAAAAATAAGACCATGGTAGTATGTATCACCGTGTTGGGCTCTTTCTCTCTCTGTTTCTTTCTCTTTCACAGTCTCACACACATACTCGCTCTTTCTTTCTCTCTCTGTCTTCTTGCATTCTATTTTTTGGTTGGACCGCAACAGCGGGGCCAGCCCTACAAACGCGAATGTCTGTGACTGACTGAGTGACTGAGTGATGAAGTTACACCATTGGTCATCCGAATTATAACGTCACACCATGGGTCGGCCGGTCCAGCCATATACTAGGTTTTGACCTGGTCTTGTTTGATTACTCTACAAGTCATACCACTGTCCCAGGATATTTAGAGTTTCGCCTTGAAAGAGTGCTTGGTACTTGGTGTAGAACCTGGGGTCTCATTTATAAAACTCTGCGATTTGATACTAAAATATTGTGTTTGCACGAAAGTAGAAAAGTCCCTACAGTCAAAAATGTCCTGATTTATAAAGGTGTGTGTAGGCCGAACTGCGTGCAATCACAATTAATTTGAAATTTTGTGTACATGAACGAGCCTAGTGTCCAGCCCCATTAACTCCCACAAGTAACCAAAAATGGTTAATCAAATGGCAGTTGTGAATATGATATGAATTGCTTGTCATTCCCAATGAATTGTCAGAGAGAATGGAGAAGTCAGATCACAAAGCAAAAAAGATAAACTTCACAGAGTGTAAAATGAGACACTTGTTATGGAGGAAGAGGCCTGACAGGCTATATTGTTAGGTGGAATTAGTTGTAGCAAAACCAATAAAAGAAAATTTGAGTAGCAGCTTGTCACAGCAGCTGAATAATTTACAGATCTGTTTGTTCTGTAGTTTGTTTTTATAAATCCCAAATATGTTGGGGAAAGTGGCTTGCGCATCTTTTTCGTGTCTATGCCCCATTTATAAGTGAGGCCCTTGGAATGTATTTTCACTTGTGGCCTGTCTGGTGTGGATTGAAAACTAAAGTAAAGTCTGGTGAAAGTCAGGGGATAAATGTAGTGACATTCCCTATGGTCTGATATTAAATCCTAATGGTGTGAGCACTAACTCAAGCAGACAGGCTCACAGGTCAGCACATGACTGGTCATAGTGTTCCCCAGGGTTTGAGTCAGCACATGACCCCGTCTTGTCGTGACTCCTGTTAATCGGGTGCCTGCAATACGCCTGAAATCTGTCTGCCTCAGCTGCCAATAAACTGTATTCCTCTAACTCAGTGACTGCGCAGCTCAGCTGGTGGACGGCAGGGTGGAAAGAGCACAAACTAGGGAATCGGTGCATGCTTGTCCGGTCTCTTGCAAGCAAACAGAGTGTGTGGACTGCAAATATGACAGCACATTCCAGATTAAGAGGAAAGGAAGAAATAGGGAATAACAAAGAAAAGAAAAAAACCTTCTAAATACTCTTTTCTGTGAATGCAAGTTTTTATATGTGGTATTAAAGATGCAGAATGTAGCATTAACCTGCCCTTGGTAAAGGTGAGAATGCTTACCTGAATTACCCCTCAGAAAAGATTTCAGCAACAGGAATGGGTCAACTGTGCGATGTAGGTCGTGCATGATTCAGTCGCCTGTTGGCAAGGTTCGTCTCTGTAGGAAGAAAATAGCACGGTGCAAATGCTAATGAGGAAAACAGTTATATTTCTGCTCACAGAACATGGAGGTTCTGCGTTCGTATCTGTGGCGTAGTTCTTCACGGCTGCCTGTCTGCGTGATAAAATGTAAGCGTTTATGTTGTACCGGAGCCCGCTTGTCCTTCCGAGGGATATTAAACATGTCCTCCCGGCATTTTTCTGGATGGGCCGATCGGCAGTAACCGCCCCTTTTATTCACGAGAATGGAGAGGTGCTTTTCCAGGCCCGTCCCACTGCATCGAGGTGCACTCCCTGACTTCCCGGGAACATCCATGGGGTTCGACACTGCTGCCTGGGGGGGGGGGGGGGGGGGGGGGGGTCTAGCCTGGCATACAGAACCCAGAAAAAATATACCCAAACCAGAAAAGATACTTGTTTGCCTTCCTTTTGAATTGTTCTTAAAAAGATGCTTTGAAGAATACAAAAATGGCTTGAAATAGAAGGCTTTTTATTTTTTATTTTTTTGTGAGCGCACATATTTCTGTGTGACACAACAGACTAAACACAGCTCTTGCGCGTGACAGCTGGCCTTTGGCCTACTCCAGACGTCTCTCCCTCTCTCGTTCTTCCTCTCTTTCCCTCTCCCTGCCTTTCTCTCGCTCTCTCTCCCGTCTCTTTATTGCTTCTTGAAGGGATTCCACAGGAGCACTGACTCACAGCGCTGTACGAATGTCTCTCTCTGGGTTTAAGGGTCACGGCTAGCCATAGCTCTTCATAGTGCTCCTTCCTACAAAATTCTGTCACCAATATCACCACAGAATTTCTTCACTTTTAATCAATGCAACCAACTAAACATGTTCTGTGGTGAATATTATTGAGTGGGGAAAAATTTTCCGTCTCAAAATAAAAGACAAAATGTTGGAGGGGTTTGAAATATGCTCACATACTGCTATATATCTTTTTTATACTTTTTTTCTAAATAGTTTTTTTAAAGGTTTTTATTATTGTTATTTTTCCTGGGGGGGGGGGGGAATGAGCAACTTGACATTTACGCAATGAGAAAAATGACTTGGACAGTTGGGTTTTTGGATCTGCTGCTTTTTTTTCAAGCCCCTATGGCTGATGAATTGCTTTTCTGTGCGCAGTGCATTTTTTCAATACCAGTCTACAGTATTTCATCCTGTTAAATGACTGGTCAGCGAAATGCTATGTGCTTAAACCCGAGTGAATGTACAGGATCTGGTTTCTTGCAGAAGGGTGGTTTTGCGTCCGGGGAGAACGGTGTGCTTGTCTCATCCCCCCATTGTCTGCAGGGGCCTGTCCCTCCTGCCGGCCCGCAGTGGCTGTTGAGCGGCAGCTGTGTGCCAGAGGTGCGGCGTGTAAAAAAAGAGACAATTCTATTGTGGGTTTGTTTTTTTGACAGCTCAGGTCGGGGGACGTGTCTGGACAATGAACCTCTGAAACGAGACTTCCTGTACCCCACAGTGGCCCCGGGGCAGGTGTACAGCGCGGACGAGCAGTGTCGTTTCCAGTACGGCGCCTCCTCCCGCCAGTGCAAGTATGGGGTAAGGAGCCCGCGCCTCAGTCCCCCCCCCCCCCCTGCCCGGAGAGTGCGGCTGCATGGAGCAGCACAGCCACAGGCACCAGCACACAGCACACAGGCACCAGCACACAGCACACAGGCACCAGCACACAGCACACAGCACACAGCACACAGGCACCAGCACACAGCAGGCAGCACACAGAACACAGCACACAGGCACCAGCACACAGCACACAGCACGCAGCACACAGGCACAGGCACAGGCACACAGCACACAGGCACCAGCACACAGCACACAGCACACAGGCACAGGCACCAGCACACAGCACACAGGCACAGGCACACAGCACACAGGCACCAGCACACAGCACACAGCACACAGGCACAGGCACCAGCACACAGCACACAGCACACAGGCACAGGCACAGGCACACGGGCACACAGCACACAGCTCACAGCACACAGGCACCAGCATACAGCACACAGCACACAGGCACAGGCACACAGGCACACAGGCACGCAGCACGCAGCACACAGCACACAGGCACCAGCACACAGCACACAGCACACAGGCACCAGCACGCAGCACACAGGCACAGGCACACAGGCACACAGCACGCAGCACACAGGCACAGGCACAGGCACAGGCACACAGCACACAGGCACCAGCACACAGCACACACACAGCACACAGCACACAGGCACCAGCACACAACACACAGCACGCAGCACACAGGCACAGGCACAGGCACACAGGCACACAGCACACAGCTCACAGCACACAGGCACCAGCACACAGCACACAGGCAGCTCTCAGCGCCCCCTTACACAGCTCCATCTGCCTCGCTGTATTTCCAGAATTCTCAGTCATTTCAGATAGAGAATAATACTCTTGTTCAAGTTCAAAATCTCGCCGATTCACATGAAAAATGTAAAAAAAAAAAAAAAAAAAGCATCCAAAGGGTTTCCCTCTCTCAGTTCTGCACAGAGGACTATACCCAAAAAGTACTATATTATGTTAAAGTTCTCTAGGTCACTAGTTTTCTTTGAATGTTGGTTTGAATGTTGGTCTGTGTTATAAATGTAGGATAAATACCTGAATAAATGGTCAATTTATTTTTTTTACATTGGCTTGGAGCAGAACAGTTATTTAAATATGGAGGCAGGGCTCTTATTGCATGTTGTGCTTTGCAGATTATTGTTTATAAGTCTACTGTCTGTGAGATGAGCGTGTGGAGCCCATGCATTCAGTCCCAGCCTGTTGCGATGGGTTGCGATGGATGATACAGGAGGCGACTGGGGTTCGGCAGACGCACATAGTAAATGCAGGCTTGCGAGAGAGCTGTGGGGAATAATAGCTGTCTTCAGACTGTGCCCGAAGACTAGCTATTATTTCTACCACTGACCTTAAGGAGTTTGGCCAGGGGGTTTGACTTTTCTTGAGTCAGACGGCCTCCTGCAGGCACGATTACAACACGATCTTTCTGATGTGCCTCTCAAAGCCTCGGATCACAAAGCCACTGGCCTCGTACGGGGCCTTGGCGGCGTTTCACTTGGCCCATGACAAACAAATAAGCTTCAAATGAAAGAGCGGAACCCCCTTTTTACTTATTAAAGTAAATCAAGTGGTATCGTAACCCCGGGGGAAACAGCGGGCGCGAGGAAAGGGACAGTATTTTAAACGCGGAGGAAAGCTGTTGCAACACTCCCGCATGTGTTCATTATTTATGTCTTATTCCTCTTGTGCTCAGCTGTTTCAACACAGCCAAAGAGGTGTTCTTGAGAGAGGTGGCTGAGGGGGCTTGATTTCTCTCCAGAACTCCAAAGGATTTATATAAGCAAATCATTGTTTTTGTTATATATGAACAGTACTGTCCTGGTGCCAGAAGGTTGGGGTGGGGTTTCGGGTGAGGAGCTTGTGCACTAGGAGAAGTATTTGATTTTGTTCCAGCCTCAGTGGGTAATGGACTTGTACATGTCAATTAAGGATAGTCTTCACAATCCACACGAGAAACTTCTCTGAGTCACTGGTTGCCTTTCTTTCTATGTATCCTGATTCAGTACCTTGGAGTACATTGGGAATTTCCTCTTTAATTGCCAGTACAGATTGTTCCCTTGGATGGAGATCGAGAGAGGCTTTGCCAAGCAGGCATTCTCCTCTGGGGATCAGCCAAAGCTGTGAGGTTAATCTTAACAAAGAGTAATAATTATATTAGTATGTGAGACTTGCTTCATCACGTGCGCTTGGAGAAAGGAGAGAAGGGAGATGAAGGAGAGCAAGGTGCTTCTCTCTCTTGCTCACATTCTCTGCCAGTCAGTCCATGATTCAAGCTGTGTAAGATTTGAATAACTTACTATAACTATAAGAAAATTGTGGCTAAGTATTGGACTCCCCATCACAGAGTACCTCACAAAGACTGCCTGTGCAAAGTCATTGGACTCCATTGGTTTCATCCACCTATGATGATGGTATGACCAACTCGCGTGGGTCATTGAACCACGAGTGACCACCTCGGACAGTTTGTTTGTGATAGCTGTGATTTTCGCCTTGTGTGTCTGTGCTACAATGGTTTGCTGAAGAAAAGTGGGCTGTTGGCTGATGAAGAAGTACTGAATGAATGTCTACACTGGGAATGAGGTCGTAGGTGACTGATGCTGGAGACACCAAGGAAAATTGTCTGCATTTTTAAAGCAACTTTGACGAGAGAGTTATTCAACACTAACACATGACTAAGACTTGTTCTACGGACCACATTAGCATCTTAGTGGCTGAAAACTAGTGTTGTCCGGAAAGATACAGTAAATGGAGACTTACCAAGTGATGCGAGGCCTCAGTGTTACACAGTATACCAGTGACCAACAAATGGTATTTCCCTCATTATCATAGATGCTCTCAGCAGACAAGGTTGTTTTGAGTAAGCTGTCGGACATTTGGTCTTGGTTTTTTGTTTCCACTGAATCTGTCATCTCCAGCATGATGTCCTGTACCATATAGGAGGTGAAGGAGCCAAGAAACATAAAATCAATATGTGCGTGAACATTTAAGGTCCGACAGTTAAGGTTGCTGACAATTTATGTGACGGGCTTGCCTGCCAGTTTGCCATCCGACCTGTGTGACGATTTATGAAATGGACATCAATGCAACTGACACTAAGCCACAGCAGTCGTGCCCTGAGAGAGATGCAGGTGTGAAGAAAGACAGCATGCCTTAAGCTGAGGAAGGATAAAAGGCTCTTTAAGGCAAGCTGGTTGGTCCCACGGTTTGGGTGAAGAGGCAAGATCCATGTGAACTGTGTGCAGAATCCAGTGTCAGACCAGGCCCTGCTTTGACCCCCAAATAGTGAAGTGTTCAGTGTGAAATCGCTCTGTGCTACAGAATATATTACACTAATAGAGTACATCTGATCCTGCTTGGGGTCTGTGAAAGTTAAATGAATGCTGGTTATGTTGTTGTGCAGTCTCAGTGCTCAGATTTGTGCGATACTTCTCACATCCAACGGGAATATGGGATCTATAGCCTCCCACATATTTACTCAGTCAAATCATCATCAAGGGCAAAGATCCAAATGTGATGTAACTTTTTGTCCTTTGACATGTGTCTTTGTGTGTTCTACATAGATCACAAATCAGGTCTCAGAACCAGGCAAATAAATATGAAGGTTCAGTTCCATTGGATTGGTTAGAAATGCACGCCATGAAGATGGCCCCCACAGAGTCAGACCACATCCATTCCCTGGGTTCATATTCTGCCTTTTTATGTACTGTATATATATATATGTGTGGTTTTAAAGATTATTGAATACTACAAAAAGAGCTCAGATAAAAAGGTGCTGGTCCAAAAAGCAAAATACCTATTCAGCCAGACTACTTTGATGGCTCCATTGCTCCCCCCGTTTTTTTTTTTTTTGTTTTTGTTTTTTTTTGTTGGGTGTCTCAGATCAATCCATCAGTGTCACAGAGGTGTACATGTGGCTGAAGGCATGACCTTTACAGTGTGGACTTTTAAATGGTTCACAGTAGATCTTATTGGAAACAGATGCGGACTGGGGCTAACGCAACTGTAGCAACATGGGAGCCCCAGCTATCTTCTCTCTTCAATCCGGACGGGAGCTGGAGGCCTACGTGGTCAGGTCATATTTATTGACCCAGGGGTCTGAAACTGTGGCTTTGTGTTATTACTCTTATTTCTCTGCACAGTCATCTGTCATGCAGTGCTGACCTGTAAATCCTTTGAGGTTGAGGCTTCAAAAGGGTTCCATCGCCGTTTGTAATCAATGCAAGACTGTGCAAGGGTTTTGTTGCTATGTGTGTTAATTTTTAAGGGATATATTTACTTAATGTCAAGTATCTTAGACTAAAGATGATCTTATTCAAACTTGGTGAAGCATGGAAGATGAGAGCACAGACAGGTCCCCTTTGGGTGTTTGAAGGACTCTAGGATTGTATGATTTAAGTCAAAACCTATTCAGACCTTTTCTAGTGCCTTAAGCCCCTGGCAGTAAATTTGTGAAAATAATTTTACCCCTGCCAATTGACAAACTCAGAGGCCCAGTTTCATGCTGTTACCAGCTTAAATAACTCACTAAAATGTCCTTCTTGAAATAATCATGTCACATTGTCATTTAGTGTTGAGCAATTGTTTAGTTTGTTTCATTATCTGCTGATAAGGAGTCCTGAACTTTGCATTTGTTTCTGTCTTGTCTTGCCTGATGGGTCAGTATAAATATAGGTGAGCTTTCTTTCTCGGGAGAGTCCACAGCTGGACACACATCCCTTTGGTCCAGGCTGTTCCATAGAGTTAAAAGCTCAGGTCTTTGGGAGTTAGAATAAATCTTAGTATAGAGTGACCTCCAACTGCAGGAAAGAGGGTGGATACCTCTACCATAGAACAATGAGTAAGATATAACTGGGCAAGAAAACAAAACAATGTGTGCTTATGTACAGAACTGGCTTTTAAAATCAAACACTTGACATAAACCTTGGGAATTATCTTACCCTTATATTGGATTAACAGTGAAACATCAACATCCTCAACACTGTGAATGCTAGGGCCTATGGTTTTACTGGTAACAAGGGATGATTTTGACACTTGCACTGTTTTTTTTTAACTGTCAATGAATATATTCTCACCAACTTGCTTTTGCCTTCTTTCCTAGGAAGTGTGTAGAGAGCTGTGGTGCCTTAGCAAGAGTAACCGCTGTGTCACCAACAGTATTCCCGCAGCCGAGGGAACACTGTGCCAGACGGGCACCATCGACAGGGGGGTGAGTCTGCAGAGGCTGAAATAACCGCACAGCAATATTTATAGCGTTAATTCAACTCCAACACAGTCTGTATGAGTCCAACAGGGATGGCCTGCACTCATGTGTTTGAGTTGGTTTTACACCCATTTTTTTACTTGCCTGTCCTATTACAGGAGAGTGGGAATATTTTTGGAATGCCAGGTAGGCACCCACTGTAGTGGGAAAGTGACCCTGGAAGATTAGGAGCAGAATAGCGCGGGCGTGGCAGTAGGGCCAGCTATAATCATTCCAGCTAATCCCATTGTGTGGGATATGGGAATAAGAACCCCATTCCCAGCACCCGCCCGGCAGGATTTGTGCAAACAATGCGATTGGGTCATCAGTTCATGTTTCTGCCCGGTCAGGTTAGAGAGACAGTTTTAACAAAGATTACGCCAGCCATTGTCACCACCAGTGCCCATGTCTAAATGGGAAGAATGGGAGCGTTTCACGTGCTGTCGCCCTCGGTTACCGTCGGCTCGGTGGACCCATTCACAAGCCCGACCCGCGTTCTGAGTCCTGGACAACACTCGGGCACCAGGTTTAGCCAATAGAAGGTTTTTTTTTGTTTTCTTTGTGTTATTTTTTTCATAATTTCTTTGAGTAGCGAACAACCGCCTGCCTTTAGCTTGGAACATGTCCGAGGCATACAAGTGTCAGCCATTGGTCACATATACCAGAGTCCTGCCAGCATGCCAGAGAGGAGTGACCAGGCATGCACAATAACAAACTTCTGCAGGGTTCATAAACTACTCGGTTACTAAACCACGGCAAATCCTTTTCCTGGAAAGTCACAATTCCTGGAAATGTTCTTGTAGTTTCGTGGATGAAACAAAAACCAGAACTATGTAGCGGTCCCTGACACCCAGATGCATTTTATGCCCTTTAGTTTGCTGCTTAAGCTTTGCTGCTGATTTATTTACAGGCCCAAAGGGTCAGTTTCCAGAAAACTGCAGTGGATAAAGCTAAGCTGTGGTCCTTTCATCCTCAATAGTTAAATGCAAGGGTTGATCTTTTGTGATCATGAAGAAAAACATCTCCATAACGTCATCCCTGCGTTTTTGATACAAGAGGACAGACAGACCTAGTACCCCTGGGTTGAGGGAGAAATGATGAAGGCCATGGAATTGTCACTGTGTTTCTGCGGTTACATGTGGTCAGAGAGCAGAACATCACCCAGACTGCCTCTCGTAAACGATGTCACTCCTCCCTCCGTGAGAGGGATTCCTCGACTCTGAATCTTTGGCTTAACTGCTGTTTTTTTGTGTGTGTTTTTGGGTTGGGAGGGGTAAGGCTTTTACCCACTGAACCCCTGACCCCGGCTCAGAGAGCTCCGTTGTGGCTGGACACAAGCGGGCGATGAAAAGCAGATAGACTTTCAGCCAGTGGCTAGGAAAGACAGGTACAGCCTGTCCTGGCTTTGTCAGCCCTTGCTAGATAAGACATTCTTGGAGGGGTTATTTTGGGCATGCTGAATAGCATAGCTGTCCTTAGTGATGACTCCCTCCCTCGCTTGCTCTCAGTCTGTTTCTCTCTCTCTCTCTCTCTCTTCCACACTTCCTTTCTCCCTTCTCTATGTTAATCCTGTTTATAAAATGTCTTAGTGTTTTACCTGGCTTTAGCGGAGTGGTGACAGACGACACCGCCGCGGCCTTGCCAGTTCCTTCTCAGCCCAAGGGCGAGACACAACTTAACCTACTGACATAGTTGTCTGTTTGTTGGGGGACAAACGGCCACAGCACACTCTTAATCCCTGCCCAGGGCCTCACCTCTCTTGGAGCGACGCTCTCTGAATGAAGCTTGTGTTTCTGAGTTAAGATTCCAAGTGAAAAAAAGAAGGATTATCTGCTTACTCTTTATCGAATTAGAGTTTACCAGAAATTAGAGTTTTGCGGTGTGAATGTGTGGTATGCCTGTATTGAAATAAGGTCAGATGGAGAGTTGCTCTTTGGGTTTCACAGGAGAAAGGGAGCAGTGATAGATATACAATAAAATATCAACAACAGACATATGATTGGACATACTGCTTGTTGAAGTATGCACCTCCAATGTACTGGAACAAAGAAAATGGTTGTCGTTTGTAATGGAGAATTCCCTTTTGCATTTCACAGATTTTTTGGTAAATTTTTTCCTTGAAACTGAAACCCCCCTGTGTGGTGTTGTGCTTGGAGGAGCTGGAAACGAAAAAGGAAGTGCTTGAAACCAACTTTGTTTGGTATCCATGCCAGGCTGCCAAACCCTGCTGTAAATGCTGGTTTCCCTTGGATTCCGGAGGTCTTAAGGCTCTGTGCTGGCGCTTTGCAAACGGACGCAGAAGCCTATAGCGAGCCACACAAAGGAAAGATTGGAATCTCCATGGACCTGAACCGATTTCCTTGTGCCAGAGATAAAGCCACTGGCAGTGAACCGCATTGTCTAGACACTTGTCAGATATTGACTGTCGTGCTATACAAAAGTAGACTCCACAAGGCTTTTTATTATCTTTTAAGGCTGTGTGTGCTGTCGTCGAGTGGCACATCCAGCATTGAGCAAGTGCTGTTTTAATCAAAAGTCAAATTAGCTGTGTACAGAACACAAAGGCCACGAATGTGTATCCTCATTGCAGTTAATTTCTGCAAATGGAAAAAGCCTTAGGTTCCTATATTTGGACCGATCAACACAAGGCCCAAATGCAATTTTATCTTTTTCTATGGTGCACTGATACAATTTCATTCTACCACCAAAGTTGGTGGTTTCCTGGTCTAAAATCAACATTTGCATTGGCACTGGAGGATGACATTAACAGAGGTGTGATTATGAAAATCGCCTGGCATCATTGTCTGAATGGAGCTCTTAATGTTTTGTAGGCAACAGAAAAATGTGCTGATCAGTTGCAATTGCCGTTCAGTTGCGTTTTTGTTCTCTTTGGACCAAATGATCTTGTGACATTCCACAAGTACCTACAATATCTACAGATGACAGGTGATAGTCATATATTGTATGTTCATTTTACGTGCAGTGTGGCCTGTGTTTCAGTGATTTGTATTCATTTGGCAGTTGCTAATGAAAGATTCCCTCAGTAGTAGTCCTTAGCATGTCTATCTAAGGGGTCTGCTGTGAGGAATTTATGTTTGTGGCCTGTGACTGTGCTCTACATTGAGTTGTCAGATGTTTAGAGCTCTGTGTTTAGGGGTACAGCTCAAAATTTTGGGCTTCAGGCAAGTGTAATGTAAGTTCAAATCCCTGGTTGACCAATGGTCCTACACACGGATGTCATTCCCCTCAAATGACTGCAGCACACATTAAAATGACATCCTGAGTATTCAGTATTTTTAAAAAAGTGTCAGTAGATTCAGAACCAGAGTCAGTTTCAGCATTTCCGTGCCTATTTGGACTAGGGTTCAGCATTTAGCGAGCTGGTGCTGTACTGTACAAAGCCATACTGGAAGAAGACCAAACATTCAAGGAAAACGTTGCAGACATTGTTCAAGAAAAATGTGCAATTTAATGATTTAATGATGATGCCTTAATTTACGATGCCTTAAATTACTGTGGTGGCGCAAACCCCTCTGAAATAGCAGAATGTGAAAAAAATATGTAAAAGGAAAGCTCAGGCATTGAATTGTGGCATGTTATTTTGTTTGCTTTTTTATAAGTTGTTCCAGTGTTCATCAAAGCACGAGTGGCCAAAGGCGTGCCTGCTCTTTCATTTGGATGTCCAGTCGGTAACCCCCTTTCTCTCCGTCGCCCCCTCTTGCCCCCATCCCCCCATTTTCGGTCCCAGTGGTGTTTCCAGGGGGAGTGTGTGGCGTTTGGGACGTGGCCCCAGGGCGTAGATGGTGACTGGGGTCCCTGGTCCATATGGGGCGAGTGTAGCCGGACTTGTGGCGGCGGCGTCTCCTCCTCCCTCCGACACTGTGACAGCCCAGCGTAAGTAAGCTAAAGTAAGCCAGAGCAAGCTGACCCACGCCCCCGGGGTGCCTCTGGGCCCAATGCTGGGCTCCTTCACTTATTTAAAAAAATTTTTTTGTTCCTTTTTTTCCTCTCTCTTGTTATGAATGGTACAGAGTTTGGGGTCGAGTAAGGGGAAAAAAAGGGGGGGTTGTAGCTCTTTTATGTTTTGGTTCATTTGCTTCGCAGTTCTGCTCGGAAATGGAAATGTACAACCTGTGAAACTGGTAGACGTTAGCAAAACCTAAAGGAATCCATAGGCACACATTCCACTTTCTCTCATATGCAAACGCATTGTTTAATTATTTTTAAAAAGTAGAAATTATAATATAATAAATACTCCTTTGTCACCTTATAAGTTCTTTGTACCATCAGCTGAAATCCAGCGTGAAAAACAGCGCTGAATTAATCTAACTTTTCCTCAATGGTTGAGGTCTGATTTTGTTGGATTTGATTTTTTAAAAAACTTGCTACCCATTCTCCCGGTTCCCCAGAAGTTCTGGCAACAGATGTTCTCCTGACAGAACTGTAATTTGAACTCTAATTGTCCAGTGGTGACTGAGGGACAGTCAACACAGGAGACAAAGCTTAAAAACACTGCCAAGTGGAAAATCACCCAGCCTTCTCTCACTGCCGAACCCAGACAAGGCCTTTTCAAATCAGACTGTCCCTTAGCTTGTAGTGGGGGAGCGTTGGCATGTCAATATTGCCAGAGGGATTTGTCAGTCATGTATTCAACCCAGACAGGCCCCATTATCACAGGCACACACACACACACACAGGCAGACGGTTGGCACTTCCAGGGTGTACCAATCGATCCCCTATTGTTCTTCAGGTCTCAGGTTACCAGGCCACCCTACGGCAGCAGCAGTGCTGAACCAGGGGGCCAGAAAGTAACTGTCGTGTTGTGACAACAACTGAGTCTGACACACAAGAAAAACCATACGAAAAGATTTTTTTTTTTAAAAAGCAAGGCAGCCGTCTCCCCATTTTTAACATTGTTTGGGAGAGAAAGGGGGCCTGAAAACAGTTCCAGAGTTGCGGCAGGAGGAGCTCCTGACGGGGGGCCGCTCGACGGAGTTAGGGTTTCAGTCCCGGCGGTGGCGGAAACGTCTGTCTTCACACTCTGCCCTCAGACGGCGGAGAAAGTGTGGCCAGCGTAATGCGTAACACCTGTGTAAGACGATCGGCCTTAGACCCCGGGTACCGAGCCTTGGGGAGGAAACCGAGGCACTTCAGCCAAAACGGGCCTGGAAAGCATTCATTAGACAGGGCCCTCTCTCCCAGCGCAGCTGAGTGGGGCTTCTGTTTCCTGGGTTTGGGCTCCCCCCCCCCCCGTCCCACCACTCGCCATGGAGAGGGGGCGCGCTGAAATTGCACAGCCCAACTAGAAAAGAGCCAAAACAACTCCTGCTGGTAAATGTCTGAAACCCCCTCCTCTTTCCCCCTTCACCTGAATATAGTTGATAATCTCTATGCTGTAGGACAGTCAGTATCTCTTGATGCACATAGACAAAAAATGAGCCAGAATTCTCAAAAAAGCCTGTGTGCTCAAAAGCAGATATCTATTCCATGAGGCACAAGAGTGCGGGATATTCCGTGAGGCATCGGGTGTGGGAGTGATTGTGGAAAGCTCGTTGTACATTCCCAAACCCTCTGACCCCGGTGAAAAACCCCACGTCCTTACCTAAGATCGCCCTCTGGTAGAAATCCCTGTCTCAGCTCAGGAGCGTTATGCGATAAGGACGCGTTTTCCACTGGGGCAGTGGGGGTCTGGTGCTCTACCTGGTGGGAGTGCTAGGTACAGATAAAGGTAGCTGCCCCACCTCCACCCCACTCGCCCACCCACCCAAATGCAGTGCAGATGCTGACTGGCGTTGATTGGAATGGTCTGTATATATTTTTTTACTTTGATTGCTCCTTTTTTTCAGCATGGAGTGGAGTGCACTGACAAAGAGTGGAAAGAGCTTCATTAATCTTTTTCTTTTTTATTCTAATTTGTTTCAGGCCGTCTGGTGGAGGAAAGTACTGTCTTGGGGAGAGGAAACGTTACAGATCGTGTAACACTGATGTGAGTACGCATGTGTCTGACTCTTCTTTCTCGCACTCCCTCCTGCTCTCTAACTTTCTCTCTCTCTCTAGCTTAATCTTATTCTTTAAGGCTGGCCAGATAATGGAAGGACAATTTTTTCCAGAACCATGACGTCTTTGAACTCGGTGACCAAATCCCAGAGTGACCAAATCCCTGGGGTGTTTGCATATTAATTACTCAATACATGTGGTGGCTTGCACCTTGGATGCTGTCATCCATGAGGTAGTGCCAATGCCTGGCAAGCTCCAGGACTCAACATCTCAAATTTGTGTTGAATAGTGAATCGCGTCGTCACAGTTTAATGTGAACGTTGATCCCAGACAGAGAAACGCAGAGCCTCTCAGACATTCTGCAGTCTCTCCCGGTTCAGCTAAGGAGTTGCTGCTGGAGTCAGCTGCTGGAACACTTGGTGTAGTTGTTTACAGCCATTACCATCCCTGGGGACAAAATTCCAGTTTTTTTAAATAATGTGTTTTAATGATTTATGTTGGAGCCCTTCGGGGCTGCCTCACAGTGGTACTTCAGCTGTGGTGACTGGGCTTTCAATTCCACAATGGCAAGGTGAGACTGTGAAAGATACTGAGTCTGATAATAATGAACCACATGCCTACAACATACAAATATTGTTGACTAACATTTGGTTTATCTGGAAGAACTGGAATAAATTAATAATAAAATCTGAAATAAAGGGTGTTGGGTTGTTTAGGGTTAACCCAGCAATCATCTTCATTCACCAGAATTTTGGATGAGATTAATTTGAATATTCTGTGCATTGGAAGAGAATGCATATATATAGTTTTAGTGCTATTTTTTTTGTGGAAAGAAAATGTACTATATAAATGTAGTGGATCTGGAACACTACTCAACCTGAGTCATTTCTTCCCAAACCTCTTTTTTGGATTCAGATTCCATAAGAGAACAGCACTTCATGCTAGGATTCCTACTGAAAGAATATGTCAGACTTCTTGTGGTGCAGTGGCGAAACAACAGGATTACGGGGTACTCTCAGAGTGCACTTATAAATGTTCTTAATGTTAAATGAAGTGGTCAGGCTCTTTGACTGCAGCCCACTGGTGCATGAAGAACACTGAATGGAAGCATGTAATTGCATGGTAATCTAAAATAAAAAAAAATTAAAGGAGGAACATGGAAACCAAGCAGAATGATGAACGCCCTTATCTGGTGTGCGTAGGTTAAAAACGTAACCTTCCGGATGTATTTAAAAGATGACCATGGAAAACGCACTAGGGTAACTGATGGTAACCCCCCCCCCTCACACCCCCCTCCCTTCCCCTCCCCGGGAGAGTTGCCCTGAATTCTGGGTATCAGCAGAGCAGCGGGACAGTGATGCATGGCTGCATTAAGGTGCTCGCTGACCCGGGCCCAGGATGAATGGAACCTGTGACAGACCGGGACCCGGGTCTTGTTTGCTGGCAGCTCACCGCCGCCCCTTGACTCTGCCAATCTGCCGCTGGAAGTGTGTTTGCAAAATTCCCCTGGGAACCGTCAAGGGAGACAGGGTTTTGGGTCAGGGACGAGGAGAGAGGTTCAGCGGCCCTTCCGCTGAGAGATGAGCGGGCGAGGGGAGGAGGATTGTGCGTGGGGGGGTGGCGTAAATGGCGCTCACGAGCCTGTTTGCTGAGTGACCGGCCCCCTCGGACAAGAAGATTAGTGAAGTACGGCTCCGCACCCCACCTCCAGCCGGGCTGTGACGCAAGGCTCGCTGGCGAAAACGTGACAGCAGAGTCGAAACGTGGTGCAGATAAAGAGGTCTCTCCCAGGTGAGAAAAATCCTGAAGCTTTCCCAGTGGTTTTCCCAGTGGATATGGGTTTGTGCTTTTATTTGCCATTGAAAGCATTTCCTTTTCAAAACACCCGGTTTTCCAGTTTTCTGCAACCAAACTATTTTCGTGGGGGGCTGGAAATTCACACCTCCCACCGCAGCCGTTTCCTTGTGGCTCATTCTCCTCGCGGTGAGGCGTGAGCTGGCCCAACCTTTGCAGATATTCTGACATCTTAAAAAAAAGTGTAAAAACAACAACTCAGAGCAAGCGCAAGGACGTTTATTTTGGAAAACAAACGTTCCTCAAAACCACTGCCTCAGTTGCCCTGAAAGTTTGAGCATTCCAATGAAAATGTGTTGCGCTCTTGCGTCTCATGACCCGGGTACGACCAATAAGAGTATATGGGGGGGGGGGGGGGGGGGTGACGGAGGGGAGAGGCCTGACGCATAGCGCAGCTGATGAAAACGCTGGACCCCGACATGAGCCTTAATGTAATTAGGCCTTTGACCCTCCGGCAGTTCAAAGGAACCCCTGAGCTCTCTGCTGAGATGGCCAGAGGAGACTCTGGGGAGGAGGGGGAGGGGAGGGGGGGGGGGGCACTTTTACATGGCGCTGCCCCCAGTCGTGTGGGGGGGGGCGCTTCTGTCAAACGTCTGAATTTATTAGGGTTTAAGTCATTTAGGATATGGCCCCCCGCCGCTGGGGGGTTCCTGCCCGGACCGCTGCGGCGCGGCGGACCAGAGGTCGGCTCACATTTGTTCTCCCTCTCACAACAATGAGCTAATTCCTCTGCCCTTTCCCAACCCAGACTCCCGCGGTCACTTTCACATTCTCCGGGCATTCGCTCCCGGCCGGGCCGCAGCTCCACTTCAGAGCCGCGGGGGGGGGGGGAGAGAGGGGGCTGTGCTTTGTGGTGTTAAATGTCACCCCCTTTAATTGAAAGCAGGGGGCAACAAAGGCGAGGAGCCGGGTCGTTCGTAAGTTCATTACGAGGCGATATTAGGGGGACGCAGGGCCGTCGAAGAGCTCGCTGCATTTGGAAGGTGTGAAATGCAAAGACACTGCCATGGCCGTCTGATCCCAGAATGTGTATACTCACATCTGTGATTTCATTTCTTTTCTAACTCTTCATGCGCACTGATTGATTCTTAGCTTTCTTTCTTGGTCTATTTCTATCTTCGTTAAAATTTACGATTTAGTAGTTTAGCAGCATTCAGCAGAAAATGAGTATTTGGGAAGTTTAAGTGTATTTCACATGTTAACCAGACACTACGTTACATTTCTGGTGTCTTTCTATGTGAAGTAAAGAGAAAGTTAGAGAAATAAATGTGCAATATTAAACATGAATTTGCATAAAAATTCACCTTGCTCTATAACATTCCGTTTTTTTGTTTTGTTTTGTTTTTAAAAAACAAAATAGTCTGATTTTCAGCATTAAGCCTCAGAGTTATTCGGAATTCACACATATGAAAGTGACCCTCAGTATTAATTAATTGGGCATTATGTTGCTTTACCTCCATAATATTATAAATGCCTGACTGCCATTGCAGAATCAAATGAATTTGATTCAGATCCTGATTTCAAAATAAATTCCGGGAATGCGTACATGAAATATCGCAATATTGGAAGATGCTTTGGTTAGAGGGAGCGCATTTTCATGGATTCAGAAGAGTTGTGCGCACTAGTAAGTGTTCCTGCTCTCCCTCTCCCTCATTAGATGTCTTTGTGAAAGAGGCATTAAGACAATGGGCTGTGCACAAAGCAGGAGTTCCGCATTTATGTTCCTAGTTATGGACTCAACGTACACTCCTGAGCGCAGACCAATCAGCACTGGACTCAAAAGGAGTCCTTCAAACACATTGTTCTGAGAGAGAAGTCACTTTCAGCTTTATGGTCTTGTATTGCTCCTGAGAATAAAGGAAGAATTTTTTTTTTCCACCACCCCTTCTGCGCCCTCACAGTTCAGTTAAAAAAAAGTCTTCCAATTCTTCTGCCTTTTTCTCACACCTCATATAATAAAGCTCTTGACTTTTTTTTCATGCGTCTTGCAGGCCTGTCCAGCAGGATCGCGGGATTTCCGGGAAAAGCAGTGTGCGGATTTTGACAGCCTGCCATTCCGTGGGAAGTACTACAACTGGAAGCCTTATACTGGAGGTGAGCTCTCGTAGCGGGCCGTGTGGACACAACGCCAGCCCCGCGTTTCTGTCCCAGGGGCTTCCGCGTTTGTGACCAGGGGGCAAGTCTGTGCTCTTTTCTTCTTTCTCTCTTTTCTCCTCCTCCCCAATGACAGTATGCATACTAGGCTTTTGTGTATGCCCTGCGCACACCAGCAGTGTGAAAGTCTCTTTGATGCCCTGAAAATTCTCCGAATTCCACAGCCTAAAGCTTTTGAAGGTCTTCTGCACTGCTGTTTCTGTCCTGTGCACTCTTGGTGTGTTTGTTTTATGGACTAGCTCTGTGAAAAAATCCTGCAGGGGGGTGGTAGAAGGGGGCGATGGGGATGGTAGTGGGGGGGGGGGATGTGGGGTTTGCCAGGGCATGAGATTGCTCAGGTTTACTGCAGCGTTGCTGTACGCTCTGTTCAGTAATGTCTTCCACATGCAGCCTAGCCTTTGTGATGAGCTAAACCGTGACTTATGGTCAGTCTATCGCTGAAAGGTTTGTCTGCTCAAAAAGGCGATTGTGACATCAGACAGACTGGAGAATAAAAAGTAAGAGAAACTTTGGAGAGCTTTGCTTTAGCTTTAAAGCTGCGCCACTATACTTTCTTGCTCGGATGACGCATTAGACACTTTGTGCCGTCTGCAGTTTAATCGTTGTAGATGTGACTCAGGAGAGGGATTCAGTATTAGTTTAATGCATGAATAAGGATTTCAGAAGAAGCTGAAGTACGGCCTCTCTACTGCCTTTCTCTTCCTCTCTCTCTAGTTCTTTCTCTGTCTTTCGCCCTCCCTCTCTCCCTCCCTCTCTCCCTGATCTGTGTCTCTGGATGTTACTTTCAACCCATGTGAGATATCTCACTGTACCGAAATGAGATGTGCTCCACAGACAAGTGCACAGGCATTTACCCCCCCCCCCCCCCCCCACCCCCATCTGAAAACCAGCTGCATACATGGCAATGGATCAGGGCTGGCAGATCTGTTAATAATTACCACAAGAGGGTAGAGAAGGGCACAAAATAAAGTGTACGTGTTGATCGCAGTGCTGTGAGTGGGATCTGAATGGCGGCTCCCGCCGACCCCCCCCCCCCCCCCCCCCCCCAATCCTCGCCCCTGTGCTAAAGCTGCTCTAAAAGCCCTCGCAGACACCTCTCACGATGCCAGGATGGGCCGGTCCGCTGAGCAGCTGCAGACAGACCGCTTCCATCGCTCGAGGAGCTCCCAGATCTTATCGCGGTGCCGCTTTCATCCCCCAAATTATCTGCACTCTCTCAGTCTTTTACTATTGTGTACTTAGCTGAAACAAGACAGCGGTGACATATAGACTACTTCAAATGAAGAACAGGAAAAAGAAAGAAGGAAAAGCAACCCGTGAAGCTGGAAAGAAGTCATTTATTGTGCTTCTGAGTCAACCTGATTTAGAGCTCAAGGAAAAGCACTAAGACCATTGTGTACGTAGCCGCCGGTCGTGTGGGTTGTCCTGGGTTGCTTTTTGTTGTACACCGTGGATGAACTGTAAGAAAAAAAACTGGGCCATTCAGAGGTGCAATAAATAGCATTTTATGCAACTTTTTATCTTTAGTTTTTATCTTTTTGACTGCTTTTTTTGCTCCGGCAAGCTCTCTTATGGCACAGCATGTTACACAGGTCTCTCCAGACCTTGACACACCTCCGTCTGACTTGTCTCTGACCAACAATACGGTGCATTCTGAGTTCAGCAGATGCCCCAAACAAATGTGGCTCACCAAGGTCTGCAAATAAAAAACAAAACAGAATAGATATGGCAGAGTTTGAATGTTAAACCCTTTATCAGTGGTCGTGGGTGATGGCATTCAGTGATGTCATTTCCTGCCTCAGATTTAAGGTTGCCACTTTTTTTTGCACTATGCGTTCTCACTCCAGGCGGCGTGAAGCCTTGTGCCCTGAACTGCCTGGCTGAAGGCTACAACTTCTACACCGAGCGAGCTCCAGCTGTCATTGATGGCACGCGCTGCAAGGGTGACTCACTGGACATCTGCATCAATGGGGAGTGCAAGGTTAGGGCTGCCATTCAGCTGTCTCTATCTGTTTTTCAGCCTCATGTTACTTTAATATCATGTCACTCGTTGTCTTCAAGCGATCGTGAAGGGTGGCTGGGACACAGTCAGTCTTGCCTTGAAAGACCCTTCTCATTAGGCACTGTATTTAGAGAATTGAAAGCATTTTAAAGTCAAATGAAAAATTGTATAAATAGCTGAAGCGTCATTTAAAGTACAGGTTGTTTTAGTTGTGCCCCTAGAATATTGCATATTACTGACTTGGAGATCCTGTTGTTTTGTGTGTGTGTTTTTTTTTTCTATTGCAAAAATAATTCTATTATTTTTTTCTATTCTATCCTATTGATTGGATGTGTGTTTTGAGGCTTTTCAGTGAGCAAATCCCAGGATTTCACCATTACTTAAAATGCTCCTGACAGCTACATGAAGTCCCGACAGCGAAGTCTTAAACTGCTTTTAAAATGAACTGCAACGGGCCTTGTGTGCCACAATAAATTTAAAATGGGAGGAAAAATAACATGGGCCAAATGGTAGTTGTTTTTGGGAGGAGGGGGCTTGTGTACGAGGAGCCCCCGTTGCTGCAGCACTGCTCCCCAGATGCTCCATGGGACTGCAGCACGTGTGTAGTTCCACTCTCGCTTTCCCCTGACCCAGTTTGTGCTCGTAGCCACAATGCGGGATTGATTATCTGAGGGAGGAATCTCTCTGCAGATACCGGAGCGCCGCAGCTGTAAGACTACAAACAAGTAGCAGAGTCCTGAAAGGGGAACAATGAGGCCACAGAAAAGAATGAAAGTAGTGCAGTCACCTAATTCGCAAAGCATGATGGGTAGACCGCTCTCTGATTCTTATCTGACCACCACAGTTCCTGCTACAATTGTGTCTGGATTTTTGTCAGGAAACAAGTAGGCCAGAATTGTGGGGAAAAATGCATTCAAAGACAATACTGTGTGTACATTACTATTGAATGAAAAATGTTCAGCTCAGAAAGATGTAAACTTGTATTCTGTGTTTTGAAGCTATTCTGTGTTTTGAAGCTATTGTATGCATTGTGCGTGTGTGTGTGTGTGTGTGTGTGTGTGTGTGTGCGTGCATGTGTGAGTGAGTGAGTGACTGAGTGAGTGAGAGAGAGAGAGGGAGGAGTGTTTGCGCATGCACATTTGCATGCATGTTTTTTGCAGCTTGCATCTAAATCTTGAAACTTCACCACTGATTGTAAAAACAAACTTCCATTCATCTGGAGTTCACTTACAGAATTTAAGGTTGATGTACTGAGATGGCTGTTCTTTGGAAACAATGCGTTTTTGGCACTCGATAGATTATCACACAAGAACAAGAATATGTTTATTTTAGTAATAAAATTTGGAAGGGTGCAGTCACAAATAAACAATCACAAATAAACAGTGTAGATATGGCAGTTTTCTGAGAGCTCACATATGATCATTAGTTAGAAATATCTATTATATCATCACCTAAATTATTTTGTTTTGTTTGTGGAATATATATGCAGTACCTCTCCATGTGTGTGCATGTGTGGTGTAAATGTATAAATAATAGCTTTATTTATTTGTCTTCCTACAAACATGTGTTACACAGCAAAGAGCAAAAAGAGCTGTGGCTTTGTGCAAAACTCCATTAAGCCACATGCTGCTATGGGGCCAAACGTACATTAGCAGTCGCGGCTCACTGCCTCATGTAGAAGTAAAGGAGTTTGGGTTTTCTCTGAAGGTCATAGCAGGCAGAAAACTTCTGCATGGAACCCGAACATGACAAACCGTGATACTCATTCGTAGCCCCTCGGTGGTGCGCTGTTGCCCTTTCCCAAAACATCTAACACAAGACGGAGTTCATTTCTCTTTAACCCCTCTTCAGCATGTCGGCTGTGACAACATCCTGGGATCGGACGCGAAGGAGGACCGCTGCCGGGTGTGTGGAGGGGACGGGAGCACCTGTGAGGCCACGGAGGGACTTTTCAACGACACTCTTCCGCGAGGAGGTACAGTGCGGACATCAGCCGTGACCACTGGGCATGACGGCCAGGACTGTAAGACACTCAGCTGGCTATGTTCGGAGGTGCATAACTGGCTTTGACAGCCGAGAAGTGGTCAGCGCACTGAGATGCATGAGCTGGCTCTAACTACTGAGCTGCGTTCAGGGTCTGAGGTACATTACGCTGCCCTGCGTTCATTTATCAGACCCTCTTATCCAGATACGGGACCCAAGCTGTGTTGCGCTGTGACCACAATGCAAAGCTCTGAACCAGAGGCTGCAGCTCTCGGCCCCAGCCTGATTCGTTGTTAGGGGTGTAAGAAAATATCGATACACTCGAGTATCGCGATATTATGTTTTGTGATACTGTATCGATTCTCAAAAACACTGTATCGATTTTTAATTAATAGCTTACATGCAAAGATTTGTGTCAGACGGTGGTTCATTTTGTGTTGTGTTTAAAACCCCGACCGCTAGATAATGTTGTAATCTGCCTTCAGCCATTTGACTGTAAACAAGTAAACTTTTTTTACTCAGATTTTATGCATATAGTGGTGTGTTCTTTATACTATGACAGTTCTCCTAAAATTAGATTTAAAAAATCGCAAGATAGCGCCTTGCTTACGGTATCTCAATATATCGCAATATATTGAACCGTAACCCCTGTATCATGATACGTATCGTATCGCCAGATTCTTGCCAATACACAGCCCTATTTGTTGTGCATGATTCTTGATGAATTGATGACTGGATATAAAATGCCAAATTGATGGGACTTGCGTGTCCATGATTGAGGGCTCACCCCAAAGCTGGTGAGTAAGGCAAAGAAAGAACTGTTCCCACCTGGGGTACCATCTGCCATTCCCTGCTGGCCTACCAGCTGTGACTCTGATCAGTTTTCTGGAAGACACTGTGCGTTCCCTTATCTTGAAGCGAGAGAGGCGAAAAACTCAGTGACTCATTGACTTTTTGGCAATCGGGGCTTTTCGATGTGCCAAAACAGCACGCTTGCCAGACACTTCATTTTTCACGGGAATGTGTTGGTTTCCCAGGTCGCTGGGTGATAAAGCGTGTGTTTTTAGTGTTGAGACGCACAAAGTCAAAATACAAACCCCAAGACAATATGTGAGTATTAATGGCATCATTTATTGCATGGAAATGCTCATGAAGACATCACTTTTCTGCAACTGCCTTCAGTGTCTAAAAGGACCATGAAAAGTGTTGAGGTGTGAGAGCTGTATTTTTATTGAAAGTTGCAATTTACACATTTTTATTAGGGGGCCAAGCACCGAAGGTGCGAAGGCACCCTATTGTTTCCTTATTATTATTATTATTATTATTATTATTATTATTATTATTATTATTATTATTATTACACCATTTTGTGCTGTTTGGGCAAAGCTGCCTGGTTGTTTTTTTTTTAAACCAAACTTTGCACATTGATAAAGTGATTTTGGCCACTTGGTGCTAGGTGCGTGGCTTTTTACCAAAAAAAATTTAAATCTATCTTCGACTCGACACGACTTATTTTAAAGGACCTTGGAATAGCATCTACTCATGTATATCTAAAAGCATAAATAAAGCTGCTACGCTTACAAATATACCCACAGTAAGCCAATGATTTTGCATGTGGGCGTGGCTTATCACAAAATTTCTAATAATTCCAAAATGGTTCTACAGAAATTGATGAAATTGAGATGGTATTTATATTGACACTCATATCAAGAACCGAACAGAAAAGTATTGGCCCAATTGAATCATATGGTGGCGCTATAGAGCACAATATTTCTTATGGATTTATAAATTCATAAAAAATCACTTCTGTCTTTTAGTGATGTACAATTTGCAGTTGTGATCATTTTCCTGATCTGGAACATAGATCTGTACTCTTGGAATGGCCTCCATCTTGGAAAGGCTATTATCCATTTTCTTTTGTACCAAGTTTTGACCTGACTACATCGATCAGACTGGCACAGTGGTACAGGGATACCTCCCTATGGCCACCGTGTGATTTTGGCACTGAGTAGCCACTTGTATGGCTGTATGTGCTTGGACCCTGTCTATTGCTGCTTGCAGCTATATTTTTTTCTTATGATTTGAGTGTACCTCAGGAATTGAGAAAATTATTTTCATAGTCTTGTTATTTTTAATGTGAAGAAGTGGTCCTGTGCTTGTATGTTCTCATTTGTGTTTCTCCTCTAGGCTACATGGAGGTCGTTCAGATTCCAAGGGGTTCTGTCCATATCGAGATCAAAGAAGTGGCAATGTCAAAGAACTACATTGGTAAATCATTTCTCTATGACAGGATGGCTCTGGAACAAAATGTCATGATAAACACATTTGTTTTATGTACTCTTGTAATGAAAACCGTTCCTTAATGGTACTTATTAAAACATAAAAAAGGCAAGAGCATGTTCTTTCAAGATGTGCTGGCTGGAAGCATGTTTTGAACTGGTCCCATTTTCTCTTCGTCATGTATTTCACTTTTCATTAGTTTTCAAATGGCTTCATCTTTATGCCACACTAACATATATTATCAAGATGTTATAAAAAAGACAGGGCAAGAATCAGCTTTGGTTAATGAAGGTGCAGTTTCATATAAGTTTGCTGTAACTTAAGGGAACCAGCAGATAGTGATGTGTGTGAGTAATGAGAGAGAATGGATGGATGTCTTCTTTTCTGTCTGTCTTCTTTAAGGGTTGTTTTATCAATTAGGTCCATGTTACATATCCCTGGGCTATTTCCTCAGACTCCTCTGGCTTAGTGGGAGAGATAGCAAGGCTGTCTGAGCAAGCAGTTTCATCACACTGAAAAGAAGCCGAGCTGGCAGGTCCTCTGCCATAAATCTGAACTACCAATGACAGTCATGCCTCTCCTTTAACAGCCACTGATTTTAGTGGGCTAGATGAAGGGGATCGGGATTACAGACAGAGAGGAAAACGCTTGCCACCGGGGACATGCCGTAATTAAACCAGTCTAAACAAGAGGATTCAATTAGTTTGCTTGAAAAACAGTCATAGATAGGGGAGAAGCCTGCATTGTTAGTTAGTGGCATTAATAGCTTAGGTCATTGCTGGAGTATCTTCATAACATGGTAACAACTGCCTCCAAACTCAAGCCACTTTTATTATGGGTGAAAATATAAGGGATGGCAGGTGATGTTTATACAGTTTGTAAAAGTTAAATATCAATATTTGATATATATTATGGACCATATATTTACATTGGTTCAGGTGGAGTTTAAGTTCTTTTACCTTTTCTCTCTTGTTAAGCTTTCATTTCTGATGGACTATACTCTTCCTGGGCTATATTCATTGTATTGAGAGTTTCATCTTTCTCCAGAAAAAGCCAATGTCAGAATCCTGAACTGAGGTTCAGTCTCCATTAATGTAAAGTACCTCTCTGCATTGGTTTGGAAGTGTCTGGTAAATACTGCAATACACTTTAACCATAAAACGATAGATTAAGACCAGGCTTCTTTTTTAAGGGAAATAATTGTTGGGCTTCTGTGTGTATTCTGGGTGCCGGCTGTTCCTGCACTCAGAGCAGATTTGTAAGGAATTTACAGTCACTGTTTGAAAGTGATGTTGATTTATGGAGTTCAGAAAACTCCTCTGCTTTTGTTCACGCGAGACACTCGTGTCTATGCAACGTGAACACAGACCAGCCACTCACATTAGGCGGGCTGTCAGAAGCTGGAATGAAAGAAAGAAAGGAAGGAAGGAAGGGAGAGAATGAAAGCAAGAAAGGTTTGTAGAAAGAAACTTTGAAGAACGGAAGTTGGAATGACTTGTTCAAGGTTGTTTCGACCCATTGAAAAAGTCATCCATGTAAAACTCTTTAATGGTCGGACAGGAGGCATGCGGACACAACCAAATATGGGCAATATCCGAAGAGGATGTTCATTTAGTCTGGACCACAATTTCCACTCTTCTGAAAGGATATACAGGCGTCCCATTTAAAGTAAATATCCTATTAAGGACTTGTTTGGGAGGACATTTGTGGCAGTGTTGGTGCGAATGTTTCATTAAAAAAAAAATATATATATTTTTTTCCAGCTTTGAAAACATTATCCCTTTTGTGGCCTGATCACATAGCGTTCATGCACATATCAATCAGTGACATGTAGTCTTCACTGATTGGCCATAATTATCATTTTGGCTCATTTAACTATTGAGATTATTAACATCTGTCGTACTGCACGGAATGTGGTTGGGCACGGTTTTAGGGATGGATGGCCAAGTTGAGCACGTCTGTGAGTAAATGTTCTTCCATCTGTCTTGAGTGTCTTGAGTGACTGAGACCTCATCTTGCGTGAGCACAACAGTCATCATCGTACCTGATCTATTCTGCCAGTGATTGGTTTATTCTGTTTCTATGGTGCCCAAACAGGCCATATGAGGTCAGCATGTGTGCTGTCTGTGGGAACCTGTCGATTTATAAATAAATGTGTTTGCTCCTTTTTTTTCCAATTCATTGCAAAAAACTACCTTTAGACACAAAAGGCCTTATGTATTATACAATACCTGAAATCCATCTTTCTCTCTCATCAGCATGTATTTCTTTACATTCTAAAGGTAGATTACATGCTTTTTAGAGGTGGCACTGTCACGTCAGAATGGCTATTATTGCTGTTAATTGCTCAGACGTTTTTTTTAATCAAAATGGCCTGCACGGTTTTTCTAAATGCAAAATTGTACCCTTGTGAACACCCACAATATCATCTGGAGACTTTTTTTGTATTTCTTTTTATTAGTGTAGCCTGTGGATTTGACAAGATAAGGCCAGTTGTTTAAGAAGTTAAGTATGATTAATCTAATGTTAAAATAATAAACAATCTTGTTTCTTCTGTAAATAGTGAGGTGTATCAATTGAACTGTGAGTCCCCTTTTTGTGTCAAAGGAATCTAGAGAAGGAAAAGAAAACAACAGAACCTTATAAATACTAATGGGAAATGTGAAATCGATGAGTCATGGCCACGACTCCCCACAGATCCCGATAAGTTATGGGTTTACATCTCCAACTCCTAATGATAACCTTGGAGAAGAATTGAGAATAGAGATCAAATAATTTGTAATTTGGCCACTTTTCAGAGCTGAGAAAGTGGATATTTGGAGACCTGTTGTGGTTGGAGACAAGACCTTTGTTTTGACGACCAGAGAGAATGTGAATTGTGTTGAACTTCCACCTGAGATGTCATCTTTTTATGGGGGAGTGTCACCCAAAAACTGCACAGATCCTGTTGTGGGAGTTAATGTCATTAATTAAGGAAGCTCCAGAATAACGATGAAAGAAGGGAATGACCTAATCACAAGCTCCCCCCCACCCCATGTACTGTGGGATTTATATCTGGATGCATTCTCTCACCCCCAGCTTTGAAATCGGAGGGAGATGACTACTATATCAACGGAGCGTGGACCATCGACTGGCCCCGGAAGTTTGACATTGCAGGGACAGCGTTCCACTACAAGAGGCCCTCGGATGAGCCAGAGTCTCTGGAGGCCCTTGGGGCCACCACAGAAAATCTGATTGTCATGGTAAAAATTTCCCATTTCAGTTGGTCAACATTTACTGTATTTTCAATAGCTGCATTTCCAGTTTTGTTGTCACACATTGATTCACAGTGGACAGTTAAAAAACAGTGGACAGTTACAACAACAACAACAAAATACACAAGACTGAACCATATGTGGAGGGAAAAACTGTAAAGTTATTCTCTTTTAATTGGTGATGGAGTTGAACTCATGGAAAATTTAGAATACACAGAATAGCATTTAGACACTGAACACAAGGAGCTTTCCTATCTCAGCAGTTTGTGTTGTGTGCACTCTTCTGTCACACTGCTAGCCCTGTGGTGTTATGGCATCTTGTCACAAATGTAATAATAAGCATAAAGCCATAAACATATCTTGATGACTGTCACAGTTACGAGATTTGGCTTGGAACCGTGAGTACATTTTATCATATGAGTTCCACACTAGATGTTAGTGGATCACTACTGAGCAGAACTGTGAGCTAAATTAAATAAATACAGACGAGTATCTTATACAGCAGACAGAATGCATCAAAAAGCATCTTGTCACAAAGTGGCCCAAAAATGGCTGTATGTTTTCGGAGTGTGGAAAAATCTGTACATTAAACAAGGAAATCTCATGAAGATAACTTCATATTATTTTATCTTTCTGCTGAGGAAGCACAGGAATCTGTTTTGAATGCACATTGTTTGAAAGGTCTGCTTTGCTCCAAGTAAACCAAATGTCTGTACGCTAACCTTACATGGCCTCTATACAGCAGTCTGAAGTGTAGCATTTGTATATATACAGTACATATATATACATATACATACACTGGTTAAGTTTAAGTACACGATGGCACATATGCACGCACGCACTATCACTGTGACTACCTAACAGTCTCTGAGACCACCATGGTCTGTGGCCTGGACACAATTCTTGAAAATACCAGACCTCACAGTCGCAGCCATTGTAGGGACAGGCCAGTTCACCACCAGCCCACTTCTTTTGTGGCCTGAAGTGCTGCCCTTAATTCCCATGGTCCTCTTCTTCAGCGCTCAAACTGACATAAGCGGCACGACCACGTCACACCTGCTATAAATAGAGGAGCAGCGAAACCAAAATCAGGTGGATGCATGCCATTGGTCGGCGTGTTGCATCGTGAGGTCCCGTTGTCTTTTCTGCAGTTACCCTTTTAGTTTTTAGGCTCTTACAAACAGCTTACATCCCTTAAAATTCAATCCATTTAAACCATTGGTTATTTACCTGAAGCGATTTAGGTTGAGTACCTTGCTCGAGGGTATTATGGCAATGCCTCACCTGGGAACTGGTTAAATCCTACAACCTTGGAGTTTTAAGCCTACCTCCCAAACCATTTTGCTACACTGTCGCTTTTCCTCCTTGCACCCCAATAGGTGCTCCTGCAGGAACAGAACATGGGCATCCGCTACAAGTTCAACGTTCCAATCGTGCGGACGGGGAGCGGGGACAACGAGGTGGGGTTCTCCTGGCACCATCTGCCCTGGTCTGACTGCTCTGCAACCTGTGCTGGAGGTAAGCATTTCCCACCTTTTGTAGTTGGCTTCACTCAAAAACTGTTGCAGTTTTACAACTCTGCTCAGTGTTTTTTATTTATTTATTTATTTATTTATTTATTTTTATTTCACCTTTATTTCACCAGTAGTGTTGTGTTTACACAGATGGGATGGTGGTACCTGTGATAGCTTAGCGAGAATCATAGCAGAAGCACAAAAGGATGATCTCTAACAGTGGGCAAAAATGAATAGATGGCCCGTTCTGATCTTCTTCTGTTCTTATAATGTAACGCTGTTCTTTACTGTACAGTTCATGTACAGAATGTGCTTTAAGAGCGAGGAACGGCTTTCTGCAGGGAGAGATCACCGTCTCCTTCCGTGATTTATTTTGTGCTTTTACGTCAGCACATGTCGTCCCCTCTTTACAAAAGCATGGGTGATGAATGATCACATGATTATGACTCCATATGAGAAGTCCGTGCACCCAGACCCCCATGAGACTTAAAATCATGTACAGGTGGCCTTAAATGTGCACATTTTATTTCTGAAATTTTAACTGAAACCAGTTATACTCCTCAGTTATCTCACCTCATTTCTGCCAACCCTCAGTCTGCACAGTAATATTGTGCAAGCTGGCAGCAGACAAACTGTGTTAGCAAGAGACTAGCATACTGGATAGACAGTATAGCTAGCAGGCATCTGTCTGTGTTTTAGCAGGAGGCTAGCATGCTGGATAGACAGTATAGTTTGCAGAAGTCTGTCTGTGTTTTAGCAGAAGGCTAGCATGCTGGATAGACAGTATATCATGCGTGCCATGGAAAATCTTTGTATGTCCTTGTATGTAATTGTGTGTTGTGAGCAAAAAAATGTATACTATGAATCCAAGAAGCAGAATTCAAATGAAATCACAAATCACTGCAAAATGCTGGTGTTCTTAAGCACAAGGAATAGGCTTATGTGCTTGTGTAATCCAACAATGTATGCTAGTATCTACAAGACTGACAATTTGTCAGACCATCTAAGTCAGATGTTTTTGAAGGCTGTCTTATGCCACATGCAGAGTAATGGTTAAGCACTACAGTCATCACAAAAAGATACACCTTTAAGAGTCTGCATCCCTTCATATCCCCAGAGATATTCATGATTTCACTAAATGCAAAGCATTCTTAATATTGGCAGAACACTGCGTATAAATAAGCACAGCAACCCCAAATCCTGCATATGTCTTTAACTTCGCTGTCTCCAAAAATCTCCTGAATTCATCCTTTACATGAACCAGAGCCTGGAGCCTGAGTCAGCTCTCTCTGTGGGGGTGGGGTTGCATTGGAAGGGCTCAGTTGCGCCTCTTTGTCTTGATCCTAAGTTTTGTTATCCCACCACAAATGCGTGGACCATCTTGGTTTCCAAACATTGGCATATCGTGTTACAGTGGACTGAATAACATGGCACACAACTTTCTCCACAAGTCGCCAAAGTGGCCCGTTTGGAACTTGTGTGTGGAGAGGAATGCAAACCCACAATAGCTGGGCCTGGGTGTCTCGGTTAATACTGTGGCATTTCCAAATGCTCCGTCCTATGGAGGATGCTTGTGTGACTTTATAAACGATGTCCAGATGACCGCCCACCGAAAAATGACACAATGAATTTCTCACTTGATAGAGGGAGGTATGGTATCCAATCACTAAATATAAAAATATAGGTGGAAATATATACGTAGAAAAGATTTATTGCCATATATTATACGGTGCTCATTCATAATAAACCTCCTGCATTCTGCTGTGTTTCCAAGGCCACATATTTGAATGACTGCCTGTCTTTCATCCGAAGGTTCTCAGAAGCAAGAGGTTGTGTGTAAAAGGCTGGATGACAACTCTGTGGTCCAGAATAGCTACTGCGACCCAGACAGCAAGCAGCCAGAGAGCCATCGGGCATGCAACGCGGAGCCCTGCCCCCCCGAGTGAGCCATCTCTCATTAAATGTGACACGTGCATGTGTGCGTGTGCGTGTGCGTGTGCCTGTGCATGTGTGCGCATGCTTATGCATATGCGCGTGTTCTTGCGTGCATGTGTGTGTGTGCGTGTGCTTGTGCTTGTGCATGTGTGCGCATGCTTATGCATATGCGCGTGTTCTTGCTGGCATGTGTGTGTGTGCATGTGCTTGTGCTTGTGCATGTGTGCGCATGCTTGTGCATGTGCGCGTGTTTTCGCGTGCATGTGTGTGTGTGCGTGTGCGCATGCTTGTGCATGTGCGCGTGTTTTTGCGTGCATGTGTGTGGGATGGGTGTGAGCATGTGTGTGTGTGTGTCTGAATGTGCATATGCACAATGCATGTGTGCATGTCAGTATAAAAATGATATTCATGAATACATCTTGAGTTGTTTATATATTTATATATTTAATTCTACATTGTGGGTGAGTGCAGATTGAACCCTGTATTGTAGATACTTAAAGTCCACCCTGAAACCCACACTCCTTATTCTCCACATCTTCACAGTAATCCAGTAGGATTTTTTGATCTTTGGTACTTCACCAATAAAGCTGTAAAGGATTAAGAGCGTGGGGCCTTCACAGATTTTACAGATGCTACATCACAGTTCAGTACTGATCTATGGCTTTCTCTTTACTAACCACATTGGGACTGAGAGAAATCCATCAATCCCTATAGTTTTTGTTCTTAAAACACACATTACAGTGCTTGCCTTTGACACATCTATTCAGCAGTGCCTCAAATTAATGAAAATTATTGCATGCAAATGGGGAAAAACAAGTAAATCATTCTTAAATTTATCGTTCTGCATCAATGAAAAAGTGGCATTGCCTTGAGATTGAATGGCCCCCGTCTCTACTTGGTTAATGGTTTCCTTTAACTGTCACCATAAATTACGCCTTGCAATGCGCACAGATATTGGTGTGGCCTTTAAGGAAATATTGTCTTACAATTCAGGCCAGTAAGTGTCAGCTTTGCAGCACTGAAATGTCCGCAGTCCTTTAGGAAATTTGGCCCGAGAGTAATTCAGGCTGGATTTGAGGTCAGCACAATTGCAGTTTGCCCCTGAAACCTGTCTGAGCCATGGCAAACACAACAAGAGAAAGAAGCTGATCTATTGCCACATCACTTCAGCGTGTACTGAAGACTGTATGAATTTATTGTATCAAAATTATACTTAACTATTTTTAACTATTTTACATTTTTACGTTTTACGTTGAAGAAAATATTAAAATAAAACGGCAATAACTATTTTGTAAGTGCAATTGTCATCGTATTCCAGAAGAAAATGAAATGACCACCTGTGTTTAACTATTGGCCAGTTTACTTTATGAACCCAGTAGGGATAATATATGTATATATGTGGTGGATGAATGCCTGTTGTGGCCAAAAACACTTAAACCATCTTTCTCAGCTGGGGGAGCGGTCAGGCAAAGTTCAGCCTTGTCTGAAATATTAAATTGGAAGTAGATGGATTAAATGTTTTTGGCCAATCTGTGGTAATGCTCCTCCAATGTTGGTGTGAGTGAACCTGGACCGTGAGAGGGGCATCTATAATGATCGGACCCACAGTGTTTTTGGCTTCACCTTATGCACAAGGCTGCTCTTTCTAGCCTGAGTAAGCCCTTAGTTTTAGTTTGTATGTCTGCATTCCTCATCCAGGTTGCTTTCTAAAGTGATGCCAGATCTGATGGTAGATTTTGTTTTCAGAAAAATATTTGTCTGTGTGTGCATGCATGTGTGTGCGTGTGTGTGTGTATGTGTGTGCATGTGTGTGTGTGTGTGAATGTACGTGTGTGTGTGTGTGCATGCGTGTGTGTGTGCATGTGTGTGTGCGTGTGCCTGTGTGTATGTTTGTGTGTGGTTGACACCAGAACAGCTCACACAATTATGTTACATCCTTTAATTTCTCTGTATTTTTCATCCTTTTTTGTTCTATATTTTCATAGAGAAATGGTAGAATGTGCACTTCACATTCTTGTGCGTTTGAAAAGTCATACTGAAAGGATCAGCCTCAGCAGGAGGAAATAATAACAAAGTGATGTAAACGCAGTTGTTTTTGAAATACGCAGTTTTATTTAGCAAGAATTCAAGAGTAGCCCAAGCCCATGCAGATGTTTGGACACCACTGTTGATTCACCTCACTGTCTGTCTGCGCATTCAGTTTGGCTGTGTGATCATTCGTAACTTTAACCAAGCTATCAGTTGAATGTTTTGCATTGCGTTCTCTTTCCCCCGTAAGAGGAGCTAAGGAAAGTGTTTGCAAGGTGGTGTAGTAATTCTGCTCTGGTCCTGCTGCAGGTGGCTGATCGGCGACTGGTCAGACTGCACAAAGACATGTGATGGAGGGACGCGCACGCGGACTGTCCTGTGCATACGCAAGATTGGACCTGCGGAGGAGGAAACGCTGGAGGACAGTGTCTGTCTGACTCACCGGCCAATCGAGAGAGAGTCCTGCAACAACCAGTCCTGTCCCCCACAGTGGGTCACCCTGGATTGGTCGGAGGTGAGGAAGCCGTGGCTTTCCCACTACAGCTGTGTCTTTCGGGGACTTTTTTGCCCTGACAGTTAATTTCCTGAGAGCTAAACACATATTTATGTCAGATAGTCCTACTAGTGTTTACAGCTGTTCTGGGCTATTGCACAGTGCTATAAAAAGATGGTCTTCTGGCATGCATCGCTACAGTAGCACTGATGTTTCTACTGGTGATTTTCTAGCCATCCTCTATAAGTTGCTTTGGCTAAAAGTGTCAGCTAAATACACAAGCTGTAAATTGCACAAAATGGCTTCAGTGAGGAGCGGCACGGTGGTGCAGTGGGGGGGACAGTGGGTAGCACTGTCGCCTCACAACAAGAAGGTTGTGGATTCAAATCTCAGCTTGGAGTCTTTCTGTGTGGAGTTTGCATGTTCTCCCCGTGTCCGCCTGGGTTTCCTCCGGGTACTCCGGTTTCCTCCCACAGTCCAAAGACATGCAGGTAGGCCGATTGGAGACCCTAAATTGTCCATAGGTATGAGTGTGTGAGTGAGTGGTGTGTGTGCCCTGCGATAGATTGGCGGCCTGTCCAGGGTGTATTCCTGCCTCTCGCCCAATGCACGCTGGGATTGGCTCCAGCACCCCCCCGTGACCCTTCTCAGGATGAGCGGGTTAGAGATAATGGATGGATGGATGGATGGATGGATGGATGGCTTCAGTGAGGTGATTGGTCGTTTTCCTGCTCCACAGTGCACTCCAAAGTGTGGCCCCGGGTTCAAGCACCGCATCGTCCTGTGCAAAAGCAGCGACCTGACCAAGACCTTCCCCCCAGCTCACTGTCCCGACCACAACAAGCCCCCAGTCCGGATCCGCTGCAGTCTGGGTCGCTGTCCACCCCCCCGCTGGATCCCAGGAGAGTGGGGACAGGTACCGTGCACGCGTCTCCATTTCAGCGCCGCTCAGAACAAACACATAAATAAAAACAGAAAATATTTTTTTAAATACGAACTATAAAAATTCAGGCAGCCGTCCACTGCTCCTCACTCGACTTTTAAAGGACTTAACTATTTCCTCCGATTGATGTGAGCACATAAAAACGTTGTAAGAAGCGGAATGATTTAGGGAAACCTGCAAAAGACATCCATGAACGGGCGCATAAAGAAGAAGTGCAATCTCGACATCTGGCGATTTGAGTGTCTGCTGCGAATATGAGGCGGAACACATGGGCAAGCGATCCAGTGGCACCGCGTCTGCCGACGGACGGACCGCGCGGCTCTGCCGCCGGTCGCGTGACGCAACCGGCCTTGACGCAGCAGAGACTGCGCTGACGGAGGGGCCCTGTGCGATGTGCCATTTCCTACGAAAGCGCCGGTTTACTGCTCTGGAACGTCTCTTCGTCAAAACGGCATTTCCAAACAAACCGGAATGCTCCCCGGCGCAGGGGTTTCGCCGAGGCGCTGCGCGTTTTGTCCGCTGAATCCTGTGTGTTTTGGTCAACGGTCAGCACAATTTACACTTACGATGACAAACGAGGGCCGCTGGAGGACCAGTGACGTTCGCGCGTGATTCAGCACGCCGAGAGCATTGCGAGTGGCAGGAATATCGAGCGCATTGTTTGAAGTTTATCTCTACAGAGGACAAGGCCTGCTTTTTCAAGGCCAAGAATATGTTTCGAAAAGGAGACAGAAAACACTGTTCTTCCAGAGGCTGGTCCTTGCAGCTTTCAAAGTGAATATGGGGGGGGGGAGGCCCAATTAGAAATAGTGATCCAAAAAAGAATAATAGTGCAAACAAATGGACAAAAATACAGTTGGCCTAGAAGTTTAGTCTCTAGCATATAGTTCTATAAAACATCATCGATACTTCAGCCCCCGTAATAATTTTGCTATTTTTTTAATGGGAGCTTTGAAAAAAGTATTCAAAAATGAATCCCAAGGGGAGTGTGTGATGGGGTGTAACAAGCATAAATCAAACAGATGGCCTGGAAAGGCATCCCCTTTGCATGTTGGGACTCTGTGGTTTCTGACCTGGAGAACATAGTGTGACTGTTGGTGTAATTAAAAGAGTGGTAAGCAGACAAGGGAGAGTGGCTGATCTGGCTTTGTCCCAACTCCACTGGGACAGTCCCATCTCCTCCAGGGATGTCCCATTATCCCTGAGACTGTCCCATCTCCTCCAGTGATGTCCCATTATCCCTGGGACTGTCCCATCTCCTCCAGGGATGTCCCATTATACATGGGAATGTCTCATCTCCTCCAGTGATGTCCCATTATCCATGGGAATGTCTCATCTCCTCCAGGGATGTCCCATTATCCATGGGGCTGTCCCATCTTGATCCTAGGACCCTCTCATCTTCCGTAGGACTGTCCAACATGCAGATGTTTCACTGGCCAACCTGCAGTAGATCTCACATCATGCTTTTCTGGGGTCTGGGACATCTCTGACCCCAGCGCTCTCTGATGTGTGGGGCACATTTGACTGGAGCTTATCTCAAGCCCCCAGGGACTCCTTCCCCATCATGCCACTCCCCGTCCCCCAACCCGGCCCCCCAAACCCACCCTCATGGACTCCTGTCATTCAGCACGTTTTTATTAATGTTTCATTTTAATTAACGCTGATGGAACATACCCTGTCCATGGGGGAGAAAGTGGAGATGTGAGCGCAGGGCCTGGAGTTAGAGCGCTCGATCTGCGATTTTATTGCGTTCGCTGCGTTTTCCTTCAAAGCCGTGGCCCTGTGATCCGACCCCCTCCCCCAGACCAGAGATAAACGATTTCTGATTGCATCCTGTATGCCCATTGACAACCCTCTCCCCTCACGGGTCAAGGCTGATTCAGCACCTGAACCCCCCTGATCCGGAAAGTTCCGTTTCGGTTCACAAGGTTTTTTTTTTTTTCGGTTTTCCACCTGAGACTTTTCGGGAGAGCCCCATGTGCCCCTGCTGTTGAGTAATTACTGTAAGCCTCTGGCTCCAGGGGTGCTCTCAGAGCCTTAGAATGGGGAGGATTGTTGTAGGGCAGACTCGGGGCCCCGCAAGACGAAAAGGTCAGCGGTTCAAATCCCACTTAAGGCCCTACATTGACACATCCCATCTGTCAGGACTGGAACCCGGCGGTAATAAAAAAGGGCCCTTTAATTTGCAAGGGATGAAATGGCCAGACGCTGATCTGAGATTCCTGGAAACTCATTTGAAGTGACTGTGAGTCGGTGGTCAGGGCCTGCTAATGGGGCATGCGTGCGTTGATGGCTGCGCACTAATGCAGGTGTGTCCCTGTCTGGCACCAGCGTGGGATATGTGGGAGGGAGGGAGGGAGGGAGAAGCCTGAGAATTAACCTCAGCATTCATGGCCTGCTTACAAAAACGCTGTGGAAGGGTATACATACCATTTAAATGACTGAAAGAATGCTTTCGTTATTATATGAAATGTGAAAAAAGGAAACGATGTCTGAGGCACATGATTAGTTCTACAAGTTAGTCATATTGCTGTACAGCATATCGCTACAGGTCTTGAAAATATCAATGTGAAAAGGCATTTTTTATCTTTATTTTCCCTGCACTCTCAGAATATATATTTTTATAAGCTGGCTAGATGTTTTTTAAGAAACATTAATTGAATAATTGCTGACTGTAGCAAAAATAGAGGTTTAACTAGACAGATAGATACATTCCAGGAGTCATTAACCATCCAGAGAGAGTGAAGACAAAAGGACACAGTGCATGCCTAGTACCTTCTCTAAGAGACATTTTATTATTCCCTTGCTTTGTGGCAGTGAGTGATGCTATAATTCTACTTCTCCTGGAGTTACAGTTGACAAGAGTTCATTTGTGAAACTCCTGATTCGAATCCTTGCTCTGGTTCTGAAGCCTGGATGAACATAGCCATGGACAATCTTATTCAGGTTAGACACCAGTCAGGACCTGGGAAAGACCGGGCCCGCCACTTGCCCCAGAAAAGACGCCATGTTTCCCCTTTTCATCCAAACTTAATTGGATCAGTTGTCAGGCTTAATTAGTGTAAAATGGCAGTGTGTTCCAGGTAATCTGGGATCCGTGAAAATCTAGAGGTTCGTGCTCCGCAGGAGCTGGCCAAATGTGGCGGCAATCAGTAAAAACATATGCTGAAGAATTCAACAGTGGGTACACACACTGCTTAGTGAGACATACAAACACATGTCTCATTGATGCCAAAGGTTCTCTGCAGTTTTTATGACCGGACTCATCCAGGTGTAGGCAGACCGTGGGGAGCTCAAAATGAAGGCCCACGTTTTCATCTGGTTTCCATGGATAATGTGCTACTGACCTCAGGTCCATTCCAGCCTGAGTCAGAGGTCAACTGCCCCTCATTCCACCCTTCAGAAAAGTTGCTGAGACAGTAATTAGTGCTTGTGAATTGGGGACTGTATGCTGTTTAAAGTTTTATGTGTGGAAACTAGTTCAAAAAACGCATAACAGGGAAACCAAAGTTGAAAAGAAAATGCACGTCTTGTTTGGCAAGGTGCAGACCAAGGGACTTGAAAGTTAAACTGAAAAAGAAAGGTTACAAAGGTTACTGATCAATTTTAGCAACCTATGTACGAGGTAATTGTTGTGTTAAAGCCCAACCGACAAACAGCTGACGAAGGCAGCTTTCTGACGAAATGTTGGCTACTGAAAACTGCATCGGAGGAAAAAAGAGTGTGTGACTTTCTTTTTCAGTATAACTTGGAAACCAACAGATAAAAAGCAGTTGCTGTTTAGCCAACAGCCATGAAATAATTTGTGATCATCAGTCTGTCCCTCATTGAATCCCTTAGCTCTGTTCCTATGTTGAACTTGTCACTGGTATCTTAACCCAGTGGAATAGTCACTTACTGTAAATAAGGCACTCCATCTTGGTGCTTATAGTTTGTAAAGTGTATTCTCATATGATGGAAGAATATTTATTAAATAATTAAAAATACCTTTCTGCACCATTTAATTGTAGGACGTGTGTAAGAGTGAAAACACCCTTATGCCTTATTCCACCTCCTCATGATAAACACTGGTACTCCTGTCCCCTTTTGGTCATGTTGGGTATTACACCAATGCTCTGAGGGCTGGTTCCAGCCCAGGCAGGCAGGGGTATTCCTCAGGGTAATATAAACCCTGCCCACCTTTGCTGAATTCACAGAAATGCAACTATCCCATGAACCTCTGTTATTTTTCCTAAAATGTACACAATTATAGATCAGCCTATGTTAAAAAAGGATAAAATAGCAATCAAAGGATTTTAGCCTTTGGAAATGTATATCATATAGTCAAGGAATGCCTTCAATCTGTACATTTTCTGTACTAACTGTAAAAAAACTCTAACTGCAACATGTGAACTAAATTGTCCATGGAATATTAAACTCGTAAATCAGTAACTTGTACGAATGAGGAAATACTTAATGGATTTACTTCTCCGGCAATTAGAAATGTTTGCAAAATGTATAAGATGGAAAATAGATCTGTGTAAAGGTGAAGGGGAATATAATTTCAGATCTCAGATCTTACCTTTTTATCTCCAAAATTCTGCAGTTAAAGGGAATGAATTAAATAAACATAGAAAGGTACAATAACAGAAAATCAGAACCAACTAAATAAGTAACTAAATAAGGAAAAGGTAAGTAAAATTATTGGTGGTTGCAGGCTTTTTGTGGAGTGCTTTCAGCCTGTGTAACTGTTTCTGTGTTGTCTGTGCGTGTGTGTGCACATGCGTGTATGTGCGATTGCGTGTGTGTTCATGTGTACGTGTGTGTGTATGTGCACTTGCGTGTGTGTGTGCGCGTCTCCCTTTGCCTCCCTTGCAGTGTTCGGCGCAGTGTGGCCTGGGACAGCAGATGCGTACGGTGCAGTGCCTGTCCTACACGGGACAGCCCTCTGGGGACTGTGCAGACTCCCTGCGCCCCCCCACCATGCAACAGTGCGAGAGCAAGTGCGACGCCACGCCCATCTCCAACGCAGAGGGTGAGTTAGCCCCTCCTCCATCCTTGCTTCAGCGGTCGTCATGGAGATGATGTAGGGCAGGGAGACTCAAATCCGACCCTGGAGCCCAGCAAGTAACAGAGAGACTGATTTGGACCTGGGTGACCAGGTGAAGTGCAATCTCTGGCCATTTAGTGACATTAATCAATGAATGAACTATCGGGTAGATGAGAAAGCCAGCAGTACTACTGGTCCCGAGGGCCAGATTTGAGAATCCCTGTTCTATACTGTAGGTACTGTGTGGCTATGGTGTAGGGCAGGGAGTACCTAGAGTGTAGTAGGAAGGGTGGGTACAAACAACAGAGCCCACTGACTTGAATAAAGTGAATGGTTATTTTTAAATACATATCTTTTCTACCCCCAGTGGTCTTCATCTATATGCCAGCGCAGTGTGGTGCATGTTACACCAGGATACAACAGGATACACACTAAGGCCTGGATTTGATCTCCTGTTTGTTGTGTCCTTAAATCTCACTTACAAATAAAAGGCAGTGTTTGCTTTTCCTCCAGAAACAAAAACATTGCAAACATGACCTAACCAAACTGTTTGTGAAGAAAAAAAAACCATGGGCCTTTATCTGTTATATAAGGTTTACATCACATAAAGAAAGGTTCGCTGTTCTGTTACCTTCCAAATATCATTTCTGCTTTTTTTTTTCCAATTGTACTGATGTTTGTTTTGAGTATATTTGGATTTGGATTATTCATACAAACTGTATAAAACCACTTGAATCTCTAGTGGACTGAATAATAATGTCTGGCAAGATTGAAATGGCTGTAAATGACAGATATGTACAGTATAGTGCCTTTCTTCTTGCAACTGTAGAAGTGATATTGGTGTCTTGTTTCATGTTTGGTGATATTTTGATATCCCATTTTTACCATCAACACACAATAAATTAAGTAAAAACATGAAACTTGGGTTAGGTAGGTATTCAAACGTATAGGGGAGCGGTATCAAATTACCCCTCCCAAGCTCTTAATGGAATATTTAAGCACCATTTACTGCACCTTAATGCAAACATAGCTTGAAGCTAACAGCACTCTTCCTCCAGCGGGTGATCAGGGACCGTCTGCTTTCATTTGGTTTTCCTGCAGACATTTAAATAGCCTAATAAGGGAAGACACACTCATCGCGATAAGGCGTTTAATCCCCCCATCATTCAGCTCTGCTCAATCATGGCAGCCTGCCTGGGCCATGAATCACACCTCTCTCTCTCTCTCTCTCTCTATCTGTCTCTGTCTCTCTCTCTCTCACTCTGTCTCTGTCTCACTCTCTCTCTCTCTGTCTCACTCTCTCTCTCTCACTCACTCTTTTTCACTCTCTCTCTCTCTTTCTTTCCTATGCTCTCTCTCTCTCTCTTTCTCTCTCTCTCTGCTGAGATGGTGTAATTATGTTGTGAAGGCTGAAAGTAGCTTATCGGCTGGTCTTGCATTCTTCCACCCAAAGAAAGCAGGAGGGGATTGAGGTGGATAATGAGAGACATCGAAAGAGGGAGGAAGACAGAGAGAGAGAGAGAAAGAGGACAGTGGGGTTCCTTCTTGTCCCTGTAGGCAGATACGGTGACATCACACAGGCCGTCTTTTGAGGAGCCCCGGAACTGAGCTTAGAGCTAAACCTTCTCTGCCATGACATCACTGCAACAGGAGAGGCCTTCCAGGAGCAAGCAAAAACCTTGAGGAAATTCAAAGGGATCCCACGACTTAAAGGCTTTTGGGTGCTCAGCTCTTATCTCACAAGAAGGGACTTTCAGGAGTACCCTGAGGTGCTTGTTTTGAGAGAGAGTACCCACAATAGCATTTCATTGTTCTCACAGTCAGTCAAAGCCAGTAGCTCCCCTTGCCTCTTTTTTAATCTTATCTTTAGCTGTGATGAAAGGCCTGCACTCTGCTAGTGGAGAGAAGGAACCCCTGTGAAAGGCAGAGAATTATTTTCACTCTGCATAGAGACAGCCGAGGAGAGCTGTGGGAAGACAAATCCCAAAAATCAGGCCTGAAAAGGGGCCAGTGTGGGTGCAGGCTTTTCTTATTTAGCACTCAGACACTTGATTCTACTTACCGAGGTTTAATGAAGACCATAATTAGTTAATTAGTTGAATCAGGTGCCACAGTGCTGGGTTAAAACAGGAACCTGCACTCAAACCGGTGCTTCTCAGATTGGACCACCCCTGCTCCTTGAAATATCAGCTTTAATGAAAGGCATCGCAGGGCAGTCTTACCCGCCACACTGCCAGACCTGTGATTCCCGGGGACGCGGACGGGAGTCTTTAGTGTCCCTGGTGATTATCCTCCGTGCTGTAGACTTAGAGGTCCTGCAGCGGGAAGCGAAGCCACTTCTCAGTGGAGGGTTGGAAAGATTTTACCCTTGTGGACTCAAAGCACAAAACCATTACGGAGATCCGCCAATGGCTGTTTGATCTGTTTTTATGGCCCTGTTTAAATCCTAAGCTATCTGATCACAAAAGATGCTCGTTTTACAGTATGCGCACACAGTAGGCCCTGCAGTGCCTAAATATGGGCTTATGTCCCACGGAGATATGGTATATTTGAACTTCGTCACATGGAGGAGCATAATGTGCAGTGCCTCACTGTCAGCATGTATCTTCACTACCCTTATTCTCACTGGCAAGGAGAGAAACTATCCAGTCAGATAGTATTTCACACCAGTGCCTGACTTCTGTGCAAAAGAAAACATTTGCAGATTCAGCCTGTGAAATACAGAGGAACTGTACTGGTAAAAAAAACAAAAAAACAAAAGCTTACAGGCCGAAACAAAGCCTTTTTTATAAGCTGTCTTCTGCCGAAGCCTTTGTGATGGCAAAAATGTAGAGAGGTGTGCTGAGGTACACCCAGCCCACAACAGAGAGCGAACGCCATGCTGGAGATGGTTCGGCACAGACAGCAGTCTCCACATCGGCTTCCTGAACCCCGTGCACTCTGTTCAAGGGACAGGCTAGCCACTTATTCCTTAATTTGAATCAGCTCGGATTTAAAGATTGCGAAACGAACGCTTGATTCCAGGACAGTTACGTACGAAAGCGTCAAACTGCGGGCAGGAGACTGGGGTCTGCGCAGGGCTGGGGACGGCGGGCTTCCAGCCAACAGCTCTGGGTCCTGTAGCACACAGTCTGGTAGTCTGCAGGGTCTCCATGCACTAGCAGCAGCAGATGTCTGGAGCTGACTTGGGTTTGGGAGCTGTGGGTGGAGGGTGGCGGTATTTTTATGTGTTTATATTTACGTGTTTTCAGCTTTTTCTTTTTCTTGAAAAATCAGAAACTGTTATTCCTTTATCCAGTTTCTAACTCGTTCTCTCTCCTCTCTTGCCCCCAGAATGCAAAGATGTAAACAAGGTGGCCTACTGCCCACTGGTGCTGAAGTTCAAGTTCTGCAGTCGTGCGTACTTCAGACAGATGTGCTGCAAGACATGCCAAGGACACTGACCCGTGGAGAGAGAGAGGCCAAGTCTGAGCGAGCAACCGAGAGAGATAGAGAGAAAGAAAGGGCCAGAGAGTGAAAATGGCGTCGGTGGACGAGAGGAGTCACAAAAGGAGGGAAGAGAACCTGCCACTCGCACCTGCATTTCTTTAACCCTGTGGAACCCCAAACCACTGCTCAGCCTCCTGCTGACCCACTCCTGCTTTATTTTCACTTCTGTGAAGTGATTTTCTGTGAAGATTTTTATTGCATTGACATTATTTTTATTATAATAATAATTATTATTATTATTGTCGGTTTGTTATTTTTAATCCAAAGTGCTGGACACATCATTCTCAGAGATGCGCCCTGTGGGAAACATGTGGGGCAAAGTAGGCATGCATTGGAAACAGAGGAGGTTGATCTGGTGTCTGGGACTTGCCCAAGAGCTGGCTGGATGGATAGATGGAGGGACAGACTATGGTTGTCGTATCAAAAGATGTGCTTTGGTTCCACTGCACAATTGTGTGAACAGATCTCCACTTTCCACACAAGCAGTTCTAAATCCCCAAAATAACACGAGTGCCCTATGTGAACGTAGCATGCCCTATGCATACAATGTTGATAAAATTATGAGTTATTGTAAAAAGTATTCCATCACATTTTTCCCCTCCTTGTATTTGTGAACTCCAAGACCATACCATGTACAGTCAGGGGGGTGGGGGCAGCATCTGTGTTAAGCTTTTTGTGTGCTGGAACAATGAAAACCAACCATTGCTACTTAGATATGGAATTATTCAAAAACGGAAGAGGGAAATATTTGATTTCAGTTGCCTAAAAAACAGGTGGTGGTGAGATATTGTTTATTTTTATGTTCTTTTTTTTGCTAGAGAAATTAAAACAGAGGGGTGCCCGACTGATAAACTCTTACACATTCCGCCGACCCTCCCCCACCTCCTGACAGTGTCACTAGATCAGTGTCTAGACCACACAGACTTTCTCAGAAAGCCTGGCCATTAGACCACCAGGATGGAGACAGGGCCTCAGAAAATGGAAAAAAAGAGAACTTGAAAAAAAGAGAAAGAAAGCTGCTGACTATTGTTAGGGGGCTCATCGTTGAGCTCAGGCCCTGCGAGGAGAAAACTGAATTAAAGCAAGGGGTTCCAGATGTTCAAACAGCACGGACACCTGTTTTAATAAGCAGGCTCTGAGATTGACTGTGTCACCACAAGGTCACGTGTCCTCCGCCAAAGAATCCCGCCATTGTCTGGGAGACCGGAGTGAGAGAACTTCAGTCAGTTCTTTCATATAATTGGCGATTTACCAAACCTGTGGCCTCCAAACAAAAGTGTCCAAACTCTTCCAGTATGTAGGCTTTCAGGTTGGACAATGACTACACGTAAATAGATTTTTACAAAAATTAAGAAAAACTTTATTAAATAGAAAGGGTATGTTGCAAGTGACTGAAGTGTGAAATATACAGAGGTTTAAAATGTGTCACCAGGTCAAACTGTTGGGTGCTTTTGGTAAAAGGCAGTGTGTCAGTGTAAATTGTAATTTCATTTGCACCTTCAGATTTGCAAGAGATCTTATGAATCTGAACGCCTTTAATGCTTTTTTTTTGTACGTGAGAGTAAAATGCATTGGCGCTATATTTATTATATTAGAGCATGTAATCACAGAGAACTTTGTATCGTCTCTTGAATTTCATTATCATGGATGTTTCATCTGCACTTGGTGAGTCTCCATGTTGGCAATTTTCAGTTGAGCGTGGCTTAGTCCACGTGTTGGGCCCGCGTTTCTCTCTGCCTTCCGCGGACATGGGCATGTATCTCCAGAGCGCCACATCATGGTCTGCCACAGACTACCTCCGGACAATGTCAGCTCTTCAAACCACCAGCTCTTCCACCCCCTCCCCCGGTACAGCCATACAGGAGAGAGCTACAGTAATACTGCAGTATCGCAGTCGATGGTGCTTTTTTTCAAGTAGTGCTTTTTATAACAAACTCTCGCACCACACTCCTCCTCCAATAGGTAGGCTCCGCCCCAAACCTGGTGCTACCAGACCCAAACGGGTCTTTCACAGAGTGAACGGTGCATGTTTGAACAGTCCATTACTACACCAGACGGGGTGACTGGGCTGAAGTTGAACAAGTCAGAATATCCAGTTCCTCTGGTGTTTGTGCTCTCACGATTGGTTTTTTTTTTTTACCTCACACTGGGTGTTTCCATTGAAGCTGCCTTTCCCAGTCTGGACCTCCCATCATTTTTCCAAATGATGTTATATATTCTTTGATGACACCCCATCCAAAATGGCATTTGGATACCAGGACTTGACTAGAAAAGTATGATGCATATTCTTGCCATCAGGTTGTTAAATAAAAGGGAATGCAACACCTGAGATACGTAAATGGGACTCAAATATCATAAACTGGATTGTGTATATGTATGAAAAAACAAAGGAAAAAAGAAAAAAATGGGATGAAACATATAGGAAATATAATGGACCACAACTAATCCCTAAATTGCATTTTTATTATGCCACCATCTTTACTCTGATTTGCTGCTGCTACTTTGTAGCCACCCACAGTATATGATGTAAGCCGATTTATTTTGTGTTATAAATTGTCATTAATTGAGAGGACAGTCTGTAAGCATCAAACTCAACTGCAGGCCCAATGTGCTGAGCGTCGTGAATTGTTATCATGTAAATCCTGAAGCTTGAAGTACGAGTTTACAGGCATTGGGTCACGGAGCCTCCCAACAAACAATCTCCCAAGACACACAGTAAAACTGGTGCTCATAGCTGTGAACTCTGATCTCTGAATGTCACAATCTCTTATCCTTTACCTGCAGAAAAAAGGAACTTTTTGTGTTTAGTTGCTTATATTTTATATTCAGTATTATTGTTGGTACACTGTTACTAATTTTTTTCATATTGTAAATTATATGCTAATTTATTGCCATGTTTCACTTGTCTTACATTTATTTCACTGCATGCAAACAGTGAAACCCTTTTCCACCCCACACTCCCTTCTCCCATCACGCACACACTCACATACACTCTCTCACATTCTCTCTCTCACTCACTCTTGGTTGTCCATCGAATCCAATGATAACAGTGAATTCTTTGATGGCTGAATAGTCCTATCCTGGACCCACAAGTCCTATTGCAGGTAGGACATGTATATGTGGTGGTAGTGGTAGTGGCAACCATGGGTGTGTTCCATCTGAGTCTCCTTTGCTGTCTCCTGGCTGTCCTTTCCTCCTCCAGCAGGCAGATCCCATCCGGGCACAGCTGCCGCCAGTTGTTACGGTCAGCAACATCCTCCAGGTCCTAGGGTCTGATTTTGCACTTCCTTAATGCGGTTTTCAGCCGGTCCTTGTAGCGCTTCCTCTGCCCTCCTGCTGAGCGTCGTCCTTGGTGTAGCTGACCATATAGCACTCTGCGAGGCAGCCGATTTGGGGGCATCCTTATCACATGCCCCAGCCATTGTAGCTGGTGCTGGGTGATCATAGCCTCAATACTTCTGCAGTTGGTCTTTGTGAGTATTTCAGAGTGAGGCACACGATCATGCCAGGTAATTCCCAGGATGCGCTGAAGGCAGTGTATGTGGAAGTGCTCCAGGGACTTGATGTGGCGGCTGTAAGTCACCCAAGCATCGCAGCTGTAAAGGAGGGTGGTGATGCAGATGGCTTGGTAGATGCAGACCTTCGTGTTGGGATGTAGGTTCTTCTTTTGAAAGACCCGGTGCCGGAGTCTCCCAAAGGCAGCTGATGCTTGTTTAATTCGGTTCTGGACCTCATTGTCAATGCTGTGGTCTTCAGAGAGAATACTCCCCAGATATCTGAACGATGGAACTACTGACAGTTGTTCATCAGCAACAGTGAAGGCTGATGGTGTGGGTGGGATGTTGACACTCCATTGGCAGACTACTTCCGTTTTGGTGGTGTTGATGGTCAGTCCCATCCTGCTGTATGCTCTCACTGCTGCCGCAAGGACAGACTGGAGGTCTTGTGGAGTGTGAGACACAAGAGCGCAGTCATCTGCATACTGCAGCTCAAGGACCCTTTCTCTATGCAATTTGGTGGTTGCTTGGAGCCTCCTAATATTGAAGAGGTTGCTGTCTAGCCTGAAGTCCACTGCCACACCGCTACTGTCCTCAATCTCCTTGTGGAGAAGCTGGGTGACACATAGGTGGAAGGTGTTAAAGAGCACCGGTGCTAGCACATACCCCTGCTTGACCCCTGTATGTACAGGGAAAGGGGCAGACTCTTGTCCTCTTAGGGTCACCCGAGCAGTCATTCCATCGTGAAACTGGCAGAGGATGCTGACAAATTTGTTGGGGCAGCCAAACCTGAGGAGGACGTCCCACACAAGTTCTCTCTGAACAGTGTCGAAGGCTTTGGAGAGGTCAACAAAGGCCATAAACAGGTTCTCCTGTTGTTCCCGGCACTTTTCCTGAACTGCTGTGAAGGACGACCAGTCCCCCATCTTGGCTGCAGGAGGCTGCCGGGTCCTTAGTTTGTTAAGGCCCGTCTATTGCGCACCGCCAGCACGTTGCTTTTCTGTCAGGGTGTGCTCCCTTAGCCTTGCCTCAGTAGGCTTACTCTCCCACATACACACGCACACACACACACATACACACATATACACACACACACATACATGTATGCACACACACATACACACACACCAACCTGTTTTTAGATATATTAGGACAATAAAGAGAGCAGCTTCTAAAGAGACGATGTGTCAGCTGACTTATTTATTTAAAACACACTCCTGCGTGGGGAGGAGTGTGCTTGAGCGTGCCGAGGTTATTTGTCTTAATCTTGTAAAAAAAAAGAAACAAACTGCCGCTTGTCAGTTGTGCAACACCTCTCTGCCCTCTACTTGCCCTGATGGTGGTGGGTCAGAGCAGGATCTTAGTATTAACAACCCGTATATGAGTACACCCAGCCTGGGTTCCCCTCCCTCTGCATGTGACAGCTCGATAGTGCTTTTACCTTTCAGGAAAGAAACGATAATGCTAATGTGTCAGCCATGGCCCACTTCCCTCGGCACGGAGGATGTCCACAGCAAACCGCACGTTGAATTCGTGAGGGGGCTGTTCATCAGATGTGTTCTCTCTTCTCTGGATGTCAGCTTTCAGAAGCGGAAGACTTCTGTGCTGTGATTATTTGACGTTGGTTTCATTAATGAGAAAGTATGAAATTAAACTTGTTATCTGCGGGGGAAATGCTTACCAATGATCAGCCTGAACTGGCCTTATCTGACAATAGTGTATATGTTCAAGGCAATGCACCTGTTATAACATTGTAATTACTGTGTAACTAGGCCTACAACAGTAGTACTGCAAGTTGTCTCAATTGTGTGTACTGTATCTGATAAACATGTATGCTGGGTTTAGATTTATATTCTAAAAATTAGAAGTACACACTGAGATGGGATCTTGCGTCTTGCTAATATATTTCAATGATGTACTCTTTCTTGAAGTTTAAACATCAAATCGTGGGATGAATTGTAAAACTACTAATACAGCTTCAGTGTTTTTGTGTCACCATATTAACTCAAAAATGAGGTTTAATAGTAGCCCTTTAGTGCTCACACAGTAAAGAATGTAGGTGCATCAGCAGCAATCAAGGGTTCTGCGTTCATGGACTGGAACTCGATAGCATTTCAGGATAAAGAGTGCACTCTCTGAGCAGCTAACTTCACGCCTTTAGTGAGTAAAGCAGTTTCCATTCACAGACGTTACTGTGCTGCGCGGAGCAGCACTAATATAGTGCAGGTGGTCCCGGCCCCCTGCTGAGGAGCAGAGAGGGCAGCGAATCAGATCGCTTGTCTGCCAATTCTGTCCCATGGTCCAGAGGGACAACCACAGACTGGCAGGCTGCAGCCCCACCAGCCAAGCTCCTCACCTCTGGAATGATGACACATCAGTTTATAGCAGGGTCAGAATTCCTGTGGCCTGTACTACCCACCATCAGTTAGCTATTCACTTCTTTTCTTTTTTTTTTTTTTACCTCCAGTGACTGGTTTCCAAGACCACACGAGATAGCATATTTTCATCTTAGCTTTGAATATTTAACATTTTGTTTAATGTTTTTTTTTTGAATGAATAACGTTGACAGCTCTCACTGTTACGAGCGAATGAAAAAAAGGATTACTTCAAACTACCCCCTTGTGTAATGGAATAGGAAGCGTCAGACAGAGCTTTCAGAAGAACGGTATGGAGTTGGGTCTGGCCACAAGGATCTCCAGCCTGCGTGCACCGCCCCACTGCACTTGGAAATAGAAAAGGTTTCACTCCAGCTCCTGAGTAATGAATTCTAAATAAACATTATCTACCCCACTTGGCTTTGGAACATGACCCCTACATGCTAATGCAGGGGTTTGGGTTACAGATACCAGCAGTTCTGTTTTGTCTAATGTAACCAGTTTAGAATACCTGAGCGTCTGGCGCAGCTTCTGTCTAGCTCCGCCGCTGGGGCTTTGATTACATTAGCTCCACAGCCGGGAGGAAGCGGGGAAGTTCCTTAAAAAGGTGAGGAGGTTAAGCGCCATGCGCCTCGGCAGCTGTTCTCCGATCCGTCTACCGCCTTTCCTGCCACTCGCATGCCTCGGCTCTCCGGGCTTCAGTCGCTGCCATCGAGGAAACCCAGGACACACGAAGTTCTGACCACCCATCCCCGAACCCCAAAAAACAGCCCCTTACAATTGTTATCTGCGGGACCTATAGGTGGCCATGAATGCTCTTATGTTTGCAGTGAGGGAACAGGATCCCTTGTGAAACAGCTGCCACGGAAGGGGGCTGCCTGGTGGGTCACCCTGCTAAAGCTCCGTTTCAGCATCGTGATGCACTCCACAGTTGGGCGCTGAATCCTAACTCCACCAGTACCGACTGCGGCTGGCAGTGGGGACAGCATGCATAACACCCAGTCCTGGGACACAACATCGCGGAATTTAAAATTCTGAGCATACAGTATCCACGTGATGCAATTTACATATGGCTTGCAAAACTGTGGATCACCTCTGCTTAAGCAACTTATTAACCACTTTCTTGGCCCAGATCAGTGGCACGTAATTTCCCATGGAATCATCCAGGAGGGCTTCCATTGACAGGATTGGCCACAATTGTTCACTGGGTCCTTTGGTCAATCAGGCAGCTGCCCTTGATGTACATTCCTTTAATACGGCAGGCAGATTGCAAAATAAAAAGTGGTGGCTGATAAAAATGTGCTTTGGAGGAGAGTATGATGTTTTGGCCGAATCAAAAGTGGAGCACTTTGTTGGACATTCAGAAATAATCACAAGGATTGCTAAGCGTACTGGATTAATTTGTGCCTTTGAATGTTTGTTTATAATCAGCAGAAGACCAGCCTAAGCTGCCGCAGCGGGGGGAGGCCATTCGAGAAGTGGAACCGAAGCAGTGAAAAGAATCTCTTTTAGCGTTAGCGCCAGAAACAGAGTTTCTCACCTGCCTCTGCGTGAAGTTACACCAAGCCGTGCGATCAAAGTCACACGCCACGGCAGGGTCAGGCTTGACGATTCACATGCGCATAAACAGATGCTTGCGGTCCGCAAGTTTCTGATTACAGAGTGGAGTTTGTGGTTCACTGCTTTGCCTGAGGACAGTCTCTCTGAATGTGATCTAATTTAGGAGGGGGTCCAGTTGACATTGTTTATATGTTCATAGTCTTGTGCAAAGAGTGATTTTGTTTGCCAAATTTCTGTTTTTCTTCACATGAGGTTTGGGGGGTGTTTAACACAGTCATAAATCAAATGACCTCTTAATCCATATAAAATAGGAACTAGTTATCCAAATGCTCTTTTTTACACCCTTTTATGAGCTCTCCTGCAGCTTTTTTCCCAGCTGTGATGATGTAACATCTGATGTCACTTGATTTTATTTTATTAATCCTTTATTTATCCTGGGACAAAACACCGTATTGGGATAGCCATCTCTTTTCAAGGGGGACTTGACCAATGAAGGTCACTGCCAGAAAACGTGAGTTCTTAAAACTCACTGAACACTGAATTTACATAATTTGTGGTCTACTAGGAATTTATGATCATAAAATAAATGGTTTAATGTTTCCATTATGCAAGTAAAAATAATGCTTCAAGAAAGCGTGCAGATTTGCCTTTGCATTCATTATGACTTTGAAGCAGGAGGGTAAATGCTGTTTTAAATTATTTCAAGATTTTCACCACATTTTGTCACATGCATTCAGGAAAAGTCTGAGTGCCAGCCGGATTGATGTCTCTAACATCTGTGATCCGTACGCCTTCACCTGCTAACGAATGCAGAGTAGGAGAACACAGAGAAGGATTTTTTTTATTTTGGGATATTAAACAATTAGTTTCATTCTCTTATGTGTCAATGTGTTGTCGGAAATTAGGCTCTTAAATTGTCCAGGCCAGTGGCAATGGAAAGGCCAGCCTACGGGACGCTGCAGTACGTGGATGAACACATTGAGCACTTCTGAGAACCTAATAAGCCTGACATCCAGCAGACAGATAATCAGGGCCGGTTTTAGCCTGCTATATTAGGGTGGGCTGGTAGAAATAATATGTTGGCAACTTGGCAACGCAGTGGCGTCACTAGGGTTGGTGTCACCCAGTGTGGTCGACTCAACCCGGGTATGGGGGGGGAAGGGGGTTGCTGGCGGGTGTGGGCGCGAGGAATTGCGTGTTATGCATTCCAATGACAAAGCGCTTCTCGTCACATCAATACAGCTAATTAAATCAACCGGCAGTACGCTGCATCAGAGAAACTAGCTGTTTCAACCCATGGCTGCACACCCAATCAGAAGTTAGAAACAGTACTGATATAAGTATATATATATATATATATAGTACTGGATAATTTAGGAAAAAAGGTGACTGCAGGGGATTACATAATGTATGTGCACACATAATGCATGTTTATTTTATCATTTGTACAGTTACTACTCTCTAAAGTGAGCTATTGGCAATTAATCAAATTGATTGATTAATGAGCTAATTTTCTTAATGTGCATTTAGATGGCCTGGATTTGAGGATATATGCCAAGACTTGTGTGAAACGATAACTTGTGACAAGATCGCAGGCTTTCCTGATAAGAAAGGTGGAAGGGATGAGAACCAGAGCAGGCCTCTCTAGTCAGGGTCCTCTACTTTAAACGGACAGATAAACAGGCCCATTAAAACTGGCTTATGATGGCAGTTAAACCATGATAAAATTCATTTTTAAGACCAGAGAGGAATGTGTACATTTTCCATTACCTCAGAAAATAACCTAACCTGAATCCAGTAGCAAGAAGACATCAGTCAGCAGCTTGAAAGGAGACATCTGAATAAACTATTTGATCAATCACAAACCACATACACACAGCCTAGAGCACACACAGCCATCAACCCCCTGCCCCACACACACAGACACATACACACACGCAAACACGAATGCGTCAAATTCCTAAATTCTTTGGCCTCGTTGGAACGAGCACAATCGAAACTGCGGGACAGTTGCTGGGGTTGGAGTCGCCATTCCCAGATAAAGACTTCAGGACTGGTTTCAATCTACATCGCTCGGGGCCCTGCAAAGCCCGGAGCGCTGTTTTAACACTCTTAAGAGATGCTGTGACAGATAGCAGATAGAAGAGAGGGGAAAAGGCATCTGCCTAGCTGTTGAGAAGGAGGAAATTGCTCTCTGCTCCATGAGGGTTCGGTAGATAAGTGGAAGGAGAAGCTGTTGGAGGCTAAGCAGGCCCAGATGCGGCTAACCGGAGCTGCTTTATTCTCTGCCCGACTGCTGGTGTGAAGGATAACTCCAATGACAAACATCTCAGCGGGGAATCGAGGGAGGCACTGGGGGGGGGGGGGGGGATTCCCACCGTGGAGCTGTGATACCTCCTTGTTGCCGACGAGTGTCTGAAGTGCTGCGCCTTTCTCTAACGTGAGCAAAACAAGCTCCAGCGAACAGGCCTCGATGGCGTCTCCGGACACCCCGCACTGATACGGGAGGTGTGACTGAAAGACGCTCTGGCCTGGGCCATGCTATCTGGTGTGGTCCTTTCAGGATCCTTCTCCTGAGTTCACCTCACCGATGTACCCCTCAACACCCCTCCACCATACACACACACACACACACACACACACACAAAAACACGGCTAGAAATAGCTGTACAAAATAAGTAATTGTACCTTACTGAACCCGTGTTCAGCAGTTGTCTACGATCATGAAAATGCACTTTTGTACGTCGCTTTGGATAAAAGCGTCTGCCAAATGAATGTAATGTAATGTAATGTAAAAACACCAGCACCAGCACCACCACAGGGTGAGGTATTGTGCTACCTATGAAAAGATCAAAGGAGAACTGCTGAGCCAGGTGTAAGCTGACAAGCAAGGACAGCATCTGCTTCGCCCCATGTTGCTAGTAAGCATATTTCACAAGAGCCAAGAACTCAAGAGCTTTTCAAAAGGCACATCTCCGATATGGAATAGCTTCGGCTCTTCCCTTATCAATGCTGGGACAGGATAGCAATCATTCACTGTGAGCCTGCAGTTTATAACTCAAGCTTCGCACCACTTACCAGTGTTCACGGACAAAAGTACGGCCACCATCCAGCGTAATCACAATGAATTTGAACAACTTTTCTCCAAGATAATTTTACTTTTCTCCTTTACGAAGCATTATGAGTTTAGAAGTTCAGCTGAAGGAACACGGGGTTGAATTTATTTTGTAAATCAAAGGTATGGACCAAGTATATTGCATAAGATTGAAATGAGGGCCCTGCGAAAGATTGGCGACTTGTCCTGGGTGTATTCCTGCCTCTTGCCTAATGCATGCTGGGATAGGCCCCAGCACCCCCTGCGACCCTGACCAGAATAAGTGGGTATAGCTAATGGATGGATGGATGGATGGATGAAGTGAGGCCTACATCTAATATATTTGTAATGCATTTTTCCCCTTCCCCCAGTTTAGAACACCCAGTCGCATTCACAGGCTGCGACTGCACTTTGAATTCTGGAGAGTGCAGACAGGCACGTTCTCTCCTCCAAAACAAGTGATGTCAGGCTTCTGCTTCTTTTCAGACGGCAGTCCACAAGTTCAGCTTTTGCGCAGCCATGGAGGAGGAGGATGGAGGAAGCCTCAAGTGCGCCTTGAGAAAACAGCCCGTGAGCTCGGATTCCTCGCGCTGGAACAGTGCCTCTGCAGGACGAGCTACCCAGCAGCGTCTCTGACACATTGATCTTAAAGGTTCCATAATGGCGCAGCTCCAGAGACTGGAGCCAGTGCCACAACTGACCTGTAATGTTCAAATGTCTAAAACAAGCCCAATTGATTATTATCTTGCAGCTTTCATATTAATTTAAATGTTGCAATTTGCACTCTTCCAATTATTTGATTAAAAATATGTTTATGTTACAATATTTTCACTAGTTTTCTCATATAGATTTATAGAGACACACTCATACACATACATAGGTACATACATACACACAGATACATTTCTCCATTTCTGTTCTGCTACTCAGTGCAATAAGAGACAATGTCACCTTTGGAGGGGGGGTTGGTGGTTGGCTTTTAGTGGACACCATGTCCTCTGGCGTTTCGTGGAGGACGGGCAGGTAAGTAGATTAAGTAGGTAGAGAATCAATAGCCAATCACTTAGAGCGATGGAATGCTGCCAGCAAGCATGGATACAAATGGAGACAAGCCTAAGAAGGTCGAGCAGGCTTGCAGTTTTATCTCAAAGCAAACAGCATCAGAAAGAGAGCGTGGATAAGGAAAGTGAAGCTATCCGGGGAAAAGCAGGCTGCCCACGCTGGATAATGGGGAGGGGGGTCAGGGCTCTTGGCAAGCGCATCTTTTCCACAAATGATTAACAATGCATCTATTTTTCCACTTCCGTGTGCCTTGCTTGATGAAAACAGCAGACAATGAGAAACGGAAGAGGAGAGAAAGATGAAGACATAACTCCTTCCTTCCTGAAGCTCCGCACTTGGCCATTATAGCATCAGTTTAACTTGCAGAGACGAAATAAAACTAAACACAAATTTATAGATTTATTCAAAAGTTGAATAGGGGACAAGACAAGACCACCTGAGGCTGATCGCCTTTGTTTATGAGAGTTATTAGACTTGACGTAGCATCCACCAGAAAAAGAGTTGACCCTATTACCATATGGGTTTTCTTCCCATGTTTCCATGCGCACAGCACCCCACAGTTTTCCATCCGTGTCTCTGCGACCTGCCACACTCTCTCCAAATCCCGCATGGTGATGACATATGGTCGACCACCAAATGGCTGTTACGAAAACAAGCAGCCAATGGGAATACATGTTCTGATCCACTCATTCGGGGTACGTACATGGTCACAGGTCAAACAAGACTGGAATAATAAGATCACAGTTCAGCTGTGCTGCTAATATTGAAACAGGGCCGAAAACCCTATCTATCGATCTCTGATCTTTCACAATTTTCTTGGAGATCTAGATCTGGTGGTTAAAGGGCAGCCCGAGTTTGTTATATCAATTCAATAAAAAACAACAAACTAAAAATCATATTTCCTGGCATTTTAGAAAAAACAAAGGCCCTTTATAGATGGTTAATGGGTACTAAAAAGCCCTTTAACTGAAAACAATTTATGACTTTTCAAAAGCAAAATTCAATGCAAATTATAAACGTTTAAAAATCGTTTAAAAATGTAAAATAATTTAGAAATTCACACTAGCTATTTAAAACTTGTTCAATGTCTCTTGAAATTATAAGTGAAAGTATTTCCAATTTCAAATATAAAATTTAAATAACTCATTCACATACCAAATGAACTGCAAAAAAATGGGCAACCTGCTCTTAATGCATTTTATACCTTTTGCCCATCTTCCTGGTACTTCTCACCCACCTGTATGAAACCACATCTGCCATTGATTTTCTTCAGGATGGCAATGGCATTCCTATGATTTATTTCCATTGCATTTAAACTATGATTCATTTACATTCATCATAAGACAGTAGAATCTTCGGTGTTAATACAGTTACAACAATTGACAAAGTCCACACTGGATAAAAGGTATTCTATTCCACGATTTTACACTGAGGATTTTATCTATTCTGTCTTGATAAATATAAAGACACCAAAAAGGACTGCAGAGACATAAGTGCAACGATTATTATTTTATCAAAATAAAAAAACAAGCTATTGCCTTGTGGATGTCTCTTGGGGTAAGTGGGTTAGTATTCTTCATTCCTCTCTCCCTCTCCAGTAGTATCACGTTACAGTAAAACTATTCCAGGGGTGGATGGCAGAATGTTGGTGATGAGATGTGGGAGTAAGTATGGAAACAATACACACAAGCAAGGAGTCAAATCTCATTGGCAAGTACACCTTCTGGCAAACTCATTTCTGCTGATATTCTGCTATTTCTATATCATTCATGTTCTAGTTCTTTCTTATAACTCTTTCCATATCTTTTATTGGAGGAGACACACACACACACGTAGACTCAGGTTATTAAAGAATGTATTGAAATGGCATCAAAACTGAAATCTGAAAGTATTTTCGGATGGGCAATAAAAGAAATGATTTGAGGAAATTCTATGTATTGTATAAATAGTGTATTTAGAAATATTGTGAAGGTTTTTGCACAACGCAGAAATATTGAAATTATTTAGGGTAAAACTAATTATTGTAAAATTAAGTATTATTTTATTGTGGTAGATTTATATTATTTTAATGCATTAAACTTCAGTTGTGGTCACCACCCCAACTAGAAATGGTAAAATGAAGAAGCATCCATGAAACAATTAGGGTATGGAAAAAAATGCCCAATAAATATCCTTCAAAGCAGTGGGAACTCAAACGTTCAATTTTTTTGCGGGGTGAGGCTTTATGAAGTTGCACTGCCACAGGATACACTTATAAGAAGAGAGTCTCAGACAGGACATGAATACAGCGAGACTTTGCCTCAACGTACCTGAGCGAACATGAACAAAAATGCGTGGGGAAAAAAGAAAAGGTACGGTACGTACAAATTAAGGTGTGTTTCCGTGACAGCCAATAGTAGATAAGAAGCCATTTGTTTCCTGACCATCAATCTTGTTTTATGTCCCGTCCTGTCCTGAGGCCTTGGCCATTGCATATGAACTGCGCAGATTGCATACCTCAGATTGTAATCTCCACTGCACTGCACCGGCAGGGCTGTGAGAACTATCGTTGCAGTCAAAGGTTCACGGAGGAATCCAGCCCCCCGTTTCGGTAACGCGCATATACACGCGCGCACACGCGGGCGCATGCACACTTAGGCACGTGTGCACCCTAATGCATGCACACCTGAACACACACACACACACACACCCACCCACCAAGAAAAACACACACGCACTCTTACGTCCTCCACTTTCCAGAAAACAAAATACACATGTATTACACGCATTGTTGTCATTGCATGTATGACACAACTGATGACCTCTGATGATCTCAGAGAGGGCTGTTGAGGCTCCTTGTGGATTTATCTTCCACAGAGTAAATTAAGTGCACCATCAGAGGCAGTTAGCAGGAAAGCCAGGGATTGCTGCAGTGAGTGTTGGCTGGACCCACCATCTCTTATTACATCTTTTCAATAGAACAAGCAAGCTTACAAAACATCTTAACTTGTTTGCTTTTGCCTAGCAATGGCCTTCTCTGTCAGTTGCTCGCAGCACAGGACATTGTAGGGTGAAAACAAGTCGTTTAGGCTGTTTCAGGCTGTCAGATATCCTTACAAATGACAAGTATATTCAATGACATCTCAGTCATGCAGAATTGACAAGAATGGATCATGTTTTTGGTGATAAAATATATTTTATATAAACGTGATGGTGAATTTCAACACACTAGTCTACTCATGCAATTGTAAAATTAAAATTTTGGTGGTTCCGATGGAAGGGATTGAAAGTAAATCTAAAAAGGCACACAAAAAATATACAAAGATCTCAAAAATATTTTAATTCAAGAAACAGTGAGACGAAACTTGCAGCATACTGCTTGTCATTTTCCATTCGCGATTTGACTTTCCTAACCTTTGTGTACACCTACCCGCCCGTCTCACTGGAATTCTGTCTGGTGATTTAAGTAGTCCTGCTCATCGGGGCCTTTTTTACTTCCTGCCCTCTCACAAAAGCAGACGTCCGCTGAACAGGTCCCACCACCGCAGTGTGGACTGCCGGAAAGACCTCGCCCACGGAACTCCACATCAGGGGCGTGTCTGTGCCAGACCACCAGTGGCCAAGACTACCCAAAACCCCACTCTCCCTCTCTCAGCATAATGCCATACCAGCCCTTTACTGCCAATTACATTTCACACGCAACATCCACCCATCCAAACACAGATCCATGCGGCAGACCGCATGCTAATTGATTTCAAACAAGAGGCTGAGAGAGAAAGAGAGAGAGAGAGAGCGAGAGAGAGAGAGAAATGTGTATGTATATGTGTGCTTTCCAAGATATCTGAAAAGCAGACAAGCTGAATTGATTCCACAGCTGTCTTCTGCACCAGCTCTTAGCATCTCTTGAGATGTGCTAGTAAGCACAGTTCATAAAAAACGTACTGGAGCAATTTTGGGAATTTTTTTTACATTTTGTTTATCTGTAATTTATTGTCACAACTACAATTAATTGCACTGCAACTGCATCCATGGATAATGTTTATAAATGTTAAAAAATTTCAATGTTTGTGTACATGGTCTGCTTTGTCAATGTTCTTCTGTGCACAAATGACAAGTGAATTTATAGCAGTATAGTAATAACATTTCATTGTATTATTGTTTTAATAATTTATTAGTTTAAAAGCCAATGGTTTATCATGTTCTTTTCCAATTTGTTTACATTTAAGACAGATCGCTGGTGGCAAATGTAACACTATGTATCTGGATAAAATCCCATGAAGCATGGTGTGGAAGCCAAGATGTAGGCAAGCTGATGGCCCTATAGTATGTGAGACATGTGAACTATACTCTTAAAATCTGCTGTCTCCAGTGCATTTTCATATATGTAAAATGTAGCATGAACCCCATTAGTTACTAGGAACATAACTTGAATTTATCTGTAGATTATGACCTGCAAATACACATCCTCTGCACATCTCGTTTCAGATAGTTACTACTCGAAGCAAATGTACCAGTGTAAAATTACTGAACTAGTGCTGCACATGGCTGGTAGGTCCACAGGGCCACACATGATTGGCCAGAGTTTGGCTCAGATGGGGAGGGGTTTAGTCAGCAGGACTGCCCTCACCTCAGTGCACTGCATTAGCCGTAACGCTCATAGAAGTGAATGGTAGCAACAATTAGCAATTCTTCCATTCCCTGTGAATGGCTGCGCTATGGATTATGGGTAGTCAGTTGGGAACTTCATTAAGGGCACTATTTAAACTGAGATAATGATTGTACATTTTTATTTCCATTTTCTCTTCTTTATGCATTAAAGAAAACTTGTCTGCCTCGATGTAAAGTGAGTCAGGAGGCATGACAACTAATATTCATCCAGCTAATAAGTGGTTTTGACATTATGTATGTTCCACTTTTGGCACTGAAACATTTTACAACAGAAGAATGGCATCACATTTTATCAGGTTAGGACCTGAGCCACAATGTGCAACAGATGTCATAAAATGCTAAGCTAGCTACTGAATGGCGTCAGTAACGTTACTAATGCCGTCATCCATTGTACAGTACCTGATCCTGCTGATGTATTTCTTATCAAACAATCTCTGGCTGCAGGGACTCCACAGGTCTGTTTTGGAAGCCTGTAGTCTGCCTGTACCAAAGTGCAGCACAATGACTGTTCTGAAAATCTGAAAATCAGGATAAGAGGAACAGTGAGTAAAATTGTGTGGTTACTACTTATGTTTTTCAAAATGCAATTCTCATCTTTTTCACTTTTTAGCTCTGTCCCATTTTTTATTTCCTTTCTAACTATTCAGAATCTCACACATGCATTTATTAATATTGGAATATTATATGTAAATAAGTTGACGGAATAAAGAATTTTCCCATTTTCAAGAAACACACATTCGATAACATAAACACAATGAGACTAAAATGAAGTGGTGCTTAATGAACGTGACCATGTAAGGCTGTAAAGTGGAGCTAGAGGCATTATTCTCAACTGCTTCTGGCCATTTCAAAGCTCTCAGCCATTTGGAAACTGACCTTCAAGCACATTGCTTTACACGTTTTTGGAAAGCAGCAGGATAATTACATCAAGGCACCAGGCACAGACAGGATGAGTAGGTGATTCATTTTTCGCTTCCTGGTAAACGTAAATCAATAAGCACCAGACCCTTTTAATTAGTTAAAACAAGGGCTTACCTCCCACACACTTCCTACTCAAACCGGGATTTACAACTATCCAGGTGCCTTAATTAACCTATACATTTTTCAGGCTCATAGATTATTTTATGGACACGGAAAGGAATGTGCATTAGTAGCAGCGCACTATTGCATTTCAGTGACAAGAAGATATAGAAGCTATGTACAGTATGCACAGAAAACAGGAATGGACTGAGGATAGAGCTCAGGGGCACTTAAGTGGAAGAGGTCCTGAGAGGATTACTGGAGGAGTTCAGGTGGTAGCAATGAAGATAAGAGGGGTAAAAAACACATGAAATATTACTTTCAGATCATGATGTACTGATAGGAGAAAAGTAAGGAAAAGAGTAACCCGTCATAGAAATATATTTCAAAGATAGAAACAAAAATAATATAATTAAAGATAATCTACAGAGCTCCTACATAACCAAAATCTCTTAATTTACCTGTAACCTACCTTTAACTGTGCCCATGTTGAGATCAGTCAGGTCTTTATACTTTGAAAGACTGACAAGGAAACAGCATTTTCTTACTCTCTGTTGTTTGAATTTGGATTCCTTTCATTTGAATCCTGGGACAGTCTCCAACACTGTACTCTGGATGTCACTTGACTGTTTAATGAGAACTTATTCTTGAGTGCTTTGGCAAGAAAGCCCCTGAACAGAAGAGACAATTCTGTCAAAGGTGGGGTTTGTGATTTTCTGGGTTTTAAAGTGTACACTCTGTACTGGCAAGATTTCCTCACTTGGAATCAATATCTGCTAAGAAAAAAAAATTCATCCAGTCATTATGTTAGTACTGTGTAATGTATGTGTATGAATTACTGTAATACTGGGAATGTTAAATTAAATGTGCCATATCCTGAAAGATGATCACAGTTAGAAAGAGATCTGAGATCACAATATACAGTATGAATAATACAGTATATCAATTTCAATAAGTGCATATGTGGCAATACATTAATTCTATATCTCTTATTTCCCTTTTTCCTCCAAAGTGAGCGGTTGTCTGGCAGTCGGAGGGTTGCCGGTTCGATCCCCCGCCCTGGACCTGTCGAAGTGCTATATAAATGCAGTCCATTTACCATTTATAAATTCAGTCCATTTAGACCCGTAATCCCTGCAGTGGTCTCACTTCAGTACAGCATGCATGTCCTCTGAAGCGTCTACAGCAATCATCTGCTTAATGTAAGTCTGTAGTCCACCCACCCAACTTTGTCATTATGCACGACAATAGCACTCCTTACTAGACAGCTGAAGGCAGAGAGCAGGAGCCCAGGTGAAGAGAAGACACTAATGCATGAAGATGCAGAACATCCTGCAGACTGGAGCTCTCTCTCCCTGGGTGATAAATTATATCACCCGCATGAGACTCCTGGCCACTGTCTTCACTCTCATGGTCAGCAATTAATGAATTAACGTATCATTGCATTTATATAGCACTTTTTCTGAAGTGCTTTACAGTGATGAGTGGGAACTCACCTCACCCACCACCAATGTGTAGCACCCACCTGGGTAATATACGGCAGCCATTTTGCACCAGAAGGCTCACCACACATTAGCTAAATTAGATTAGATTCTGGACTGTGGAGTACTGCTTTAGTTCAATATACCCTAAAACAATATTTTCAGCATGTTTGTTGTCGTATGCAACAGACCTGGTTTAAATTGACCGGGGTCGATATACTGTATACTTTTTCAATCAAGGCAACACATGTTTTCAAAACAAAGCAAACTCATTTTCAACACACAATGACATTTTGATGTGGGTAGGTGTAATATTTTGTAAATGAAAAAAATTCCTTCAAAACAATGCACAAAAATATTAAAAAGTAACTAATTTCATAATTGTGTATTTAAAATATGAACACCAATATAGGTGAATGACTCACTAGCAAACAAAGGCTGACCTATAAACGTTACACAAATTCAAATTTGATATATTCCTTTGAGATTCTGAAGGACATAATGCTTATTAAAGTATGTTCCTAAAGGTTTAAAATAGTACTCATTGCTTTTTCAAGTTTTTGTCTCCCAAAATATGGAAGAAATTCAGACATTCCTTAAATGGAAATATTTTTACAGTCTCCAACTGGAAGGTTAGATAACAACCATCTAGAGTGTAATTTAATGCAAAATGTTCATTCAGTCCGAGGTAAAATATTTTTGAGGTTTCCTTTTAAGAGTTTAACCTTGGTCTTGGTAGTAGACTTGGGCTTAATTTATTGTTTTGACTGGTTTGTTTCAGCACTTTAAAATTCTTGGGAAATAGTATTCATTCCTGATTGGTCTCGTCCAATTCCTCCAGCACAAAGGTTTTCATGTGCCGTCTACCTTGGACACCGAGTCTGGCAAAAGCCAGAGGAATGGATACGTGTTATTGTTAAGGGTCCAATACCTCCCACCCCCCACTCCCAAAAGTAGAACATTATACTGGATCACGTTCCCTTGTTCCCCTCTCCGTGGCTGGCACCTCTTTGAGTTCTGACAGAAGCTCCTCCAGTGGCACATCCTTGATGAGGTGCCTCAAAGACGTATCTGCGTCAGCCATCTTCACTCAGGGTAACCAAGACAAAGGCAACAAACTTCAAGGCCTGTTGGCCTTTTCCAGAATGTATTAAAGTCAGTGGCTATTTTTTTTTTTAAATAGTTCATTATCCACCGGGTCTCTACAGTGAAGCGTGGCTCTGCTGGCTTCACCGCAATGCAAGAAACACATTTAGAAAACCCTGCAGGAGGATGGAGAAGGGGGTGTAAAAAGCCCGTGGCTGCTGAAGGATAAATCACACGAAGTAGCAGTGAAATATGATGCATGACATGCGGACATTTATACAGGTTAACCCTATTAAACATTTCCAACGGGGCCCTCCATCCCGGTTTCAGAGGCATTCTAACCAAGGCTCTTGATTTAATAGCAGGGCCTTCTTTTATTTTTTCATGGTCGAGCCATTAGAGCACAAAAGAAAAGGCGAACCAGAAAAGTCTTCAGCTTGCGGTTCTTGAACGTTCCGCTCATGACAATACAGGTCACGGTGGCCGGCTGAGATCACTTTGGCTAATAAAAAAGAAATAACAATTTGGCTGCAGTTTAGCTGGCACTAATTAAATTCTTCTTTATTTCAGAGTCTAGACGCACAAGGTTAGGATGTTTCAACAAGGTCACTTTGTTTTATATTATTATCTACTGGGGAATGAAGGAGGTCTCTATATGTCCTTTATGGAAATTAACTTACCAGAGATTCATCCTTGATGAAATGCTGACCACAAAAAAATACTGGACATAAAAACATAAACGACACAGACAGAGAGACTGAACATAAAGGGATGTTACTGAAATATAATAGCAATGAAAAACTGGAAGTAAATGCACTCATCAAGAGTAGACCAGCTATTGTTATGTGGTACACTGAATGGTATCTAACACTGATGCATACCCATAAGCATGCATCCCCAATTAATGTAGATATGGGAGAGAGAAAGTAATATAGATATGGGAGAGAGAAAGTAATGTAGATATGGGAGAGAGAAAGTAATGTAGAAATGGGAGAGAGAAAGTAATGTAGATACAGGAGAAAGAAACTAACGTAAAAGCCTTTTGCTGAAAGGTCCCTTCCCTGAACCCGCAGGGATCCTTCCCTGGCCTCTCCCACTCCCTCTGCGCTCCTATCTCCCGGGGCCTGCGGCCCTTTGAGGTTATGTTTGGCAGCAGAAGGCTGCGTGTCGGGTCAGGGGAGTCAGATTGTGCGGCGCGGAGGGTTTATTTCCCCCCACACTTCTCGCTCGGACGGGGATTTGCACTGGTCCAGGTGCCCTAATTAACCCGCACATTCCGGGCTTCTCCACACCGTGGGAGGCAGCTTTTTATCTGTCCCCACCAACACGGAAATCGTCAGCGTGCACCAGCTCCAGACACGACCCCGAGCAAAAAGCGCTGGAGGTGAGGGGTGACATTTCTTTCCACTGAAATGTTTTCACTCAAATTGCAGCACTCATTTCAATGAAGTCAAATGAAGCAGCCTAAGCCTTTAGAAATCAATAGGCATATCCATGGAACCTGCTTAATGGGGGTTGTCCATTTTTATCGGAGAAACTACTATGCTCATTAGATAAGACACATACAAATGCCTTAAATAAGTGCAGTAAATAAGTGATCCTAAATGCTCTAGTACTACACCAACAGCATACAACCCAAAACGCAATGGTGCACAAACCCCTCAGAAGGTCTGTGGCATTTATAGAAGTTCTAATTGGAGAAGGTGGAATTCCAACACTCAGAATCATCACAGTGTTTTCATTAGCCCTCTCTCATTTCACTGCTCATTTGAACTGCTCCCATCGAGTCATTAATACACCTAGTATCAACAGAACCTTTCTGAGAAGTTGGGACCCCTGGCTACACAGTTGTGGTTACCCTCTTGCCCTGGGGGATCAGCGCATGAGTAAACGCTCATGGCCAAGGGGTCGAAGGTCAGGCACGCGGCCCTAGTCAGCTTCGTGTCCTACGGCAGCTGGCTCTGCTTCCAGATCTCACCTCCCTCTGTGACACCTGGATCCTCCACAGCTGTCGAGGGGAAAAATGGGCTAGACAATATTACCCTAGAAACGGTTAAACAAAACATGTATCCAGGGCACAGACGTACTGCGTAATGTGCGCCACGTGAAAATCAGAGCGGCTTCACCGCCAGACGTAGATGGTTTGCAGATCTATTGTGATGGAAATTCTTTGCTCACATCCGTACACATTCTACTCGTAATACTACTGTCCCCTGTTCATGCTATTGATTGAGAGAGAGAGAGAGAGAGCGAGAGACAGAGGAAAAAAAATCCTGGCGTGATTCATTGAAGGGGGGGGGGGCTCTGTTGTAAATATTGACGGACGTCTTGCAACTGTTCTGCTATACTATGTTAGAGCTACTGCAATTTCTGTGTGGAGAACTGAAACTGAAAATTGCAAATTGCAAATTAATAAATCCCAGTCAAAGTGTAGCACTGGTGTCACAAGCACCACCCAAAGCACTGTGAGATAGGGACCAGGGTGACTGAATCACCATCTCCCCAAACCACAGTTCGCATGTGAAAATCCATCCATGATGAACCGCCGCCGCTGCATTGCGTTCCGCACCAGGACCCAGCACTCGCACGCCTTCGGGGCGGGACTGTGGGTCGGCCGGCAAGACTACTGAACCGGTTCCTACAGTGGCAAAACAGAAATTGGCGAGTGAAAAGACGCAAATTGCATCAAGCTGGGGAGGCCCACAGAGAAGGGAAAACATTTGTGCGTCGAAGCGGGGACTGCGTGGAAGAACTCTCTGCTGGCAGCAATGGACTTGGACTGCATTTTTAAAAAAGTAACCATGGGAGACCGTGTGGCACAGTGCATAGGGCGGCTGCCTCTCAACCCACATACCGATCCCCAGCATGGCTCGGGGGTTTGACTCCCTGCCACGGTACTCTCTGTGCTGTGATCTCCATCTGTAACTCCCCCTGCTTTTCCCCCCGTCTCAGTAAAGTGAAACAATATATAAGAAGGAACTGTCTGCTCTCTCTTTTGTTTTTTTTTTAAAAAGGTACATTTAAACTGTCAAATTCACCTGCTGGGGTGGAAGGCACATCCATCTTCCACCGCAGAATGAAAACACACCTGCCCAACTAGCGCTGAAAATCTGAGCCTTTATTACCGGTTTATTACGCGCTTATAAAATTGCATTCTGGGGATTGTCATAGGTAGACAGTCCCCTGAATTATATTCAGCAGCCAGGAAATCTGAAACACACGCAGCTAGCTGCCACTTATTTCACAGCCTCCACTGCACAGGTGAATATGCACCGCACCATACAAACGTGCATGGAGTGGGGTTATCTGGTGGTTTTACGGATATTAGCAGACCGATATCCTCTGCATCTGGGGTGCATTAGATGATCCAGCGCTTACATCAATTCAGCCCAATTGCAAGTCCAGGGAGACTGACAGGATTAAGCTCTAATGCAATTTCGCAGCACAGCCATGGCGTCTCGGGACGTTACATGCTGTGGACAGGTTTGGCCGCCCCCTCACGCGGATACAAAACCTCCAATACATTACAGTGTTAGTGGAAAGGAGATGCATCCATTTAGACATCGATTTCACTCTGACATCATCAAACGACCAGTCCAACATCCAACTGAGTAATTACTCAACTGGCATTCGGCAAGCCTGTGATCGCTCAACGATGATAAGATCAGCACGGCTGGTTTGTGTGAGGTGAGCTGTGCAGCGCTATCCTCCTAATAATTCTCCTCCCGCGAGGGCGACTGTATTTGATCCTACACTGTGAGGCTGATATCAAACCAAACTCACAGGAAAAACAAACATGCGTCGCACATTTGGTATTCATTGTCAATGAGTCACTTCTTTCCCCAAATAATGGCCTTTATTAGATTTTGGTTGCACACAAAACGAAATTAAGTGTAAAGCATGTAAGCCAAAGAAAGAAAGAAAGAAAAAAAGAAAGAAAGAAAGAAAGAAAATGGGGGCAAAACCAGTGGAAAGGGACATTTTAGCCATGGGATTTTCGGTTGTAGAGCAAAAGAAACAATAATCAATATGACAAATGGACACAGTTGAAGTAAAGTTTTTCCAGAAGCTGAGAGAAAAATGACAGTAGTACCTTTGTAACAAATGGGCCTGATTCTGTGCAAAAAGCCTGGGAAGGCAAGACATGCCGCGACTGATTGGTAGTGGCAGAAAGTGAAGTTTTACTGCCCCCAAAATGGGTGAAACTACTGCACATCAATCTAATCTCTCTATGGAAGCCACGGTGGATTTACGGTTTCATAAGTCAGCGACAGTGTTCGACTGCACATGGTAGTAGAAACCATTTAGAGTTCACAAAGGCACGCTCCCTCATCTCCAGCTGGGACGATAGAGTAAAACCTGAGGGATACAAGTTCTTTTAGTGAAAACACAAACTAAAGAATAAAGGAGCATGGGGATATTATGTAGACCTCCATTGTATATATATATATATATATATATATAATGAAGAATCCATCTTGCTACATAAGAGTGACTCAATAACATGATTTCACTAATGACCTTACTGACTCAAAGGAAGTGACCTGGAGTTAAGTCGCACTGCAAACCTAATAAATACATGACACATTGAAAGATTCAGTGTTTCATATTCTTAAAGAACTTAACCATGTGAAATACATTACTAAATAATTAATCCATGATAAATTACACTTACAAGATGTACATGTAGCAAAGGGTCATATACAGAATAATGTCACACAGACACAAACGCCATGTCTATGCCAAAATTACATGTTTAAGTTAAAATACTGAATCACAGATATTTCTTATTTTTCTACTCGAAACATAGTCAGAAAACAACATTGCGGAGGCAAAACACGAGAGACGGGTGTGCTCTCAAGCCCAAGATGGGAAAGAAAGTGACTTCCCTCCTGGATTAAGGGAAGATTAATGGCTAAAGGTGAAAATTTGATGAAAACCACAGACATTTAATTTAGTGATTCCTCTCCACTCTCTATTCCATTTCACAAGCTGAAAGGCAACAGATTATCTTGAAATTTTCAGAACCCCTCTGGGAAAAGAGAGGAACAGATACAGGTAGCTACAAATGACTGGAGAGCCAAAATAATATCTTTGGGATGAGAAAAGGAATCTTCCAGGTTATGCACAATATTGCAGTTAGCTGAGGAACTGGGTAGGCTGCAGACTGAATCATGGTCTTAAGCCACATTTGGGTTATCAGTCCAACGTTTCTTACACAGACCATGGCCAATGCAGGACTCCCACTTCCAACCCTCAAAACACAAAGATATTTTGGCCACAAGGTCCTTTATCAGAACTGCACCAGCTTACACTTCCTGGAATCCAAGCAGCAAATGTTCTGCTGGGGTTTTCCACGGGAGGAAACAAACGTAAAACTAACCCAAAGCTCAGGCTGTGCCACTGGGGGACATTCTACCTGTTCAAAGCATTTCACTGCTGCAGAATCAGTCAGCTTTATGAGCCCCCTGCATCGCGCTCTGAAGCCCAGCCACTGCAGTGAAACGGCACAGAATCAGTCTCCACAATCGGGCCATTTTCCAAGCTCAGTGCTATACTACTATAGGCATTCCTAGAGGGGGGGGGGGGTGTGTGTGTGTGTGTGTGTGTGTGTGTGAAGGTAAGGTCTCAACCAGATACAATACCTTTATCTAACAACTGACACTTCTTCTCTTTTTTTCGTATCTAATGTCTAAGCAAGTCCTCTGTCTGGACGGCCCTTCAAAGCGGCTATTATTTTGAAGTCTCTACTTGCTCCCTGTGGCACTCTGGACCCTGATCAGAGTGGTAATTAAATGATGGTGTTCCTAACAGGGAACTCATGTGATGCAGAAATGTAGTTCTGGCTTCAACAGTCATTCAGAAGCTTTGCTCACCTGTTCTCTTCCACGTTTGACTGGCTCTGGGCAATATTTGCTCAGCAACTGCAGGATCTGGTGGAACAAACTCCCCGTTGCATGGATTTAGCATTGGCCCAAAACGCACAAAAACAAAACAAATAAGTGAGTCATTATTGTACCATGCATCTACAGTAATGAAAAAAGTATGGGGGAAAAGAGCACAGCACTGAACAGGTCAAACAAGTTTTAGAGTTCGGAAGTAAGACCTAAGTCACATATCACTGCAATGGAGGTCACCCCACTCAAGCCCCCCTGAAGGAAAAAATAAGAATAAAGTAAATAACAATAAACTGAATGTGATATTTAAAACACCGTTATGAAAGCAGCTCATAATTTCTTGTATGTGTAGATGGGTATCTTAAAAGGCGGTAATGAAACTTGAAAGTTAGGAGGCCCCATGGATCCTTTTCACACCCCAGCGACCAAAGCAACCCGCAAGCTGGGGGGGGGGGGGGGGGGTGTACGCGCTTTTCACTGGGGGGTCGGGGGGCATCTCACCTGCTTTAAATTTGCGGTGACTGGGCAGAGTAACACTAACTCTTCTTCCTGTTCTGCACGAAAACTTAAGCAGGACCCCAGAAGGGCAGTAAAAGCCGAGTGCCGGCCAGACCGTGCTCCTGGTCACACGTGGTAGAGCTAGATCATCTGCTCAGACCGCAGAGTCCGTCCCCGCGTCGCCCAGCCCGGGCTTTTTCTTCCGGACTTTTCCACGGCGGGACACTTGTTCAGTTTGATCAGTCATAAATTTTCACGTTGCTCCGTGGGCAGATTCTTTGTAAAACTTCCACGAAAAAGTTCACAAAGGTAGATGGCGAATCATCGGCAAAGGTTTATAAAGTCTTCTAAATTGCCACAGAGCACGGAAGTTCCATTTTTAATGTATTCTAAATTTCTAAACTACTTAAGAGTAATTTAGAATGCATTGAATTCTCAAGCATGCCTCCTCACAGAAAAATGTACAAAGGAGAAAAAATGTGTGTAAATAACTAGAACATTCCTGGTAGTTATCACTGACTCAGCTCATCCCCGACCATCTGCCCCTTACATCATTCTAAAGAGTCTAAAACAGATTTTAAATGTCAGCATTTAATATTTTAGTGGCCTCTGCTGGAGTAGACAGTGAGCTCCGTATACCAAATCATCTTGCGAATAGTGATTTGACAACGTTTCTCATGACTTTTGCAGGGGAGTCATTTTTTTTTTTTTTTTCAAATTCCTTCCCGCTTTTCCATGTCTGCAGTCCTGAAGAGGTGTGTAGAGGTGAAGCCTGGGGCCAGCGAAACTCTTGAAAGCACTCACCCGCTCCATCTGTGGAATATCCTTCTCTGCCAATGGGACCAGGGCATTTTCACTTTCATACCTTTCTCTGATAATTTTTAGTGCTTGTCTCTGCTAAAAACAGACCACTTTAGATAATGGGCATACCAGGCACAAGCTTTTCAAATGTATTACACAACAAATTTGTATTAAATATTTACGAATTGAAATATGGTTTAACAATATAATAACTGTGCAATCATAGTCACTGCATTTAGGATAAGGTAAATTCAGAAATATCAAACAATAATATTTGCTATTGCATGCTTTAACAATTAAATTGTCGTACAGTGCTAAAATTTGTCAAATAATTATGAGAAGTGCTCCCAGACTGCAACATACACTGCTGTAGTGCATTCACCACACAAGCTCCCCTTTGCTCCTTTTTCCACAATATAAAAAGCAATGTGCGTTTCCTGGAGGTGTCCAGGTGTGATAAAGTGTGTTGAAAAATCAGTAACAGTGGGAAAAACCATGAGGACTACTAAGCCTCAGCCTATATACAGTCCTGCAGAAGGTAAGATGGATGATTATATCAATGATCCCATCCCCGAACCCATGGCTGTCACACTAGAGTAGTTTCACGTCAGAATATTTGAGAATGACAGGCATTTATTTTGAGATGTTTCAGCAATAGTGATAGCTATAATAGCTGCTAAAAGTAACCAATTGCAGGGAAAAAAAGAGTAAAATGAATTTTGAAGGTTGGTGTTTAGGTCCTTACAATGAATTACAATCAAATCTGGTTTTCATAGCCAAGTTCAGGTCAATACTGTTACAGACACTGTACAATACACACTGTAGAAGAAGCTATGTAAGCTAGTTATTTTGTCTTACAGAGCATATTTAAAGTACTGTAGGTTTAGTTTCACGCTGTAAGCAGGCATTACACATTAGAAATTCACGCACGCACGCAGGCACGCACGCACGCACGCACGCACAATACTTATGTTAAATGCACACAGCGGAAATGGGAAAGTTGCATAGGTACTGTTGGCCAGTATTCCGGTCGAATTTCTGCCTCATTTTAACACTCGACCTCATTGGTGGAAAGCAGTAAAGGGAACGCTCCATTTGCGCGAGAGTAAGGCAACAGCAGTACAGTTAAATGCTAGCTTACAGTTCTTCGGTTGGTTACAAACAGAAGCCAGCAATATCATTTGGATATTGCCCGATGTTGTTCACAGTATTCCATAAAGGGCCTAAAAGTTCAGTTCGCAAATTTGGGGGGCAGGGGAGAGTGAAAACTCAGTATTCCGCGGTGTTCCGGAACACTTCCTTGAACTCAGTCTGTTATCTGTGAGAAGAGAAAGCCGGATGAATGCAGGAACAGTCCAGGAGGCGGGATTTTTAGTGAACCTTGACCCCGCCTCACCTTTTGGCCTTCTTCTCCTTCATCATCTTCTTGCTCTCCTCTCTCCGCCTCTTGTTGACAGGGTTGCGTGGGTCGTAGATCTCGAAGGTGTCCTCGTCCTGCACGTTGGCGTCCTTCACTTTCCTGGTTTGCTCATCAAACTGCAGAACGTGGGCCATCCTAAATCAGACAGCGAGAGTTCAAGCACAGAAAATCATTCCGCTTTTGATTTGATTACTCAATAGGACTTCTTTCCACTGTGCCCCTACTGCAGTGAGAGAGCAGATGCCCCTACTGCAGTGAGAGAGCAGATGCCCCTACTGCACAGTCAGAGAGCAGACGCCCCTACTGCAGTGAGAGAGCAGATGCCCCTACTGCGCAGTCAGAGAGCAGATGCCCTACTGCGCAGTGAGAGAGCAGATGCCCCTACTGCACAGTGAGAGAGCAGATGCCCCTACTGCACAGTGAGAGCGCAGATGCCCCTACTGCACAGTGAGAGAGCAGATGCCCCTACTGCACAATGAGAGAGCAGATGCCCTACTGCACAGTGAGAGAGCAGATGCCCTACTGCACAGTCAGAGAGCAGATGCCCCTACTGCACAGTCAGAGAGCAGATGCCCCTACTGCACAGTGAGAGAGCAGATGCCCTACTGCACAGTGAGAGAGCAGATGCCCTGCTGCACAGTGAGAGTGCAGATGCCCCTACTGCACAATGAGAGAGCAGATGCCCTACTGCACAGTGAGAGAGCAGATGCCCTGCTGCACAGTGAGAGAGTAGATGCCCCTACTGCACAATGAGAGAGCAGATGCCCTACTGCACAGTGAGAGAGCAGCAGATGCCCTACTGCACAATGAGAGAGCAGATGCCCTACTGCACAGTGAGAGAGCAGCAGATGCCCTACTGCACAATGAGAGAGCAGATGCCCTACTGCACAGTCAGAGAGCAGATGCCCCTACTGCAGTCAGACAGCAGATGCCCCTACTGCACAGTCAGAGACTGGGCCCACAGACACCGTGTGTTCCACACGGGTAGAGCTCACGCGAGCTTTGCCGATTCCCCATGACGAGCTCGCTGCTCCGTTTCGCCTGGCCGTAGAAAAACAAACACTGTGGCAGCCCTCCACGGTACAAGCACAGCACGACCCATTTCAACTCATACATCGTTGGTCTAGAATGGTGAAGTGGCACACATTCATTCATTCAGTCTGAAAGAATGAATGAATGAATGACTAAACAAAAAAATTCCAATGATTGAAAAGGACTGGAGACCCAACTGGAGGACTGACTTTAGCAGCCGTTTGAGCCAAGGAGCAAGCAACACTTAAAATGGAAGAACAAAAAGGCTGAAAATGTGACATCTGCAAAAAGTAAAGGCAGACAGATAAAAAAAAATACTGCAGACAGAAAAACAGGACTGCTGCAGTGGGGCAGGTACCGTTAATGTGGTTCAAAGCACATCAACAAGAACCTACAATGAGTAACACAGGGCCTGATCGTCCATCAGACGTGCCTGTGGACCATTTCCAAAGCGGCCCCTAAAGCACGAATTTCAACAGGAGGCCCAGATCAACAGACACGCAGGCGAAGACAGCAACAGGGACCTCGTTCAGCGAAAGTGCTGGGGAACAGCTGCAGAGACTTGTCGAGACAGCCTGTACGAATCAGGATGCCTGGCGATACTTCAGAGTGATGAACCTGACACAAGCAGGGAAAACACGGGCGCAAACGTGTAGCACAAGGCAATCGCCAAGTTTATAAGAGGGACATCCAGCAATATGAACGGGGGGGGTTACATGTAAAACTGACCAACTCTGACTTGCTGGGAATGGGTGTTCCACTGCTGTGGGACCACAGTCCCACGCTGCTGAAGCACACACCCCTCCCCCCCCGAACCTTACCAACATGTTAACCGTGGGGGGGGTGGGGGTGGGGGGGGGGTGGCGCAAGCAATCCAATAGCTTTCGTCAGTAAAAAGGCAATCGATCATCTCCAAAAACTACAGAGAGAATAACTTTCACGAGGACAGGCAGTGACAGAGAATGGGGAGAATCTTCTAGAAGGGTGAAGCGGGTCACCGTTACGCATCAAGTGGACACAGCTGTCTTACCTCGCTGACATTCGCAACAAAGCAACAAATGCAAAGCAGATCGACAGCTCACACCTGCTCCAGCCGTTCTGGAGACGGACGCTCGCATTTCACAACAGGGTCAGGGGGAACGGAGCTTCCAGGAAAACCAAAAACCAGAACATCAGTCAATCGTCAATATCTATCAGTGCCTAGACACAGAGTGGACGTAGGGAGCCCAATGAAGCAACTGCCCAGCTTTTGGTCCCTTCTGGAAACGGCCATGCATACATCCAACCATGAATACATTAACTTTTGCTTTGGCCTTACTTGGCCTGCACGTTTGAGTTATGGCTCGACAGAAACATCTGTCAATACTCAATACTCAACTAGCGTTCAGACAGGAAAATAGCGTTCAGAAATAGTGAAATATGGTTCACATATATCAGGCAAGAGCCATGACGTAAGAAGGTCATGTGTTAAATCATATCATTCACCAGTTCACGACAACCAATAATGCAGAACAGGCATAAAAATATCACACAGAATTCCATCAATCACCGATCCTCGTGCTCGTTTCCTCTACCATTTATGGAAAAACGGTGGTTTCGTGATGGATTGTTAGAACGCGTTTATGCAAAAGACAAAATAGCAGGCATGAGACGATGCACTGAGCCCAGGAAATGATTTGTATTTTCATGCAGGGTTCATGACATGATATTCCCTCGGCGCAATATATAAAACAAAAATTATGCGGGCCGAAGAAGAAACAACCCTCAGCTCAAGTTTTCCTATTCACTGAACAGAAGAAATAAAATATGAATTCAAAATCAGTGACATTTTTATTCAACAAAAATATATTTGAAAGTTTATTTTAGTGACAATGCAAACACCCTGGTACTTATAAAGTATGCGCTATTTTGTAAATAACTTTTCCTGAATGAACACCTAAATTTATCAACCATCAGTGTTCACTACATGCAGCCTAATAAAGGAAGCAAATAAAAATCAAGTAGAGGCACCACTAGGACACTGCACTTGCATGAAAGCTGGCACTTTGCCAGGCAGTCAATCTCGATGAGAAACCGTCATTAAAATGCAACCTTTAAGTGAGGGCACTGAACCGCACTCATGGGGGAGATGGTATAGGACACAGGGACACGTTTCGTATCGTCATTTTTTTTTTGCATTGCAGAACGCAGTAGAACAATATTTTGTCAAAGCCCTACAAAATGAAGTAGCACAAATCACAAAGGGTTACCCAATGAAAAATAAAGGGGTTATCTGGAAGCCAAACAAACGATAAGAAATTATTAATGGATTTTATCGTTTTTTTTTTGTTTTTTGTTTTTTGTTTAGCTTTTGAGCGCGAAAGAAAACGGACTGAGCCGAAGGGCGGGGCGACCGCGCCTCGCCACAGAGCGGGCACCGGGACGAGCGTCTGAAGAGCTCGGCGAGACGCGAACGCGCCGGCGGCGTTCCGAGGGGCCAGCGGGACGGCCGCGGAGAGAGAGAGCCGAGCGCGCTCCCATAATCGGTCTAGCAGTCCCGGCGATGACAGACCCCCCCCACCCCACCACCCCACCCCACCCCACCCCAAACCTCGCCGCAAAGAACTACAGCTGGAGCAGGGGCCCTACTGTTCTACTCACCGCTTATGAAAACGGCTCTCGCTCCCGCGCTGCCCCGACGCGAGGCAGACCTTCCCCCCAATTTATTTTTCTTCTGCTTTTCAAGAGAGCGGCTCATGGATTGGGGGGTGGGGGGGAGAGGGGAGGGGGAGAAGGCCCCTTGCTTTTCTTTGAGAGGGGCTTGTAGACGCAGACACAGATGGAATAGTTTACACTTCTGGCCCAGACTTGACTTCCAGTGTCTGACCTGTTGTAACCCATGTTCCGTTCACGGGGTGCAGCAATCGCGCAGAAAGCACTACAGATTCCAGCCTCCCTCTTTCTTTCTTTTTTGGGCTTTTTTTTTTTTTTAGGAGAGACTGCCGTGATTCCCCGCTCTTTCCTCGATGCGACTCTCGGGTTGGCGGCCCCACTCTATCAGGAGGACAGACAGGTGAACCGGGGCCTTGTACGTGCTTCATTTCAACTGTCAGCCCTGGAGCCGTTTCAAGGATGAAGTAACTGATCGGAAGTAAAGGCTTTATTATTTTAAATCTCACACACAGGTGCTCTACTGCTCACAGACACACAGACGCACGCACGCAAGAACTCGCGCACGTACACATTCAGACACACAGCAGCAGACACCTTGACAGACACAAAGACACACAGAAACACATACATACAGGCATGCACGTACTCATGCACACACACACGCACACACACACGCACACACGCACACACACACACACGCACACACGCACACACACGCACACACACACACACACACGCGCACACGCACACGCACACACGCACACACGCACACACACAAACACAGCAGAAGACACCGAGACACACACCAAGAAAACCAAAAATATACACAAAACCACATGCGCGGACGCACGCAGACAGACACACATCGACAGACGCGCACACATACACGCAAAGACACACAGAAATACCAGCAAGATCTCTTTCAATGTGACACTCGTGCCATGATAACATTTAACCGGTATTTCAAGCCTACACAAAACGCTCATACTCAGGATGTCTCAGATGAACAAAAATATACGAGAGGAAGAGCCAGTCGGAGCTTATTTCCTGTTGCTGCCCCTGTAGGCCACGGGGATGGGGACGTGGATGGTGCACTGACACAGACAGCAGCCCCCTGCCCCCACTGAGGCAACACATGAAACCACAATCCAGCGCAGACAATGAGGGTCGCCAATAAATCTAAGTGGGAACCAAAAAAAGAGAACTACCAGCACTGCTATCATCTGGCAAGGCTGAAAAACAGAGTAAGTACTTCAATGCATATTCCACAACAGAGCTGCACTATTTGGTCTTGGGCTGAATAAAAATTAATGAGGGCATCACATTTACAGAGACAATGGAGTAATTAGGCAATCCATCAATTTACAAGGAATGTTGTTATACGTTGGACAGATGTATAATCTCAATGAGAAACTGTCATTAAAATGTAACCTTTAAGTGAGGGCACTGAACCGCACTCATGGGGGAGATGGTATAGGACACAGGGACACTGCATGTGTCGTAACTTTGTTACGTTTTCACTCCAACTGCTTTTTTTCAGTTTTTAAATTGGAATGACTTAACAATGGAGTACACTTCAGACTGTGTCACAGGAGTACACTTCAGTTCATACTGTGTCACAGGAGTACACTTCAGACTGTGTCACAGGAGGACACTTTCGACTGTGTCACATGAGGACACTTCAGACTGTGTCACAGGACTATACTTCAGTTCAGACTGTGTCAGGGGTACACTTCAGGTCAAACTGTGTCACAGGAGTACACTTCACTTCAGACTGTGTCACAGGAGTACACTTCACTTCAGACTGTGTCACAGGAGTACACTTCAGACTGTGTCACAGGAGGACACTTCCGGTGAGGGAAGGCCGCTGGCTCTCAAAGGACCAGTCACATTTGCACAACAATAGAGGGAAAATGATGCACAGCCGCACAGGTACGTGTGCTGGCACTGTTAGGATTCAACATCAAGTTCCGGCCCAGAACCTGCGCTTTGGAAAGACAAGCCACACAGCAGCCCACAGATGGTTTTACGTGATATAAGTGTAAAATCTGTTAATTACATACACAACAGAGTGCAAAAACAAAGCAGACTGCCCAAAGTTAGCATGTGAATGCTAATGAATATGACATCACCCCTGGAGAAGCAATGTGAGTGCAATAAGTTCCCTTGGATGGGAATCTAGGTCTTTGGCTGAGGAGGCCATTTGTATCTTGAAGCTGGCGAGGGCTCTGGTGTGTTAGACACAGCCTACTTGTGACTGAGCTAATACAGAGCATGACAGTATTTATTAAAGGAAATAACCCCCGGATCAGTCTGGACTCAGCCTGTTCAGACTTCAGATGAATTTAATTCTGATGCTTGATTTTTCACATGTGTATTCTTTCAGAGGGGAATTCTTCAGCTCTCATGCCACAGAACAGCAAAACCAAAGCCCTAAAAATCTCTCTCCCTTTCAGTGCTCAGGGTTCAGATCCTCCAAAGTCTTTGAGGATCTTGATTCAGCAGTTTTCCAACCATCTTTAAAGCGCAAACCCTTCCAAAGGAGGTTAAACTGGTTCAGCCCAGACTGAATCAGGTGGCGATTCAAGCCTGGCAAAAAAGATGTAAAAAGTTTATTCTTCAGAAAAAAAGTGATAAGTTCACTCATGTAGACACATCATACGTAACATGATGTGACACAACCTTTAAGATTTATATATTTTGTCACGCTTCTTCAAGATCTGAAACTACACGAGAACCATCCCTCCACATACACACTTGTGACACATGACCCAACACTACATGCAAAACAAAATACCATCTCCAGCTGATGCACTCAAACTCTCAGTTACACAACTATTGCAGTTACACTACCATGGAAAGTGGAATGACCTTAATGCTTCTGTACTGTACGTGTGGGGGTTCTACTACCCAAACACATTAGAATTAACATACAGCACATTCCCATTAAGGTAATGTGTATGAAAAATATTTTTAAAAACCTCAATTCAGTCTTAATATTTAACCGAGTGTGAAATATGACCCAGTAGACTTAATATTTGCAAAGTAAGTGGTGTCTGCGATACACAGCTGTGAAGTCCGCTGACATGGAAATCATTTCATTTTCTCCTTTCTCATCTAATGTAACGCAGTGCTGAGAGACGGGAATGTCCTCCAAAACAGACCGAAGGCAGCCACCGGCAAGCCACACCATATATTACAGCACGGTACCCATAAAACACACACACACACACACGAGCACGTCACTAGTTATTTGAATGTGGACACAAGTGGACACGCTTGCTTTTTGGTAAAAACCACTTTGCAGCAATATAATCAATTTTTTTTAGATCAAGAGAGCCTACACTGTACTGTCACAGGAATCCAGCGTTACGCACAAAACAGGACACAGAAAAACAGCTCTACACGCGGACGAAACGTCTATACGGTTAATAAACGGCCCATGTTTGTTTGGGCTCTTCAGCCCGAGCCTCCTATCCTGGGACCGCGGACAGGGAGCAGGAGCAGGCGGCCTCCGGGTCCCGCTCTTTTCGGGCGCTGCCTGGGTGGTGATACACCCCATCTGCGCTCAGATGGACTGGACAGCGGCTCGTCTGGCAGGGCAGGCTTATTTATCCTGCGGGCCCGGCTGAGTGAAGGGCCCATTCACAGACGCCCGCCGTGGCGCTGCGAAAACAAACAGCCCGCGCCGCTCAAATGGCGTCAGTGTCTTCCGCGGCTAAACACGCTGTCGGAGTCCCTGCTCGCGGCCGTGCGCGGCCCCGTTCCGCTTCCTCGGGGTCCCGTCGGACACAACCCCCTCACCACCCCCACCCTCCCCCTCCCCCCCAACTGACGTGCAGAACAAGTCCGCCGGTGCGTTTCCTCGTTCACGCTGTGTTCAGTGCTCGCTAACGGCACCCTTGAGAAAGACGGGATTTGGTGAGATGTGGGATACTGTTGCCTGCGCTTCTACCAAATACGAATGAAACTTACAGTTTTTCAAACTGTTCAAACTCATTTCTTGTATTGGAGCCCGCTCTCTCAGGCTGTACGGACCTCTCTCTAATGAAACTTACTGGGGCATTAGCACAGCCAGCAACTGTTTTCTCCCCCTGCGGTTGCTGAAATGACTTTCTCTTTTTTTTTTCCCCTTTCCCTTTACAAACTCTGTGAAAGCACTCTAAAAACAGTTGAAATGGGAAGCTTTCAAGAGGACCTGAAAGTGAGTTTTTCAGAACAACAAAACTGGAGAGAATAAATGTAACATCTGTCATGTTCCCGTGCTCTGTGCCAGTGCTGAAGAGCACAGTGCCATAAGAGGACCAGGAGCAGCGGTAATGAACAGAATGTGCTCACCAGCCCTTGTCCTCATCCTCTCCAAGGTCCTCCACGTCCTCCTCCGCACCTTCCGGGGTCTCTGTAATGGCCGTGGAAAGCTTGGACTTGAAGCGATCCAGGAGGGCCATTGTCTGTGAGAAAGCGGGAAATTAACGATCGCTTCAGACGGACCCAAACAGAGAGGTCATACCTCACACTGACTACAAGGACATAATAATGTACATCCTGGTATTGGCATACATTTGTCTGCTTTACAAAAAAAGTAAAATGTGATATAAAATGATTGTTGGTACCACGTATTGTGTAAAGTTTTGTGTTGGTTACACACGTCTGGCTAAATAAACACATGAAATGAATGATATCGAAAGTCCCCCGACCAATGACATTCTGTGCCTCCAACATCCGACAGAACATCGATAGCACAGACTGAAATCTGCTGGAAGGATGGAGGCTTTAGTTACTTGCGCTTCCCTGGAGGATCCCTTCTTCAGCTTCTCTTTCCGCAGCGCCACGTACTTCTCCCTCTCCTCCAAGTACTCCGCCACCGCCTGGTTCGGGGCCATTTTTTCATCTGTGAAAACAAAGACGTTTCCAGTTACGACGCCGTGACGGAAGCGCCTCGGCCATAGACAGGTAATTACTATCAAAGAGCTGCTACTCTTAAAAAAAAAAGCTACCCCCAATACCAAACCTATCAAAAGTCAAGGACAGTGATGCGAGGAGGGAAATGGACCAATCATGTAAAGACAAGATAAGAACGATGTGGTTCCCGCTCACAAACAGCTCACTTGAAATGAAAGCACGCTGTACAGCAGGACAAAAAAAGAAACGTATCCAAAATATGTTATTTGGGCTTTTTTTTTTTTTTTTCTTTTTTTTTTTTGCATTTGGACCTAAAGAGAGGTTGTGGATTCGATCAAAGAAAACCGGGAGCACGATACAGAGCTTGTAATTTACCGCAAATCCCAAGCTCAGCTACTGAGAGGAGTTATTTCCATTTCTGCAGTAACAATCAGTCTCACAGCACAAAAAAACCCCCAGAAAAACCAAAAAAAAAAGCCCCACATTGTGATAGCGAATCGGCCGCTGGCACCAGACCGCGGGAGCCGCGCGGGGGCGGGGCTCGCCGCTCGCCGCAGATTACCCGGGATATCGCCCAATCGGCTTTACACTCAGACGTGAGGACAAGCTTCGGCGCAGCGACAAACTGATAGCGGAATCAACTACAAAGGCCGGGATGCAGATCAGAGGACTAGAACTGATAGCGCCCCCCCGCCCCCCCCCCCGTGCACGTTCTGTTTAACAAGGGGATCCCTTATCCCTTTTTCTCCCTCATGCAGTTGTTTGACGGCATCCAAGCTACAGTAAATTTTCTCCACCGAAAGGAGGGAGAAATGTGCTGAATTCAGAAGTCTGTCCTTGAAACCGAATAGGTTTTCTTTTAAAACTATACCTCGGGCCAACAGGTTTCCAAATGAGAAAACCAAATCCCCACAGGGTGCCTGGACTTGACAAAGAGTACGCGCTTAACATAACAGTTATGTTAACATAAGCAATGAGCTTATTATAAAGCAAAATATTTATTTTTGTTTCTATATTCTGAACGATTAATGCAAAATGAACAAACAAAATTATTAAGTTAGAACATATTTTATACTTAAGACAGAAAAATGCTTGCATTAATAAAACATCAACTACAAATAAATAAACCAAAATAAAGCCAAACAATATGGAAATATTGGCGTAAAATAACAGTTATATAAAACACATCATAGCACATATTTTCGGAAGACCCTTCCATAATTGATTTTCAGAGAAGACCAGCCATACTCTCTGCACTAATATGCACTTTGTTTACATTCCAGGAGCCACATAATCAATTACACTGCACAAGCAGTCAGGACCTGCACAGAACCAAGATCCCACGGCAGTGAATGGACCATTTCATTTTAAATGTCCATCACCATGCATGGACTCGAGCTCCCACTTTTCTCGAGGAAATAGAATGTCTTACACTGACACCAGGCCGGTCTTAATAGATCAACTTGGGAGTTTAACTTGCACTTTCCTGATGTGAAAAACTGGAATGCAAAAAAAAATAAAAAACCAGCAATCCTGAAGGACTGTCCAATTGACCAATACATACAGGTTGGAATAAATTACCAGAGACACCATCAATAACTCCCTTTTAGTGTCATGTCAGATATTGGCCAAGGACTGCAAGGTGGCTGCTATGGCAACAGTTGTCCTGGGGTTGTTTTTGGTCATAATATTGGCTCGTTAGCTTGTTCCTGACAGTGTCTGTTGTTAGACAGAGCGGACAAGCCAGGTCTCGCTGGTGAACTTTTTGGAGCTGTTGTGTGACAAACATAAATTATACATCTCCGGTTTTTCATGTATTTTGATTTTTCATTATACAATATAATGTTCTCATTAAATCTGTAAACCCACGTTTTTTTAAGAGTGTGTGGGTTAACAGATTTAAACAGTGTTTAATTGGGTTTATTGAATTAATTCTGGTGGAAGGCTTATCCAAGGTTTCCTTGAGGTCGAGGCCTGCAAACTGCTTAACTGATTTAGGTAGATTCTGAAGCTCATAATAGCAACCACATGGTCACAAGGCTCTCACTACCCTCACTGTAACAGTGACCCTGGAAAACAAAGGTGAAATAGTGCTCCAATGGAGAGGCAATCGATCAAACTTGGAATACATCTATCTATGCAAAGGCTAGCAGGGAAACAGCTTCCCCGGAGACAGGCAGAGACAGGGGGAAGATTCCTGGAATGGAGAGTGTGGTTCAGGTCAAAGCTTCTTGCTCCACTAATCTTTTCACCGGCAACAAACACCATGCAATCTTAGCAACTGGATTATGTGCATGGAGAAAGGCCAGCGAGGCTCCTCAAAGGACAGGAGAGATAGAAAGAGAGATACACAGAAGGAGAGAGAAGATTGAATGAGATAAGGAGGGAGAGGGACAGAGAGCGAGGAAAAAGAGAACGAGAGAAATGGCGAGAGATAGAGAGAGAGACAGACAGAGCATGTGTGTCTGGGCAAAGAGGCGGAATCTACAGAGCAGGCGCCTCATAGTCAGAAGCGCTAATGTTCTTGTGTAAATCTCTCGGATCAGACGATCTGGCACGGGCATTATAGCTGTACCAGACGCGGAGCACAGAGCCGGCCTCACAGCCAGCCTGGTTCAGTCTTTTTTTCCACGACGCCTCAGACGCGACGCATACACTGCTGACCTCACCTGGCTGCTCGTGTCACGGCAAATATGCCAGCGCTAGGCAGCGCAAACCACGCCGAGGCCTCCCCTGTGCCTGTCAGTCAGGCCCACGGTTCGCCCGGTCACACACACTTGGACACCGCAAGACTTGGCTGCGAATATGGAGGTCAAATTTGGACGTCAAAAAAAGGCTATATGGTGTGTATGGAGGCATGTGACTGGCTGGTGTTCAGGGTATGGATAGCATTAAAGGGTGGGCTTTTGTTTTCATTTTAAAAAGGGTGGAATATTTCCTCACGCTCAGGCGGTCAGTGACTCAGGTGCCAGAACTCTGACAAAACTGAAAAACCGGAGGAAAAAACAAACTACATCCACAACCTTCATGATTCTGCCCACTGCAGACTTTGTTAATGTACTGAGAGAGAACTTTCAGCACCTACTATACAGATTCAACTGTTGCATAAACACACAGGAACACAGGTATGAACACAAACGTGCGTACACACGAACATACAAACCCCTTCTCTGGGCTTCTCTAGGGAACAATTACATGTTCAGTTTCATGTGGAGTGAGGCCTAACACACCCTGGAACAGCATTGTATACGTGCTAACAGCTCTCAGAGGCTATCGCTCAAGGGCACCATCAAGCCAAGTGATCTCAATTTCACCCTTTCTGATTGGGAGATTGGGATCATCAGTCTTGCATCCTTTGTAGCAGTTGCATGCAATGCTACATCAAATGGACCTTCTTCTGCTCACAGATTTCTGGCCACATTCACAGCAGCATGTTAATATCTACCACCAGGTAGCACAGAACCGAGAGAACAGTATGTATATCCACGTATACCGTAGGGCAGCGTTTCCCAACCATTTTCCTTCCACGGCACACTTTCCAAATTTACAGAATCTCACGGCACACCACTCTCGAAAGCGTAAAAAATAAACACCCTGCAGCCCCCCTCCACACACGCACGCACACACGCATACACATGTTCTTTTGGGGTTTTAATTAAGCGATGTACATTTTAATTACATTTATTTTGGCTTTTGTGAATGGGACTTGTTCATTTAAGTTTTTTAAATTCATTTGAACGTTAACATTTCTTTAAAGGATGTTTCACACGGCACACCTGACCTCGCCTGACGGCACACCAGAGTGCCGCGGCACACTGGCTGGGAAACGCTGCCGTAGAGTATATAAGTCTGTCTCGTCCACTAAAGTCACTGAAGAAGTTAGTCATTCATGCAGAAAATCGCAAAGGTGTGAACCAACTCTGGCAGAACAGCCAGACACTAACTTATTTGGGGAAAAAAAGAGTCTAAATTGCTTCTTGTCTGTAAGGACTGGGCAAGTCTTCAGAAAGGTGTTAAAAGTCTGCTTCAAGTAGGACTCGATGAAGTAACAGAAAAGGTGGAGCCCCACAGGATATTTGGCCTGGGCGGCCATCGTTAAAACCCAGGATACCGTGCGATTACAATCGTTTAAACCAAAGAATTTATTCTTGGGCGAAAAAAGGGAACCGGGCATTTTTCGTACGGCTTTGCGCATGCGGGGGGACCGAGTCCTCTCCAGTGCTATCGGGGGCTGCGGGGGGGGGGGCGGGGGGAGGAAGCCGCTGCCTGATGAAGCGGTATCTGACGTACGCGGAGCGCAGCGCGTTCGGCGGGCTTCTCGCGCGGCTCGCGGGACGCTGAGCGATCGCGCCTCGGGGGTCGGAGGGGGCTCCTCCGCTCCAGCTGTTGTCACTAAATACTATCTTTGAGTTTGACGGCCATTCTGACAACATTCCTCCCCTGGCCCGTCACCTGGGCCACGGAAAGCTACAAATCAAGCCCTCGGCTGTTGTGGCAACGGGAAGAGAGGGAGGCAGTGAAAGAGCAAGAGGGCGGGAGGGGGGGGGGGGGGGCAGAGTAGGGCCATAAGTTAAGGATTGTTAAGGAGCTTCTTCTTTTTTCTGCCCTGCCAATCAACACATTCTCAAGATAGAAACAAAGGAAGGGATAGCCTCCAGCGTCGAGCCCCCGCACGCTCTCCTCCTCAGATCAGCGCAAATACCTTTGGACAATTAAAGAGTTTTTCAAGGAGGTGAGGGGAAGGGAGAGGGCTGACAGTCCTCTCCCCCACAATCCATCACTTATTGTTCCAAATCGATAAAGGAGGCTCCAATTCCAGCCGCCATCTGAGGGGGTATAAATCAGCACTGCTCATGCTGCCTTCAACGGGGGGAGAACCAGGAAGCAAAGACCGGAGTGAGAAGCTTGAAAGGCCAGGTAACCAGGTACACCAACATTCCCCCAAAAAATGCCCAAAAACACCCCGCACCATTGCAGACGGAATCCTTCAATTTAACGCCAGACAAAACTAGTTCTCAATCATTTCATTAAAAAAATATAATGGATGCTCTTTTGTTCATTTTTAAATTTTTAAATAAATATTCAAATAAAATAAAAAAAGGAGGATCTGGAATAAAGATCTGGAAAATATTAAGCAATATTTGTTTAACAAAGAAATAACATGACAATATTACGACTCAGTTACAGTATGAGTACAAACAGCATAGCGCTGTGATCTCAAGTGCAAAATTCAGCACTGTGACTGGAACAGACCTTTATTACAGAGAATGAACTGATAAATCAATTAAAAGAAAGAAGAAAAAAATGCAGGAAAAAAAATCTGGAAATCAGGAGGCAAGAAAAAGATGCAGACGATAGTATACTTGAGCTGAACGCATAATATATATATATATATATATATATATATAGGTGATATGTTTACCATGCAATCACAAATTAATGGACATTTTCAAATTGTTCTTTCTATTTTTCTTCCCACATCGACGGCCTGACTGACTGGGCGCCATCGAAATAGAACACCCCATGAGCACAGGCATACCCTGTATAAATAACTCGGAGTGGTCGAAAAAAAAAAAAAAAAAACCGTTGCCACATCATTTAGGGTGGGTATAAAACGGACAGTGTTTTTAGCATGTCTTTCTTATTTTTGGCTCTCGCGGAAGACGGTCATGCCAAGAAAGAGAAAACCAGACTGGAGGAACATGCTATAATTTATGTCTTGAAAATTGAAGAGATGTCTGTCTAAAATAATAACTCAAAAGGTACAAATGTCTCTTTTAGCTCGGTCGTCGCCGAATTCTGAGGAGACAATTGGCTTTTTCCCCTCTCAAATATGATGCCAGATGCCAAGAAAGTGCACTGCTGTTATTAGTACACAGCGGAGGAACGCGTTTGCTTTAGCGACCGAGAACCAAAGCCGCGCGTAGCCTCTGCAGGCACAGGACACTAGAGACCAGATTGAAGACCAGCTCGAAAGCAAACGGCGAGATCAGGGGGCGTGACCATACGGCTGTCAAAATATCCGACTTTCACGTTGGTTAAAAATGACCTGGACAGCTCGCTGCATTTCGTTCCACTTAAAACCAGCAATTACCCAATCAATTTAACCGCTGCTTACATGTAATATTATCAATGTTGTCCTTGCTCTTAACAGGGCGTTTTCAGAGACCTACAAACCCTGCTGGACCACACCTATCGAGGTGCAACTTTTCATAATCGCAGAGACCTGGAACTTACTGATATTTATATATTTTAAGACCCTATCTTTATCCCAGTCTTCAAAACTTCCCTGCGCATGGAACTATTCCTTTCAGTCGTGCCGATTGATAACAAAGAACTACTGTCTATCAAGCTTGGATTCGGATCAAAACGGTTGTAAGATTGGTTTTTCTCTGGTATTTAGGGAGATTGCAGCGTAAACGGTGAACATGCCTCCTCCAAACGGTCCATGACCTCTCTTGGCCAACGAGTTGTGGGGGGATACTGGTCCAAGCTAAACACGTGCACAAAGGACAAGAATTTCACCCTCTGTAATTTCATTCTCAAAAAAAAGAGACAAAGCAAGAGCACTTTGGTCTTTTGTGTATTTATCAATAGCATAATAGAGTTTAAGTTCGGCCGGCTGACAGAGTGATATGGAATTTGGGCTGACCATAATTTTGCACTTCCATTTATCAAAACCCACTTCCAAAAAATATCTTTGGAAGGTGACAGCTTTGTAAACATACCACACATCTGCCAACAACCAGAAACATAAAACTTGTTTGGGTCTATTCATCTTCTTCAGATTTCATCTCTTTTTAAACGTATAAGTACAATTCTCCATTCTTTCCCTGGGAATGTCGGGAATGTCAACAGTATGTTAAAGTGCATGGCTGTATTTGTATTGGAAAGACTGAATATTGTAACCAATGAAGTAAAGGGGGGGGGGGGGGGAATCAAATCTGTGTTTATTAACGATGGGCTAAACTCCTTCACCCGCCACATGATTTAACTGTGGTCAGATTTAATTCTGATCAACATACGGTATCAGCCAAAGACATTTCACTGAATTGGTCAGGAAATTATTATTTAAAATTTTTTTTTTTTTTTTAAGTCCCATACCGACTGCGTCCCTTGTTTGAAAAGTGTGCATGACTGTCATCAGTTTCACTCATACAATTTAAATAAATGAAATGACTGTGAGCGATAACAGGACCCTTTAGAGGCACAGCGCCTCAGACACTTTCAGCTCTATTCAAAACCAGAAGGAAAGTCTGTTTAAACCACTGAGCAGTGGACACCAACACGCTTTCTTCCCTCATACTTCAGGTATACCAGAGGGTGTCTGTAAATGGTGTGCCTACCAGCAGTCTGGCCAAACAGACAGAGGAATAGTTTGAGCATCTATTTGGCTTTCTCAGAGCCAAGCAACAATAAACCCCTTCCAGTTAATTTGCAGTCGTCTATTTTCATGTTTAACTCACAGGTATCTTTGGTCATATTTTACTTCCTGTTTTGATTTGCAGTTAAACAATATGGTAGAGTTTTTATACTCATCAAACTCTTGCTGTTGTCTAATGTCAATTTTGCATTATCAAAAACTACATACAAAAATACAAGCTTGATATGTGCAATAAAATACTATTGTGCTGAGCACACTAGCTATTTAGCATATGTAACAGCAAGTGAAAGATATGGAAACAGCACACTGTTTGGGTCACTTGACTATCATCAGGGTTATAATGTAGTACAAGTCCTTCATACATTGCTTGAATGCATGACTTGCCTTTACTGGTAGTTTCTTGCTTCATTTAGTGATGTATGCATGAAATTGCAAAGGGAAAGTTAAGCAAAGGGAAGGTTATGCATTCCAGGACCAGGGGCTAGTTCCCAACTGATACGCTATATGTGTCCCTGACACTGCACTGCATGCTATCAAGAATCCCTTTATTTCTAGATCTTTTCAATAAAAGAGCATGCATTAAAACTCCCACAAGGTCAGGGTTGTACAGCAGGCAACTGTGTTTACAAGTGCGATGACGGTTATTATTTTGCTGGAAACTGCAAGTGAACCTCGACTTCAGTTAACATGAAAATAATGGCAGCGTGGTGTACATTATTCTCCTGTGGTTCCCCGTAGCGATTCCCAGGCACGCTGGGTGTCAGCTCTTCGCCGTATGCAGGCCTGCGTGTTTACATGACGTGTTGTACACGATACTGACAGGCCCTCAATCAACTCGCGCCATTACAAAAACACAGCCACGCCAACTGCATAAACCAAAAAACTAAAAAGCCCGGCGTGAGGGAAAGTGGCTCGCCCAGAAAGCGTAATAAAATATCTCTTGCCTTTTAATTATCATTTGCTTTGTCATGCCATTAGGATTGCAGTGGAAGCGGAAATTAGATCACAGCGTAAAGCAAAGCCGTAATTTCACTAATTTGGCATTAGCATAAATTAGTTTACTTGGAGTTCACACCCTTATTACGCATCGCTTGCGAAGCGCGCGGGGGGGGGGGGGCTGTGCTGTTCAAGCGGACCGCAGTCGCCCAATCGAGTCACGGTTGCATAAGCTGAAGAATACCCAGAGGGCCGAGGAACGCTCCCTCCCCGAGTGACGCCATAGACAAGCGTGCATCACCCCCGCGGGGGCTCCCAGCCGCAGTCGGCGCTGCAGCGGTCCGGATTTGATGCCAGACTGAGTGGCGCTTCGCCGCCCCGAGGACCAGTGATTTACTTGGACGCGGATCCCGGGAGGGTCACAACAACGTATTTTATGAGGCAACTGCAGACATCATTTGATTAAATTTCAAACGCCAACAACTAATTCGAATTCTGATTCGCGTGTAGCTCACGATGGTGCTTTCTCCGTCTCTTCGCAACAGTTCAACAGACAACTGCGGCACACTGAAGAAAAGTACGACTGCAGATTTGTGTCCCTGTTCTGAACTGAAGACGGACTTTAAACAAAAAAGAGAAGGAAAAGGTCTGAGCTCTGACCCCTGGGGGCTTTCCCTGCCAAGACCATGATATACAGCAGGTATGGTGAGCAAAGTTCAAAGGTCAAAGGTTTCCCTGTGCAAAGCTCAAGCCCAAACTAATCTACAAAGAAAGTAGGGCACAAACCTTGAGGACTGAGCCGTTTGAATTCATGACCCAAGTCAAATATGAATTAACCTTGCCTGTACCAAACTGATTTAGGTTTTCAACCAAGGGCTGTAACCTGTTCACTAAATGTTGAATTAGGAAGCACGCTCAGTTTCACTGACCTCACGGCTACTTCTAATATGCAACCGTTAATGTAGCACGTCGTCTTTGTTGAGGCCATAAAACAAGAAGTTAATCATCTACTGCAGCACCTCCACTTGTTCTTTTAGTTTTGCTTAACTGCAGTCAGTAGTACTGAAATAGTTTATCATCTTATCACAAAACACGTTTTATAAGCTCATAAGGCATTGAGGTCATCTACAGTCAGTGAGTTCTCAATGCCTTGAGTGGAAAAAAGGGGAAAAACTATAGAATTAGTCTAGATTTAACACATACATTGAGTTCCTCCAGACTTAGTGCAAATGTGCCTTATTTTGTTAGCCATTTAGCCATTTGGCTATTGTTTACATTTTAATAATAAATGAAAAACTTTTTTTTATACTTCGCATTTCTTTTTTTCTGCAGTACCGAAAATGAATCGAACCGTGAAGACAATACTGAGGCATGTACCAAACTAAGAACCTTGTGTACCGTTCTACCTCTAATGTCTACCCCTACTTTCTACTCCTAATGTCTACCCATAATGTCTATCCATTCTTCTTTGCAAATTTTCTCAAACTTTGTGGGACCATTGTTTACTGACAGCAATTTTCAAGTGTTACCTCAGACCAGATTCAATTAATGCCTGACCGGGCCACTCAAGGACACTTGCCTTCTCCTTCTCCTTGTTGAGCAAGTGTTGCTTTGGCCATGTGCTCGGGGTTGTAGTCCTGCCAAATGGTGAATTTCCATCCCAGTTTAGCAGACTGAAGCAGGCTTCCCTCCCCTGGATTTTTTCTGCATCTTGCAGCATCTATTTTCTCCTCAGTTATGACAAGCTCCTGAATCCCTGCTGCTTGAAAGCATCCCCATAATGAGATGCTTGACAGTAGGCACGGTGTTGCCTGTATCATGCACTGTGCTGGTACTGATCCAGGGGAAACGCTTCACACAGACCAAAAAATTCCAAATTTGTGGATCTGTGGCTGTCTCACCACAAATCCTTTTGCCATATGTTACAGTATTGTTTAAATGTGTGATTGAAAACTCATATGGGATTTGAGACGGATTTTCAGTAATGGTCTCATTACTGCTGCTGTCACACATGACAGCTCTGCACAGTGACCAGTATATTACAGACTCATGGACATTTTCTCCCATCTCAGCCACTGAACTGTTCAGAGGGACTAAAGTGTCGAGATCCAGGAAGTGACTGGCTGATACAATGCACCTTCTACTTACAAATGTTTGACTCGATTGTGCTTAAAAATAAATATTTCAGTATTTGTTAAAAATAACTTTCTCCTTATTTGTGCTTTTCTACAACTTTATACCATAGTCATTTTGAAACGACCTTAGTCTTCATAATTGAATTTTGGCTTGTAATTCAAGACCGGAAAGGTAATAATTAAACAAAAGACAAGTTTATCTTTAGGCACCTCACTTTTTTCAGTAAAAGTCCTGAACTCTTAAGCACTCTCATAAACGATCTGTTTCGCCTTCCCAAAAGGCTTAAATGTGCAGCCAAATTTCTCTGAAAGAAATCTCTAGTCCTACATAATGTTTATAAGCAAGACCTCATTTTGCCCTCCCATAATGCCCAGATACAATTCAGGTATCACAGAAACCCAAGGACGTGCTTTGAAGGTATCAAGCATGAACAAAGCACAGTGTCTTAAACAGGTTAAATTATAAAGACAATGGTTTCAAACACCTCTGGGTGCTCTACAAGAAGCTAGTTCGTATGATTTCAATGCCCACTCAACTCACCAACCCACTATGAATGACAACACTACTTTCGCTGACCAACTAAAAAAATTAATCTCAATCTAACAATCTCATAAAACTGAGCAAGGACCAGGAGACACCTTATAAACCCGACCTGCTCCACAGAACTACTTCTTGTAATGTATGATTTCAAGTAGTATGGAAAAAAAAAAAAAAAATCTAATTAAGATGAAGATTTTCCTTTCCCTCACAGTATTAAAACAGGCCTTTTTTAGCACCGCAGACGCAGCAGGTTCTCCCGTGAAGGCCAGTGGTGCACTGGGGTATCCGATGGCGGCAGTATTCACATCCTACACACTCGTGTAATCAGAGGAACCTTCAAAGCTACACTTGCCCTGAGCTGAACTGCTGGAGCGGCACATTAAGGTTCACTGAATACCCTCAACAAGAGGGAGGCCCGGCTGCACGGCAGACAACTTCGGGGGAAAAAAGAACGTGAATAAAATCAGTTGTGAATCACGCTGGAAAGCGGTTGTATCACTGCAGCGGAGCTCAATGTTCTCTCGGCAGTACACAGTAACCACTCGCACATGTCGCGCTGGGTACAGGAATCTGGCGCAATCTGACGGCCAGGCATGCAAAGTCGTACATCAGATCGCGGAGACGCACATACATGAATAAAATGTTTGTTCAAATCTGTTATAAATTTACTTGGGAATGTGCCAGATGGACTAAAAACGAATATTCCATGCCCCTGGATCTGATTGTGGCATGAAGTTGAGCTGGCATTCACACTGCCGCAAGGCAACACGGGGGATGTGCTGCCGCTTCTGTTGTGGGCCGATGTTTACGGGGTCTGAGCCTCATTTACAGGCCGCTGTGGTTTCCAGACTTAGCCGAACACAGAAGTTTGATCATCCGTGGGTGCGCACCAGTGAAACGCACTGAAGACGATGTGCCCGTTCCGCTTTGTGTCGGACACGAAAGGCTGCTCCGGATTGGTGCTCAACTGGATGCCAAGCGTCTGTCTTTAAGGAATGTGCGGGCTGTTTGTTTTTTTTTTTCCTTCTTTAAAGATTATGCTGATTTTGTGGTGAAGAATGAAGAAATGTTGGGAACACAGAAAGGGGAAGGGGGAAGATAAAATAATCACACTTGTACTACAATCCTGGATGGGTTAAAGTGCAGTAAAATCTCATCTATAAAAAAGGTTGCATGTTTTTAAAAAAAATCAGGACAATGGCATATTTGCGATATGACATTCCAGGTTACATTTCACCTGAAGTTATATTAAAAACAATTATCACTGCATCAGCCAGGGTACTGGGGCGAATAGTGGTCCATGTTTAATTGCGCTACAGCGCCCCACCACTGGTTGCTCAGGTGCCCATGGACTACGTGTTAAAGCCACATACGAAAGGTCTTCCTCCGACTCCACTCTGTGAGAGCTCAGCTGCAGTCTGCGTGTAAAAGCTGCTGGCGACACCACATGTTTTGGGGGAGAACTGCGGATGTCTACACTCTCCTGATTCGGCAGCGGGGCTTGTGCATGAACGTGGCTAGTTGGCCATTCAAAATTAGGGTGGGAAAGAGACCCATGTTCGGTCCCATGTTGGCCATCAAATTTATTTTGAAAAACTATTAATATGTTGTTTTCCCTTAAGAAAGATTTTATTTCATATTACTTTCAGTAGTTGTTGATAACCTGGCTAGCACATGAGAACGTTGAAAAATGAGAAGTGTAAGTTAATGGCACATAGCAAATAGTTCCTTCGCACATGACCTTGCAGGTCTGCAAAATCTCCCTTGGTAAACATGTTACATTTGTATTTTTGAAATACAAATAGGTGATGAAATAGTGGGTCCCCAGTGAGATAAACACAAGGAGGAAGAAAGGAAAGGAAACCTGGACTGTGACATGGGCACACAAGCTTATTCTCACACTTTTCCACAGACTTTAAAATGAGACCACTGGCCATCATCAAAACAAACATGATGCCCTGAGTTCAGGCGCCGCACCTTTTAATGGAGTTGTGTGTCGTTCCCCCCCCCCCCCCCACTCCCACTCCCACTCCCACTCCAGAATGTCACTAAGAGCTTGCCCCGATCTGACAATGTTTACAGGACAGGAGGTCCAGCTTTGATCTGATTTGTAAAGCTACATCATTTCAGAAGACAATCAACTCGGTTTCACACTCCACAGATGTAGCCACCTACCAGCAAGCCTAGCGGCTGGGGGAACACTGAGGGAAACCATGCAAGGAGAAAAAGAACGCAGGAAATGCTGTGGCAACAAATACTCACAAGCAACATCTAAGTGTGTGGGGGAGGGGATAGCTCACTTTATTTTTTACAGATGGTGTCCTATAAACCAGTAATAAACCAAACAATATCCAGAGTATCTGCTGAGCAGCCAGGGAACATGAGGACACAAAGCTAAATGACGAGACTGGGCTTCTCAGCCCATCCAGGGGCCATCATTTTGCCAGCAGTCTAGAGCGCATCCAGCATCAGACACAAGACCAAAAAACCTTCTGCCCTTCCCGTTGGAGAAACATCCTCACCTTCTTTGCTCTCTTCCTCCTCCTGTGCCCTGGCATTGTCCTCCCTCCTTTGCTTTATGGCCAGGAGGTCCTTCTTTAGCTGTCGAGCCTCCTTGCGCAGTTCATCGCTGCAGACGGGGAAAAAAAAAACCACAACACATTTGTTTTCCAGTGTAGTAAAACTACTGAGAAGGAAAATATACAGGAGATCTGGGAGCCGAATACGACCTGCTGTGAATCGCTGCCAGGCAAAATCTTAAGTGCGTCACAGGTTACTGCCAGCAAGAAAGAATATGAGTGATGCAATTTAAGTACACACCATACATAAAATAATCCTCTGCTAATTGTATCTATTATCTAACTAAGCTTTATGTACAATATAACTACTGCCAATAGATGAAATACATGTACAAATTAAGAGAATTCAAATAAAAAATTAATGAGATACATTAGCCACAGGCCATGAAATCATACTGGAAGATCTGTTTGGCGAGTTAAAAATAAAAGATACCCTGCAGGTCAGTTTGAGTGAGAGGATTCATCATCGTATATCCATCATATACATCTTATCATCAATCAGACAATTACTGGGGCCCTCCCACAGGGTGGTGAGGGAGGGAGGGAGAGCCACCATGCTCCAGGCCTTCCTGATGCTCTCCAACACTGATGGCATCTATGGAGGAATTTATATGGACTTTCCGAAATGTTTTGAATTTTTTGTTTATTTTCTTTTCCTCCCCATGCCACACGCACAGGAATATTTTACTGAATTTACGATTCTTGTAATTACACCTTGGCCCCAGAGCCCAAGTTTGTGATCAGTGCATGTGATCAGTTATTCTCTTGTCTGAGCACCTTGCTGGATGCATTCAGATGCACAGACAAGGAAAAACATTCTTAAAAGATTTATTTTTATTTTTATTTTTTTTGCTGAGGCACAGCCTGAGGGGCAGTCCATATACAACACAAATGCCTAAATACTATCCAAATGCAATCTTTGCAAATTAGAACTTGGCAACAAAATGCATGAATAAATGTCTGAGTAAAGCTGCTATTAAATCTTGGCTCTTGTCAGCGTCCATTGTGTTCTGTATTGTCTGCACTAATCATTTTCTGTATCAGTCCGGTGGTCTTGGTTTTGTTTCTAATTTACCTGCAGAATTGACAGTTGAGATGTTGCCAGTGCTCTTCATGCCAGAGGCATCACAGGATCTTACAAATAAACACCAATCAAATAACTGGAAGCTAGATGTTCATATACCATTTCTTCACACTGATTTATCCTTACAAATGTAGTCTTTCTTCACTGAACATAAGCCATACTTTCAAGCCAGTCATGATGTGAATCCACACATTTTAATGGGATGATCATTAATGTTCTCAATTATAGTTCTTTCACACATTCAGGCTGTCTGTTGAGCAACGATTGGACGATAAGTTATTTAAGTCCGCAACTGAGAGGACTACATTTATTTTCACGGCACTTAAAAACTTCATGTCCCAGCAGTAAAATCTCTTTAACACTTACGGTTTATTATGTACAAGTCTAACTAATAAAATGAATCCGTTAATGAGAAATACACAAATAAGCACAGTGGTGGTCAGATGGACAAGTTTGAAAGGTGCACAAGCAAGTCAACACTTGCTTAAGCAAAGAGGCAAGACCTGAGGATTGTCCTCCCTGGAGCCAGAGTGGGCTGAGACCAACACAGAACATACTGTGTTACTTCCGTCTTCAATGAGAAATCCATGAATAGATTCCAATGATATTAGATTCCAGTTTATGGGGGAAGCTCATATGAGAAATGCAACTGTGTGGGTCTGTGCCTCAAAGCACCATTAACTTCCTTTGAAAAGCTAAGCTATTATGATTTGAGTGACCAGCCCAAGAAGCCATATCACCAATGTCTCTGACTTGCCATCAAAATTAAGCATCCAACACAAAACTGTCCCCCAATAACGAATATTACAAAGACATGCATCAGTATTACTACCACATGCAGTTTAAACTAAGCCCAAACCATGAAAAACAGCCCCAAACCAATGCGTGTCCAGATACTTTTGGTCATATAGAGTGTGTGTCCAATACAGCCTATTTAACTAGGCGGTGCAAAACCAGCACTGAGAACCTCGTCCAACAGCAACAAAGAGTGTGGAGCCAGCTGTTCCAAAACAACCTGCTCCAAGCCGCTCACTTCATTAAAGCGTGAGCGCGAGACGGGGCTTTTCCGCAAACGTTAAAGTAAGCAATAAAGGTGGCGACCAAACTTCAGCACAAGCATCAGAAACAAAGGCGAACGTTAGCGGCGAGAGCTTTCGTCGCTAATGAATCGAGTGGCGCCTTATGGGAACGAGTGTTAGCCAAGGCTTCCAGGCTACACGGGGTTCTGGCACCGGCAGAAGGGATGCTGCAGTGGAGCCTATGCTGCTCAGGCCCATTAAACTCCAACTGAAAACGCTTCACATAATTCTGGGTAAAATGGTGCCAACCCTTACCCTGGTGGCATAACGCACCAAATAAAAACAAGATCAAGGTGAAGAGAGAAATTGGATAGAGCCCGTCAAAAACACTGAACGGGTTCACACTTCAGACTACCGTGCTGCGGTCAATCGCTATGGAATTTTTCCATTTGCTTCCCGACGTAAAGCTGGGGCAGTGAATCGAATGACTTCTGAACAACTGCCGACAAACGAAGAGACTGGAAAACATCCAGACCACGTCCCCTTAGCATAAAACGGCTTTCGGCTAATACTTTGAAACTTGTAAATATATACTCGCACCTTGAGACTGTCTTCGTTTGGCGCAAAGCTATTTTGCTCCCTTTCAATGCTCTGCCTGTGATATATTGTTTCCTACCGTTATTTCTACTGACTGCTGTTCTTCTGGTACAGCACAATGGTAGGGTCTGTTAAGATGGGCCCTCAGCCGTTTTATTTTTATAGATGGATGTGGACGTATACATTCTTCTGTTTCTGTGCATGCCAAAATATGCTAGACAAAGGACTGCCAACTGAGTCAGTCTCAATAGCTATTCAAACAATATCTTTGAGTGTGTTGATGTCCATACTACACGGTGTTTTCTTCTGAAATTTGGCTGCGCTCACAGCAATCTTCTATACCAAAAGGAGAGCACACAGTAGGTTTTACTCCAAATTCAGAAACCATCCCGCTGATCATAAAAATACCAGCGATGGAACATTTCAGACATCAACATTTATGATATGCAGTGTTTTACTGGCGGCACACACTGAAGGATGCTTCACACAACAATATGCTCTTAATCTGAGAGGGAAAAGACTGGATGACTGCATGACTACATTTCATTTTATAGAAAGATTTTTCTTTTCTTTTTCCTGAGACTACAAAAATTTCAATGGTCCCTTTTAACATGCCACTCCAGCCCAGTCCAGATATGCTTTTCATAGCATTTAAACTTTTATTCATGTTCGCTTTTCTTCCCAACCTTCCCCATATTAGATCAACTAGTTTTTATAAATGTCTCAATTTGAAACTCAATTGTACGATCAGTCACTCAAATGTGCTGTTGCAATGCCTGCAGCTACTACAGTTCCCTGCTGTTCTGTGCCCGCTTACACCACTGGCCTGAATTTGCTCAGTGATCCTTCCAGCATCACAAAGGTATCAACTGCCATGTTATCACTGAATCAGAGTGGCTGAAAAGGATTCCATTACCCTCTCACAATGTGCTGCACCACTGTTGACTTCGCCAGTGTCAGGAAACCCTCCCCCAAGACATACAACTCTTCCTCTTGTGCCTAGGATGTGTCCAATTACACAAACCAGGACCACCTCTATCAAGTGCTCGGAAACAGTTTTCGGTTTCGCGTGCACAAGATGTTGGCAATTAAGGCCATTAATCCCCACTCTGGTGCAAATTAATGTGTGATATGTGGAAGCACCCCAAAATAATTTAAGCCCATGGGTGCCATTTGCGTCCAAACACAATTTTCCATCCAAAGAAATATATTGCCCTTCAGTCTCTCTCTCTGGTGACTACAGTCAGCCAGCACACGCCCCCAGACCCCCACGCCCCCCCCCCCCCCTACACACACACACACCCCAGTTAGGTATAAAGAAGGCTGGCGCAGTGAAACATTCCATATTCGTGCTCCATTGAACCCCTCGAGTGCCCACTTGAGAGCTGAATTATTTGTACAAGAGTATTCTTAAACTGGGGTGGAAAGGAGGGGAGAAAGTAGGGTGTTATAACCAAGTGTGAGAAAGTTGGGAAGGTCTCCTGTCAATTCCCATACAAGCAGAGTGACAGACTTTGAACGTTTAAGCCATCAAATTATTATGTTATGTACACCCAAAAGCCAGTCTTCAGACACTATGACCATTCCAGCTTTCAGACTAAAGCTTTACCCAGCTGATGAAGCTTTACCCAGCTGATGAAGCCTTACCCAGCTGATGAAGCTTTACCCAGCTGATGAAGCCTTACCCAGCTGATGAAGCCTTACCCAGCTGATGAAGCTTAACCCAGCTGATGAAGCTTTACCCAGCTGATGAAGCCTTATCCAGCTGATGAAGCCTTATCCAGCTGATGAAGCCTTATCCAGCTGATGAAGCCTTACCCAGCTGATGAAGCTTTACCCAGCTGATGAAGCCTTACCCAGCTGATGAAGCCTTACCCAGCTGATGAAGCTTTATCCAGCTGATGAAGGCAGGCCACACTGCCGATACAGGCCCAGAAACACGTGAAGCATCTCCTGCCCAAACAATGGCAGCCTTTGTTTCGCACATCTGCTTCTCTGAACCACCTCACTCCTTTTTTTCCTCAGCTCTCTCTCTCTCTCTCTCTCTCCTCTGCATTATCCTCAAGCTGCCTGATGTATGTATGAGAGTACTGAGGAATGACAAATAAAGAAATCTCTTGAATCTTGATCACTCCTGGGGCTCGCTTGAAGAAAAAGACTGGGAGCATCAGACTGGACAAACCGTCAGGATGCAAGACTTCTCCGTATTTGCAAAGGATGGAATAATAAACAAGCGTGGTCTGTTATCCCCTTTAAAAATACTGCTACTGCCCTTCCAGTGTTTATAAGGTGGGAGGTATAGCTTCAGCAAACACCGGGAGGCGAAGTACTCTAAAGTCACCACTCTTCCATAGATGAATTCCAAACAACCAGTCAGCTACAGCTCCAGGGGCCCATTTCTGAGAACCAGCGCTCGCTCCGCTGCCCGTCACTGCTGGAGCCCTCTGAAGGTTGAAGCCTATATGCTTACCCCCCCCCCAATCCCAGCCCGAGATTCTATTCTCATTTCCTGTAGGGTCCCGTTTGTTCGGGGGAGAATGGCTGGGTCGACCGAGGCGGCAGGAGATGGGACAGGTCATCTGAGTTGGTGTCGCAGAAGTGTTTGAAAACCTGACGCCACGTCTCGAATTTAAACAAGTTTTGCACACCTCGTGGCTCCTTTCAGAACATCTTGCTGGTCCGGCACTTCTCACCTATCCTTTCTGTGGCAAGGACTTAACCTCTTTGTGCAATGCTGCACTGAACCGGAAGTGCCTTGGCATTTTGTTTGGAATGTTGTTTCAATTAGTTTCTTTGCAATATGAAACCCAAAAAAAGATGCATATGTAAGGCCAGGCCAAGAATAAAGAGATTTACGGTAAAACTCTGTTGATTTTTACAGTCCTACAAGTGGCAGGTGTCTATAGAAGGACAGAAGAGGTTACCTTCAAAACTGCAGCCAAACCTGAAAATGCACACAATTCATTACTATGATGACCCTGAACCAGGCAGGAAAAAATGAATAGCATTCAAAGAGAACCTTTAACTTGACAGTTATGGTTACATAATGATGGCATGTTTACGAAAGAAAAATATAGGTATGGTGGTTCGGGAAATAGTCCGATGGAAATAATAATTCATATTAAGCATTATTTTGAGAATATGAACATTATTGAGGAAGGAAGGTTACACACGTTATGCACCCAGGTAATCTCAATGATGTAATGACTTAATAATACTCACCATCTCCATTATAATTGCAAGCCGCTTGAAAGTACAATCATTTTTCCCATTTCTATTATTTCTTATTTTTTTATTAGAAATCATTATCATTAGAAAGTGCAAATAAGAAGTTTTTGTTTAAATGTTCTCAGAACATTTACTCTCTCTTAGAAAGTAAACAGGCAATGGCAAAAAAGGATTAACCAACACCTGCCAATGGATGATCTAATGGTTAATTCTATCTAAATGTTCTCAGAACATTCATCCTTTCTTATAAAGTAAATGGGTAGCAACAAAATTGATCAACCAGTGACTGCCAACTGATGACCTAATGGTAAATGCTGTCAAAACGTTCTCAGAATGCTCTTACTTTCTACGAAAGTAAACAACTGGGGATAAAATAATTCACATTTTCACAACCCATTAATCAAGACAAAGCGCTTCTGCTCTGTAACACATTCATGACTATAAGCTTTCAACAGGGAAGTGCATCCAACAAACGGGTAATTTTGCTTGCCTTGACCTGCTGTTGTTTACAAACCATGTAAGATGTATCCTAGGCAACAACCAAACAAGCATGTCCATGGGCCCCACTGCCAGTAAAATGGAGGCCAGATAAAGACGGGGGAAAAAACCATGAACACCTGTTAATTCACTCCTCAGGGCCAAACAATTACCTCAGAAAGCTTGATTCACAACCTGAAAAATCCTTCTGTTCCACAGGTAATATCTTACCTTCACTGTCTGAATGGGGGGGGGGGGGGGGGAGTTCACCTTAAAAACTGCATTCCAGCTGTAAACCAGATCAGTCAGAATTCATTTAGAGCAGCTCCATCTGCGTTTTCTCCCAACAGCACTTCGGTCAACACAAGTTTTTCATAAGTGTGCTTTTCAATTAAATTGAGACAGAAAATGTTAAATTAAACAAAATAAAAACCCTGGTATGTCTTAAACAAAAAGTTGTCCGGCTGTTTATTAACCAAAGACAGGCAGTACACAGCTGTTGCAGTGTGACACTTCAGAGGGAAATGGAAGCTACTAAGCATTTGCAACAAATTCATAGCTGGAATTGTTGGTTTGTCACCATCTTGATGGCAAACGCCCCCCATTCCCAACACACACACACACACACACAACTGGTGAGTGAAACATCATGTCCATATTTTTTTTTTTTTAAATCAATATAAGGTTTCATTAGTTGTAAATTTTCCCATCATTCACTTTGAAATTCTTCTATGAAAAGTTACATCAACAGTCCGTACGAACCTCGTATTCGCAATTTTACAAACTTATCATGGCGATGTCAGGACTCAGCAAAACATCCAGACACACATTTATTTGCCTTTCTACACCATTCAAAGGAGAATGAAAATAACAGGCCCCAAATACCTCCATATCTGTTATTAGCTTCCTTTGGGCAGAAACTACATTACTCACAAAAGCATCACCTCCGTTCCCTCAAGGACCATGTGCTTTGTCTAAGGCCAAGCAAACCACAGACCACAAGGTGTTCCGCACTGTTCACAGAGAAGCCAGTATTTCTATCCATTTGGATTTGTTCTTGTCAGTATTATTTCAGTAAAATAAAACAAAATGAAATAAAAACATTTTTTCAAGAATTTGGAATACTCCACCATAAGCTGTATGTCAATTTAGGAGGACACATACTTTCACCTCAGGAACCTTGTGTATGCTACCAGCTACTACTACTTTTCACTTTGAGGTCTGCCAGCAGAGCTGCACAGTTGCTATGCCTGAGCACCTGGCAGACGGCATCTGTAGGTGACTGAGCGACCAGAGGAGTCACTCATGAGCAGTGAGACGGGGAAAGCCCTGTTGACTGAAGCTCTGCCCACTCTCAACAGCAATATTGTGGTTAATTTCATGCAGTATCTTGTGGGACTTGCTTCCACAGACACAGTTGCACAAACAGGGTCTGAATAGCACACATTATTATTCAAGCAATACAGATTGCAGTGATCATAATGGCTCATTTTGGTGAAAGACTGCGCTAGCTTTATTGTATCATTAGCCCACCAAGGCCTCAGTGGCAGGACACAATGGGCCGCTTGCCACCAGGGTAGGCCCAGGTTGGCCAGTGCTCCTCAGGTTACCCTTGCACGAGCATTTTCACCTTCGTGGCACGGTTAATGTTATAATAATGTTATAAATGGTTTGGCTACATCCCTTACTCGCATTACACGCAATCCTTATCACAGGCCAAAGACCTGCCTAGTAGTGCAGTGAAAGGCCCCAATCAGCCCTCCTGCCATGTTCACATAAGGCGTGGCCATGAGGTACCTGGAGTGGAAGTGCCAGAGGCTAAACATTAGTGTCTTCTCTGTTACTAACTGTTCCCTGTTAGTAACTGGGATGAACTCATTTCTTGGACCGCATGCCTTCTTTTCTTTCTTTCTTTTATAGGAAGGGGGGGGGGGTATAATTCAACATGAGCATCATGATATTCACTTATAAACTAGCTTACGCTGTTTTGCTTCCTCTTAGTTTACTTGCCAGTGTCTTTCTAGCTGCCCTGAATGACTCGACATTGGTGGTCACAGTCTGGCAGTGGGCCTTGGTTTCTCCACACCAGCGCACACATATTGGTCCACATTCATTTTCCCTAAAAAGGGCAAACAAAGTCAACCAAGCCATTCCTGAAAGGGCAGAGCGCTAAAATGCCGAAATCAGGGAGCACAGAATTAAGTGTGAAATCACACAGCGGTTTTACTTCAGCGTTAAGAAACCTGAGACCTGCAATTACATCTGTGACATTTTTCGACCAAAACCAGCCATTATATGGGCAGTAACAACCATGAAACGAACCTGCCATCAAAACAAATGGTAGAAACGCCGCTATAAATTGGGAAATTGGGCTTAGTGTAATGTTTGCCTCCACCAATGAGCTTTCAAGCTGAAAGCCTTTGTTTGAAAGGGCAGTGAGAATGTTAAGACAGGAGTGAGTTTCCATGCAGAGGAAAGTGCAGGGGGCACACCGCTGTGAGGGTGACATTAAACAGAGTGGTCACTGCCGTCCGTCACAAATGGAATTACAAAAACCAAGCTAGCCCTCTCCACCGTAAATCTTCACGTTCTTAATTTTCTAAAAAATACACAGATTCTTTGGCTGGATGAAATTATATTCATTCTGTGGCTTCTAGTGGTAAAAATTCCTAATCTTAAAATAAACGTATGTTTAAATGTGTGTGTCTGTACTGTAAAAGAGACAGGGAAAGAATGGGAATAGAATTTCTGTTACAAATCATTTAATTCAGGTTCAGGTTTTTTAAAAATCCCGCCATTTTTGACTAAAGACATATACAGGTTAATCCTTATTAAAATTCACATATTTTCAATCCCTGTTTTACAATAATAATATTTCAAAAAGTTTCCCAATAGCCCTGAGAGTTCATGAGTGCCTTTTACATTTAGTTATTACTATACATTTGCCCTGAAAGAGTGGAAATAATCAAAATGGATCATTATTGATTTTGGAAATTGATAAACATTTTGAATAAAGGATATATGACTAGAGGGCTTTTAAGAAATAGTCGTTGTGACAAAGTAGCCTTTATCGGACAGGAAGCAATCGAGTGCAGCTACTGACTACATTTATTTTCAAAATTTTGAAATACCTCCCTTTCAGTCTGATATTTTACTACCCTGGTGCAGCTTTCCAGAAATCCTGGTTATTTAAGACTCGTGCAGAACAGCATCAAACCACAGCTCTGCAGGTCCAGAGACTGAAAAAATACATGAATAAAAACACACACTGCTTCGAGAAAAAGTAACAATCTGTCGTCTACATTCAAAATACATAAATGTGAAGACTTGCTTCTAAAATAGTACTTCAATAAAAGATAAAAATTGCGCTGCTCTTAACACATATTTAGTTTTTGACATGTTGTTAAAAGACGATGGAGCTTTTGCTTGTGTCTTATGAAGTATTTTTCTGTTCATATTTCCACAAATAGAATAATGTTGGAAGCTTCTGTTCAAGGGCACCTTGGGTGGTTATGAAAAATTAAACCCAGACGAGCTTGGATGGACATGCTGAGAATTTATTAATAGACACTGGAAAGGCCATTAGCTTTCTGACAGCTTGCTACGCCCCCCAAAAAACCCTTTCCTGGGTTTTCAACTTTTCTTAGAACTTGAAACAAAGTAACAGTAGTAGTCCATTTTTTAACCCTTTGAGGGCTAGGGTCATCACACAAATAGTCTGTGGTGCACACTGTACTTATAATAAATGCACAAAGATGACCATTGACAAAACTTGCCAAAAAAAAAAAGTTTTGTGGACATGAAAGAAGGGTTAAATATAACGTTCTTGAAAAAAAAAGCAGCGAAACTCGCCATCCCAAAAAGAAAAACACGGGAGCCGTTTATTACACAGAAGAGAGAAAGAAAAACAGCCCCTGTGAATAAAACGTCTTGTTTAACGGGGGGAATCTCAGTCCTTTCAGAGCGCATTAATGAGAGCGCCGCTTTGAAGAGGAGCCAGAGCGTGCCCCACTGTCTGTCACCCTCGCTCCCTCTGATCCATCAGCCAGGGAAGGGGGACGGACGCGGGACCACAATCACAATAACAGCCATTCAACACGTCCGCCCCACCTGCCAGCTCTTCAGGCTCAGCCCAACGCAAGAGCCTGGATGGAGCGCTGGACGCCCCATATACGCTCAGAGCACTCTGAGCAAGGGGGGGGGGGGGGGGAGAGACCGACAGGGAGAGGGGGGGGGGAGAGGGAGAGAGAGAGATGGAGGAAGAGAGTGACAGAGAGAGACAGTGACAGAGAGGGAGAGAGACAGAGAGAGAGAGGGAGAGAGAGACAGAGAGGGAGAGAGAGACAGAGAGAGAGCAACAGAGAGGGAGAGAGAGACAGAGAGAGAGCGACAGAGAGGGAGAGAGAGACAGAGAGAGAGCGACAGAGAGGGAGAGAGAGACAGAGAGAGAGCGACAGAGAGGGAGAGAGACAGAGAGAGAGAGCGACAGAGAGGGAGAGAGTGACAGAGAGAGAGAGAGACAGTGACAGAGAGATGGAAAGAGAGAGAGACAGAGGAAAGAGGGAAAGACAGACAGGAGGAAAAAAAACGCATTCGTCACTCACAACTTTCAGCGGCTGCCAGCGACTGTCGCTCACTCAGACAACTCAAATAAGCGAAGCCCGGGGAGCTCTGGGTGATTTACTTTTCATAAAGAAAGCACACAAAAAAGTGGTCTGGCCACAGACCAATCCCTCTTGTGAAATCAGCGCCAAATATTTAACACTCTCCCACCCAGAGGAGTCCAGGAACAGCCGGAGGAACTGACCTACCATAGGTGGCCTGGAATTTTTTTTGCTTATTTTTGTAGGGGGGCATCTTTGTCTGGTGTCTTGCCAATGTACAAATGACAATATTTACAATGGCCTGTCAATTTTCTAGACTGAACATGACTGCAAGTCTCCTTTAGGAAATTAACAAGAAGTCTTATTCAGACCTATTCTCCACTGGATCCTTTTCAGAGGGACTATGCAATTGTGAATAGATCTGATCACGAGATGGATACCTGGTAAATGGTAAATGACTGCATTTATATAGCGCTTTTATCCAAAGCGCTTTACAATTGATGTCTCTCATCCACCCATTCACACACATACTAACACACCAACGGTGAAAGGCTGCTATGCAAGGTACCAATCAGCTCATTGGGAGCAATTAGGGGTTAGGTGTCCTGCTCAGGGACACTTCGACACACCCGACTGCCAGACAACCGCTCTTACCTCCTCAGCTGTCACGCCTGCCGTGCGTTTAATCATATTGACCTTGAGGACTGAATCATATAATTTTTTTAAAGAATTTGGGGGTAAGTACATTAGTTTAGGTGACAGTGCCAGATGGTCCAATATGTGCCATTTGTAGGCATGTATTTTGGAATGCCCAGGATAACCAAAGAATTAGACACTAAAATACTATACTAGCGGCAAAGGGTGAAAATCAGGATTGGTTTTCTGTGGCATGATCAAAACAATCCTGAATAAAACCTGACAAACTATGTCTAATTCTTTAATTAGAAAACTGATGCAAAGTTTCTGATTTCCCATCATTCGACTTACGCATCTCTAAAAGGGCATCTCATGGCTGTTTTTGGTTGAACTGGGTCTTTGAGAATGTCCAATTACTATAAAAATCGCAATGTTGACAGATCATAATTGACAGGGATCGTAATTGTAAAGCGAAGGCCTTCCCACCGCACCACTTCAGTTCTAAACACAGTGCTCAGTGATGCAATGTCAGGTCACTGACGGAGACAAAACCAAGCTGGACTAATTAGTGAGCATGTCTTGCTCAGCCTTTATATGGCAGCAGCCATTTCATGCAACAGGGCAGAGGGATGGGATACACAGCAGGCCAGACATAGGCCATGACTAAAAGGACAAAATGGCACCTCATCCAGACTCTCCTGCTTCTGTTAAAGCACCATCAGGTTCCGGCTGAACAAATATATGCATGGCTTGTTGTTTGCTTCATTGTATCCCTCAACACATGGACACACAGGCACGTGCATGCACACAAACAAACATGCACACATGCATACATACACACACACGGGCACACACGCACGCACATAGGCATACACACACAAACACACACACACACTCAAAACAAACTACGCCTCCAAATATGCGCTTGCTACATTCCGTTGCCACTAAAAGGGAGATGGGAAGTTTCAAACTGGGAGAGGAAGCCTCTTAATTAAAGAGACGGCCGCGCGTTTAATTGCGGCAGCCAACTCAGCTCTGGCCTGCCGATCAAAAAAAAAGCTCCGGAAACCGCTTCCTGAACGGGCTCCCACGCTGGGCGGACACGCCACAGAGAGAGAGCCGGAGGACCCGCATGCCCAGCGCGCGCCGGAGAGCTGCCAGGAGCCGGATTATCCCCGACGGTTCCCCACGCGAGGGAAAAGGGCCTGGGCGGGCTCCTCGTCTCCCTGACCTTCTTCTGTGAGGTCGGAGGAGACCTGGATTACGGCAGACGACGAGCGACAGGTGCAGCCAATTACCAACCGGGACACGCCGTCCCTGGGCAGGGGGGAGCGGGGACTCAAAGTCGCACTCCTCTGCGGGTACCTGGTGTCTCCGAAAAGCACGAATAAACACAGAATTTTTATAAGCAACACAAATGTCAGACACTGAAAGACAAGTGCCTCAAAGACACAGGTGTGATTACTTCATTGTGGTTCAAGTCTGGGCCATGGCGTGTAATCTTAAAAAAGGAACTTGGAATTTCTGCGTTTATAGAACGCAGAGTATTTTTCCCTGCAGTTTGGCTCTTTTTCCTGCATAAAAAAACACAGAATTTTGCTTTAACGCTATGACTGCAAGGCGTCTGACAGTGTCAGTATACTATCTGCTTGGGGTCCCTGTATCTTTGTCACATAAAGACGTATTGTGACGTGTTGCACTTAGATCACTCTAAACTATAAAATCACAAATTCAGAACTTAACGTTCCTGCCATTGCCGAATTAAAGGAGGAAAGCCATTTGTGTCTTTGCTTGTCTCAAGATATTATATTTTTAATCATATGTACTCCTTTTTAATAATATGAATATGTACCTGCAGCCAAGCAACAGTACCATCAGGGCTGAAGACAGGGATCACACACACACACACACACACACAGTGTGTCACTACCAGCCATAGATAAATTTCAGGCATTGTGAAAACAACACTGTAACAGCCAGCCAAAAGCAGAAATCACTACAAGCCACTCCAACTCTCATTATTATTTCCAGCTAATCAAAAACTGCACACTGCAAACAAAAATAAGTTTAAATCCTTTTCTATGCACTTTTGCCACGTAAAACAATTTGCAGTACATCTGTACAGAATTTTGTCAATAAGCCAATGTCTATCGAGAGCTTAATTCCAGCCTAAACATATTTAAATGAGAGAACACCTCATATTTTTCACCCTCAATGAAAATAGTCACCCCAGGTCAATTCCTGGCCATTGTTAACTTCTCGTACAGCGTCATGAGACCTTCACTTCCAAGATAACAACCAGGGACCCAAACTGCCACACTGAACGTAACAGGCTGCAATAATTAGCCACCCTGGGGAAAAGCCTACTGAAATAGTGGAAAAGTTGAGCTGCGCGCGTTACTGGAGGAAGCAGCGCTGCCTCTGTGTGCGTCAGGTGGGTGGGGGGGGGTTAACGGGGTGCCCGGGCTGAACGGTGAGCCGGGTGAGGGCTTTCACAGGACCACCCAGTGCCCTTCTGCACTGTGTCTGATGCCATTTTTTTTTATTTGGTACAAGCATATTTTTAAATCCAGGTGCATAACCAATCTAAGACTGCAGTTCCAGGAAGGGGCGCAACAAAAGGTGCTGCCAATGAGGGGGGAAACAGTTACAGAGGAGCAACGTAAACTTCACAATTCTACTTCAACATCACCAATAGAGGCAGTACTGTCAAATTAGGAAATAACTATGGCAGGTGTGTATCACCCATTCTTACCCAACATACATAGCAGCATCAGCTATGAAAGGTAAACTTAACTATGGGAAGCAAAACCTCCCAGCCAGTGTAACAGGCAACAGCACAGAGTCCCTGTGTCTCACAGTAAAAACCCAGCCAGTGTAACAGGCTATAGCAGCAGTAATTTCAGCCTCTCTTCAGATCCAATCCACAATATAAAATATCAGCCTAAATAAAAATCTCCAATCTCCTGATGGAGGGCTTAAATAAAGAGGTTAATTAACACAGCGTTGGTAAGAACAGCCACGCCACATAAACACTACGGCTGCGAGGCGCTCGAGGCTCAAGCTCTCCCTCGAAACCTGCGTGACAAATGCGAAGGCGCAGGCCAGGGACCGTGGCCCTGCACAAGGACATCCCAAATTTATTCGTCGACCCTTCCCTCTAGATCGACTAGCGGGCCCACGCGGCGCTGTGTGCGAACGCATTAGCAATAACATAATTGAGGATAATTCGTTTTCTCTAATCATAACAGCATTAAATTACAGATGTTAAGTAAGGAGGATATGGAGAGAGCCAAAAGGCCTGCCGGCAGGAGCAGTAAACGCCATGTCCCAAAGCCATATGGAAGCATTTTGTTTCCCCAGTCATGGCCTACCGGCTTTAACAGAAGTGGAGGCTACCACATGACGCTGCTTTGAGAGACCTTCTTCACGTGAAGGCAGCGTATACTGTATAAATGCCATTTGCGATTCAGCCTGCGCAAAGAGGCACACTTGACAGAGGCAATAGCACAACAGCAATATAATCCTGTTCTGACATCACGCAGTGAACAATGCAAGATCACAATAAAGTGCTGTTTTAAAAAAGCATTAAATTACACCACTTTAAAAACTGAAAAGTGCTTATACAAAGACCTTGCGGGTGGGGGGGGGGGGTGAGTTTGGGTACACAAACCCTTTCTTATTATTTTAGAAGAATAGCACTATAAAATGACATATACAAGGTGTAAAATAGCCTCTATACCTATTGCTTTTACTTCAAAGTGAAATATCTACATGCAGCCATGTCTTTTTGCTCGCTGCCTTTCTATCAAAAGAACAGTTTTATTATGTGTTATTGTATAGCACATTCAACCTGTTTTGTGAAAAGCACACACCTTCAGTGAATATCTCTGGGTATTCTATATTGTGATAAAATAACCAATCTGGGATAAGTATCTGTGTTTAACACAGAGGAGAGTACACCATAACTATTCATGACAAAGACGTTAACAAGATATAAAGGTATGAGAGAGGCTTAGACAAAATATTACCACTTTATATGAAGGGTCTAACATAAGAATTACATAAACCCTTCACAGGAAATACATAAAACCTTCAAATGGACAAAAAGGCTAACCACATGTCTGACGCACTCTACGATCCACTGGTCATGCCTGGTTTCTCAATCATAAATACACACCCTCTGTCTTCTGAAAGAAAAGCTTGCGATTCTGCCGTTCCAGCGGCTTCCTGATGGTTGTTTCCATCACTGGCAGGGGAAGAATGGAGAAGATCTTGGATATCCATGGTAATACATGATGGGTGGAGCTGAGACAGAACTGCACTCTGCTAGGTGGTAGAAAAGTCCAGAAGAAGCATTCTGGAGAAGCTTGAGAGGGCTGGCGGCACATGCAGTCAGCCCAGCAAGCCTACAGACACAACAAGGCAGGCTGAAGACAAAAAGGCCTGGACTTGGAGCTGGGTCAAAGAGCAAGAGGGTGAGAAATGGACAGAGCCTTTGTGTTGGGGAAGAACCTCGAGAGAAAGACTTATCGGTGAAGGACGACCCTCTGTTGAGTGTCACAACAAACCTGAGGTTGAGATTGGGCACCTCATTTCCAGCACGCTCTTGCCAAAATCTTTCTGGCAGTTGAGTTTTTGATTTAGCATTAATAGGGTGAAACACTCTCTGTCACCTTGTGCTTGGACACATTGCAGCCAAGCTATTAATAAGCTCCAAATTTCTGAAAACCACAACTGATGTGTACTGCTTGTGTCCACAGACTTCTATCCATCCATCCATTGTCTATACCTGCTTATCCAGGTCAGGGTCACAGGAGCTGCTGGAGCCTATCCCAGTGTGCATTTTTGTGAGAGGCAGGAATACACCCTGGACAGGTCTCCAATCTATCGCAGGGCACACACACCATCCACTTATACCAATGGGAAATTTAGAATCTCCAATTGGGCAACTTGCATGTCTTTGGACTGTGGGAGAAAACTTGAGTACCTGGAGGAAACCCACATTAACACAGGAAGAACATGCAAGTTCCACACAGAAAGGCCCAGGCTGGGATTCGAACCCAGGGCCTCCTTGCAGTGAGGCAACAGTGCACTACTGCATAGCTGGGGAATAAAGGTGATATATTTATTTACAAAGAAATATCACCTTTATACCACCAAAATGAATCCTAGCCCAGGCTGCAGAGACATTTTGCTGAGAAGCGATCTGCCAGTAAGGTTCTATTGATACTGTGTGCTGTGGACAAGCTTCCTGCAGAGGCAGCTGCTGCTCCAGCAGACTTCCATGAAGAGAAACTGACAAAGATAACCCCCATTTATTAGACCGGGCTGCAGAGCAGTCTGGAGCAAAGCTAACAGCAAAGGTTTTACAAGAACTGATTTGTTTCATATGGATCCAATTGAGGAACACAAGGGATAGAGTCAAGGGAACTTGGCTTGTTTTTGATATCACAACTTAGATAGGGGGAAGTAGCAGAAATTTGTAAACCTTTTTTTTAAACCACTGAGGTCATTTTTTTCTGGAGTCTCTAAAAATACATAATAATTTACAGTCTACAGTGAAAAATCATGCACTTCTAAGCTAACCCATTACCATCTAAGGATGAAAAGCAAAAAGAACGGTCATGTGATTCATAAGGGATTTTATACAATTTGGTACCGAAGAAATTCAATAAATGGCATGATGACTCACTGTTAAACACTGTTATAACAATACGGTGAATTACAACAGACAAAAGTTTTCACTTTAATCATACATTACGCTAAGACCGGTGGGATGTTTAATGTTCATGGTAGTGCCAGCATTCGCTTTGACACGTACACAGGAGAAGGGATTTTCTGTTCTGTTCTTGTTTTTGTTAAACCGCACCTACCAACAGAAGCCCACTGGCAGCAGTATTTAAAAAGTACATAGTAATACATTTATTTATAATAAAAACAAGCCCCTTCCTGCTAATTGCCCACAGTATATTGTACCAAGCGATCTTGTCTTGACACAACCAATCAAATGCCTGGCCTCCAACGACATCGCCAGATATCTCGCGCCACTCCGCAGTGTGCTTTCGCCCATGTTTCACAGAGCCTTCCGAGAGACTCCCAGAATCCTTTTCTTCATTTCCAGGTGACTTTACACATGCGCGCAACCCCTCACCTAAGATCTCGCACAGACCCCCGCCAAAACGCGAGTGGGAACGAGCACTCTCTGCACTGCAACAATGCCCTCTTTGTCCCGAGCCAACACTATACCTACTGGCCTACTCTTTGATACCGGGCCAAGACAAACAACTGCGTTGGGTTACAGCTCTTGTAGCCAAACAATCTGCGCTTGTGTTTAATATACTACAGTCCGTCCGCATTTTGCTCGCTGTCAATCATCCACTAGGGGCTGGCGGGGGCCAGGTTCATATTCCATTAATGTTAATAAGAAAAGGGTGTGTTTATTGCAAGCAGAAAATAACGCGCAACCCAGAGTTTTAGCTTTGAGATAACCCTAGAGGGGGTAACTGACAGCTGTAAAGTGGCAGCCCTAGACTGTCGGGTTTCATTGACTGGTCATAATTACTGCGCCTGAGACGGGTACCGCGATTCCATTCAAATGTGCATTTCGGCTCCAAAGCAGTTCGGTGTCTTAAGCTAAATACAGCATGAGCCAACTGAAACATCTTTTCTTTGTGGTCAGAAATAAAAACAGAACATATTTTCTCTAATTCAAATCTAATTTTGTCCACCACACAAAGCAATAAACCAAGCTCACAATGCAACAGAACCAAAGAGCATTCAAATCACTTCGACTATGCTCTCATCTAGACTATACCATATCTATACTTGTATCTATACCATTTATCCTTTTTTAATCTAAAAAAACCCCCAAAACATTCCTTCTGTATCCCTCCTCTCCCATGCAATTCACACAAGGGTTATCAATGCTTTACAAAAAACCAGTGTTTTGGACCAAAATCACAGCAGAAAGACGATACATTTAGAGCAATACATTTAGGCTGAACCAGCACATTGCCAGTCCAGCCATCAAGGTCCTCACTGCTGAAGGTTAGGTGATCCTTTCACCGGGCTACCAAAAAAAATGACGGCGGCCCCAGGTTAGCCAACACGCTAAACCGACCTGCATCTTATAGAAATTTGTACTGCGTGGGTCAGAGACAAGACAACTTTGCCAGGAACATACAACGCAATAACAAGAGGAGACTTCTCTGTTCAGTTTCCTTCCAGGACCAAATGTGCCCTCTGTTTACTCAGAAGTGCAGCAACTGCGTAGCGCCTACAGTAGCAGATCTGAATAAGACACAAGAACGCACACACAGCAGGGCGGTTAAGGAGAGGGGAAGGCCGGTTTTCTCTGCTTTCCCCCATGCTAACCTGCACGATGACAGCTGATTGGGACTGACTGCATGTTGGAAAGAGGGGCCTCCTGCACTTGAGCAGAGGCTCAGAAAGTCCTTCTCTCTGCACGTCCACCATTACCGCTACTGCCGCTGCCACGCGGAGGGCCGTCTGAAAACAAACTTTTTGAGCTTTTTTTTTTTTTTTTTTTTGCATTTCACAGCCTGCAAAATGCACTATTCTGTCCCTTGTTAAGAGAGACAGATGCTGTTGCACTTTCGCGGGAGACAGGAAAGCCGCGCTTCAAAAAATCACGGACTGACGTTATTTTAAAAATACCTAACAAAAAAAAACCTAAAAAACTGTGAGCTCAAATACAGTGAAGTAGGGATTGACAGATCCGCGTGCCGCGCGCAGCCATTTTGGATCTCACCAGTTGCTGACTGACACTGAATGACGCAGGGAGATGAGACTCCTTCAGGAAAGGCGTTTGCCACGAATGTGGGCTGAGCCCTATAGCCCAGACGTCTCCTGTGTCATCAGCCAACAATGATACTGGGAGTCTTTCGTGGCAAGGCACAATTTTATTCTTCTGGCTTTGTCACAATTGAGTAAGGGTGGGCAGATTCACCAGGTTTTTTTTTTTTTAGGTTATCACTGAATAAACACTCCTTTTCTGGGGGCGTCAGAGAGAAATGCGCCTTTCCTGCAGTATGTGCCAACTCACCTGTGGTGTGCCGTGCGGCCTATAGGGTGGATAGAGAGCCATTTGCCTGTGGGCAAGTGAACCCGAGATGCATACGCAGCTGTAGGGCTCCCTGTGCAGGTGTGTGGTCACATAGTGGTGGCCCACGAGCAGAGCACAACTGCCGACTTCAAATGGGAGCAACGGGGGGGGGGGGGGGCTGGGGGCTGGAGAGAGAGCCACAAAAATAGCCTGTAGGGAGTGACAGATAGATTGATAACCAGAAAAAAAAGTCAATAAGAGAGCTTGCAAATCCTCATAGTGAATTTAACAAATCGGTGTCAGTCCACACGAAAAGAATAAAAATGAATGAAAGAATAAGATTATGTGATTACAAATGAACGAATCCATTGAATTTTCTGCAATAAGGCATTAATGAATTGGCATTCAAGAATGAATGAATTGAGTTCAAAAATGGCTTCTGCTCAATGCGACACTTTCATTATGATACTGGTTTATGACACATCTCAAAATGCTCATTAAGCATCCATTTCGACAAGCTTAACTTATTAAAAACAGAATGTTCTCCTAACTTGAGCGATTCAGGTGAAGTTGCTTTTCTCCCGTCTTTCATCAGCCGGGGTTCTCTGCCAAGGATACGACCGAACAGGAGTCTGAGGCGCTCCGCTCCGCAGTGAAAGAGCAGTCTTTGTCTTCGAAGGGCACGCAATTAAGCGCGTCCCAGACTCTACTAGTCTGAGTGCATCCTTGGCAGACCCGAGCAGTCTCGCCCTCCGATCGGAGGTACGGGCATGCCCAGCGGCCGCCTCCTTCACCCAAGCCTGCCACACAGCTCACCGCCACGGGGCTTTTCATTTTCAACACCAGAGAAAGGATCGTTTTCCTATCGAAGACCGGCTGCCAATGGCATGTGTCATTTTTTTTTTTTAAGGCTTGAAATTAGTCAGTTTGGGGAAGCAATTATATTTAACTAGACTTCTTATTTTTCTCCAATCTGATAAAGTGAAACCCAGCAGTTAAGAGCTCCTTGGGCTTTCAATAAAGGGAAGCTTATATTCATAAATTCTTAACACGGCCTCCCGAGGCTGGTTTGAAATGTTGAAGTAATTACAGCAAAGGGGTCAGTGAACTCCACACACCAGGGTTACAGGTTTCTCTTAAGTATTTCATTTTCTTTGTGCGGGCTGGGGTGCAGGGGGGTGGGGGGGTGGGGTACGGCGGGTTGATTCATGTGGCCATTTACTGAAGCATCCTTCCAGCCAGGGCAAAGTAAAACTCTCCTCATTGCTAGGACTTGCCTTCTTCCTTCTTCCCCCCATCCCTCTCTCTCTCTCTCCATCCAGGACTTTACTGGCACAGCTCAGCTCATTGCCCCTCAGTCATGCTGCAGATTAATTCCACTTGTGTGCCAGCATCTCTCTTTCACCTAGACGGACCCAGGCCAGGCTCCTTGACGTGGGTCCAGCGGGCGCGGTGTGTGTGTGTTGGGCTCAGAGGCGTGGTAGGAACGCCGCCGGCCGGGGTGTCGCGCGGCCTCAACCGACACCTCGGCATCGCCTCTGCCAACCCTCATGGCAGCGGTCAATAAAGCGCCGCTATCAAAATGTCACTTCCTGTAATGGGGTGGGGGGGTGGGGGATGAGTCAAGCATGTCTGAGTGTGCCTCTTACTCACAAATACATCTGCATTGGATTGACCTGCTGTTCACCTTTGCCTTTGATGGCCAGGCCGTGCTGCTGTTTTAAAGTTTTACCTATTTATTTAAATATAATCTGAAGCGATAAAGGGTCAACTGAACAGTTAACTGAAATGCAGACGTATCCACACACAGTAGGGTTGCTGTGGTCGGAGACCTTCTGTAGCCGATCTGCCTTTGACCAGGACATCAGTCCAACATCTGCAAAGTATGTGTTATGGGAGCCATTATTCAGTAATGGAATCACACCAAGGTGATTACATTCAATCGCCTGGCTGGAATCTCAAACTAGCAGTACAGGCCATGAACCACTATTTTTTATTTGAACATATGCACAAGGCAAGTGCATTTTTACTGCGACAACATTTAATAGCGTTGGTATTACCCCGGACCTCCACTTGCATTCATAAAAATTACTTTCAAAGAACCGCAGGGTAGAAAAATTCACATACAGACAGAAGTATGTGAAACTTTTCAATCGATATTTGAAATTTCTGTTGCCTTCATATCTCACCACCCCAATTTACACTCAACTTAACAAGTCTGTGAACAAGAATTGAAGTTCTACTGCCCCAGTAGTTACCACAGCAAGACCATCGTCAACCGAAGCAGATTTTAAAAAGCACAACAGCACCTCCTTCTGGCTGTTATGTGATGGTGCATCCTGTGGGATGCACCATAAAGGCCAGGAGATTCAGCCCATTTAAAATACTGATCCACATCCTCCTAAATTAGCACCTCTGAATCTCAAGCTATGACTCTTAAATACGATCTCCAAGAGTTAGAAGCAAAGTGATTTCATTACTGATTACAGTAGGCCATCATACCCCACTATTTCTGATGAGGGAAAGCAGTTCGCAACCTGAGATTAAGATGAATAAAGTCTTACTTCTTTACTCTTCTAGGCGTTCCACTGTTTCAGGGTGGTTTATTTTGCTGTATGGTGTGATTACCTGACCACGAGGGGACTACAATTGTCACAATCACAAGTTATCAAATGTACAATTTTTTGTACCCAACTATTACACTAAATGTCCACTGAATTAAAAACCTAGGAGATTCATATAAACCAGCAGAATAAAGTACCAGTACGTAAGCCTATTGCTGACTGAAAAACCTTTAAAAGTTTGTGACCGTAAAAAGATTCAATTGTACCTTAATTTACCTCCAGAAATAATCAGCTTTACTGCAATGGATCTTACCCTTTTAGAACAGTGCTGTTGGTGAACATAATTAGCGGGCTGCATTTCTGTGGTATTGAATGAAGAACGATTTATGTTGGTTCAAGTATTGAGAAATGGAAGCCACAGGCTCCCCTTTTAAGAATGACTCATGGATGCTTTGTCACTAAGGGGGAGCACTGTTAAGAATCAGCAATTTAAAAGTCATTAAAATGTGGGTTTTAAATTAATGCAGAAAATGCCAAATCCTCAAATAGCATGAAATGTATTCACTACCCTTTTACCCATTTCACAGCTTTACTGAGGACCCTTTTTTCAGCACAATATTGCCCCCTGCTGGACAGAAATCCAACAGTGGTACGGAAAACAAGCTGCAATTGGATTTCAATTCATTGATTTTTTTTTCAGATTTCTTATTATTGCCCAGCAAAACATGATACAAGATAACTAAAAGCAGTAATTATCTGCTGCTAAAACCTTGCTGAGTAATTATGAAGACTGCACTTGCCGGAGTAGCCCCCAGGCTTACCTGCGACTCGCCTTCCGTCCTCTCTCCTCCTCCAGCGGCTCTGCCTTGCTCTCCTCCACTTTGTCTTTCTTCAGCTTGTCTGAGATGCGCTGCCTCATCTCCTCCCTGTCTTCAGCATCGTCTTCGTCAACTTCAAAGTCTCCTTCGTCATCCTCATCCAAACCCTTCACCACGTGGAACAAGGAGAAACCCCCCAATCAAACGCGAGACAAAAATATTACTGCAAAGATTCTGTCCGAAATATTTCTCTGCCTCAGAAAATATTTTTTTTTTCACGTTATTTCCAGGCTAAATAAGATAAAAGGCGAAAAACAATAACAATTAATAAAAAAGGAAGAACTTATTTCATATCAATTGTACTCATCCGAAATGCCATGCTTATAATACTCCTCGTAAAACATGCTCTGTGAAGATACTGATGAAAGTTTCCAACTGTTTCAAAATTTGAACTTGCAACCTACCCCTGATGAATCCCCAGCGTCTCGTTTGGACTTTTTCCTTTCGAACAGAAGAAAATATTTACATTACATGATTGAACATAGCACGCTTCTATTTTTTTTTGCCTAGCGTACCTCGTGGCTGAACTCGTGATTCGACAGTTAAACTGAACTTAAACTGCAGGGGTCAGCGTGAGGTCAGCGAGGCGAGAGCTCAGTGAGGTCACCGTGGTGTCAGAGCAGCACGCCCGCCGATGGGAACCGCAGGGACGGCAATGAAATGAGCCAGCGCACCCCACACGGCCACTCCACTGAGACCGCACGCGGCTCAGAGGCTACCTCTCCCCACTGTTCAGAGTGCCGCCGTGTTTGATTTACACATGCAGCATTTCCCAAGAAAAGGAGTGTTTTCTGCCAATGAGCTTCCTGTCCATGGAAACAAGCGTTTTCATAGACAAGCAAACGTGAGACGAGGTCGTTTCTCTCGGCTACGGACATCGAGCAGCACAGTTTTCTCATACCTGTCTATGGCAGGGATGGAGCTTAACCTGGGGTCATCCTTCAGTAAATCATGGCTGCTTTTGCTTTTGCCTTTCATGGTCTGCAAGAATAAAACAAGAGGAAACACTTGCATGAAATCCGGGGAGAATACTGAAGTCTCTCTGCTTCTAACTCTTGTAGCTCACATTTTGGAGTCACAGATTCAGAGGTACCAATCTAGCAAGAGATAGCTCTGTTTCAGACAGGTCTAATGCTGATTAAGGAGGGGTGTAATGCTAAAGGTTAAAATGGCTACAGTGTCAGAGGTTTTCACGGTTGTTTAAGTGTTCTTTATCATTATACGATCAAATAATACGCCAGTTCAACAGCACTCAAATATGTAAAATTTTCATGTAAACATATCATGTTCATCGTTTAGATGCAATAGGCTTGCTTTGGGCTTTTTGGGGGGAATTTATTTCTGTCTAACTAAAATTGAAACAAAAACTGCAGTTCGAACCAAAGATTATTTATCAGAGGACGGCACAATCACACCCAGCAACCTACAGCCAGCAGGAAATTTCACAAAAATCAAGTCTGATATTTTAATACTGTTCAAATGGAGGCTTTAAATAGATAAAGCCTTTAATACCAACAAAACAATTCCAGGAAACAACTCCAGAGAACACTTACAACCACCCTTTAAAACATTAAATAGTGAAACTGCATCAGTAAAGGTGACACTATGGTAATATGGGGCGACGGCAGGAATTCCTGGGGCAATCTTACATATTTAAATCAGACGATGGCATTGCATATTTCAAATTTTTCCCCAAGTGAACCAGTTTCTTTTATTGAGCACGCAATACATTCTAATACATAAGAACCTTGGGAGCCTCTTCATTAGTCTATGCTATACTATTGTTGTTCAAATGCCACATTTATACAGCAGTTTTCCATTAATCTGGCACGTTGGATTGGGACATGGCAGTTATCTTGCGCAGCACTCTCATGCCACTCAAACTACAAGACTACGGAGCTGCAGGATAACTATCGCAGCTATCGAAACTATCACAGGGGCAACAGGCGCGGCAACCAAGTGACAGGTGATTCAACACTCTGCGGCCCACAACAGTACCTGACTAACTTTATTCACCATCTCCTCCTCCTCTTCCGCCTCCTCTCCAAAAGACAGCAGGCTGAAGTTCCTGGTGGGAGACAAAAGCACTCACGCTTTTACAAACGAACAAGGCAGTGAGGTGCCTTGCAACACTGACGCTTAGCCAAATGTGAATATACAATGTCTCGATTCACAGGTTAATAGTCTCACCTGGCAAAGAGTCAGATTACGATTAAGAACCTGAGATCTAGAATTATATACAGAGAAGAACCATACACTGGATTTGGCAGACATTATCTCAGAAGTATTTATATTGTTGTCACTCAAAGAACCCAGGGGCGTATAACAGCACGCTTGGACATACTTCGCAAATGGGACATTCTAAATTTGGGTGGGATTGGAGGGACCGAATTAAAAAAAAAAGAATGCAATGTGTGTATGATAATGCAATATACACCTGCAGACACACGGAAAGAAAATTATTTTCATTTTTCTTGTCTTTTTGCCAATTTAAACCACTTACTTTGTTGCTTTGGACTGTGATTTCTTTCCCTCTTCCTTATCTTTGTCTTTTTTGGCTTTTTTGATTTCCCTTGGAACAATGTCATCAAACGGAGAATGCAGAACCTTAAAACATGAAATATGTACACAGTAAGTCCTTGTCAAAACAACTGCAGTAGAGTCACAAGGAATTCAGAGGCCAAATTTCAAAGACTACCAATTTATTATTATTGAAAATAACTTATGAATGAACGTATGAATGAATATTTATGGAACAGACCTCGGCGGATCGGATCTTGTGTGGATTCAGAGGTCTTTCATCGCTGTCACATTCTACTTCTGCTAACCTGAGCATGTTGTACACGGTATCACCAGTGACCTGTATGATAGGACAGACACAAGCCCATCCTCAACAATATCATGCTTCTGCTGTGAAGAACACAAGAGTAATACCGTGGTACATTCACCAGACACTGAAGACAACGGCAAAAGCCTGGTAACTGCCAAATCTAAGCACAGTATTTACATCCTATTTTTAGCATGAAACAAACCATGTCCGGTTGCTTTCCGTACAAATAGATAATTCTTTTCACTGAAGTAAGCTGTTTGTGTTTCAGATCTGACCACCAAGTGCCTTAAACAGTAGGCTTGAGAGCAATGTACTGCTGAAATCCAAACACCCAGAAAAGGTGCACTAGCCTGAAAGAATATTATGTGCTAATAGTTCTCAAACTCCCCAAAAAACATTCATTTATATTTTACTAGCCTTGACGAAGGCTTCAGCCAAATGGCATACGCATCTCTGTATGCGCTGTTGACTTGGGTACTAATAAATAGCATAGTTGAAGTTTTTTTTTTTTAATTATTAAATCAGCTTTGCTTTGCTGTAAATGTCTGTACAATTCCATAATTCTGACTGAAACTGAAAACTATAATCAGAGACTGTAAAAGCAGATGTTCCACAACAATGCTTATTTTATAATATTTCATACCTTAGATGGGTTTTCTATGTTCAAATTACATGTACAAGGCACAATGTCAATGAGACAACTAATTGCAGGGTCAGTGTTCATGTTCCATGGATTTAAACATTTACATCTACAGCATACTCATCATTATAGTAAGGGAGTATCTTCTCTAAAATTACAGTTGCAGATCAATGAACTGTTCAGAATTTTAAACCTGAGTCCAAACTTACACCTTTGAAAGGTTATTTATGAATGTTTCTGTCAGGCTGTGGCTGCAAACAAAGGAAACATACAATGCATTCTTCTGAAATGACACACTCAGGAGCGTAACCCACCAATGTAGAAAATATACCCTGATACTCCTTTCAAGGATTACAGAAATATACATGGGCAGCATGTCCTATAAAATATTTTTCGGTTTTTGCAGCATGGGGATTCATCCAGCTATTAAAACTCAGATGGGTTTAAATACCTGAAAAGCTTTTGCCATTGCACACTGCAATGCCTTTCCAGCACAAATTCAACATATGCTCAAACCTCAGTGTTCCTACAACAAAAGCCCAGCCCAATAACTACTCCAACATCCCATTTTCCTTATGCTTTTACCTTTCCAAAAATAGTATGCTTGTTATTGAGTTCATCTGCGCGCCCAAGAGTGAAGAAAAATTGGCTGCCATTATCGTGAGGCCCTGCATTTGCCATGGCAACCAAACCTCTCCTGTTGAAGCGCAATCTGGAGTGGAACTCATCCTACAGGAAGAGAGAGGGATAAAAGAAATGTAAAAATATACTTCACTTGTACTGGCCTTTTTAAATGGCAAAACTCATAATTAGCACTACTCAGAGCTTTTGCAACATTGTTCAAATAAAACTTTATAAGTGGCATCATGAAGAAAAAAAAAAACCTGATTTTTGACATCACTGCTCATTCCAAGACATATCCATGACAGAAGACAAAGGCCTAAGTCTGTCAACGTTTATAAAGGTCAACATTTGAAAATCTGAGATACAGTATGACAGTATGAAAAGATGCATACAACACCTACAATATTTATGGAAGGTCAAGATATGGATTATTTATGCACTGAAACAAGCATGAGACTGAGATTGTGATTGTTGAGGGTTTTACTGTTGTGATGTGAATCTATATTGATAGATAAAATGTTGATAATGTGGCACCATTGTATAACATAGCATAACTCTCGAGGGATAAAAATACAAACTTTCATTAACATTTTTTGTATGAAATGAACCAAGTGGAGTATTTATATGGATATACCAAGCACAGACCAAGTAAATAAACTATACTAAAGAACTATAATTGATCTATGACTATACAATAATTTATTGTGGTTTTTATTATAATTTTGAATAGCCAATTGTTTCTTTCCTTCCAGCACATAATTAAGGGTCATCTTGATATAAGCAATTCACTTACTGACATTTTTAAAAGTAATTTACAATACATATGCAATTAATTAGGTTACAATTAATATTCAATACTAATTTCACCTCACATTATTATATTTTAACATTAAGCAGAAACTCCTATCTAGAGCAACTTACATAAGTTCATACTTAATGTTTTAGACAAAAAACAGAATATAAAAAACACTATACATCTCAAAAACATGTAGCTCTTGAGTGACCCAATCGGCAAAATCACTTATCAGAAGTGCAGCTTGGCCCCTTAACGTTGCAGGTTTTAGCTCGGCTTCAGAGAGAGTGGTGGGAGGGGATTAAATCAAAAATAACCAAGATTACTTTTACATAAGTTTCTCCCAACAGTACGCCAGCTGCACACAGGTGAGGCACTGCCATTCAGATATACACTTCTGCTCCAACAGGTTCTAGGTCTGCCCAGTAACGCTGCCTGTCCTGTAAAGTAGCCACTGACTCGAAGGCCAGTGCATTTGATCCGAGCATGTGCTTCAGCTGCAGAGCTCTTCATGTGCAGGAGAGTACAGAGGCAGGCTAACTCAAGTGGCACAACACACATTTCATTTCAAATTGGGTAGGTTCAGAAAAAAGGGAAAATGTGCTTATAAAAAAGAAAAGCAATCTAATGATTCAAAGGCTGTTTAATGTTAGCATCCCCAGGAAAATAATTTGCGGGACAATGACGTAACAATGTGGTTTCATTAATTAATTATTAATGATTACCAGACCTAAGTCAAATACATATTTGTATTTGTTTTGGATTCAAATAGCAGTCCCTACTAAATGTAACTATGAGATAGCAGAGATATGAGATAACTGACTGAATGAACACCATGGAGCCATTTGTGAGATGCCAACACACACAAACTCAGTGGTCTATTTCCTGGAAACTCAACTTAGTGGTCTATTTCCTGGAAAGTACCATCTACATCAGGGGTGTGCAATTCCGGTCCTGGAGGGCCGGTGTGTATGCAGGTTTTTGTTTCCACCAATTGCCCTGGTTAAATGAGCTGACTGACTGTGTAAACCAACACTGGTTCACTTGTAAATTAGATCACAGAAAAATGTTTCAGATCGGAACACAAGAACAGTCTTTGGCTGTCATTCACTTGCTTATCAAGGAATGAGACGGAGTGTGGCACAGTGGGTAAGGAACTGGACTTGTAACCGAAAGGTCGCAGGTTCGATTCCCGGGTAGGACACTGCCGTTGTACCCTTGAGCAAGGTACTTAACCGAAATTGCTTCAGTATATATCCAGCTGTATAAATGGATACAATGTAAAATGCTATGTAAAAAAGTTGTGTAAGTCGCTCTGGATAAGAGCGTCTGCTAAATGCCTGTAATGTAATGTAATGAATGAATGAATGAAGCAAAAATGTCAGATGGCGTAAATGTTATGGCTAATTGCATAATTCAGGCCAGAAGTTGGCATGAGAACCAGAAACAGATATGGCCCTCGTTGCCCACCTCTGATCTACATGATGCATGCACTTAAGGTTCAATGCATATTGCATTTATTGGATAATAGGCTTGACTGTCTGATTACATGTCAGCTGTGCTGCAGATCTGGCACCTGCAACAGTGAATAAGCATATAATGTCACAACAAGTCTACAGTGGAGGGGGACGGGTGCGTGCAGGTGCATAGATAATTTCAGAATACATCTAAATATAAAACGCATTCTATTACTGGGATGACTTTATAACCAGAAGGCATCATTTTCCAGAAAGACAGCTCTTTCACCATGCAACAAGGCTTTGGTTAGCTGCTACAATGCCCTCTAGAAGGTGTTGATGCATACTGAAAAGAAACTGTGCAAATAAACACTCTCTCACCTTGAATGGACGTCCATACACAGACTCCCCACCGGTCCCTGTGCCTGTGGGATCACCCCCTTGAACAATAAACTCTGGCACCACACGATGAAATATTGTGCCATCATAGTAACCTGCAGCAAGAAGCGAAGCATCAGCAGATGTGGACTAATGTGCCACCTGTCTGACAGAGCCTTAGTAAAGCTGCAATTGCTTTATTAACTTTCATTTTGATAGCATACAATGTATAATTGTCCAAGTTATTTTAGCATGAAGCACCAAGTGAAGCAATACAGGGTTTGGGATTACGCTCAGGCTACTTACCTTCCATACAGAGCTGAACGAAGTTTCGACATGCCTTTGGTGCCTCTTTAGACCACAGCTCAATGTCAATGTCACCAGCTGATGTCTTCAGCAATACCTGGAGAAGTACAACACTTAGCAATCTAGTAACACACTGTGCACTTTACACTGACTGACGCAAAAAAAACCTAAATACATTCAGCCAGCTAGCAACATGCACATACTCTCTTTCAGCATTTGTGCAGCTATACTGCAACGAATATGCATTGGCATTTTGCTTGTCGCCAATTATTGTAGTGGAGCTAGGGTTAAGTGCTAACAATGTGTGCAAGGGTATCATACTGAGGGATTACCATATGAATGGACAATTCATTAGCGAGCGATCTACATTCGCTAATTGGGAATTTAAGACTATTATGTGGGCTAGCTTGCTTGCTAGCCACCTACCCACCTTGCCGTTTGTCGGTGGCTCCTGGATGTATATGTTACTCATTTCGTCGTTTGTATATGCTACCGACAAAGCGCTCTTTTAACCTGATAATATTTTTAATCCAGTTGAATACAACAATTTACTGCATGCAATTTAAAAAATTACATTTCCCTCCACGCTCCACAACACAACTTGCTCAAACGAGAATCTAACTTCCGGTGGCGGTTCTAAACCGTTTCAAAATAAAAGCACAGTAAACTAAACAAAGACACAGAAGAAGGAACTCTGACGTACTTCTACGGTTCTTTGGAATATCTGGACAACTGTACATGACTCTTGTGAAAATGGGCTTTCTATTTCCAAGAAAGATAACGCAAAATGTTATAAGTTTGGTAAAAGTGTCATAACCTTATCAATTGTGCGCTATTTTTAATGGATGGTACAATTTAGAATGTGCCCCTTGAGATGTGATGAAATGGAAAAGTATTTTCCAGTGAATAAATTAGATCTATCTATTTCTTATAATTTATATCTATAACTTTCACTCAGAGAGGTCAGTGAAAACATATGGACTGTCCCCTTCGAAATTGGCGTGAAATGGAATACTGTGAAATCACTGTTCACGTCGCTTAAATTCAAGTCGTGTGAAGTGTTACATAATAAGAAATCCCCGAGAAACAAGTCCAGGGTCAGACGAGCAAACAATCTAACTAACGTTGATTTCGGGCTGTTCATGCAGTAAAAATCAATGGTTGCTTCTGAAACAAAGGTGAGCAGTTTTGTTGACATCTAGTTCACTTCTTGTTTAACACGCAGAGTGCATATAGCTGGCACGGAACATACGTTTGATGTTTCTCATCGGGCATGTTTTGTAGATGCGCTGTCGGGAAGTTTTGAAAGTGGTTTGACGACACAAGCAGAAGACTAAGGATAACTGCATGGCTCTCCCAGGTAGCTATTTAAATAATTCCAAAAACAAATAAACTGTCGATGTGCCCACCTAACATAATGGGATATTTAAATAATGAATAAGATTGTTACGAAACAGACTATCGCGCTTTTCTTTTGCCAGAATGTCAGCGCAGAGCTTCCTTTCTAGAATTCTCCATCTCTCGATGTGTCTGTGATGGTGAGATAGCGGGAGTTTGAAACTAACTGAACTGGGGGTATACTACGAAGGAACCCCAATGTTTCTTTCGTTAGCTAGTTTCACAACACTTTAACAACCGCAATCAGGCGTATCACGAAGGTGGTTATCAACTTGCTAAGTGAATACGGGCTCTGTTAATCGAGTTACACACGTTCTCATGAATGTGTCTGTGTCGTCATAAATGACCCTATAGCAGTAGGCTACAGTATGAACCGTACTCGAGTAACGATATCTGAGGGAAAAAAATACTGATATGGACGGATACAAAGAACATAATACAGTCATAATTTCAAAAAGTAACACTGTTGTCGCCAACAAAGCCAGGGACAAAAATAGCTAATAGTGTGAATGTTAGTTAATATAGCCTACCTTATGCACCTTACCACTGCAAATAAACAAGTAAACACTCTCACTAATTGTCCTACAGTTTATTTCTAATGTGACAACTGCTCATTCTAGAACTCCTAAACATTACACTTGGTACACGATGTTTAAAATATTTCCTGAAGCAATCACACCGAAGTTTATTCATAAACGCAACAATTATTGGACTCAGGCCAGTGTCCCATACTTAAGGGAAGTAGATATTGACGCATAGGATTCAGCGATTAAATTCGGTATGTAAATAATTGCCACCACCCCGAGCTCTACGGGATCCTGCAGGAATATTGATATCATTTTCCAGGTTGATTGGTCAATGCTTTTATGTTTCAGTCCGATAGCCTGAACATGCAGCCGTAAAGCGTAAGTTACCAGGGCGATACACCCCGATTTAAAGCGAGTCTGCTCAGTGATACGGAAAACACAGGGTTAAAGCTTAGGTTAGCTCTCTCTTCTTAAGTACACTCCTCTGCACTGTTACTGTAACGCTATTTAGGCAGCTTGCTTTGTCAGCCAATTCACAGTATTCTTTCGTGTTAGTTATAGTTGGTACTCCATCCCGTCTAAGGAAATAATAACCACGAAGTCCCTCTCTCGCAGCTGTGTTTCTTGCTTGGTATTTAACTTAAGTTTTCTGTTTAGATAATGATTTCGTAATGAGACTCCAAATAGGGACGCTTAGAACTTATTTTTCTTTTTGTTGCTGAGAGAAGTCAAATTCATAATTTTTTTCCCCACGTGCAAGTTAGTTCAGGTTGACAGTCAGCCAGGTTGACAGTCAGCCGGGTTGACTATTTATGTAGCCTCAGTGATGAGCTGAAATGTGGTCACTATATAGATTTGCCATAAACCTTGATCTAGATCTTTGCAGGCTCTTAATATAGAGCAAAACTCTGTTCAAAAATCATTTCTGACTTCCAAATGGCTCTTTTTTTCATTGCAGGCCCAAATAAGGATAACATCAGAGCAGGATGCAAAAAGTGTGGTTACCGTAAGAAATCCTTAATGCATTCCTCTTCAATCATGTGTTCAGCAGCTTTTCTCACACTCAAAGCACTTTTCAGTAATAAGGGGGCAACTTGCCTCAACCAGCACCAATGTGTAGTACTTAACTGGGTGATGTGTGGCAGCCATTTTGCACCTGAACGCTCACCACACATCAGCTGAGGTGGAGAGGGAGATTTTGGGATCTTTAATGACCACAGTGAGTCGGAATCTCGCAGGACCAAGTGAGAACATTATGTATAATCAGGGTGTATCCAAGCCTGAAGACCATATTTGGAAACGCACAGATAATGCGTTGCGTTTTTTCTTCCCGATATTGACAAATGGGGAAGGTGTCATAGACTTGCGAATGCAAAAGATTCGCTTTCAGGTATTAAATGTGAGGGCTTTATTTCATATTATGTTAATTTGTCCAATTACATTTGCTCCCATAAAATGGTGGGGACTATGTATAAAAAGGGCTGTAATTCCTACACTGACCACCTGATATGGGTGTAAATACCCTCAAATTAAAGCTCACAGTTTGTACTTTAACTGCATATTCATTGTTTTATTTCAAATCCGGTGTGCTGGCTACAGAGCCTAAAACAAATTTGCATTTACTGAATGCTGTCCATTTTTTTGCACAAAAACTTGAGTAAATTTAGGAGATTAAGTTTATTAGTCTGTTGATTCTTACCTCTTTTCTCTCATCAGTTCTGAGTTTTTGTATCTTCACGTGAATACAAATATATGTTTTTTCTTGCTTTGAATGTTAAGTAAAATGTACTCATTTAGTAAAATACATAATTCACAGATTAAGATTAAACATATTAATCAGAACCGTGACTGCAGCCTTCGTTAATCCTAACGATGTGGATCCCGTACACTGTTGCTGGCTGCGCAGCAAAACCTCTCATCTCGACCTGGAATTGTTGCCATGGTGCCCAGTCAGGCTCCTGCCTCACGTGGGGTTGCGTTTGTGTCGGTCTCCCAGCGGGTCACCTGACGTTTGAGTGTCGGAACTTTGTACGCGTGGACCCGAGGAAGGACATCGTTCTGGATGTGAGCAGCACCAGCAGCGAGGAGAGTGAAGAGGAGCAGGACGTTTCACAGGACAAGCTGCCGGGCAAGGGTAAGAGCTGCGAAAGCCTGCGTAGAAGCTGCCCTCCCATTACTCTCTTGTCTCATATTCTCCAGAGTGCATTTGTATGTACTTAGTGTAAGAAGTGCAAACATTCACACATCTCCTCGTGCAATTAAAGTTCAGACAATTAATCTTGCGGATGGTAATGTAGGTGTCCCACATCATAGATGTGACCTTGCCATCATGAACATCAGTCCTACAGTTTATACATTTTTGAAGTGATTTTTCTGTAACTGGACCCCGGATATTCTGCTTACAGCAGTGTTTATTCCTGTGTTAGGTTTTTTTTCAGACTTTTCAGCTGTTCATATGTTCAGGTTTTAACAGTTTATAGCATTTTGCCAGTGCAATCAATCAGTGCTATTTTTATTTTATCCAATATTCTTTTCTTGGAAATGGAATCAAAGCAATTTTGTTTTGCTGCAGGTTCCCAAGAGGATTCCGGGAAAGCACAGCACAAAAGGAAAAATAAAGACAAGTCTCACAAAAAGTTACGAAAGAGGTAACTATTTGATAAAATTGTTCGTATGACCAACCATCACCTGTCAAGCTATTGGCTGATGTTAACTGAGAGACCATTATCTGTGTCCTAGAGATGTAGTCTGGGCTTAATTTATTCACGGTTACTAGGGTTGAGTTGGTGCCCTGCTAGTTCACTGCAGCTTACCAGTTGTTTGAGACTGTTTAATTTAATGCATCTATCAAAAAATACCACCCTATCATATAATCTCAAAAGCAGCAACTGACCATTAACCACTGCATCTGTGCTTAATGCTTAAAAAGTCGTTTGACAAGGTAAGCTGGTCCTTTCTCTTCACCATCCTCAACCATTGTAGATTTGGCCCATATTTCATCATCTGGATAAAAATACTTTACAACTTCCCCAATGCATAAGTAATTACCAGTGGACACTTTTCTAAACCCTTCAATCTACTGAGAGCTACCAGGATGCCCACCCTCACTATCACCATTATCACTATCACGGTCAGCACTACTATTCGCATTTTCGTAGAACCCCTTGCCACATCCATTAGAAAAAAATAACAATACAACCAAATCATCGAACCAAATCATCCATCCATCCATTATTTGTACCCGCTTATCCTGGGCAGGGTACTGGAGCCTATCCCAGCGTGCACTGGGCGAAAGGCAGGAATACACCCTGGACAGGCCGCCAATCTATCGCAGGGCAGTAAATTATAATTGCTAGTAAAAATAAAGTTGACCTCCAAAGAGGGTGGTGGTGGCGGGAGATAAAAATATATAAATAAAAAAATTTTTTTACAGGAAAACGCATAGCCCATATTTGATCTCATTTGCGAAAGGTTGGTTTATCTGCTTAAAGGAAAACATTTCTTCACCCTCTGTTCAGTCCATGTGTTGTTACTTATGTTTTTGTTGTAATAAAACCAAAGATACATAGATTATGTAAGTTAATAAAGGTACCTCTTTAAACCCTGTTGTGGTCGGCGTAGCTGAGACGAAGGCCCTGAAAGGAAAAGGCTTTTAGCGCATTTTCATCAGAGCCCTGTCTGCCACGCTTCTGCACAGCGGCACTGAGCAAACGTCCGGGGGACACTTACAGATGGCATTGAAATCCCAAATAGATATCAAGTGGACCCGTCTCTGAGTCGCTAAGAGCTTCTGTAGAAGTTTTTTTTTTTTTGAGGTTGTTGCCCTTGTGGTGGTTTTCATTGATTTTTTTTCTTCATACCCCCCCTAATGGGTGACTCACAAGCGTCTTTCTCTGACGACATAATAGCTCTGGAGCTCTTTACGGTGTTGTTCCTTCTTCCCGCAGACGTAGCAGGTCTGTTGTTAGCATTCAGGGGACTTATATGGAACACTGTGATAAGACGTAGCTGAAGGATGCTGTGCCACAAGCACTACTCTGCTCTGCACTGTTAGAGCCAGATTTCACACAAGGAGTTTTTAACACTTGGTCATCAGGTCGGCACCCATGGAAAAGCATTTGGTCAGCAGAGGACATCTCCTGGCCTGACACTTTTGTGTGACATGTATTTGTTGGTCGCAAAAGTACCAAACAAATGGACAGCGACTTTTCATTTCAGGTTTCGGGGGGGCCTCCCAGTTGATGCCAGCACTGGGGCAGGAGTCCTCTATGTAGTGATGCACCCTGTGCTCCCCCAGTCAAAATCCTGACCGTACCAGTGCCAACTAAGGCTAACGGTCCTGCGTAATTGTTCATTGCTTTGTATGCGGAGGGAAGACTTCAGTTGACAAGTTGTCCCGTGACTCTTTGCACATTACATCTCCTCTAGCTGGTCAAAATTCAGTCCTCCAGTATAAAAATTGCACACCTCATCCGGTGGACTGCAGAGTGAAAAGAAACGGTGGCATGTCACACTTCGTCCACTTGTCTGCGCTCTCCCGAATGAACAGAGGACCACGCAGCAGTGGGACAGGACAACGCGTACCGCAGGGAATTCCGCTAGCAAAGTCAAGTAAGGGAATCGGAAGAGCTATAAATGGGATAAAAGAAAGGAAAGTAGAAAATACACAGCCATTAGATTTGACGTGATTATAGGCACCATCACCGGTCATAAACCCAGTCATCTTGGTAATTATGTTTTATACAAATTATTGTATTGTAGAAGAACCCCCTACATGACACTTTTAGGCCCTTGGCTGGAGAACTCATCCACACTGTTGCATGATGTTAGAAGTGATTTTGGGCGGTATGTGACGGGTATTCTCTCAAGGCTTTTTTTAAACATAGGGAATGCATTAGGCCACATGATGAATGCCAAAGGGCAATGTGACTCAGTTGATGATGCGAGTCTTGTGTGATTGGAGACACTGTGTCCCTCTCCACAGGGCATACTCATCAAGCGATGATGAGGAACGGAGCAGAAAGAAACACAAGGGACACAAGAAGAAGGGGAAAAAAGAGAAGAAGGAGAAGAAACAACACAAGAAAGAGCACAAAAAGGCGGAGAGGCATTCCTCCTCATCTGACAGCTCTCAAGAAAGTGACTGACAGGAAAGCAGTCCAATCAGAGCTTTCTGACCTGAAGTTAAATTAAAGTCTCGATTTGTTTTCTTTTTCTTTTTTAACAGGCATTAAATGCAGCGTTGAAATGGGTGTATGAATAAAATGTTCACATCACTGATTAATTGAAACATGATTTGGATGTTCTTTGATTAATTTGCCCGTATTTACAAATGCCTGTATTGGTCTCTATGCAGGTCATTTATAATGAGATGAACATCCCGTTCTTTGAGGGGACACATTCCCGTGCTATTTTTTGGTTTGGTTGGTTAGTATTGGTTCTGGCTTTTTTTTCCTTTGTTCCTAGTCAGCGCCAGTGTCTTCTAATCAAAGATAAATAATTCACTGCTGATTGCATCTCTGAAGGGTCTCTTGTAGTCTTCTCGTTAAGACAGACTGAAAGAAACCACCTCAAGCCATCAGTCGTTAATTTATAGGCAGAACAGGACAATTGACTAATGCTAAAGCTGTAAATAGTTGATGTATAATGAGCATTTATCAACAGTAGATACAACCTTGTATACTTAATTTCTTTTTTATTTTTATTTCAGAGCATTCTCTAAAGAGTCGTTGTACATTGCTTTACATAATCACATTTGTTTTCAGCTCTAGCACACGTCTGTTGAGTAAACATGATTTGAATATTCCTGATGTACTTCCCTTCTATGCTGAATTCTGTTTCTCTGCTTCTTTTGAAAACGCAATGTTATGCTAGTGGAATAAACACCTGTATTGCAAACTTTTTAAAAGGCTGTGCTGTCTATTTTTGTTACTTGATTTGCCACCCAATGCAGATCGTGTAAATGCATCTCTCATTGTTCTTATTTCTTGATCTCTGGGCTATTTGACTCTCTGAATTGCAAAATATGGGAACTTTACTATGGAGGGGGCTGACAAACAGAAATATTGTCCAACGTATTTGAGACCCTGAAGGCAAGACCAGTTTTAGGTCAGGATGCATTTTTTAAGAAGTGCTCAATGCAAGCTAAAATCATTTTAGTCCATAGCATGCACTTCATCAAAAACACACAAAATGCATTTGGATTACATGCCCAAATGTGTTCATGTGGGTTTTTGCAAAGTATTTACTTGCTCTTGTCACCAACAGTAGCCTAAGAGTGCCTATGAGTGCCTGAACCCTCATAGTTTATGATGTACTGAAAGCATTGAATTGCATCCTTGAAAGGTTTTCACCAATGCATTCTATGAAACACAATTGTTTGTTGCCAGAGACTTCACCTACGACAACAAAACACTCCAGCCCAGAGAGTATCACACAAAAATATTTTTTCACACATTTTTATGCCACATCTTTGTTTGTCTATTCAGTCTTGAAACCCTCTGAGGTGTGAAAATGACATCAATGACGTGTTTCATCCAGATAATTCATATAAATTTAGCATTCTGTAGAGTAGAATTTTTTTTTTAATTCTTTCTTTTTACAAATTTGGCACCCAACATGAGGCTGTACATGTTCAATTCCCACCCTAATTTTGCACATTCAGTTATCTGCAAGCACAGCCATGTTCATGCTGCCAGTACAGTTCTCTGAAACAGCAACGCTTGCACAGAGTGGAGTCAGAGGAAGATCGTAATATGCCACTTTAGCATGTAGCCCAGTGGTGCTCGATCGACCACCATGGGTCAGCTAGATAGCAGTGACCCCTAACTGACTGAAACCTCCCATAACCTTGGCGACAATAATCAGAATTTCTTTTGATGTTATTACACAGGGCTTGTTCTGCTCGGCACAAATCACATTTAATGGCATAAATACGCACAATATGATTCCAGTCCCCTCTGTATGGTGACAAGGACCTGAGAAATAGTTTTCATCCGACTACACTTGTAGGAAGGGCACCTTCATTTGGGATGATGAAATATAATTAGTTTAGCACCCTAGTAATGGCTTGGTGTCTTTTGAGTGCATAGTACAATTAATGTGGAGTTCAACTGACTGCACGTGGTAATGATCCTACAGCTGATTGCCAATATGTTATTTAGCTAACTGCATCAAACACAAAGTTAAACTGAAAACTTTTGTTTTTTTATTTGAATTTTGACAAAATACATACTCAGTACTCAAAACTAATAAAACAATCCCATAATTTCAGATGTCCCACAGAATGAATCTTACAGGTACTCCAAAACTGTATTGAAACTCACAATTTTTACATTTATCTATATTACAGTGATGGCAAAGAGAGGCTTTATGATCATGGATGACTTGTATGAACCAATCAAAGACTTTGCTCTCCAAATAAAACTATTATTGGTCCAAATCAATCAGTGATATGTAAGCAATTGTAGGGTTCATTAAGCTTCACTCAAAAGTCACAGTTCATTGATGACCATGATATGCACTTTTGTACGTTGCTTTGGATAAAAGCATCTACTAAATAAATGTAATCTAAACGTAATGCAATTGTATTATTATGCTACTGCATGTTATAGACAATGGCATTTTAATTAATACCCATCTACAACAACTGAACCTTTCACTGATGACAATATCTGTGTGTGTGTGTGTGTGTGCGTGCTTGCGTGTGTTTTAATATAACAGTTATTATATCAGTTTACACAAGAGTTCACACATCCTGGAACCGCAGAAAGTCTGAACTGCAGTGTTAATTATTTGTTGATTATTTATATTAGATTTGGTTTATTACGTTCGTATCCCCAACCGGAGTGACAATAGCCGTTTCACTCTCTTGAATTCTTTTCCCCAGTCTGGTTGAAGGGTCTTCCCCATCTGTGCAGTTCTGACTTGTGGTGCTACTCTGTGTCACATTGCCTTTTGAAGCTGCAAGCACACAAATAATAATACATTAGAATGTCTCTTTCATTATACTCAGGCCTCAACATGGACTCAGCAGAACGCAGTGAAAAGCATTCTGATGCAGTCTATCAGAGACCATTTTTAAAGATGAGTTCTAAAAACTACTGTTCTGTTTAATAGCTGGTGTAACTGACTTCCCATAGTGTTGCCTTTATACAGTATCTTTCCCTGCTTCATTTCATTCAGAGCTGTTCCAAGAATTCAGTTTGATTTGATTGTCTTCCCATTTGAATCAAGTAAAATGTGTTTATCAATAACTCAGTGATAACCCAGGCCAGAACTGATTGTGATGAAATATATTATTAATTAGTTTGTTTACTTATTCGTCTATCTGTCTGTCTAAGAGCTGCTTTGTGTTTTAGTACAGTGGGCTGAACGCAACCTTAAGCTTACTGTTGATATCATGGAAAAGTGATGAGGAGAGTGCATATAGTACAGGCAATTCAACAAAGGTAGAGGCAGTCATTACAGTGATCCTCATAATTCAATGGCAGTTCATTATCCCTTGTAAAAATGATGTGTCAATTATAAGCAGGTTGTAGCCAAAGCAGTTCATTTTCTGAACGGTAACCACTGTCACTCCACTGGAATAAATCAGATTTAATTGTGTTGATGTTCACTTCAACAGTTTTCTTCTGGAGTCAATCATGAAATAAATATCAATACTATGTATACAACAGTGTGATTCATGTTGTTGAAATACTTTCTTTTCATGCATTCTTTGTCACCTTTTTTTGTTTTCTATGATGTACACTACAGAGTGCAGCTGTTTGGTGTATCAGACACCGCTGGTGCAAGGATTTTGCTCTGCGCCTGGTCTTATTGTGGGGGCCGAGCACACCTTTCTCTGTGGAGCCGTCTAGGATGTGCAACTTGAGTCCGGAATCAAACCGCCGCTGTGGCTTCTTGTGGAGAAACAGGGCGCAGAGGACGCAGACGCTGACGACGAAGGCCAGGAGGACAAGCGCCGCGATAGCCAGTCCGACCAGCGCCCCGATACTGAAACAAGTCGGTACAGGCGAAGCACGACATGGTTCCTGCATCAACTCTCACATTTTTTAAACACGCCTGCATGCTTGTTTATCTTCCAAGCCCCCTCAACCCGCACACACACACACACACACACACATACACACAAGTACACCATCCTATCAAATACTTCCAGCTTACTGTCTTTAAGCTGTAACTGAACAACAACAGGAAATGCCAAGATTCAGGGGGAAAATACTTTAGTAGTTTGACCCCAGTTTGTGTTTTGGGCAGACAGTATCTTCATGTATCAATACAATTCAGAGCTACTGGTCCGGAAGCCAGTTAAAGTTCACAACGATGAAGTGCAGAACCAACTTCTTTTCTTCTTTGTCCAAATGTATGAAATGAAATGTGTTGTCTGAAATAAAAGCACTCAGATGCTACCAGTGAAAAATCATATTATTTATAAACTAAGAAATATAAAACTAAAAACATGTTTCTGTCACAGCAACCTATGCTACCTTTCACTTTCCCCCCCATTTTACTGCAGATGTAAAATGTTTACAAAGAGCCATTTCACACTCTCATGCCCCCCTTTCTGTTCAGGCACCTGTGCTGACCTGCTCCCTTTAAAATCCCTTCACTCACCTCAGGGTCCACATGTACGCATGCTTGTAGGGGAAGTAATTTCCCGGCTCACTGCAGCAGTACTTCATGTCCTCAAACCCACAGCAGAAAATGTGCTCGGGGCTGTCTGGGTCCAGGGGACAAGTGAAGCGCTCCACAAAGCGGATGTCATCACTGTAGTAGCCCTCGCAAACATGTGCCTCAGCCATCCTGAATGGGGGTACGAGGGGGCTCGAGTCTGACCAGACCGATGAGGATATGAACCTGGTGTTTTCCTTCCCACCTTGCGCACAGGATGTGTAGCCAGCTGGGTTTATCTCTGTCTCAGGGTACTGAATGGGGAGGAGGGCACTGCTGTCATCAGAGAGGTGGGCTTCCATATGTTAAGTTTTTTTTCTCACACTGGGGAAATTTTACCTCACTCATTAGATTTTTGTGGTTCAGGTTCAGTTCATCCATTTTTTTCTATTGTCTATTTTATGTTTTTTAAAAATCTCTGTTACAATGTTTCATCAAAAAGGGCTCTCTCTCTCCCTCTCTCCTCTCTCTCTCTCTCTCTTCTCTCTCTCCCTCTCTCTTCTCTCTCTTTCTCCCTCTCTCTCTCTCTCTCTGAGTGAGGCACAGCTGAGCACTGTTCTTATTAAATGTCATCAATTCACCTTGCTTTGAATTTTAGTGGAGAATGTAAAGTGCCCTTGTTTTTCTTAAGAGAGACCAAAAGGAGAAGGGTACATGTTTATCTGATTGGATTCACATAAGTAGTTCCCTGCATAACATGCTTGAACATAGCATGCTGAAAAACAAAGGAGGGAAAAGATGTGCTTATGCTGTCTTGTTTTTTCCAGAAGAACATCTGAAAAAAATGACTGGTGTGTGTGTTCAAGTGTTGGCTATCTTTAGTTCAGATTGGTCAGGTCATTCAGACGGAGTCAATGAAAATAACAAGCAATTAAATACGGAAGAAAAATGTCACTGCAGAATCACTAAGTATCCAAATGATGCTTGTTCACAATCTATTCCTTGTGTGCAATTTCATATTTTTTAATCTTAACATGTGATTAGATAGAAAAGATAAGGTGTACAGGAAAAAGCAGACTGTTCATGTCAATATGCCTGAGCAGTGAGCATCTTTATATTGCACATAATTCAATTTCAAATTATTTAATTTCATTGCAATAATGACACTGTGAATTGGTGGTTTTAGACTCTGGACTGTTAAGCTCTGCTTTGACATTTCTCTATTTAGTATGCTTAGAACAATAGAGAAAATTAACATGATAGACAAAATGTCTGTACAGAAAATGTCATGCACTTACAAATGGTAAAACATTACTTTAATTAAAAGCCTTTTGTCAACTGTTGCCAAGGCAGCAAGAAGGCAGTGTTGACGAACATCTGACTGACTCATGCTAATTGTTAGGTAAATACCAGACCTAACAGCACCATGAGAGCACAGGTGCAGAGCTGTGATTCCTCAGATGAGTACCTCTGAAAGATCCTTTGATCATGAGTCACATAAAGAGGAGAGTACAATGTGACTGACCCCCATTGGACAAAGCAATAAGTCTCTCTCTCTCTCTCTCTCTCTGTCTATCTATCTACCTCTCTCGATATGGCCTGATACATAAGCATGTAAAATGCATTAAATGGGCACAGTGACACAAAAAGATCCACTTATCACTAAGGGAAGAGCATAATAATGATAAGTAGATGGGATCCATCCATAGGCTATATTGATAAAAACCATTTGAGTTGCATATAAAAATGCACAAATCTTAATTCACAATGCATGAAGATTTGGATAAAATATTAAAAGCATCTGATTTAAAATGAATAAATGCAATAAATAAAAATAATACTACTGCTTATAATAATAATAATAATAATAATAATAATAATAATAATAATAATAATGTATTTATTCATTTTAAATCAAATGCTTATAATACTTCATCCAAAAAATCATGCATTGTAAAGGAAGATTTGTGCATTTGCTACACAAAAATATGGCAATAGGATCTGACTGCTGACCTAATCAGCTGCACGCTCCACCACAGTAGGTGGCGGTAATGCACCTCCCACCCAAGTTAAAAACAAACACCATCGAAGAAGAAGAAGCGTTTCCACCAGTGACGTCAAAGTTCAAAATTCGAAATCATGGCGTCTGAATCGAGTAGTGCAGAACTGAAGAGAAAATTAGATGTTGATGAAGGAAACGGCGGCAATGCTGAAGACGAGGAATGGGTTGGGCCGATGCCCATTGAGGCGACACATCAAAAGAAAAGAAAAGGTTAAAACAAGTGTTTATATCCAAAGACTAGATTGTAATTTTGGTATATAATTAACCGGCTAACGTTAGCTAGGTAGCACACTACTGTCGTGACAACTCTGTACTAACAAGCATGCAGCCTTTAACAAATGTGAGTTACTTAACATACAGAACAGTGCGATCTGAACCATATTTGTGCAGGTACGCACGAGTTGTCACTGATAGCGCTATCTAGATGGTTAACGTTGTCTAAATGTTTCAAATAACTTAACGTTATGTTACCTACTAGATAATGTGTTTGCATAGACTAAGACACCTCACTAGCAAAAGATTAGTTGGCTACTAACGTTGGGTAAATTCGGCTATTATACAAATTACTTTTCATTTGTTCGCTAGTTACTTTCACGCTGGCTGGATACATTTCGAATGACCTGTTTTGTATTTCCGACAGTGCTGGACTATGAGCGTGTGTACCTGGACAATCTTCCTTCTGCAGCTATGTATGAACGGAGCTACATGCACAGAGACGTCATCACTTATATTGTCTGTTCAAAGTAAGCCCTGTTTATATTCATCGAGGCGGCACAAAGATATTTGCCAGCACGGTGCCTTTTATTTGACCATTTATTTGACGGTTGATGTATGCCTTTTGTTACTGATTTTGATCTTGTCCACCAGCAGTACTGGTAAATCAACAACAGCTGCAGGACTGTAGTTTTCTGAATATTTAATCATTTTCTTAGTCAATCCATCCGTCCTGGCTATGGGTAATTCTATAGTAGCTCCAACTGTTTAGTTAATTGGGACAGAATGGAAACTACTCATGGAATAGTATTCACATTGACATTAACTTTCAAGGAAAAACTGACACTTTGGCTTACAAGCTTTTTCAGATTTAGATTTTCAGAATAGGAAATGTTCATTTTTCTGTTACTCTTCCTCTAAACTGACAGGACTGACTTCATCATCACAGCCAGTCAAGATGGCCACGTCAAATTCTGGAAGAAAAAGGAGGAGGAAGGAATTGAGTTTGTTAAACACTTTCGCAGCCATCTAGGTGTGTCTTTTGTGTTTTTTTTTATGTGGGGTAAACTTTGTTTAATTTACAAGTAGAAGGAGATTACTGGAGACAGTGATGGATGTTGTGTCTGTGTGCTTTGTCCCTCAGGGGTGATCGAGTGCATTGCAGTCAGTGCAGAGGGCGCTCTGTTCTGCTCTGTTGGGGATGACCAGGCCATGAAAGTGTTCGACGTGGTCAACTTTGACATGATCAACATGCTCAAGTTGGGGTAAAATCATGTCTCTTGCTACTGTGAGTTTTAGAAGAGCAGCCAGAAAAGTGGCTTTGGAGAATGGCAGTTCCCATCCTAGAAACAAAATCTGAATTTAAGGGGACTTTGTATGTATAAAAATTAATTTAATTTTTTCTTGCGACGCAGCTTCCATCCTGGCCAGTGTGAGTGGATCTACAATCCAGGTGATGCCATCTCCACGGTGGCCTGCTCAGAAAAATCAACAGGAAAGATATTTGTGTATGACGGCCGGGGAAACAACACGCCATTCCACACGTTTGACAAGATGCACTCCTCCCCTCTCTCCCAAATCCGCCTGAACCCACGTTTCCGGGTCATAGTCTCTGCTGACAAAGCCGGCATGCTGGAGTATTGGACTGGCCTTCCCAACGAGTTCAAGTTCCCCAGACAAGTGGACTGGGAATTTAAGACCGACACAGACTTGTATGAATTCGCCAAATGCAAAACCTATCCCACCAGCCTGGCCTTTTCGGCTGATGGCAAGAAAATGGCCACCATTGCCTCGGACCGCAAAGTGAGGATTTTCCGATTCCTGACTGGGAAGCTGATGAGAGTGTTTGATGAATCGTTGACTGTAAGTTATTCCTCAGGATAGCTGTGTGTGCACACTACACAACTATAATGCTGCTGCAGGGGGGGCATGCAGCCTTTGTGATTGCATGTGAAAGTACGGAATGCCTCATCTGAGGTCATTAGAAATGCACACACATCATAGGTTTTCAATCTCTTTTTAACGACACATTAGTTCACACTTTCTTATAATTGATTTTTCATTTTGTATTTCTGCTTTATTTTTGTAGCTCTTCTTATCATTTTGTCTCTATTTTATCTTTAACTGTTAATTTAACCTTTATATCATTACTTTATATACATTCCAGTATATACATTTGTAAATTATTTAACTGTACAGAGCTTTTAATAATGTCTTTTTTAATAGTTTGTTTTATGATCTTTTGCAAATCGCTTTATATTGTTACAGTTTGCACAGACACAGACAGTTGTCAGTTAGGTGGTCACACACAACGTCCATTAAACACTAAGGCTTTCATATTCAATCCGATAAAATAACACTGCAAAGCTGTGTTTGCATGTGACGCCTGGGCTGGCTTACTCTGAGCTCTTTCATCCTCTCAGATGTTCACCGAGCTGCAGCAGATGCGGCAGCAGCTGCCTGACATGGAGTTCGGCCGCAGGATGGCCGTGGAGAGGGAGCTGGAGAAGGTGGACGGCATTCGGCTGACAAACATCATCTTTGACGAAACCGGACATTTTGTCCTCTACGGGACCATGCTGGGCATCAAAGTCATCAACGTGGAAACCAACAGGTAACCGGAGATGGAAACCATGGTGTGATTGTGGCAATGCTTTCATCCAATAAATGCTGCAGATTCTATTGGAAATCAGCAGAATTTGAGCTTTTACATTACATTACATTACAGGCATTTGGCAGACGCTCTTATCCAGAGCGACGTACAACAAAGTGTATAACCATAACAAGTGTGTTGAAAACACACTTAGAGGGACGTACAGTACCAAGCGCAGGGAACGACCGCGTAGTTTAACTTGGACCCTGTAGGTTAATATAGAATATATTTAATGCAGCTGTTGACTCAAATTGGACTGCCTATAAAATTGCTGATTTCAAAATTAAGCCAAGTTACAACAAACAGACGTAACCATATGTTTTACTCAAACAATAGAAGTGGGACTGAGAAAAAATAATTAAAATAAACCCAATGGAAAATAGTGAAAAATTATGGTACACATGATGCTTAAATGGAAACTCCACGGGAAAAGTTTGAACTCAAAATGCAAAAAAGGTAAATTTAGAATGCTTATCTTTGGTTTCCTTTTTAAAATTGTTTACTTATTTGTTATTCATTTACAAATTTATATCAGAAGACTGAGGCACAAACACAATGGAGCACTGTATAGACAGGTCTGCTAGCACTCTGGCACCATAGTCTCCCTTTTTCCAGTGAACGTTTCCTTTATAAACACTAGCCACCACTCAGACGCTTATCCTTAGCACAATTCACAAACAGCCATTTCAAAAGAATTAATTAAAATGTATCTTCATAGAGCCACCTGAATTGCTTTGAGAACCAATCTGGTGCAACAGAACCCAATGCCATTCATGTATACAACACTGTTTTGTACAGTGTACAATGCATTTTCTATATAGCTTTCTTGAATATGCTTCATTCAGCATATCACGTACAAACACCTTTCCGCCCTATCAAAAAGCATGTAGCATCTTAATACATGTTTAAAAGTTACGTGGAAGAAAAAAGAAACCACATCTCACATTTTCTTGCCCTGATTAATTTTGTGGGCTGCCTGGTCGTCCTGTATGCTTCCCTGTGATCTGACTGGGACAGCTTGATCCGCACCTTTCCTTGAAGCCCCTCAGTCAGTTTTGGGTTTATGGAAGGTCCCCACAGGTGAGAGGATTGTTAGCGCATGTTGAGACGCGTCACTCGTGCCCCCTCTCACAGATGCGTTCGGATCCTGGGAAAGCAAGAGAACATCCGCGTGGTGAAGCTGAGCCTGTTTCAGGGCATCGCCAAAGCCACGCACGCCGCCCCCACCATTGAGATGAAGGCCTCAGACAACCCAGCCCTGCAGGCCGCCGAGCCCGACCCCGTCATCTTCTGCACGGCCTTCAAGAAGAACCGCTTCTACATGGTGAGACGCGTGCTGAAGTTCAACTGAAACGCTGCTGCATTTCCTGCACAGAGAGTAAAATGTGCTTTCCGTTTTGTATACAAAACATAAAATGCACTTTGCATTTCATGGTCAAAATGTTAAATGTGCTTTGGATTTTGTCCACAAAATGTAACATGCATTTTGGATTTTGTCCAAAAATCCATTTTGAATCATTACAATACCATTTTAATATAATTACCATATTAAATAGACACAAAATGCCCATGAAACATCCTTTAATTTTGCATTGCATATACATACTGTAGCAACTCTGTCTGGTCCATTTAAATTTTCTCTCCTGCCCTGCCTGTTACTTGCAGTTCACCAAGAGGGAGCCTGAAGACACAAAGAGTGCTGACTCAGACAGGGACATCTTCAACGAGAAGCCGTCCAAGGAGGAAGTCATGGCGGCCACACAGGCCGAGGGCCCAAAGAGGGTGTCGGACAGCGCCATCATCCACACCACCATGGGAGACATCCATATCAAGCTCTTCCCTGTGGAGTACGTAGTCTGCTGTGAAGCCACACCCATTGACACTAAAGGCTGAAAGGTCATCGTTCTAAAAAAAACAAGCAATATAAGAGGCATTCAAGTATACATTTCTAGTTTTTTTTGTGGTATTGTTAAATGTGATCATTTTTTTGCCCAGACGCATGGCTCATAGTGCAATTATAGGGGTCTTACTCATCGTTTATCTCTCTTCAGATGTCCAAAAACGGTGGAGAACTTCTGTGTTCACAGCAGAAATGGCTATTACAACGGTCACATATTCCACCGTGTCATCAAGGTAAGGTGCGTCTCCCAGAGAGATGCTGCTCAGCGGTGTCCTATCGGGTGCAGTGCATTTGGTGCTGTGTTTGGAGACCCTTGTGGGTTGGGCTAAAGGATACCTGCGTCACCCCCATACAGGGCTTCATGATCCAGACGGGAGACCCCACGGGAACAGGGATGGGCGGAGAAAGCATCTGGGGAGGAGAGTTTGAGGACGAGTTCCACCCTACGCTGAGGCATGACCGGCCCTACACGCTCAGCATGGCCAACGGCGGCCCAGGAACCAACGGCTCCCAGTTCTTCATTACCGTTGTCCCCACTGTAAGAGCAACGTTTTATTCCTTGTGTGTGTGTGTGTGTGTGTGTGTGTGAGCACGAGATTTGTACCTCATAAAAATAATTTGATGTTTTTTCTGAGCAAGAAATGGGAGTAAGTATTTGTACAATTTACTGAAAGGAGGTTCATTACCAGTTTGTAGAATAGAAATCCTGCATAGTATTTCTTTAACAGTTTAACATATTTCTATGTAGCCCTGGCTGGACAACAAGCACACAGTGTTTGGGAGAAGCGCGAAGGGAATGGAAGTCGTCCAGAGGATCTCCAATTTGAAAGTTAATCCAAAAACCGACAAGCCCTACGAAGACATCAGTATCATAAACATCACCATCAAGTGAACAGAAGAAAAGGCTGTTTGGATTTCTTTCTTTTTTCTTTTCTTAAGCGAGTTGAATTGAAATGTACAGTATGCAAATAATGAGCGTAAAGACAGAAATGCCTTTAGATGTAGTCTACATCTGTTATCTTGACTTTTTAACTTCAGTAAAGATTATTTCCTAATATCAGTCTGCTTCCATTTAGGGGAAACCATTAGCAAGCTGTGTGTGTAATGAAACACTTATCATGTTCGTTAGTTATTTAATAGCATAATGTTAATTATGAATGGTATAGAAAAGAAATGAAGTCCACAAGTTACAAATGCTTTAGATGAGCACTGTGCTTTGAGGGGTTTACAGAAGTTATGCTGTTTATGGAATATTATTCACAAATTGACATGGAATATTATTCTGTTTAAGAATGGGAACTAAATTCATACATGCTTTTTAAATAGGTACAAGTACAGAAGTAAACATTACATAGCAATGATGTTGTATAAGGATAGTATCAACTCAAACCGACACTTTGAATTTCTTAGAAAAAGCAAAATGATGGTTTTCAGTACAATACACTCAAAGACCTAATGGTATAAAACAAAAATTGAACAAATTTCTATGAAAAACACTAAAAATTAAAAGTAGGGCTGGGCCTAATGCATCAATCCATTGTATTTCATAAGCTGTCAATGCGCAGAATATAGTATTCTTTAACGGACCCTGAATATTTTGTGCCAGAAAGGCACAAGTGTCACCTTTCATTTTGCCGGAGGATTTCTATTGTTTCATAACTGCAGGTAAGCTTCCCCAGTACCTCCACTCCCACCCCCCACAGAACCTATTTTTGTAGATGTGTGAACCATAAAATTTATTGCCAGTTGCCAGCAGCCAATTAAGAATATTGGTCCACAGATCTGTATCATGAATATTAACTCACTGGTGCAGGGGAAGCACAGATAAATGCAACAGAATAGCATGCTAACTTTATAAAATTATTACACAAATGGATTAGTAAGACGGCTGATCGGTCTGCAGCCACCAAGTCATTACCAAATTCACAGAAATCCCCACATCTGCATATATTTTTAGTTCTAATTTCAAATATAAATGTAATATCAGCTAGTAGTTTAACAGCAGTTTAGTCGGTTTTGTATTGCACTTCAAAATGGATGCTACACCTGCATCAGCAGAGGTTAAAACATACAGTAGGACTGTTGTATCAAAGCCAGTTTTCTGTCACAAATGATTCAATGCATTGATGCACCATGTTTTCGGACCGAGAAAGAAGTTGGTATGAAAACTGCCAGTCCCAGCCCTAAGGAGAAAGTACATAACAGAAGTAGCTGCACGCTATCTAGTCAGGCATGAAGTGCTGAAACAGCAGTTTTTACAGCAGTTGGTCACAGTTCTGCCAGTGACGGGGTCAAACCAAGAGTCACAGGATCTGTAGCATGGCTGTCACTTGTCCATTTGAGCTTCAAATAAATTCTAAGGAGAGACCACCAAACTGCAGGCTAGCACATCCAATGCGCTCAGAACTTAACACACTCCTCAAAACAGGAGGTGGGGGAACAGCTACAAACATTAACTGCTTTACCATCACAGCTACAATTCCTCCAACTCTGATCAAGTATTTTTTTTAAACTTTACTATATACAAAAGTACTAAAACACAAATAATCTCAGTAAACTACATATTTTTGTACCATCCTAGAGCAACACTAATCTGACTAATCTGATCACCTCTTTCTTAGTGGACTGTTTTAAGACTTAAAAGACTGGGGCAGAATTGGAAAGCTTGACCTTATCTGCTAAATTACAAACACGTTACACCCCCCTCTTTCAAGATGGATAATGCACATTAAATCAATTGAATAACTGATTTCAGTTGGGAATTCAGCAAAATGCTTCAGTTTTTTCAATTGTTAAACTGACGATGTGCTTCAGTCAACACAATGGATAGGGCAGCAATGGTCCCCAGGCACTTCTTACAATCTTGACATGCGAGGGTTTTTCTTTTTCTTATTTTGAAAGCAAACAAGACCTCAGAAATGCTGAAAATATCGAAACTGGTGTAGCCCAAGAGTGAGCCACTTCTGATTAGGGTTCATTTACCAGCACATAGCAGGTGCTGCATGGGGCCACGGGGGGAGTGGCTTAAAATCACTGCCAACAGGGGGTGCCAAAATAGCCAAGGCCTGTAATCACCTTTAAAAGCATGTTCAGCTTTAAACGCTTCAACGCCGGATGCAGAATTATGTGCGAAAACCAACAGAGTGTGCTCTGTTTGCGTCTGTTAAAACTGCACTCGTAGAAAAGCATTCTGCTGCGATCATCCGGGGTAGAGGGGGGTACGTTTTACGAGGCTTTTTGAGGAGCTCACCGAAACCGAAAAGGTGTTAAAATGATCAGCAGCCCCATGATGAACACTGAATCAGGCACTGAGTCATGAACTCTGAAGGGGGTTTTCCAATAAGTGTATAACATTAATATTGGCAAACAGCAACTTTAACCTGACATGTAACAAACAAAAACATGCTGAACACCTGCTGTCCTCAGTTATATTATACACACACAACACTGAGGTTATAAACACAGAAACAACCTTAATTGTTAAATTATGCTCTAAAGTTAACCTCTCCACACTCTGTGCAGCAAGGTACAATGGAAATAGTCTCATAGGTGTGTTAGTAAATTCTCAACTATCACTGAGCAGTTTGATTCAATGGAGGGCACATCCCAACACCAGCCTTGTTTATTTGCAAACGCTGCTACTCGAGAAACATGAAGCATCAACGACTTATAGCTGCTGCTGTGTGTTAGGAGATGTTAGTCACGTCACGGGGAGGATGGGTGGCTGGGCGGCTGGGCTGAGGGAGAGGGGTCAAGGGTCACGGGGGCTGGGCTAGAGCAGGATCCAGTGCAGATGAGTCAAAGGGCGGGGCCTCAGGCCACGTCCAGGACGCCTGCGGCCACCAGCTGCCGGGACAGCCAGTCCAGGCCCTCGTGGAGGCCCATTCCGCTGCGGGCGTCGCAGCCCTGGATGTGCCAGCTCCGCCCGCAGCACAGCTTATGAAGGCTCAGCAACTCCGTCATCTCTTCCACAGACACCGCCCCGGGGACGTCCTGCGCGGACACACAGGCAGAAACACACAGGCCTTTAGGGTGACCTTCTCATTCCACTGACTGTAAGAAGGCCTTTAGGGTAACCTTCTCATTCCACTGACTGTAAGAAGGCCTTTAGGGTGACCTTCTCATTCCACTGACTGTAAGAAGGCCTTTAGGGTAACCTTCTCATTCCACTGACTGTAAGAAGGCCTTTAGGGTAACCTTCTCATTCCACTGACTGTACGAAAGCACAGCGCTGTAGCCTCTTCATTTCCCTTGCTTAAATGCAAGACTTCTGCTGTATTTCATACATTTTGTGTGCATTTTCGTTATATACATACACGTCAGCAAAACTTCTTTGTAGTTACTTAAAAAATCATTTTAAATGTATAAAAAGGTTTAGAAATAACAATTTTTTAACATGCGAGACCTAATACTCATATTTCTTTCCAAGTGAAACTTATTTTTACCTGTTTGTTGGCAAAAATAAGTAACAGTGCATCTCTAAGCTCCTTTTCTGTCAGCAGTTTAGCCAGCTCACTGTGAGACTCCATCAGTCTGTCTCTGTGACAGCTGTCAATAACAAACACCACCGCTATGGAAACACAGGAGAAATAATGGCACCATTAGCAAAATACTCCCACTTTCAAAATGCCATGTACATGCAAAAACTGGATAGCAAAGCTTCTTTGAGGTGAACTTAAGGGTAGAAATATGATTCTCATATTACAAACGTAAGCTAAATGTCCTTAATTCGCAAAACTGGAACAAGCACAACAAAATCAGTCGTTTCCTGTGCTGCTTGGGAAAACCTGCTGAGTACTCAGAACATTTTGCCTGAAATGAAGCTTTCCTTGAATCTAACTTCCTTTGGCCTTGCCTACTTTTTCACTTCAGTATCATCATCACTAACAATAGCTTAAAACATACATTCTGCTACACACAAAAACAGGGAAATGATAAAAAGGGTGGATACCTTGCGTGTTTAAATAGTAGTGTTTCCACAGTGGGCGGAGCTTGTGTTTACCACCCACATCCCAGATAGTGAACTTCAGATTTTTGTACTCCACTGTCTCCACATTGAAACCTGGAAAGTAAACAGTGTTCCGCTTTGTATAAATTCAACAGGCCTGAACACCGCTTTCAGATTTTAATACGTGTGGTTCCACTTCCATAACTTACGTAACAGTTCACTGTGTAAACACCGACACAGTACAATACCCATATTTTTATTTTTCTGCCTGTGCTGCTCCGGTAATATGGCTTCAGCACTGTACCGTGTTAACCCCTTGCTTTGCACAAGGGCACATGTGGCAGGACTGAGATAACACAGCAGCTGCATTGCCTTACATACAGCAACACAGAGCAGCAGGAGGTGAGATTACCTATTGTGGGGATGGGCTGCATGAACTCATCCTGTTTCAGCTTAAACAGAATGGTGGTTTTCCCAGCACCATCCAGGCCCAGAGTCACCACGCGGATCTCCATCTTTGGACCGATGTGGACTCTGTTATCCTGAAACATGAATATAGATACAGGAAGTTAATTTAATGGGACTCCATTGAAGGGTTGGCTTGATACTGGTACTCAGTGAAAAGTTCAGCAGTGCCAGATAAGAAAACTAAGGGCTACCTGACACTAACCCCCTTTGTCATTAATCCATAACACGCCATAAACTGGTTTTAAAAAAAGAGGGATGTTTTTCCACTAAAAATTTGATTCATTTATATTCGTTTATCACAGTTTCTGGACAATTATTCATAGTACTACAGCTTTAAGTGCGACTGGAGGTCTGGGCATGCTCAGTGCGGAGGATACGTGCTGTTGCTCTGTCCCTCCAGGAGGGGCGCTGTAAGCGTACCTTTGTGAAGGTGACGGGGATGCCGGCGTCCAGCTGAATGTGGTCGGCCAGCTCTGTGAACTGCTGCTGCTGTTTCTGCAGGGTTTCCAGCAGCCTGGTGATCTCCTGCTTCGCCAGCACAACCCTGCAGTCGTCCTGTGGGGAGAGCCACAGCCCCCATCACTCATCACACAGATTTACCTCCACGTTAGCGCATGAGTCGGCAAGGGCGTACTAACGAGGATGCCCATCTTCACAAGGAGAATTTCTGCATCCTACACAAATTGACAGTCCACTTTTAATGTGGGTAATTTTGGCTATTTGATTTTGCATAGTAGTAGATTTTTAATCTCCTAACACTCAAATCTCAAAAACACAGCTTTTCAAATGATTTACTTGTATTTTACTTTTATAAGCTGTGACATTTCTATCAGCAGAAAATGTAAAATGAGTCACAAGGCAACCTTGCACTGCATCTGCAGTGATGGTTTTACACATCCCCAGTTAAGCAGTTTTTTTAAAATGACCTTTTGATTAATAATTAAATTACTCATGCCTGGAAAACCTCTCTACCACAACAGACTTAACAGCTGAACAGCAGGTTCCGAATGGCTGACATTTTTATAGTCCTGTCTATGAGACAGTCCATCAGGCTGCAGCTCTACCCTTCTCCTTCTGAATGGGCTACCAGCCATCGTCCATACAGACGTACGCCTGCCATTTTGGCTCTACCTGCTGCAGTGTCTTCTCGCAGTGCAGGCAGGCAGTGGAGACCTGTGACAGCAGGATGGTCATGTCCTCCTGCTGCTGCCTGAGCCAGATGAGCCTCTCCCTGACGTGGGCGTCCACCACGCTCAGGGCCATCTCCTCCTGGCGGCACAGCGTCTCGTGGAGGTCCGCGAAGTAGGCCCGCACGCAGGAACGGGCGCTCTCCGCCGTGCCGGGGACCTGAGGGATCGCACCAATCACTCGGCCGTGATTAATTACGGCGGAAATGTGCGCAAAACATCCACCAAACACCCTCCCTGCAAATGACAGATCTGCCGATCTGACGGCCTCAATCAATGCTATCCACTTGTGATCAAGGTCTTTGTGATTTAGTCAAAGCTGGCTATTTTCCTCATCTCCCTGAGTCTTCGATGTTTTACACATTGGGTGATGTACAGAAGTGTGATCATAAATAACAACCTAGAGGCAAGAAAAGCCTGGTGTACATGAGGGAATTGAGAAATGAATTTAAATTAAAATCAAGAGGGCAGAGACTGTGCAACAGAGTTCTGACTCTCGCAGCCCAAATACTAACCCCCACACCAGGGGTTCACCAGGGCACTTGTTGTACTTTGATCAAATCTGCGACCCGTTCTGATTTTCTCCTGTCTGAATAAAGTGAAAAACATACAGCCTGCCCCATCTCCATTTAAAATAAGAGCATGAACAAGGGAGGGAATAAAGGGAAGTACTTCCTTCTGCTAGCAATGGGCTAAAAAATGGCTGAACATGTAAACTCAAATTCAGTCCTTTTCTGAAGTGTGCTGGCCCACCAGCTCAGTCAGGAGAATGATTCATACCATGAGCTAAAGCCATACTGATAACAATAAGTAAAGTACTAATAAGACACACAAATCATTAAATGCATGATTGTATATATGATGCATGGTACACATTTTTGTCAGTAATGGAAATATTATATTGTACTACAATAATCACCAATATGGACTGATCCATTTAGCCTGAGATATTCCAAGTGCAATTCAACCTCTAAATCAGGGCTGCCCAAGCCTGTTCCTGGAGATTTATCGTTCTGTAGGTTTTCATTTCAAACCCTGCTCTGAGCATTAAATAAGGAGAATAAGAAGACCCATGATTAGCATGGGTCTTGAGTGTAAAGTTTTGTATCCGTTGTGGGACAGACAGTTGTTTAACATTCCCAGGTGATTAACGGAGAGCACGCTCGTACATGTTCAGTGTGGGCCATGCCGATGCTGTCCTCCACTATCTGCTCTCCGCCCTCAATCTGCTGCACGATGCCCACCAGCTTCCTGGAGTACTCGGACACTTCCTCCGTGAACGTGCGGATGCAGTGCGCCATGTCCAGGATGGAAGCCCGGATTTGGTTGGCCTCCGCCTCAAGCACTGCATGCTGGGAAAGAATCAATTCGAACAGGCTCAGAATCGGCAACATGAAATGCGAAGACACTGTGAACAAGAGGTGCTCACCCTGTTTGGTGAGAAAGTTGCGACATGTGACATGACCAATCAATAAAAACACACAAGTGCGCACTGGGGGCAAATATACGCATCTTACCTGGACACACACATCGAGTACAACCCCCTGAACAACAAAAAAGTGTGCGGGGAGGGATTACAGGCAGCGCTGGTACCTTGTGTCCCTGGTGCTTGCCGTACTCCTTGCACACGCAGCACATGAGCGGGCCGGGCTGGCAGGCGTCCTCCAGACAGACGAACTCGATGGCGTGCACCTGGTGCTGGGAGCACAGGGTCTTCTCGTGGGGCTTGTCCGCGAGCGGCACGCGGCGGTGCTTGGCCAGCGTGCGGGTGGAGTGGGTGAGCTGGGAGCACTCCGAGCACAGGTGGGTGGCGCACACGGTGCAGTACATGGAGGCCGTGTGGCTCTCGTCCTCGTCGCAGCGGATGATGCACTGCAGAGACAAACGACGGTAAGGCGCCGCCTGTGGGCAAGAGGCGGTCTGCGGTTCCAACAATTTACAAAAGGCTTTAAGGTCTGTTGATTATGGGCTTTTCAATGGCTTGCAAACTCCAGAGGATGCATCGCTGAAATAAATACAGCCACGAAAGATGCAAGGGGACTAAAGGTAACGGCATTTACACTTTATGTTTTACAAGTAGATCTGCACTCAGATCCAGATTAGAGCACGGCACATTTGCAGCGCTGGTCAGTACCTCTCCCGCCCCTCCGAGGGCGTCCTCCATCATGCCTGACTGGTTAGACGCCCCATGCTGCAGCCTCTCCAGCAGTTCCAGCAAAGCAAAGTTCTTCTTCAGCCCCCACACCCCAGAGTCCCCTAAGAAACGGAGGACACTCAAATGAGTGGATACTTTAGGAAGCGAAGGAAGACAATGGCTGTTTCACATGAAAGAGCCAAGTTTTTTTTATCATTCCTGCAATTCACATAAAGTGGGGCACTACTTGCCCCAGATGCTTGAGGCTGTTTTCTTAATGGCCTGCCAGTTGTTAACCACCATTATTACATAACAAGAACATATAATTGCAGCTTTAAATTAATGAAACTTTGAAGAAGCTTTAAATTGGTCTAAGAACAAATCCAAGAAAGCATTAAGCTGGATGCACCAAGGCAATTAAGTATTGTTGTTTCATTTTCTCAGAAATCTAATGTAACTTTTTAAAAAGAAATTCGTCAGCTACTCATGCTGAGAATGCTTTGTTGCCTCTTTTTATTCACATTACTAATGGTGTTGTACTGAATTTGGAAATTTACAATTTCTTAATTACTGTAACGGCTCTAAAAGAAAAGTATTACTCCCCAACTGTTGGACCTGAAACAATAGCCTAAATTCAATCAACAATTGTCCTCAACTTTGATTTACAAGTAGCTTAACTGCAAGCGTTAGGCTACACTTTCATTTCCAAAGACAATTTGGCCAGTTCTTTTTTCCTGACTGCTGAACTTGCCAAACTGTTTGTGAAGGAAAAATAACTTGCTTTTAATTGTTATTCAAAAGTAAATATTGACTGAATCCCAGCATATGTCTTTTTATGTAAGTTAATTTACAGCACTGCAATTGTCTTGCTGACCAACAATACCGAAGTTAAGCTTACAAAAATAAAATGATAGGGATGACATGCACAGTAAAAAGTGTTGACTGCTAGGAGCCCAAAGTGGGGTCCACACAAAGGGCCAATATTTTAGCATTAGGCAATACCCTCTCAACCTAAGTCACCCCCCTGTGGGTTACACATGAACCAAGCCACAGGCCCACATAAGTAACTTCAGCTATGAACTTTACATAGACACATAGTGCACAATCATAGCTCTTAAACAAATATTCACTGAAGTGCCTGGCTTTTTGCCTTTAGAGCCTAGAATTATTTTATTCACCAAAATGCGCAAAACCCCAAAAAAAACCTTTGTACAATTACCAGATAACACTCTGCATCGTGGCCTGGCATGTACAGTATAATAACCTCTGGAGTGACCACTGGAGTGGTATTAAATAAAATTATTTTATTGATTAATTAAAAACTTGACTTGCTATGATTTATCTTTGTCTTATTCACTTTTAAGAAATGATTTGGCCTCACTTTTGGAAAAAGAACATCCCCTAAAGTTGATATTGTTTGCTTACTACAGAGAACAATAAAATGTTCTGCAATACAAGTAACAAGTCCACGTTCACACAGGTCTGACAATCCCAACACCTCAGAACTACTAGACTGCCAACTCACTAAAACAGTGTGTCACACTGTATCTTTGCAGATTTTAACTACTGTTTCCATTAATAACATGAATTAATTTATCCAAGGCAAATATCCATAAATATGGGCATTACTAAAATTTGAATTGTTTTCAACAAAATTGTACAAGTCAGAAAAAACCACACAACAAAACATACAACAAAATAACAGAATCAAACCACAGCACTCAACTCATTCCTTCACAATGTGTGCTCAAATGCTTCAGTTTCCTCAAAATCTTTTCCCTCAAATTTCTGTATTTTTATTTTTTAGCATTAGCCTAGTTTCTCTTGGTATTTTCACTGAGCTGAAATTCTGAGCCGCTTCCCAATCTAGAAAGCATTTGGGACTAATGGTAAAATGGAGTAGAAGATACATCAGGTTAAACAGCAGTGCCCTGACTGAACCCATCATATCAGCTCAACATTCAGTATAAAAGATTCAGCACAATCTAGTTCCAAACAAAATAACAGGAAGGGGGAAACAGAGCTACAGTCTATAAATACACATGATAATAAGGCTGCCTTTGACAACAGAGGGTGCCATTGTATTGAGTACAGGTGGACTTATGCATAATGTAATACGTGTGGTATTGGTTTTAAAGTCACAGTACCTCTTGGGTCTGCACACTGATTCTCTGCCATGTCATGCAAACAATAGCTCCGTTTCAATGTTATGACCTGGCATCACCCATGATGATTGTATGTTTTCATTATGCCGTATCTCTTTCACTCACTCTTTTGCTTGCTCACTCACTCTCTCACTCGATCGCTCGCTCAATCTCTCACTCGCTCTCACACTGAAGTACAGAGGAGGAGGTTCATCTCTGAAGGAACAGCAGACGACCACAAAACCAAACCGGAAATGGCTCAAACAGGCGGTGCGCTACTGACCGAGTTCAGTGACCTGTCTGTCGAAGGGGCAGCGCACAGCCCTGCCATGCAGGGGCAGGCGGGTGAGACAATCGTGGCACACAGTGTGACCACAGAGCAGCAGACGGGGAACCTTATCCCCTTGTAGGGAAAAGACATCTTCACACACTCCACACTCCAACACCTGGAAAAAAAAAAAGCATTAAGCTCAGAACATCTTGCGAACTCTTATGCAGAATGCAATGTGTGGTTGACTACTCAGTGGAAATGATACTTTAAAGACATTTCCTTAATGTCCCAGTGCAGGCTGGGTAGTCCTACAGCCCTGATTACAGCACCCACAAGGGGAGGGAGGGATTCGGTTGGCAGGATTTAGACAGTTTCAGCATGAAATAACAGCTTAGGAAAAAATGGTGACAATACATGGCTTCAAACTGGATTATGCCATTAATCTGACCACTCTGTAATCCACGGTATTTGTTGGGGCAATGTGCCTGGTTTACAATTACAGTTTGTTAACTGTACAATTACAGTTTGTCAAAAATATGTCTATTTCAAAGAAAACTGAAATTGGCTTTCCTCAAAATCATTGACATTGGTAACTGCTTTGTTCTAAAATTTGAATTTCCTTTAAAAATACATTTGTTATTGTTAAATTATTTAAAAAAATCTATTTTCAATGTTTTCTCTATCAGTTATTGCTTCCCTCTGTATCTCTGTATATCACCCTTCTAAAAAAAAAACGTCTGCCTCCTAAACTGAACACACAAATGTGTCTGTAATGTTGTTCTAGTGCCTTTTGTACAGTGGCTGGCCGGTCAATTTGCATGGTAATTGAATTATCTAGCAATCTGTTTGATCCCATATCTGCTAGCAGCTACTACGAGACTAACTGCAATTATCACGGAAGGAACTTTTCTCCAGATTACTTACTGTCAATGATTTATTGTTATTTTTACTTGACCCCAAAAATGTATGAACTACACCCTAGTTTCATGTTACTAGCCAACGGAGCAGTACCATTTATCTGTAGCACAATGTTCATTAACGAAGCCAGTTATAACACCTCAGCTAAGACTCACACAGCAGAAAATTTTAGCTAGTTGCCTAAACAGCTAGCTGTAGTACTTTGATAACTCGGTAACGTCAGTTAATTTGCGAGCTAACGTGTAACGTTATAGTGCGTGATCAGCTGACATTATCTCGGCTAGCTATCGCTAGGCTATCTTAACACAGCAATTGAGAGAACGTCTACATTTTGCAGACAATGTATCTCTAAGTATAATGTTGCATTATTATATTTATATTGTCACCATCTATATTTTGCGTAAGTTCAACCGATTTGTGTGCACTAAGCGGCATGGAAATTTCCAGTCTGCACAAAAACCGGTCTCTCATCGGCACCACGGCATCACAGACAGTTACACATTCTAGCAGCACGACTAATTTACTGTATTCAGCTGTTTCATTTGTAATTGAAAAATGCAATCGTGGATTTAAAGAATCTGTGGACGAAGAATGCGTCGTAGATATGCGTGCGGTTATTAAACATACTGCGAACCGTGGCAAAGGCCAAGGGCTGTCAGGACCGCATCAAAACGACGCCCCGCCAGCTACAGCATCCAAGCCACGAATACATCTAATCGTCGCGTAAACTGCTCTCACTTGCTGTTCACTCACAACTTTTGCTTTGAGCATTGCAGTCACGCAACTGTTCTCCAGTTTCCCATTCTTTTTCACCCACCTTCACCGTATTCCCAGCAGTAGCTCTGCCGTGGCGACCACAAACCTCCATCGCTGCAGCGGTCCCCTGCTTGTTTACACCCGCAGCAGCGGCCATCCTCGGGTACTACCACTGAAACCTCTGCCGGGTTAATATAATTTGACGTAATCTGTGATTGTATAGGTGTATCTACATAACCCCATAGTTGATATAATTTTGGCATGTAGGTAAATTAATTATGCTCAGTGCGATCTGATACACAAGTAAAACTGTAAAACAAACAATGACATGATCGACTAAGAATGCCGCAATTTAAACAGCGATATCTCCCCCCTACATGGAAGATTCTGTCAGCTGTTTCCGTCAGTTTAGACCGAGGAATGCCAAATGCGACTGCGCCGAAGACAGTTTAGCAGGAAATTATATTTTCATCCTTTGTATTCTGATTGGAGAAAACTGAACCATACCCCGAAAAGTCAGACGCATAACGGCAGATAAAAATGTATTTGATACAGTCTATGGGCAGAATGCAGAGATCTACTCAAACGTGCCAAGCTGATTAGAACTAATTTTATTTGAATTTAAACTAACATTTGAGCTGTGCTGGCTCTAGCGTGCGAGTTTCATAGTTCATTTGACAGCGACCTACACCTGACTCCCTGAAACCATTATTGCAAAAAGGCTGGAATTTGACTGAAGTTATTTGTCTTCTTTTCGAAGAACACCTCTGTATTCCCTTTTCTGTTTGAAAGCAATGAAAGCATTACTTCCCAAGTGTTTTTGTTTTAATATAACTTTAGAGGCGAATTTACAGTCAATGCAGGTATGGTCCATTTTATCCGTTGCATGACTGGTCACTTTATGTGCATCCAGGGTAGGCTATTCCCACAATTTATGTTTTGAAATGAGCTGCAGCTACATAGTGAGGGATATAATAGTATAGTTGCAGTGCATAAACCACTCATTACAAAGACAAATACACATTTGAGACTTCAGTGGTGCGAAAACCATATGCACTGGTCAACAAAGATGTGGAAAAAAGCAATATGGTAAGATGACCATCCTTCACCATATCCTCGACGAGTGGGCGAGTGTATGTGTGGTGTATACCACGAGAACAGTACAGGCCTGAATGCTTGACAACTATGAGGGGGTCTGGTCGCTCTGTTATGCTGTGGGCGCATTTTCCTGCAATGGTTTGGGTCCACTTGTCCCCTTTGATACAAATGTCAATACAAATGTCAATATAAAGTTATTCTGAGTGATCAGCTTTACCCTAACATTATTCCCCCATCGACAGGGCTCAAGGGGTCACTGAATGGTTTGATGAGTATGAAAATGATGTGAATCATATGCTATGGCCTTTGCAGTCACCAGATCACAACCCAATTGAACACACATATGGGAGATTTTGGACAGAACTGTTTGACAACGCTGTCCACCACCATCATCAAAACACCGAATGAGGGAATATCATTTGGAGGAATGGTGTTCCATCCCTCCAGCAGAGTTCCAGAGACTTAAAAATGTGTGCCAAGGTCCATTGAAGCTGCTCTGGTGGCTCATGGTGGCCAAACACCTTACTAAGTGACTTTATGTTGGTTTTTCCTTTCATTTGTCACCCATCTGTATGTATTTGTAGCATAATTAAGAGATGTGATTGAGTATGTCTGCCGTAGAAAGTAATTTCACCCACATAATTTACTTGATTATGGACTGTGGTCATTCTTCTCCTATTTATGCATTTTACCAGCACTGATGGAAGCAACTATCTGAAAGCTGTGCCACTGTGTACTTGGCCCCTCATCCAATAATAAAGAGAAAATGTAAATTAATTTAGACAATTTTGGCAGATTTCCAAGCACAGAAATTCTACCTGCAAGAAAAATATAATTCACTATTATATTACTCAAAATACGGAAACGATTCTATAATCACTTACATGCTTAGACATTTTCCTGCGTAAATGAGAAAAGCTTTTCTTTTTTGTCGTCGAGCGTTCAACCTGTACACTCCTGTCCAGCAGCTGGCGGTACTGCACCTTCAATACCTTCGTATACCGACATACCCAGACATGACCCTTAAAACGAGAATCGAGAGTTATGTCCCTTTCCATGCTCCGTACTCAGCTGATAATGCGGGTGAAAGTTCAAATTAATTTATGAAAAAATGGATGTCAATCAGGCGAAACAAGAGCAGCTACTCGCTTTAAAAGGTATTTTGTTTGCATCACATTGTTTATTAAATAGACAAGCGAGTAACTGAACTTAAATGGTAGCTAACGTTAGCTAGGTATGTCGAGCGTTATGGTTGCCTCGCTAGCTCAGGCGCATCATTGAGTTTTTGACTGGTGGGTAATTTAGCGAATGTAAACACATCGCTACGATGTTGCAACATCAGTAAAGCTGCGTTATTAAACTTGTAATTACAACATGTCGCTTGTTAGTCAACTAATGTTTCAGAATGTCATATTGGAAAGGCGTAGTAGCTAAGTGCTGATGACAGTACAAGACCGGATCGCGTTAGGTAGCTGGCTAGCAAGGCTAGCTGTAATGGCAATTTGACAGCCTAGAGATTTGGTCGTGCAGTAACTTACTGTCACGGTGTGGATGTCTGAAATGTTGTTAAGCCTAAGCTAACACGCTTCAGCTAGTGGCTAAGGGGGATTTATAGCTTAAACCAAAGGCCACAGGCATGAATTTGTTATTTTGCATTACCAGCCTGCATCATGACATTAATCATTGACACAAAAGGCTGGATTTGTCTTAGAACGTCAACTAGATGGCTGGAAAGGGAATGCGCAGCAGTTCAGTCATTAATTTTCCATAACTTGACTATATAACTGTATCGGTAATCGCTTGTTTGACAGGCTGGCTATATCCACATAAGTAGAGGATATAATTTAATTCGGCCATCTAACCTGCCTTAGTGCAATCATTGTTTCCCCACTAAACAGCCTATTTTGAGTTGAATATAAGTAGTCATTTTTGTTTGCTAGCTGCAGCAGTGCTCTAGAGGGTCTCCTCTGCTTAGCTTGTTAAAATGACAAAATTAGCAGGCGACACAAGAATTAGGCCTACATGTCAACATACTGGTTAACAGAATGTAGCAGAGGTGAACGTCGTGCACTTGCAAGAGCCACACGATTGAGCCGTCTGGATTTGGCATGGCCATCATTCAAATGAGACCCATGAGGTCCGTGCCATTTGATTTAATAACTTCGAAGTTGGTTTGCTACTTCATTGAGGTGTTAATGTGTGAAAGAATATTCAAAAGTGTCAGCGTTTAGTGATTCGGATGTTAAAACAGTTGCCAGCAACAAGGAATGTCGAAAACAGGAACTGTTAGTGTTGTCAGAAGAGTTCTAAGGTTCTTCAAAAAAGGGGTAAATTAAAATATGCATGAATGAAAGTATGGGTTTAGTTGATGAAGCTCATCTAACTATATGGTTCAAAGATGCGTTTAATGTCTAGGTGGCGGCCAGAATACGAACCTCAGTTCTAGATACTAAACTTGACTCTTCCAAACCTCTGCTGTCCTAGGTGCCAAACAGTCACTCCAATAGCTAGTATGACTGACACATGACTGTGTAACACTTTATATGTGAAAATTATTTTAAAATAGCAAATGTCATCAAGATGTATAGCCCAGAAATAACTTTAATACCAAAAGAATAAAACCTGTCACAGTAGTATGCTGTACTGTGTATGTTAAATGGTATCATATATAGCCTTGATATTTGCAGACAGTCATTCAATCCTAAGGTAATTGTAAACATGATTTTGACAGCATGGAGGGATTTTAGAATTTATTTATTAGGCTTGGACATCTCTTGTTTTTCAGTGAAGACTAATATAGCTAGAAAGAAACTTAACTATGGCCTGCCAATCTCTGAAACTCCTGGTCCAAATCATAAGAATTTTGACTAACAATTTTATTCTGTGATACATCTGCTTCATAAAGTATGATATTTGTAAATTCAATGACATAATAATAATAATACAGTTTTGTAAGGTATGGTAAATGTAAACAAAATAAGAGTTGTTGGGGTCATATTAAGTCACAAACTTTTACAGGGCTTTCATTGAGAATATCCTCTCATTCTCATTCACATGCTGGTATCAATCCTTTCGGTCAAAAACATAAATGGCGTCTGATCCATCCTTAATACCTCCCCTAAAATAATTGACACGTTCCCCAGATCTCTATCATCGTTCGACAACCAACAGACAATAAACATAGCTCACAACATCATGGACGATTATACACATGCTTGTCATTCATAGTTTGAACTGTTGGCCATCTTCTACACTGCCCTAGATGCTCCACCAACAGACTGAAAAAGCATTCATTCATTGTGCCATCCACTTTATTAATTAATTATTCAAGAACTGACAAGGAATGAACACTTAATGATCTCCATTTCATTGATTTATTTATGTCTGTCTGTTATGTGTCAACTGTTACACATTGTGCATTGCTGATTTGCCCTGTATGAAATTGCCCCAAGGGGATAAAAACAGTAATATTTTATTCTATTGTAGAGATGGGTAAGGTGTATATATATATATTAAAAATGAAGGGATTCTGAGGAACAGGCCCAACAGCCTAGTCCATTTTCCATGGAGTGACTCTGATCAGATTTTTCAGAGAACTGTCTAGCTGGCCTTTTCATTCCGAGCTGAGTGAAAGTGAAATGGTCAGCTGCTCTCCAAAACCCATCTGACCGGTCACGGAAACCATGTCATGGCTTTTGACTGCTGCATTGACCCCAGCTTGTAAATCCTCCGTCTCGTTTGCCTCCTGCAGTGATGCGGCTGACGAAACCGACGCTCTTCACAAACATGCCGGTGACATGCGAGGACAGAGACCTTCCAGGTAATCACCATAATTTATGGGGGCAAACGGAATTTCACCGGTGCCGGAGGACAACGGTCTGCCAGTGGTATCCTACATCAGAGCATCTGCTTCTCTTGATTCCATTGTTTGAATTGGCAATTAAGTGCCGAGGGCGAATGCAAACTTGCAGGCGCTGTTCAGAGTAGATTTCTCAGGTCCACCTTGGCTTGTTAAGTGCTGAGTGATCATGTGAAGATTTACACAGCAGCTTGGATGAAGTACATAAAAGAGTGTCAAGTTGACTTGGCAACCCTACTAGAAATAAGAGTGCATGCATCATGGCAACAGTGTAAGTAAGGGGCCTTAGTGTTGTATGAACATTTAATGTTTGCAAATAGTGTACAAATATGTAAGTGTGGTTTAAGTGACTCTGCACTTCCCGATAAATATGTCACTATCAACACAATACATAAACCTATTTGCCAATGCGTTTGTGATAAAGCTGTATCAGTTTCAGCCTCTTTAAGCAGAAGGTGATTTACTGGGCAGCTCTGGAAGGACACAGGGCCCAAATTTAGCATCTGAGTTTCTGACATAGATTTATAGTGTTTGTTTTCCCTTGTACTGAAATCCAGCTTGCTGTAACGTGATCATAGAACTGGTAATTGGAACTCACAGAGATCATACATCATGACATGACATTTCTGGGTAGGGTCGCTACTCGCTGGCTATTTATATTATTGGGGAGGAATGGGATGAATACATATTTCATGTGAAATTGAGACACAGTTCTAAGAATATGATAGTCAGTGGAGAAAACATATGCGTGTATTTTGTGCCGCACTTCAAACACATTTCCTGTTTTATTTTTTGTAAACAACATATCATTCAAATTTAGGTGACATACTCGACATGTGCCTAGTCTGTGGGTGCTTGTTAAAGTCAAGTCTTTTGAGTGAACAATGAAAAACAAAAAGTCTTGCCAAACTTTATATGCAAAGAAATATAAAGATGTAAAAATATTTTATAGCAGCATGGAGCCTCATACAGATACTGTCATCAGAAGATAAATGTATTTCAGCCTGAGATTTTGCTCCACAGTCTGAATATTGATATTGATCCCAGGCGATTATCATTGTCCCAGGTTTTGGACAGTGTCCAAAAATATTTCTGGGTAGAATCAGGGAGCATGCCCATCAAGATCCACCAGCTACAAAATCAGCAAATGTGTGATCTTGGGTCAGCTGTGCCAGCATAGGTAAATGTGTCATCTTGGGTCAGCTTTTCCCATTCCAGTACACATGGATTGGTTATGTAGAATATGTGGAAATGCTGGTCTTGTAACCAGATGGCCAAAGTGTCAAGTTCCTGACAGAACGGTGTGCATCATTGGGGTTCAAAGGGGGCCATATTGTCAACACCTTGTATATATTTACTCAATGCTCATATAAGCTAATCATTCATTTATATCATTCAGTGTTTTGTGTGTGTGTGAATGTGAGTATGCACCTGTCTGCCTGCTTTTGCATGCCTTAATATGGTAATATGCAATTTACATCACTCAATGTGCTCCCTTTAAAATGTCTTTACAGGCTAAACTGACAAATGTGTCAATTGTTCTGTTCTGTTTTATTAATACTGGGCAGCTTGTGCCTTACAGTCTCTTTCCACACATGTTCACAGGTGACCTGTTTGGTCGACTCATGAAGGAAGACCCCTCCACCATTAAGGGAGCAGAGACCTTGACACTTGGAGAGATGCTCACGCTTCCTCAGAATTTTGGGTACAGCAGGGTTATCTGACTACCTGTGCGTGGGGGCTGTAGGTTTCAGTAACAGCTTGAGAAAGGCCACCAGGCATTGCTTCTTCCTCGTGTGAGATCTCATCTCTGAACTCAGAAGAGCTTAGCCTCGTTTAGCTGGACCTGGGTGGTCCTGGCTTTGGAGAAATCATTCTTGTTCGATAAATCATTCTTGTCATTCTTATTGTGGTGATGATGATTTTTATTTGTAGGATAGAAGTAGTACAGGTGCGTTCTCCACTTCTCCGCGCTGATTCTCCAGTCTTTTCCACTCCGATTCCCGTTCCCCTTCCTCTCCTGTATTAACCTGCCCTCCCCCCACCACCCGAATAATATTTTTTTTAAAACCCTCACTACCGTTCCTTCCATATGTTGGTTATAGTGACAATGGAGTACATATCGCCAGTATGTTATGGCCTGACGCTCATTAATTGCTACGTGACATGTTTGTGATTTATAAATCGAGGCCTTTTCTTTGTGCACCAATTGTAAAAGAGAATCAGATAATTGCCTATAATTTAATATGAATGTAAATTTAGATGTTGTAGTAATATTTCATTCATTGGGCAATGTTGCTTTTGATCTGTTTGCGACTGTGTTCATGTGTTCCCTCTCCTGTGCATAGTAACATCTTCCTGGGTGAGACCTTTTCCAGTTACATCAGCGTACACAACGACAGCCCCCAGGTGGTCAAGGACATATTGGTGAAGGTAAAGAGAGTGCTGGAAACTGTTGCACTCGTGCCTGTAAAAGCACACAACTCTTCTTCCTTAAAGAGAGGCTCCGGTCGGATTCCGGAGTTTGTAATGTCGGCCCGGCAGCCGATGATGTGGCCAGAGCTCTGAGCCACAGCAGCGTGCGAGTGGGCCAGATGGCACACACATCTTTAAAGAGAAATATTTTCAGGACACTTGAATTCTCACTGTACAAACAAGACGTCTGCGCACTCCTATCCTCTACACCTACAGGCCATTTTCACAGGAATCAAAGAAATGGCATTTCAGTCCGTTGCAGTTCATTTTACCTTCAGTCAATCAGACTGTCAGTCAGTGAGTCACCTTTTTGTGATGTACTGCACCATTTGTCAACAGGATGAAAATGATTGACTGACCCCTTAAAAGGTGATCAAGCGGAACTTCAAAAAAGTGTGTGAATCACAAAGAATAGCATATTTATACTTTAAACACAAACAGTTGTGAAAATCTGTGAATGCTGCAACTTTCCTTCTGCCATTCAGTTGCCTGGCTTGGATTGTTTTTTGACTCATGGCATGGAAAATTGTTCCCTACCACCCTGAACTCCTGTGTGGATCACAACAACACTGTGCCAGCTCAGAGCTTTAGTTCAGTCTAATCCACAGTACGGGGTTTGGTTCAGGTCTAACTGCTTTTTATAAGGAGCCTTCCCTATCACCAAGGCAACACTGTGTGCATATTATGTGTATGTATCTAATGCCTAATTGTCCTTTTTAATGGTACAGATATAACATAGTGGCTTTGTTGTGCTGTCTTGCAGGCAGACCTGCAGACCAGCTCTCAGCGTTTGAACCTGTCCGCGTCCAATTCAGCTGTCGCAGAGCTAAAACCAGAGTGCTGCATCGACGATGTCATTCACCATGAAGTGAAGGAGATCGGAACCCACATGTGAGTCCTTTTTGCTAACAGTGCGCCCTTGTTCACTGGCTTAGTGTTGGCACTTATCCGGAGTGATACAAGTCTATGTGCTGTGTATTCTGTCTCAACAAAAAATGTTTTGTGTTTTTATTGTCAGTTTTGTGTGTTCGGCTTCAAATCCGCAACCTGCTGGATCATTGCTCTGAATCTTATTCCAGACTCCTTGTGCATGTTTCAGTCCTATGAAACTGGACACATCATTGTGAAAAATACTCTGTGACACCACCTAGCATATTGGATGTAGAGAGGCATAATGGCTGAACTTTGTGTGTGTGTATGTTATTTAGCTTGGTCTGTGCAGTCAGTTACACCACTCAGACCGGGGAGAAGCTGTACTTCAGAAAATTCTTCAAATTTCAGGTGAGCCTGAAACTATTGTGTCCTTATCCTTAGTCGCTATCTTGTGGCACAGCCTCCGGGTGACTCGCGCTGTAAAGACACTCGTTCCGCAGCAAATGCGCAAGCCCTGCGACTGGGTGTTTGAGTCTCAGTCGCACCATTGCTGGCTATGGCTGGAGGTCTGCATTGGCACGCCAGCAATTAGCTCAGCCTCACCGGGGAATGATAGGGGGTGAGCTAGCTAGTTCCATTGGTCTCATTGCTCTGTAGCGGCCACTCCTGGTTAGACCAGGTACCTGCAGACTCACAAACCAAGAATATGCAGACCTCATTATCCTCTGACTGCATGGGCAGTATATGATTGGTGGTGCAGCATCTGCAATTTGGAAAATAGCAAGTATAGGCATCATGTGAATCGGAGGAGTCATGTGTCTGCCATCTCCTCCTGAAGTTGGCAAAAAGTGTTGCTGGTGGGAGATCAACAAGTTCAGTTGAGTTTGGGGTTGGGGGGAAAATGGGATAAAAATTGGGGATAAAAAAAATAGTAACTAATCCATGTCAATAAAAGCAGGCAGGAACATTCTGGTAAGACATTAGTCGAGTAAACATTTATTTAGCACTGGAGGCTTTTAATCTTCAGGTACTGTTGAAGTTAATGTCTTTTTATACCCCCATGTGTTACACTGCAGAGGGTCTGGACTTCACCCCCTAACAATTTAGCAAGTCCTTGGCAGAGAGGAAAGCAATTTGCACCCGAGCTTTGAGTTTGAACTGGGAAAGTGATGGGAGTGGCTGTGCTCAGAAGCCTCAGAAGCGCAGTCCCCTTTCCCCCTTGCTCTCATCTACTGAAAGACTTCCCAAATGCTCTTAGTCGGGATGTAGTCGACCTGTGCTTGGTAATAAGCCGGAGACCATTTCCAAGCGCCTGGCTTTGAGTCGGTTAATGAAAGGGACGGGACACGGCTCACAGCCATTTCGGCATGGAGCTTAGCGGCAGCACGGAGCAGCCGGAGAAATCAGCCTTCAGCTTGCAATCTCTCTTAAACCAGGTACTCAAGCCCCTGGATGTGAAGACCAAGTTCTACAATGCAGAGGTGAGCTGGCCACTTAACTGCCTGCCTGTGTGGGATTTTCTCTCGGTGTTTGTTCCTTTGTCGCTTTGTCATTTGTGGCCTTTGAGAATGGCCAGCGCAGCCGCTGTTATTGGATGCAGATATTCACAGACTTTTTTTAAAAGCAGATATTTTTTTTACTTTGGCTTTTCCTGTTTTTCATATTTTATTTTTTCACATCTACTCCCTCACCCCTTTAGCCTTTTGTTCATAGCCAGGATTTTAGATTTTTCAAACGTATCACTTTAGAGTAAACAGAAGATATCTATACATTAATAAATGAAGTTCAATGGAAGTAATAATTTGGTGAATAGAATACAACCCCAAATAAGCCGGCATGGTACTACTAGTGATATTTTGGTGGTCTGTCTGGAGCACACATTCACACAATGAAGAAACAAATGAGACTCCTGTCTGAGTTGAACTTATTTGATTTCCTTTCTAGAAAAGACCTGGCAGTTTTTTTTGTGTATCTGCAGTGTTTTTTCTTTATATTTTTTGTTCTATCGAGTGACAACCAGTTTTGAATGGATTTCAAAAAATTTGCTTGTATTTCCTGGCGGTCCAGTTAAAGCTATGTGCCTTATAGTTTTGCATTTCACCTGCAGAATTTATTTGCCATTGTTTTATAATATTGTAGCCATTCATTGTTTGGTTTACTGTATTATATAACCAAATGCATTTTGTTTAGCCAGAAGGTAAAGATGCACTGTCATTTTCCGTAGCACATAACCCTCATTTTTCTAATGTTTCTTTTCTTTCATTTTCTCCATTAGAGTGACCTCAGTTCCGTGGTAATTTGTTTTCCTTTTCATTGCTTTAACTGTTCTCTGCTTTTTCAAAACACTTTTGTTGCAGCATAACTGTGGAGCCTTTGAGCCTCAACACAGGGTGAAATAGTGAAAAAGCATCTTGAGGGGGGGCTGGGGCGGGGGGGGGGGGGGCTGGGGCGAGAGCACCCATTTGTCATTTGTTTAAATGACACTCCAGGCCCCTTGTGTTCCTCAGCCTGGGTCACGGTAAATTGATCGTGCTTGTGACTCAGTGACACGATGCTTTTTCACTGTTCCTGCCCTTTGCTCTTGTTTTCCCCTCAACGCTTGCTCCCTCCTGCCGACTGCAGTCTCAGTCTTAAAATACACACGTTTTCTGGATGCGGGAAGCACGGGTGATGAAAGGAACCAGTGGTGGGGGAAAAAAATCGCCTGGGAGGGGTGAATCTGTGGGGGTGGCTGGATGCAAATCAAGTCAATCAATCAACCCTGCTGAAATTCCTTGATTGTTGGGGCAACCTTGCAAGGCGGGTCTGATTCAGAAGAAGGGGCTTGTAACTCACATGCCGTATGCCATGACACCAAGATGAAAAAGCCAGGTTCTAAAATTCAGCCATTCATCAGTTACCTGTGGTGAGAATTGTTGTTGGATCTTTTGCTAAGGATATGTTCAGTTTTATATGTGGATAAATGTAACTGAAGCAAATATGTTTTTAAAGAATCAACATCAGGAGACTTTTTAAGCAGACAAAATCAAATATTGCTGTAAATACAGTTTATTGAAGAATAGAATAGATCTCTTATTTGGACTGAGAGAGAGAACAGATGTGTTGTTTTACAGTACTAAGTCTTAGGGCAGAGTGTGCGGTCTTGATTACTACCGAATCCTGTCACTGTCATGCTAGGGGTCTTTGTTACCTGTCCTTAACACTGGGAGAGCTCAGTATTTAGATGTATTTTTTGAGGGATATTTAAACCTTAAACGCTGGCTGATTGACAAACGCTGCATGTGAAAGGTTCAAGTGTACTCTGGATTGTACAGTAATAACTAGTTTCCCCCCAAAATTGGACTGTTTTTCCTTTGTTTATAACTAGACTTTGAATTGCAGGCATGAACTAATCTCAACTCTCCTTCTGTCACGTTTTAATAAAATACTAATCCACATTTTGAAGGTGAACTGAGCAGTAACATCTTTCTTAGGTCCTTCAACCTTTTAAACTTTAAACCCAGTTTAGCTTCATGCCTAAGGGAATAAATTTAGGGATGTGTTCCCAGAGGTATGCTTTTCAAAGCCTGCTTGGAAGAGTATGATGAATCCGTAACTTAACTTTTTGATTTCACTGAGACGTTAGTAAGTGCCTGTCATTCATTAGTGGTGTTCTTACGGTCCTCTCACTAAATGTCCAACTCAGGCATTCAGAATGAAGGAAGGTGAAATAATGAATCTGTAGACAGGGAAGCAGGAGTCTCTAGACAGGTGAAACAAGGTGGTACTGCCCAGTCTACCTGTAGAACGGGGGATGGAGGGGGTCAGCTCTGGTTCCAGGGACCATAACCGATGCTCTGACCCTACCCTACAGACAGATGAGGTCTTCCTTGAGGCCCAGATCCAGAACATCACCACCTCTCCTATGTTCATGGAGAAGGTGTCCCTGGAGCCGTCCATGATGTACAACGTCTCGGAGCTCAACACAGTGGTCTCAGGGGATGATGGGTAAAGGAGCAGAGCTGGTTTCATCCTGTCTGTGTTTCAGTCAGAAGCTTTATCTGGCAGATTCTACAAACTGATCCTCAGAGATCAGTCTGTTGAGTAATGCAGTTTGTAGTCCTATAACCCGGAAATAAGTTTGCATTTTTGAGCAATGGGTTCCCTTGACAGATTTCCAATGCATTTTCCCATAGGGATTTTGTTTTCTGCAAAATAAAAAAATAAGGTCTGCGGTTAATGTAAGCCTGAGAGAGTTTCACGTTTTGTTCTACGAGATAAATTACGCCCATTTAAATCTCTACCGTGGATTTCGAAGCTGTTATGTGCTTTAAAAAAGTAAGTAGCTAACAAGTTGCTATATTGAAACTACAACGGTTGCTGCATGCAGGCGGGCTAGTATGGAAACTTGAGTGGCAGTTGCCAGAAATGCGACCATTGTTGTAGTTTCAGTATAGCAACTTGTTACCAACTTACTTTTTAAAAGCACATAACGGCTTCAAAGTTCACGGTTGGGATATTGATGTGTGTGATTTATCTCGTAGAACAAAACACGAAACCCTCTCAGCCATACATTAACCACAGACCTTATTTTCGGCATAAAACGAAACCCCTATGGGGAACAGCATTGGAAATCTGCCGAGGGAACCCATGAAAAAAACGTGCGGGTTGGCCTACAAAAAGACCTAATCACTGTAACACTTTATTGCATGACATTGCATGACCAAGCTAACAGTTATTTATTTATTTTTTCCTGACTAGACTTCTGACCACCCAGTATCTGATCTATAATTCAGTGGTTTTGAGTTGTCCTCCATAGTTACTGATTATGATATTCAGGGCGTCCACATTTGGGAAGATGTCCTACCTGCAGCCTATGGACACACGACAGTACCTGTACTGCCTGAAGCCAAAGCCGGAGTTCGCAGAGAAGGCCGGGGTGATAAAGGGCGTGACGGTGATCGGAAAACTGGACATTGTCTGGAAAACCAACCTAGGGGAGAGAGGCCGGCTGCAGACCAGCCAGCTCCAAAGAATGGTAAATGGTCTCGCTGCTTTGCATGATGGGTACTGTTCTAGGAGCTTAGGTATGAACGGGTGATCTTGTTCAGAGTAATGAGGAGTTAACTGATGTGGAGTAAACTGTAGGAACAGCCGGTTCATCTGTGTGGCAGCCTCAGGTTGATCATTCTGTGAATTTGCTGTGTGCGATTAAAAGTGTCTGCAGATCTTCATCAGAGTCACTTGGTTGAAATGGACTGTGTCCATCCTCTGTGCCCTAAGGCTCCTGGCTATGGAGACGTGAGACTCTCCCTTGAGATGATCCCTGACACAGTCAACTTAGAGGAGCCGTTCGACATCACCTGTAAAATCACTAACTGCAGGTAAAGAGCTGTTATGCCACAAACACCACAGCTGTCGTCCCGCGCGTTTCTAACTGCAGAGAGCCTCCATACGATAGCTGAGTAGAGCCCTGTCTGTGAGAGGATTCTGAGCCCTGCTTTTGGGCTGTGCTGTGTCTCCCCTGCAGCGAGAGGACCATGGACCTGGTGCTGGAGATGTGCAACACCTGCTCCATCCACTGGTGCGGCGTTTCGGGGCGGCAGCTGGGGAAACTGAGCCCCAGCTCCTCCCTCTCCCTCCCCCTCAGGGTCCTGTCCTCAGTCCAGGGACTGCAGGTGAGTGTGAAAGACGTGCCACCTAAATAAATAATAAAAAAATCCTACCCAGTCATTTGAAAATTATAATCAACTAACAGCTACTGGGACAATAAACAACATAGTAAATTAAAAATGCAGTTTACAGTCATTTCAGGAATCAGATTTCATATAAATATGCAATATGGCAGAAAGGGCTTTGTGCTCTGAAGTTAGTGGGAACAAGTATTTAAGAGCTATGCCGAGAACATACTGTAACTTTATCCTGAAAACACTGCCTCCAAGACCGGAGGGAAACCCAAGAACCTTGTGCAGCAAGGGTGAAAGTACCTTCTTTACCTTCTTCTGACTCTTCTTCAAATTTGTGATACTAGGTTTGACTACACCATCCATCCATCCATTCAATGAATGAATTCCAAACACTGTGCTACTAAATCCTCTGTGCACTCTTTTTTGTTTGCCACCATGAGAAAGAAAGTTTGTCTATGTAGACTCTATATTTCAAGTTGCCTTCATGCATTTATGCCCCTTAATGATTTATTATTTTTTATTACAGAGCATATCTGGACTGAGGCTCACAGACACGTTTTTGAAAAGAACATATGAATATGATGACATTGCACAAGTCTGTGTAGTTTGTCCATACATGAACCCAGAGAGCTAGACCCCACCCAGCCACCCAACAGAAACCCAAACCCTGGCACTTTGCATCTTGAAGGACCAACTGTGGAAACCTGCACATCTCTCTCAATCCCCTTTTACTAACTATCTCAAAGGCAACGAGGTTTTAAAATGTGGAATGTTTTAACTGTGTTGAAATGTACACTGATTTTAAATGTACAAACAAGTGATAATAAAAGTCTTATTAACCCTAGTTCCAGTTTAAACAATGTATTCAAAACATCACACAAAAATATGCATTTGTTATGGTCTTGATTTCTTGCGGTCTTGACTTAAATGAGTCTCCAATGCTGTGTAAAACCTTTTGGTACAAGATTTGGTGAGTTTTTCTTTGTCTCCAACTTTTGTTGCGTTAAACATTGATATATAAGTAGTGAAATTGCATTAATTGTTTCAGGGGTGAATATTGGCACTCAAGAATAATGTTTGGCCACAGTTCATTTCAAGACAACTTTATTGACATACTTTTTTAAGACTTAGAATCTGACAATACATATGCTTTACTGAGTCCTCTGTTTCACAAGCATAGCCTTTCAGCCTTTAACTGTCAATAGTACAAACATCAGATCTTGTTGAGGAGCATGCAAAATAAATATGGCTGAGGCAATGTATATTTTTAATATTTTCTATACTTTAAGTCATTGATATGAGGTAAAGTGAAAAATGGCAAGAAATGTGCCAGCCAATGTACAGTGCAACATTAGATACAGTAATGTGAGTGCAGCAAGTGTAGATTTCTACAGATGTTTTAACACCCTAGAATTTATTCAGCTGTTATACACCACCTTTACTAAATATTCTGGTGCTTATATTTGTTATAGAAGTAAACTCAGCCTGTGGTGTGTTGACAATAAAAGATAGAACTACCTGCTCTTCAAGGGCACTCGGGGTATGAAAGCTAAATATCTAACAATATTAAATAGCTAAATATTTACTTTATGTGTAATGGTCTTTATGAATAATGTACTCATCATTTCATATTACTCCAGTCTTTAAAAAATTACTGATCAACATTCACGGTTCTTGCATTTCCTTTTTTTGTTATTTTGCTTCCCTAAAATAATATAGGAAATAATGTACAAAACTAATTCTAAAGTGGCGTCTCCTGACATGGGAAACTTCAGTGAGAGGAAAATGTTACCCTGCTGTTGTATGCTACTTACAGCTAGTCCCAGGAAGAGCAGCAGACACAAGGGCACACATTGCTAACAACATATAAAAACACATAAAAAACCATTTTGAATGTTACCAGTGAAATATGATGGGGGACCAGTTCTCTCTGTGGGCTGGTTGGGTTTCTGTAATGTGTTGGATAACAGTGTGCAATGCTTCGCCCTCTCCTTCCTCCCCCTCTCCCCCAAAGCTGTTTATCACAGTAAAGTGCTCCCCTCTCCCAGCTCGCCGCTTCCCTCCTGCACTGCCGGGGGAACTGCTGTTTAAGAATGGGTGTGGAGACTGCAGTCATGTACGTCCTCCCCTTCTCTCGCCTGCAGGGAAATGCAGCAGAGAGCCACGCTGACACGTAAGACACTGCAACACTCAACGCCTGATTGACATTTGGGTTTTATGTCCTGCTCAGAATTTGCAAACGGCTATAAGTCAGCAGAAATGAGTGTGTCTTAAAACATATGCTTTAAAGCGTGTTCACTTCGCTCTAACCAAGTTCGTACGAGTCTACTCCAGATAAAATGTACTCTGTCAAGAGTTGATTTGACACACTGATTATTTTACTGCTCTAACAACGTGCAGTTCCAGTGTCCGTATTCAATGAGGCAGTGATTGTCGCAGGTGTGCATGCGCGGGAAAGGAGGCACTGTGACATCACAGACCCGTCTGGATCAGGAGTGCTCTTCCGCGCTGCCGCTGAAGGAGCGGCTCCGTATGTGGTTCCGCAGCTGCTCTATCAGCTCTGGATTCTGCTGCTGGATCTGCTGGGCAAACTGCTGTCCACTGCAGGGGACAAGGTAGCGTCTGTTAAATACAACAAGCAGCAGCACTGACCACTGCAGGGGACAAGTTAGCGTCGGTTAGTTATAACAGCACTGTCCACTGCAGGGGACAAGGTAGCGTTGGTTAGTTACAACAGCACTGACCACTTCAGGGGACAAGTTAGCGTCTGTTAGTTACAACAAGCAACAGCACTGACCACTGCAGGGGACAAGTTAGCGTCTGTTAGTTACAACAAGCAACAGCACTGACCACTGCAGGGGCCAGTTTAATCTCAGTTAGAACCAGCAGCACTACTTATAGCAAGGACGGACCAATACTGACTAGATTAAGGGAGAAAAGTGTTTTAGCTTCCACTGGAAATAAATTGCATAGTTATAATATTTATAAACTGAATGTAGGCTGGATATGATTTTCATATAACTGAAATCAACATGTTAAATAAATATTAATATAAAATACTGACTGTTCTGAGAGTGTGCATAAATGACTGGCAAACCACTTATTTTTATTGCAAATAACTTTCTTTTCCATAAATGTTCTTTTTCCAAAAGTGAATGAAGAATCAAGAACGGATTTAATGGATGTGATTAAATGGGATCAAAGTGTGAAGTGCTTGAAAATCTAAAGGGCGTTGTGCAAATGGAGCCGGGCAGATAAGGGGAGCTTCTCACGCTTCGATAAGGCTGGAAATGTCAGATAATCCGCCCACTCCAGCCGCTGGCCCTCCAACTGCATTCGACATCATCCCTGACATCCTGCCAACAGAGAGGAGAGAACAGCCACTGCAAAGCACCTCTTTTACCCACACATAATGCCAATGTAACCATGCTACCACCCATAATACAATAACAGAGCCATCTGACTGTTAGACTGTTGGATTTATATTGATATTCAAAATGGTGCACAGCATGTATGAAACTTGTGCTCTTTGATAACACTTTTCCCTGTAGCATCCCTGTCACACCTCCCTGCGTTATGGTCTTAGCACTATTGTTTTTATGGCTATTTTTTATTGCCGCTGCTCAAAATGCTCTACCACTATGCTAACCTATGATACTTATAGCTGTTTATCTACATAGGTAAGACTTGACAGTAGTCTCAGGAAGAGGCAGCAATTGTGCACTTGTGACATAAATGTGTTGTTCACTGTAGATTTTCAACATGCTTGCAACATACAGGTAAAAAAAATACTTGTGTGTGATCAAGATAAACGCCTGTAACCCATGCCATGTTAGAAAAACTTGGGTCCAGTACAGTAGAACCTGTGCACTCACAGTTGTTGGACTTGTTGGTTTTGCATCACACTGGCAGCCTGAAGACAAAAAAGAATATTATTAATATTTATTCCATTTTTTCCATCTCAAAGTGCTTAGGTGGAAGTACAATGTCAACAAAGTAAATGGTCCTGACCAAGCCAGTTACTGAATGCATTGCCTATTGACAACAAACAACCTTACCATGGGCTTAGCATATGAGTTTTAAAAGTGCATACAATTACTTAAAACTGCATAGTTACATTGCCACACTGATCCTGTTGTTGTTAATGCAGGTCTGCACCATGCAATCTATTCAGCACTAAGAGGGAGCTACGTCGTACTGTAAAACCCTGGTTCGTCAGATCTCCAGGCAAGCAAAACCCACTGTAAAGCAGTAAAACCCCCACAGGGGTCCTGTGGCCAGGAGCGAGTGGTTGGCACAGATCAGTTAGCGCAGGTTTGTGTGGATTCTCACCATGCTGATGAAGGCGGGGTTATTGATGAGGCTGGCCATGTCGAAGCCCAGTCCCGTGGCCGTCTGTAGAAAGACACATCCCAGGCAACACAGTTTGCATGTCTACTGGCACCTTCCATTCATTTTCAACCAGTAAAATAACAGCAGGGGCTGGCTGCACCAGCTGGGTGTAAAAAAAAGCCAGTCATAAGTGATATGCCAGATGCCCATATGCCCAGGAGTACACCCAGCAGGGGTAACTTAATATTACTGAACATCTGCCCAAATACAAGTTCTTCTTAATCTCAGAACCCTTGAAAGTGACCGCCCTGCAGAGGACCAACCTCAGAGACATGGTAAACATATGACACCTTAATCTAGTACCCACAACACAAAGCAATGTAGTGCCAACACTAGTAAACACACTAGTTCGTGGAATCCTGTCTAAATTGTGATTATATTATTTAATGGATTTATTGAGGATATATAATCACACTATAAATGTTTCAAAATGAACTCATTTATAAAACAGGAAAACAGAAATATTCTTAAAAGGGGGAACCCCTGCTTAAACGCCATCTGGAGGGCCCGCCATGACAGCCTACCATTATGACTGCAGTATTAATCACAGATGATTGTGTAAGGCTGTTTGAGGTTACGCTTCTTTAAGAGGCAGGGTGGAGAAACATTGGGGGCATGGTCAAGTAGCATGGTTACAGCGGGGCAACCTGAGCCCTTAAGGAGACTTGTGTTTCCTTCACGTCATTCAATACAAACCGCAGTGCACGCATAGACCCTTGACTGCCTAAAACCTCTTTCCGAATGGGATTAAGGGGTCAGTATATGTGGTGCTACTTTACATCAATGGAATTCTGACATCCAAGAACTCCCAGGAGATTAATGTTGACTTCCTATCTAATAAACCTACAGCAGCTACTGCTCTGCAGGACTATATATTATATTTATAATCAGGACGTATTGCCTGATCCATTCGTTTCCCTGGTCTGGTCAGTACTATCAGCCATTATAAAGAGCCCAATGGCAGCGTCCCATCGGGACTGCTGTTCCCATCTGCTGAACCGACACCCTACTCACAGGACTAGACGCCTCTTTCTGCTTCTGCTCTGCTATCTTCAGGTTGGACTTGTAGGTCTCATTCTCTGGGTCCAGCACCAGTGCCTTCTTGAAGTAGGTGATAGCTTCTGGGTACTTATTCATGGCGGTCAGGGCCAGCCTGGAACACAAAGGGCATGATGGGAAGGGTAGTTCTCTGGGTCAACACAATACGTATCTCTTGACTCACCTTGTCCTCTTGTATCCAAACCAGCACAATCATCACCCTCTTGCCCATGGCTAACTGAATCGCTATGCTCCAGCAGAACCTTGCTACGGGCTGCTGAGAGGAAGTGAAGGAAATTCAGATCCTCTGATGACCTGACCTCATATCACACCTTGCTGGCAGCCTTCACATCTTCCATCACATCGGCTAAGACTTCATTTTTCCAGTCTAAGATCAGTGCATGCGTCTCTAACCCACGCAAAATGTTCTCCACCTTCTCTTCCCTATTCATTCCCCCTCCACCCCCCTCTCCCTCTTCCCTTTCTGCAGATGACTTTCTGGTCTTCTTTGAGGGGAAGGTGGCTATTATCCGGAACTTCTTTGCTCATCCATTGATGCCCCCTACTCCCCAGGACAAACCTACGGCTACACTAACCTCCTTCAAGATGCTGGAGGACTCATATTTACTCCAACTCATGACCACTCGTCGTGTAACCACCTGTCCACTAGACCCCATCCCATCTACACTCCTCCAGTCCATATCTGGCAAGATTCTTCATTATCTGTTCTCTATCATTAATGCCTCCCTTGCTTCTGGCTATGTTCCCACTGGCTTTAAGATGGCTCATGTTACCCTACTCCTTAAGAAACCTACCTTAGACCCCTCTGATGTAAAGAACTATCGACCTGTATCACTTCTGCCTTTTTTGTCCAAAACCCTTGAGCGAGCAGTGCTTAAACAACTATCTCCATCAGAACAACCTGCTTGACCCACACCAGTCTGGCTTCCGATCCGGGCACTCAACAGAGACTGCCCTCCTGACTGTGACGGAGACACTTGCCACTGCAAGAGCCTCAGGCCTCTCCTCTGTCCTGATCCTCCTAGACCTGTCTGCAGCATTCGACACAGTCAATCACAAACTACTCATCTCCACTTTGGCTGAGATGGGCATTTCTGGAACTGCCCTCTCTTGGTTTGCTTCCTATCTTGCAGGTAGGTCCAACCAGGTTATCTGGATGGGGTCTGTTTCTGCTCCTCACCCCCTTGTTACGAGAGTCCCACAGGGATCTGTACTGGGGCCTCTGCTGTTCTCCATATGCACTAAATCTCTTGGTTCACCCCCTGCCAACCGGGTGAATGGTTCTCGCTCGTCCCTACCACGGAGCTTCTCCACCCCAGCTCCCCAGTGGTGGAACAAATTCCCTGTTCCTCTACAAGCCACTCAGTCATTGCCCATCTTCCACCATGGTCTGAAGACTCATCTCTTCAGAATTATCTGGACTAACTAACTATCACCACTCTGCGGGGCACTCACAATCTGGGATCATTTTTATCACTTAAATCCCCCTCTTCCATGTTACATGTACCTCCATCCAGCACTTATATTGTACTTTGGATTATTATCTTGATTTTGTAGCTTGTCATGCCTCCTTTGCCTAGTTTGACTTATCATAGGTTAGGTTAGAGAGTAATGTTTACTGTGTGAATTGGACTTAATGTATTCATGGCTATGAATAACTGTTTTGTACTTGCGTATTGTACTTTATCGGACCTGCGTTTTGTAGCTGTTCCAATGACCTTTGGTATGTCGGATAAAAGCATCTGCCGAATAAATGTAATGTAATGCAATCTCAGTGATGACATGCTGTTCAGCCTGCACAAGTTGTTCAGCCGGATACAAATGCATGGGTCTCCTAATTTTAGTTCACATCGCTGCCGTGCTATAGAAAAGCCAGAGGACTATTTGTCATTGTCACAAGGCTGGTGGTGGCTGGGAGGATGCCCTGTTGACAGAACCGCTGGTGGGCAAACACTCGCAAACACAGGGGCTCGACATAGCACAGAGCACTGACGGCTCTGTGCGTCTGAAATGTCACAACCGCTGAGTGTCCAGGGACCGTGCGGAATTTCACTCTTGCTTCTTGTGAGGCACACATAAAAATTAGGATTTATGTTAACTGCGACATTTTGCTTTCAGTCCAGGCTCTCACTACCTCCTGTCCATAGGAGGCCAAATATCAGAACCCCGTGCATCTCAGAAAATCTCCATCAGTCAACACTCTTGGTCGGTCCTGCTCATTAAACTCACAAAGAAAGCAAATATAAAAGGAGGTGATAATCCTGGATTCTGGATGGCAGCCAAAATGCAAGTACAGACTGGGAAGTTATTTTCACTCACACAAGGCTATTTTAGTTGTGAGTCTGCTACAAATCCCTAGTCTTAAAACAAGAGAGTGTTTGTGGACTCCATTTGCTGTAACAATTTTGGTGGGTTCGTCCATGTTTGCAGGGATTAAATTGAGTTCAACACTCAACACCAACATGAACACCCGGGCTGGATAGCTGGCCAACTTACAGCAATCAAGTCTGAAGAAAAGAAAATGAATTATCTTGTGAGATCTGTCAGTGTAAATGTTGCACATGCTAATGCTAATGCTAATAATGGCACAAAGGCAGCAGATTGGTGTCCCTCTGTTGCCCTTGAACTTCTCTCTGAGCACTGCCGGACTGAGACTGTGCACGTGTTTCACGCCGACAGATTTTGTGACTGCGCCTGAGGCCTCCTTTGCAGTGTGCATAACCAAGAGTTTCTGTCCAGCGGGAGACTCTGCCTTCATAAACCACCTGACCAGCCTGATGTTTTCACGGCCCCACAAAACCCCCAACAAACAAACAATACGAGCACTGTGTGAGCATGTCTGTTCCTCCACAGCGGAGAGGGAACACTGCTGTCCGCATGATGAGAACAGCAGCCTCTCAGGAAAGTCGACAAATGTTCTGACCATTTTAGAAAACCATACAGAACTAGATTACACGCCAACTGGAAAACCCAATTCAGTTTCAAACCTCCCATGTCTGAATAAAAGCACAGGTCAGGAAAATGCACCTATACATGTCTAGACAATGCAATCGAAAAACCTGCTCGAATTTGGGAAAAGCATATGTAATACTGTGAGTCTACACGACCATGTCGTGATGATTTGTGACCATTCCTTACACAAACAAGTCCTGTGAATCATCACAAGCCCAGCTGATGGCTACGTTCAAACTTAGACACAGTAATCCACACAGCTCAGTGCACATGAAGCCCCGGGCCCCGGGCCCCCGGCCCCCGGCAGGCTTAACTCACCCCATTCTCCCGTAAGCCTTGCTGTAGGTGGGGTCGATCCCAATGGCCCGCTCACAGTCGCCAGTCGCTTCTGTGTAGTTCCCCAGTTTACTGTGAGCGGCAGCTCTTTGGGGGGGGGGGGGGTGGGGAGCAGCAAAGACCAGGGGCAGAGCAAAGACACAAGTTCATTCATAAACCATAAATAAATCAACCATTTAGCTTTCAAGAATGAAGTCTCTCCAGCAAACAGAGTGGCATGTCATCGCAGCCATGTTATATCAAAATATGATCTAAACCTGCATCTATTTTGGTTCATTTTTCAAGTTTTCAATTTTTGTGACATTTCATCGCAATCTGAAAGCCATGTGCTTCAGTCTGTCCTGTGAAAGTATGAAAATAATAATACTCTATAGAGAACCCCTGCTAGATGCCACAGGATGCTACATAAAAAAAAAAAATCTGTATTAAAACACATTGCACATTGTCTATTCCTCCATTTTCTCATACCTGTTACAGTAGTACACTGCATTTCTTCGGTCCAGGTCAATGGCTTTTGTATAGCACTCCACCGCAGAGCTGTAGTTCTCCTCCTTCATGTGGTTGTTCCCTAGAAATGCAGTTCAGGCGTTACGTCACAATTATGTCACACAATGATTTCAATAATTTATGCTGGATGTGATGTCACCTTCACTAGAATTGCATGCAAGAAAGGGCAGAAGGCACCTTCATTTTTGAGTTGCTCTGCTCTCTCTGTGTCCTCAGCAGTTGGAGATATTTCTGGTATCGACAGGTTGTCATTCTGTGAAAAAGTGACAAAGAGGAGTAAAAGGTCAGTCATGAACGATTCACTTGCAATACGTTATTCATGTTACCTGCACATTACTGATATCCTGTATCAATTTTAGCACTTGAAACTGCATTTTTAAGTCTAGAATTTGCTAACAATATATGGAAACGCAACTATTTTAAAAGAAAGATACACCCTAAAGAATAAAATAGGCATTTTGGGGTGGACAATGTTATGGAATGTTAACATGGAATGTTAATCTGTGAATGACTTCGAATGGGGTACTCAAATGAAAAGTCTAGAACCACTTCAGAAGGAATTAACACAGCACTGATAACAATCTGTGTGCTACCATATTGCATCGCATGAATATTACAATATTATTATAAATTATATTATGCACATGCACATATATTTAATACTGCACGTGGTTGGTAGCTCCTATCCCCACCTTAAAGATGGAATTGAGGAAGATCTCGGTCAGGGGCTGCGGCACGGCCAGATGGCTATCGCCGGAGTTGATCTTGAAGGTGGTCTCCAAGCACTGTATCGCAACTGAGCAACATGAGATCATACAGTGGACCACATGCTTGAGGCCCCCTTTTTCAAAAAGCCACTCAACAACCACCAAAAGTCCACAACAAAACAAAATGGGAAAGTGAGATATCCAGCTGTAGGCATGCAAGCCGTTGGTGCTTTGATGCATCACATGGTCTGGAAATCAAATTTGGCCTATGCCAGTGCACTCCAAATGCCCAACAGCTTGAGCTACCTTAGATGTTACTATTGGCAGGTAAGTAACAGTCAATACACTAACCTGTTTCTGATAGAATAATGTCATATGTTGGCAATGCAACTTCAATCCCAACTGAATGACCATTCACTGTTCAGCTCAACCTCACTGTGACTACTCAGCAGTGACCTGCATCAAACAAACATTCTGCCAAATTACATCTTTGCTGGGCAGTGGCCAAAATTTTGTGTTTGCGTGTTAGGAATTATGTCGAGAGAGATATGACCTTTTTTCTCAGAGGAAGCAGAAGTCTGATGCTAGCCTACCTTCAAGGCTTTCCTGCTCATCTGAATTCAGGGCACCACAGTGCGTTTGATCTCGTAGGAACTGCACAATGGAAAACGCCAGACGCTTCTCCACAGCCATGTTCTCTGCCTTCACCCAGACTCCTGCTCACCAATCTGAAGCACATGAAAATTCATGAAACCGGACTTCCTTTCATAAAACATTCAATATCTCCTGCAGCCATACACATCAACGGGGGATAACCCAGAGGGTTCGGTGGTAAATGGCAAGCTTAGATGGGTTTAATAGCCAGCTCTTTTGCCATAATAGATTCTTATGTTCTTTTGTTTTCATCCATTCAAACTGCAGGTACTTTACCTTGATTCACCAGTTAAAGCCTTGACGGCTAAAATAGGGTGCAGAATTTGAGAGACCAGGTATCAGAGTAGAGTTGACAAGTAAAGGCTGTAAATAGATGTTTCACATTTCTGAAATGTATATTACTGACAGGCCTAGCTCTGGAAATTTTTGTTGGGGTGGGGGGAGGGGGTGGTAACTCAGTGCAGCACTGACTCAGTAAAGGCTCAAACCACATTTAGTTGTCATGGATACATCGTAAAATTCTAGCTAATTCCTTTTAGCACTTTAATTCTGATTGGGCTAGAGCCTGGGTTTTCAAAAGGGGGTTCACAGCCCCCTGGGGGTCCTTGAAGGTACTGTAGGGGGTCCCAGGCCAGATCTGATATGCAATGGCTATAAATAGATTTGGGATTTCTTTTTTTTTTTTAACAAAGGCCTTTTTAATGTATCATGGGGGTCTCCAGGATGCCTCTGAGTCTAGGTGGCGGTCCATAGATCAGAAAAGGTTAAAAATCCTGGGGCTACAGCACTAAAATAACAATACTGTTTTCTGGGCAGAGAGTTTGGGGAGACTGGAGCCCCTGAGGTAGCCAGGGCTGATTCCAGGCAGACATTTCATACGTGGTATACCTGTAAAATGTCATATTTATTTTATTCCAAACACTTTAGAAGACATTCTCTTCCCTAACTTAGACATTGATAGGTGGAAAGTCTCTTACCTGGAATTTGATGCAACAGATAGCTGAGAACAAAAAAGGAAATGTTGTGTTGATGTTATTCAAATACAATACAGAGGTTAAATCTAATCATGAAATCTTAACCTCAGAGCAAGGATTTAGGGGCAAACCCTTTCTGAAAACACCTTCTTGAAAGTAAATAGCAGAAAGATCCACAAATTGATGCGTGCAGTTGTTCATTACAGCCTTGTTGAAAGTCAGTGTTTTTCATTCTTCTAAAGTTGAATTTTTAAAACCCCAATATGAGTGATTTTACACTATGAAAAACAACAATTTTTGAAATTGGCAAAAAAAACAAACAAAAAAAAAACACTTCCCACCAAAGATATTTTCATAGTGTGAAGAGAAACACATCACTTAGAATATGCATTCACATTTCCTAGCCACCCTTGATGGTAGCATGTGACAGATCTGGGACATTTTCACAACTCAGCAGGTGGTCTCCCCCAATAGTGAAAAGAGAAAACTTGTTCGGAATCTGGCTTCTAGTCACGTAACAAATAACAGAGGTCATAAGGTTAGATGTCTGGTGGGGTGGGGTGGGGTGGGGTAGGGACGGCGTTATATCTGAAAACTTTAGAAACAACTGCCACTGGGAACATTTTGATATTTGCATCTCGTATAATCACTTGAATAAAGATGTCAGTGAATTTGGCTAATGATAATAGTAACAAATACTTTGTTCATCCCGTGGTTAGATAAACATATTTCAGAAATAAAGTACTTTACTACTTCTGACTCATGAGTAGCCCTGCAGTGGTTGAAGCTGTGATGTGACAGATACAGCACAAGATCCAGTGTTAGGGTGACTTGTGTTATGTTGTATCATGCCAGCTCTTCTAGTCACCTTGTGTTATTGCTGCTGTTGCTTTGGTCAACTGCAAGCCAGAAAATACGCTTTGAGAAACTACAAAGCAGCTTGTACACTAATGCTGAAATAACACTTCAAAAAACCTTGAAAGAGACCTTCTCTTCACCCAAATTTGAGCATTTATAAATGAATTCGCTTGAATAGTTTCAACTTGTATATATGAAATGTATCTTGCTTATCAGGAACTGCAACCTTTCCGTCAGGGCTTTGTCAATCTGCGACTTCTAATGCTCAAATTTATTATTTATTTTCATACCTTGAAACAAAAAATTTATTGAAACACATGCATATTACCATGTTATATAGGCACACACACGGTAATTCACTCACTCACTCAATCAATCAATCAATCTATAGAGAGTGTGTACATGTATATATGTAGTCTATGTGTGTATATAACAGAGAGGGTGTTTCAACAATTTGTTTCAAAATATAAAAATAAAAATACATATACATTTGTGCATTATAAGGTGCAGACTGTGTTCTGACGGGAAGTTATCTGTTTCCAATGATCAAGACTCATTCCAAACATCTGTCCTTCATTTCTTTCAGCTTGGTGCGAATATTCTGTGACTATGCTGTGGCTAAGAGGAGCTGCCTCCTGGAAACTCCCATTTCCTAGCACATGGACTCAATTCGGGAAAAATTCAACATTTTTCATTTTTAAAATTTCGTAACAGTTTCAAATTCAGATCAGGTACTTGTTCCGAGTCCAGGATTTTCCTGGTAACCAGCAGGGTTAGGTAAGTCCAAAAGCATCTCGATGTCACACGGCACATATATAGACATCCATGTGCTGCTTTCACACAGCAGCATGATGGTGGATAAGTTAAATTACAACAGACAGATGCAATTGTGTTCGTGCCTTAACGTATCACATAAGCAATTTCTTTGTACAGAAGGTTACGGATGCATGATCCAACATGATCCAAGCTTGATCCTACTGAAGTAGGTGATACATTTTCCCTCGCGTCATGGACAATTTTGGCAGCTGCATAAAGGTGGGGTTAAAATGGGATCAATCTGTTTCACTCGAATCCCGATTTCAGATTTGCTTCTATAATGCATTATTCCTTGCACTAATAAAATCCTGACCGTTCTCACGTGATACACGTGCGTACAAGTGTAGGCGATGTGATGTAATGTCAACAATATACCAAGGACTGCATTTTAGCGGACAGATATTTATCTATTTGTCAGACAGATTACTAAAAGTAATACGTTACCTATGTCCTTTTTACATCGCCTCGCAGTTCTGCTTACTGCGTATTTACCAAAAATAGGCAGAAATACGCATTTCACTGCTGCTGTCTCAGCTCGTTTTACATACATGATCATAGCTAGCCAGCTAGCGAGCTATAATGGCTGATATGGTCAACATTGCGCGTTATCTGATACATGCATAAAAGGCCTACCCATCAATCTCTCATCTTCTAAACCACATTACTCATTACCTGTAACGTTTATGTGTCCAGGGATGCTATTAGGGCCCCCGCCCACCTACCTGAGCAAATCTCCAGCGGTGCCCACAACACCGTCATGAAAACTTCTGTCAGATTAATCGACTCCGACGCGCCTGCGCAGTTGTGGCGGAAGTGAATCTGTTCAATATACAACTGGAATTTAAGTTGGACTACGAAGCTGTTTTGTTTATTGCAAATTTGGGTGATTTAAATCGACCAGTTTCCCACATCGTTGCATTATTAATGTTTGCTGTACAATGTTTTCCTTGAGCATTTCAGTGTTTCGAAGGATTAGCAGGTATTAACATTTCCTGATTGTGTTTCTGGCTCGTTAGCTGTATCACGAATTCACAATCTAGCTATCCAGCTAAATGTGTGACTGTCTGTTCGTCATATCTAAGTGGGGGACTAAAATTAACCAAAGGCATGAATCATGACTTGTGGCGTATATAACCATACCATACAACCTGTGAAACCGGAGAGCTTTCCAAAGAAAATACGCGTTGATGTGGGAGTGAATGAACAGTTTAGTTTGCAAGATACTCACAACTAGCTTGCTATACCCTCGGCAGCCTAGGACAATTTTGACTCGTTGGAAAGGTTAGTGATAACTTTGCTAACTGTGCGCATAAGAATTTAGAAGTAGGTGACTCTTGAGTTATTGTGTGCGCTCAGTGGCAGTCCCGACAGTGTAACCAGTTAGCAAAGGAAACGCGCGCAACACGTGCACCGTCACTGGATCGAATTTCTCGGCTTTGGCTATAAACTTGAGGAATTTATTGTGTTTATACAAGAAGAATGCGATGTTGTTCTAGCGGGTTTTATGATATGATGCCACTTAGCTGCAACGTATTTCTCTGTAGAATATCGTTGTCTAAACATTTGTGTGAAAGTTGTACATTTAAGATTTCGTCTGGTTTTTAGATGTTAAGATTCTGTAGCGACATTTGAAACAAACGCTCAGTGTATCCTCTTAAGAATAAAAACAAAAATAGCAATGCTTCCGTGTAAAGGTTATTTCTGGGAGTATACTTGGCTAGTTTGCAAATATTGAGTTTAAAGTGGCCATCTGTGACTTTTGCATCATGGAGCAAGCGCAGTTTTGCTATCTGCAGTGTGCGTCGTTGGCTACTTCTCACCCACTTTTAGATTAGTGACTGTAGGTGAAGTTAAGCGTATTACGAAGTCAGACGTTGTCCGGTACTTGTCACCTGGAAAAGGTAATTTACAGAATTTATGAATTGCTTTAAAGGGATAACAGCTCTCATGTTCACACTGACGTTGCGTGGTGTTACCGTGTGTGTAGCCTACTGTACTTTATTGGTTATTGTCATACATTACGACTGCTGAAGCCTATATCGATGTGTCGTCGTTCGTAGTAAGAAATTTAACACAGTTTTCCTTGATAGTTCATTTAACTACAAATGTTGTACAAATCGGTGGCATTTTGAAGCTCATTCCACTTCAATTCGCATTTGATCTATACAAATTCCCGATAGGAATTCGTTGTAGTGTGAATCTTTTTACCTGTCTTCAAGCACAATTGAATTTTGTCCTGTAACTGTAGCCTACTGGGTAGTCACTTTTAATCCCTGACTTGATTTTGTCTTTAAGCATCTCGAGTTTGGATTCTGGAGTAGATTATACTCTCAAAAAGGATGAGTTAATATCCAACACACTTTACTACGTTTGTGTTACTTTCAACACATTTTTGTCACTTTTGTGTTACATAGGGAGACTTAACGCAGACTGTGTTGGAAGTCGCACTTAATGTGTTGTCTTTAATTATGTTATGTAATGTAATGTAATTAGACATGGAGGTATGTTAAAAAATGACTGGTTATATGTTTTTAACACACCTGTTTTTGAGAGTACATTTTGTGACACTGAAATGATTATGCAAATTGGACTTGTAACGAGCTAGGTAGGTTTTAGTCGGCGATAAAGGCTCGCCTTTTAGGTAAATGGGGAAACCGGTTTAATAAGCTTAAAATGGAAAATATCGGGCTCTTTCTTTTATATATAAAAAATTACCAAATTGCATATAAGGTGTATTAGAAATTAGAATCACATATGAAGTATAATACATCAGGATTATTCTGTATGTATCTCAAAATATGTAGGCAATATATTTGTTCACTGCTTGAAGAAAAGGCCCCAAAAAAGGTACAGAGTTTCACCTTGATGTGTTAGCCATTTGTGTAATAATTATACAGTGTTTGGGATGCTATGCAGTCATTTTACCCTAAACTCTGTCCATTTCATATGTTATCAAAAAGAGTACTATAAGTGTAGTGTAATGGAATGTAATGCTTTTGTTCAGTCTTTTGGTGTCAGATGGAAATGGCAACAAACTAGTATCCAGCTTGTTTATGTGATGGTGAGATTACATAGTTTGATTAGTTGAATTCATTTTATATTTTGGTATAATGTGAAAGCCAACAATGTAATGAAATTGTCTTTCTTTAATGGTATGCTTTAGTTTAGGAAATGAAAACACCCAATTTAAGTCATTTATCTCTGCACTAATTGTAGTTTCCTCATAACTAAAGAGTCAAACCTCCCTGTCCAGCTAGATAAATGTGATAGTTTTGCCCATTTTCTGTTTAATGTGTTTCTGTGTTTAATTTGACTGTAGCACAGATTATGTGCTTTTTATCTAGTTCACTAGAGTGCATTCACTTCATGTGGAAAGGAATTGCTCTTATAGAAATGCAGTGCTTGTTACATTGCATTCAATTGCATTACACCACATGTAAGATTGCTGCCATTTTATGGAATTTTGTAAAATTCATGGAACTGACTGCCAGCAGATGTCTGTGCAATGACACCAAGCTGGGAAAAACAGGTTGCAATGTTCTGGTTGGGTGTACAGTGTGAACAAAGCTAGTTCTTAATACTTTCTTTTGTGGTTATTATCACAGAATTCAAAAAGCTGCTGCAGTGTTTCTTGAACTCTGAATTGTAAAGAATGTTGTTGAAAGAGGACATGTTTGTAGTTTTATCGCTATGATCAAATCATTGATCTCCAATAAGATGATTAATTGTCATAAAATGGAACTGCTGGCAAGAGTTAAGGCTTTAAATGATGCACCACCAGCATGTGTGTCTGATATGTGAAACAGTGGCATAACCTGTGTTGTTCTGACACTGGCCTTGTGTGTGATCACAGTTCAGGGGGTGTTTTCAGAGTGACAGCGCCTTATGCCTCTCAGCTCCTGGATCATTAGTGGAGAAGCTTGGGCATTCCTGGGTTAAATGTGTGGTCCTTGGTGTATTTCTTTAATGTCAGATGTCAGAGACCTGCTGATATACACTCAGATGAGTTATTTCATGTGAAACCAGAGTCTTTTCAGAGACTATACGCCTCCTGTTAATGTAACAACTCCTGCAAACGTGTCATGCTTGTGTCTTAATGTGTGAAAATATGATTAGATGTTATAATTTAAGAACTTCTAATTATATCTAGATGTTGTTGAACTTCTGGTGATTGTCCCTCCACCAAGCATTTCTAAGTCAACATAGAGCAAGTAAAAAATAAAGAATGGTTTCAATGGTTTCATCATTTTTGTTAAACTGATATCGGTATTCTTGATATTGTATTGGTGTTAAATTTCATATAGGCCTATAGGGTTATGTTGCATCCTGTCAGAAGGTGTTTGCAGGAGCTATAACACTATAGAAGTCATATATTATTTCTAGAACATTTCATTTTCTACTTGAATTGAGTTAGCCTACCTCCCCATCATACAATAATGCTTCAATTGTAAGAGATCCCACACTGAACATTGCTGTGGCTACACAGTATATGTATATGTTTCAAAAAGACATGTGTCTAGGTTTAGCACGATATCAAGACTATGTTGGATCACTGTATTTTGTGTTGAACTTAAGTACGAACTATACTGGAATTTAGTTGAGCAATACCAGTGAAATGCTCTGGGATTGCTGCCCTTGTTTTTGGACACAGCGCGTTATAAGTACACCAGAGGTACTCTTAACATATGGGCAAGTGAACAAGATAGCTTGCTTTTTTCCTCAGCCTATTTATACTGTAGTGTTCATACTAGGGTAATTTAGGTACAGCGCTTTCCTCAAGGGTGCAACAGCAGTGTCTCACATGGGATCATTAGTGCTTTAATGCCCACGGGATCCATTCTAGCGTTAGGGGAGGGGGAAGCATTTTGTCCTTATGTCACCCCATGCACAGAAGAGATACTGTAACTGAGTGTATTTGAAGTCAGCGACTACGCTAATCCATTGAATTCAAGAATGACTTAAGAGCATGCAGGTTAGGATAAAGCCTTAGTGTGAGTTATTGTCCTCCACCTGAGCTGTTACTTACATTTCTTCATGTATATAATCTGAATTTCAGAGCCTCTTGTTCCAGACTAAGGCTGAAAATGACCCTTCAAAATGGAATTGAGCTCCCTGCTAAGAACTGCTCACAGTCAGCTGGTAACGGGAACAATCTGAGATGGGATCTCACTCCTGATCAGATCAAATCCCAGACAGAGAAGCTGATCCAGAGAGTGAAGCAGACCTATGACAGCATTGGGGCACTGGAACTGGAGAAGATCTCTTATGAAAACACATTGAAAGCCCTGGCGGATGCAAAACTAGAATACACTGGTATGTCATCACATTGTGTTCAGTGTTCTGCTTTGTACTGCTTAGCCAGTGGCTCCACGGTTATAGTTACGGACAGATGAATGGTAATTTGGTTCTTTTGCTAAAGGAATAAATTGAGTACTTAAGAGAAATGATCTACACCTAAGACAGGACTACAGGAGCAGTCCTCTAAGGGGTCATGGATGTATGTTCATTGCTTAAATATGAACACAAAACCCACGTAACATTTCTCTTGGCTACACCAAACACTGTAACCCATGGCAACAGTTTATTTTTTGCCACTTTTTTATTTACTCACATGTGATGGGAAAATGAAGGGGCAGTCTGAGAGTTTCTCTCTCACCCTATTTGAAAAAAAAAAAAAAAATTAATTACTGAACTCCTAACAATTTAAGTTAAGGGACTAACATTTTGCCATTCCTGTACCATTTTAATCCTATGCACAAACTGGTGGTTCAGGGCCTTATCAGTATGAGCGTGAGGGTATGAGCCTTCGTCTGCGTCAGGTTTGTACACATACAGCCTTTGTTGTTGAACGGAGCCCGCGGTTGTACTTTCTCCCCTGCCCGTGGCCCTCCCAGCTACCCCTCCTGACAGCTCTCCGTGCACTTCTTTTGCATGCCAGGTGTGCTGTACCTCCTCTGGTGATGTTGCCATTGACCCCATTAGTCTTTCACGGATTGAGCTGATGCAGCCTTGTCAATGAGAGTCGAGCCACCTTGGCCAAGGATGCAGCTGTTTCAGATATCTGCCAGCTAATGTTCGCTGCTGAAAGCTGCAGTTGCCCAGGCCTTCGATCCTGAGTCTGCTGTCCGTGCATACCTGCTTTCTGCCCAGTAATCCTCTCTATTTTTGTCTTGGTGGAATCTGGCGGAATGCGGCTGGGCAGCATCCCTAGCCTGAGCGGGCTGATAGCGGAGCCATCATCCCCGAGGGTGATGCATTGGACAGTCGGCAGCAGATGGATTTCAGCTTAGTGCTTTGCCCGCCGTCAAATGGACTTCACTTTTGGAAAGTGGATCAGCTCAGGTGAAGTGGTCCCCAGCTGGTCCCAGCTGCTGTTGTTTCCTAACACCAATGGGGTTAGCAGGGGTGACTCAGTTGCCACCCAAATAGGATGGGGTATGGAAGTCAGTTCAGAAACGCCAATGAGGATGACCCTGATCCACTGCTACTGCAGGTCCTCACTGAGGGAAGCTGGGTTAGTCCGGCTGACATCCTGATGAATTGGAACAGACTCAAGGTTATGCAGGAGAGCATTCTGGGCCCGGCTGTCGATGGGTCCAGTGCGTGGATCTTTGTTGGCCCGACTGGCCGGAAAATCCTCATAAGGATGTGTCCTGCTGTTAAGCGGGCAGTGTAGCCACAGTTTGGACTCAGTTTCCAGTGTATACTGACATCTGATAGCTGTGAAGATTCTGCCATGGGGGGCTCGTTTGAGCCCACGTCAAAGAGCGCTCGTTGCGCATTGCCTTCCAGGGTGGCTGCCAGGTCGACCATTTTTTGTTAATATGGCCAGTTTCCAGGCCTGGCCACCATCCAAAATGTGAGCCAGAATGCCTGTAGATGCTGATGCTATGGAACAGCCACTGTGAGAAAGGAGCTGCTCATCTTTTTCTATTTAGGAACTGCAAGGTAGCTGCCCTTGCTGAACAGTCACTGTAGGGCTACGCTAGCTTTTGGACATGGTACTACTTTACCTGCCAAGGGCCACCGCTGGAGGGTACGGTCCCTATTTCAGCTCAGTTCTGCCCCACATATTTTGGCAAAGTTTGGCTTCTGGTGGGGCGTGTGTTCTTGTTCACCCAGCTCATGTCTTGCTGAAGAGGGTGCCTTTGGCCTCCAGTTGGGGGCAATAGGATAGACATGTTGTACCTCTATTGGGTGTTCTGTTATCCACTCCACTTTACCCATCACCTGGGTGTGATAAGCTATCGCTGAGGTGGCCCAGTGGAGCTCCTGGCTTGTACTCTGTTAAAGTTTCTCCAGGAGCTAGTACAGTCCATTCCAGGGTTGACACTATGGTATCATGGGAACAAATTTATGAATGAACATGTACAGTCGTTGTGTTTTGTTGGCTTGCAGAGTGCCATTAATGCCCTGATCTGCCTCTGGCCAAACTTAATGAACTGGCAGGAAACCCCAGCCAGGGGTCCTGCTGTGTCATACAGGGTGACCGCATGTGAACGTCATATTTCCCAGCATGCAAGTCTCCTGCTTCCTTCTCCCGTCACAGAACACATGCTGGTATTGTGGTTGGGCCTGTACTTGCTGCACTAGGGGCTTGGGTTTGATCCCAATTTGGTAACACAAAGGTTAGATAAGGCTAGATGGATAACCACAGAGGTTGTTTAAAATAGGATGTGAGGGAACCAGACCTTTTAATATGAATAAGTGAACGTTAAATATAAGTACTAATTTAATTATTTTTAAGTAATTTAATTTTTTATGACCTCATAAATGTCTGAAAGCGCAAGCATTTTTATTTTTGCTTTTAGTGAGTCTGATGAACTCTTAGTATATCTCAGTAATACTGAATGTTTTTCTTGCTGCAGATTTCGTTACAGCAGTACACAGTATCAGATTTTACACCACAGCTTAACATGGACTGAACCACATTACGGTTCTATGAATCTGTCTAATAACAGTAGCATAGGCCATAGCATTAATGCTGTGTAGGATAGAGTATGTTCCAGTGTTCTGTTCTCACATTTCCTGTTTTTAAATTTCCATGTTTTTTTTTTTCCAGTATGCAGGCACATGCTGGACTTCCCTCAGTATGTCTCCCCCTGCAAAGAAGTGCGCTCTGCAAGCACCGACGCCGACAAGAAGCTGTCCGAGTTTGACGTGGAGATGAGCATGAGGGCTGATGTCTTTCACCGGGTCATTGCCTTGCAGGTACACCGGGTACATCGGATGTCTGCCTCGTACCTCGTAGAGCTAAGAGGGGAAAGCAAAATCCCTTTGGTCTCCATTTAAAGTTCAGTGTAATCCGAAGACTTGCTCTGCAGATGTACTTCTGCTGGCTATAATTTGCTAATACTCTAAATTGCAAATGGTGCTTAGATAAATGTGTTAATGTGTCCCCTGAATGTACTTGCCAGTGTGCCCTTTGTAATGGATATTCTAATGGCAACGTTTTACAGTGGCAGGACATTCGGGGCTGGCTAAGTAATTTGCGCTAATTTCTGGCGTGAAGCGCAGCTGAAGTAGAATTCTTGATAACGCTCCCTAAATGACCACTTTTCTCCCGGCGAAACGGCCGTCACCTGCTGTTTTCACGGACAAGTTGTATTGTGGGAATTGGGTGTTTTAACGGGAAGTGACTACGAAACAAATTCAGGCGAGCAAAAAATAGGCAGACCTCCATTTAACACCGTAATCAGAAATAGTTTTAATATGCAAGGTTCATCTGTAGATGAGTGTGTGCGCAACGTGAGCGGTGGCCTCCGTCCAGGTTCACCGATGTTCCGGGATGTACTTCATGATACGGACGTGAGGGCCCCGAGGATTCGCCCTAAGCGAGGCCATCTCCTGCTTACGCCCGTGTGCTGCACTAGCAATCTTCACACTCGGCGTATCACTTGAGCCACATTTACTGTGTTTTCTGTCAGGGCAGCTTAGCGAAGACACACTGAGTGTGATAAACTGTGTTCAGAGGCATCCAGACCACTTGGCATTTATGCAGCTGTACGGACTCATGCAAGGCCACCGGAGGGCAGCGGCTAATTCTAGACGTGTCAGCTCGTCTTGGCAGCTGCAGCGTAAGACTGAATGCATGCCATGTGCAAAATATAGTCGCAATTATCTGACTGCATACATGAAATGGTGATAAAAAAGATCCCTGTAGGTGAACCCAGGGCTGGCTGCATGCGTGTGGTTATATGACCGCATTGGAATTGTGTTCAGAGGAGACTTGTTAGTTTGTTTTGGATGTTGGCAAAAGTAAACAAGAATCACATACTGTCACGTATGTGGTGCGATTACATGGCAGGCGATGAGGCCCTGCCCTGCTCTTGGCTTTGTGCTTCAAGTCCCTGTTCCGTGTTTAAAACACGGATGGAAAATACAGAGGTCAGACTGTGGCATTTGGGGGTGTTTATTGCTCTTGTAAATGAGCTTTCACCAGGTGCATGATGGTGTTATTTCATAAAAGTGAAGACTCACTGACTCACTGGGCCTGGAAGCTGTGAGCAGTTTGGGTCCAGACAGGCCTGTGACCTCAGCAGCAAGGCTGGGCAGGGCAGAGGGGTATAGCACACTAAACAAACACACACTATACACACACACACATCACACACTAAACAAACACACTCTATACACACATACATCACACACTAAACAAACACACACACACATACAAATCACACTAAAAACATACACACACTATACACACACACATACACATCACACACTAAACAAACACACACTATACACACACACACATCACACACTTAAAACATACACACACTAAACAAACGCACACTATACACACACATCACACACTAAAAACACACACAATATATGCACATCCGTACACATCACACACTAGACAAACACGCACTATACGCACACACATACACATCACACAGTAAAAACACGCACAGAAAACATATACGCATTGTACACTAAAAACATACGCGCGCACACACAAATAAAAAACTGGAAATACACCTTTCCCACTGTAACTTCGGATTGGGTCTGTCTAAAATCAGTTGGGAGAAAATTTTCGATGAAGCACAATGAAACAAAAAAAAAATAAAAATGCACAACACCAAAAAGTACTTGTTTTTGTACACAATCAATTAAGCATTTAGCATGCACATTCTCACCCAGACACACACAGGTACAAACATATCCACACTTATCTGCAGAAGTTCACAAACAGACACACATGTAAATAGACACACACAATTATACACAAACTCTTGCACGTGTGCACTCAAAATATCTTGGCTAACTCATTCTCAGCTCATGCAGCACCCGTACACAAACACACACAGTTGCACAGTAATATGAGGAATTAAATCTCTTAAGAGGGGTGCTTCATTCCAAGGATGCTCCTGTTTTCTTCATTATCTTTAGTGGATTGCTGTGGATATGCTGAGATTGTTTGTCAGTGCTGCAACATTCCAATTCCTGCTGGCAGTGCTGCATAGCCGTCAGCCACAAAAGGCTGCCGCTGTGAAGCATCGGATCGGGCTGCCGGCTTTCATTTCCCGCTCCTGCACAGTTGCCTGATTTTACGGCTTCTTTATTAGGAGAAGCAGCTGAAGGACTTGAAGCCCGAGGCCAAGCGGTTTTCGGAGAGATACATCAAGCTGGGGAAGAGAAACGGACTGCACTTGTCCAAAGACATACAGGAGGTACTGTGTGCATGGACCCCCGCTCGGCTAGTATGTCAGTGCAAACAAGATGTCATTACTGCATAGTCTGGTGCTATGTGGAACTGGAACATGGATATGTGATCATGTGATTTAGTTTAGCATTTGGCATTATGATCTTGGTTGATATTGCCTGTGTTGTATATTTATGATAAAAAGAGTGGATTGCAGGCCCAGACTTTTTTTTTTCCTTTTTGTGTTGAACTTTTTTCAAGTACTCTTTTTAGACTGAATGCTACAAAGAGGGCTTTGAGGGCTCTGCTGTGTGTACACATTTACAGTGTGCTATTCATTTGTACTCCTCAGGAGATCAAATCTACTCGCAAGCTGATAAGTGAACTTTCAATCGACTTCAACAAGAATCTGAACGAAGAAAACACTTTCCTCCTCTTCACTGAGGATGAACTAGGTAAGGATGCCTCACATGTCGCTGAATATTTGGGAGAATTAAGGAAACAGACTGGAATAGAAACATAGGCCCTATTCTAGCCATGTTAACAGAACTCTATCTGCAGTCTCCTTCATGGTGCGTTCAGCTAAGATATTTGCTGTCATCGCTGTGACAAGTTCCAATTCAGGTGTGATCAAATCTTGACCATGCCTATGTCGACTGTGGCGATACTTAATCAGACACGACTTTAGCTGGGGATGGAGAGCTTGGCTATGCAGGATTGCACATTAGCAGTTGCTCCAGTCATTGGGACTGGGACACACTGCCGTCTTCCTCCAGCAGCTGCTGGAGCTGCGCAGCCCGCTGGTGTAACGATTGTGCAGCTCAGCCAACAGATCACGGGGGGAAAAGAATAGCAGAGGCTGCCTGCATGCATTTTGGAAGATGTGTATGCAAGTGTGCGCCCTCCTGTGGTGTAGCAGGGTGTTGCAGCGATCGGACTGGCCTGTGGTCATGATTGGGCATTCCAGATTTAGAAATAAAGAAGAACTGGTGATTGTTTAAAGTTGTTTAAGAGACCACTGCCTGTCTTGATCCTGTCTGTGGTGCTTTTGCCGGTTGGCCCCCTGAGGTGGCCTGGCGGAGAGCTACATACACAGTCTGGAGCGGCTGGAGGACGGCCGGTACAAAGTGACCCTGGAGTACCCCCATTACTACCCCCTGATGAAGAGGTGCCACGTCCTGGAGACCAGGAGGAAGATGGAGGCAGCCTTCCAGAGCAGGTGTAAAGAGGTGAGCATCACCACCCCGAACAAGGAACGGGGGGGGGCACTTCCTGCTACATCACTCAGCCCGACTGTGATACTGAGCCCTGCAGAACTGGCCATAGTGTTTCCTGTAATGATCCCTCTGGTCAGTCACCAGCTGGCTGCGCAGTTTTATTGCCTGTGGCAGTGATGAGATGGGCCTGCTCTTGGATGGACAGTCTCCAGTTGGGCCGAATTCTTCGTGGCTCTTTATACTCAGTAGCTCAGTGGCTGTAAAGGGTCCGATGTGCGAGCTGCGCTTTCATTCACGAGTCGCTGCGGCAGACGGACCGTAAGGAGCGTGCCGTTTCCCCTCGTCCCCGCAGGTGAACACGGCCATCCTGGAGCGCCTGATCACGCTGCGGGCCAAGGTGGCCAATCTGCTGGGCTTCCGCAGCCACGCCGACTACGTGCTGGAAATGAACATGGCCAAGAACGCGCGCAACGTGGCGCAATTTCTCGGTAAGCTTCCACCCCCCCCCCCCCCCCATGGATCTGAAAGTTTAATTTTAACCTGAGACCTTTTGGAAGCGGCGGGCTAAGTCTGTGGGGTGGCCTCCTGTTGAGGTTTGTTCTCCCGTTATCCTTTTAGCTCGTGTGTGGTCACCGTGACTGTGGGACTGTGTCTTCGGGACCTTTGTGGCAGGGTTCTTGGGAGCCTGCTCATTGGGCAGCCCCCGAGCTCTCTCGAGAGAGCCGTGTTCCTTGGCTTGCTGTCCTGTGCACTTGGATTACATGTCCTGCACTCTCGCCAGCACACACTGATACTGTTCTCTGGCCCGTTGGGAGTTTCATATTCCAGTGTTCGTTTGGCAGGATTTTTTCAAGGTCATTTTATGTCATTTAAGGCGCAGTACCTGCTTTTCAAAGGTCAGCTGTTAGTAGTTCTGACAGAATGCTGATGCCAAATGCCATCTAGTGGCAGTAGAGCAGCTTGTGTTCACAACTGTGAGTGCAGACCAGCTCTCTTTAAACCTTCAAAAGACTGAAATTGCAGTTTCAGATTTCTTTTAAGCAGCTTTTCATTTTCATGTTATCAAGCTGTATAAATATGACACGTATACTGTAAGCCTGGAACTGAGATTTGAATGAATAAATAAATAGCAGGTACATCCTCTGAACAGTATGCAAAAGCAAACTCCAGTGTACAGGACAGCTGGCAGTAACAATGAAAAGCCATGGAGGTATCACTGCATTGACTGACACTTGGTTAGAATTCCAAAACCCGCCCCATTGAAACATTGCAGAAAATGGATTCTGTGTGCGCAGATAAGTTCTACGAGAAGCTGAAGCCAGTGGGCGAGCAGGAGAGGAAGTACGTCCTGCACCTGAAGAGGAAGGAGAGCAAGAGGCGGGGCTTCGAGTTTGACGGGCAGATACACGCCTGGGACGTGCCCTACTACATGAACCAGGTGGAGCAGGTGAAGTTTGCGGTGGACAAGGACAAGCTGATCGAGTACTTTCCCCTGGAGGTGGTGACAGAGGGGCTGCTCAGCATCTACCAGGACCTGCTGGGCCTCTCCTTCCAGAAGGTGGACCACGCCCACGTCTGGCACCCCGGCGTCAGCCTCTACTCCGCGCAGGACGCCGCGTCGGGGGAGGAGATCGGCCAGTTCTACATGGACCTGCATCCCAGGTGACGTGCCAGTGCAGGCCAGGCTGGTCAGCGGCGTTCTTAAGCCGCAGTGATAATTATCAAATGCAGTAACGATCGTCGGTCCCATCGCCGCCATTATACCTGATGCTGTTTAATTATACCTGATCTGGTAGTGAACATTTAAACTTCAGCAGTATTTCACACGGCCTCTGAGGTTTGGATGTTTACTGCCACATCAGGTATCATTAAAGAAAAAAAGACAAAGAGAAAGGCAATACACCACGTGGTGATGATAGTTATTGCATTTGAAGCTGATCTTCGCAGTATATCGCCCAGCTCTGGGTGGTTTCTGGTTCAGAAGGCTTTGCCGGGCAGTGGGGGGTTCGCTGGGTTCCTCAGGCGAAGGCTGAACGCCGCTGTCTTTCAGGGTGGGGAAGTACGGCCACGCGGCCTGCTTTGGGCTCCAGCCGTCCTGCCTGGGGCCCGATGGGAAGCGCGTGCTGCCCGTGGCGGCCATGGTGGCCAACTTCACCAAGCCCACGGCCAGCTGGCCCTCGCTCCTGCAGCACCACGAGGTGGAGACCTTCTTCCACGAGTTCGGCCACGTCATGCACGAGATCTGCTCCAGGGTACGCCGCCCCGCTAGCGCTGGAGCCGCTCCGCACGCTCGCGTCTCTCACTGCGCGGGGCGGGGTTTCTGCCCCGCAGCCAATCGGTGGCTCGCTAGTGCTGTAGCACACCAGAAACCAGCCGATACCCTCCAGGACTGGCGGTCCTGAAACGCATGCGCGATGCTCTGCGAGGTGACCCTCTGAAGCTCTCTGGCTGATCAGCTCTGGTTTGCATGCTCATGCGGTGCGACCTTTGACCCCATGCAGACAAACTTTGTGGAGTTCAGCGGGACTCTGGTGGAGACGGACTTCGTGGAGGTGCCGTCCCAGATGCTGGAGAACTGGGTTTGGGAGAAGGAGCCCCTGCGCAGGATGTCCCGCCACTACAGGGACGGGAGCCCCATCCCGGACGACCTGCTGGACAAGCTCATCGCCTCCAGGGTGGCCAACACAGGTCCGCCCGATCGCCTGTCCCAGCGCAAGGCCGGGCTCCACTGCTCCTTACCCGGGCAGAATATCGGATTGCACCAAAGCTCTTGTTTGTTTACTGTGTCACTCCGCTAAGCAGATCAAACTGCTCTGTTCGGAAACACCATCCTGTTTTCCTGCTTTATCACAGTCTCAGACCAGTATTTTCTCTAGTGGTGTATGTCTAAATGCATAAAGCATTGGGAGTTTTTGGAATTTTGCCACCGTAACCATTATCTAGCTGGAGGCTGCGATTGTTTTCACATTTATTCCCCGTGGTGCACGCCTTACATTTGTGACGCTGTTGAAGTCCTCTGTTGCTAGGCTACTAACCGCCCGCCCCTTTGACTCGCGCAGGCCTCATGAACTTGCGTCAGGTTGTGCTCAGTAAAGTGGACCAGGCCCTCCACACCAAGTCCAGCGCCGACACGGCGGAGGAGTTCGCCAAACACTCCAGAGAAATACTGGGAATCCCGGCAACTCCAGGTGAGCAAGAGCCCCGATAACCAGGCCAGACAACATTCCACAGCCTGTCCATCCCTGTCCAGTTACGGGTCAGAGAGCTGCACCTCTGACCACTCCCTCATTTTAGACCCTTCACTGACCCTGTAAAACGAGACCCAATCAGTTATATGAAATGCCAGAATGAAGGACTATGCAATATATGTTAACTTGCCAGTGTTATAATGAACTTAGAAGAGCAGAGCTTGTTAAATTGATGGAAAAATAAATCAGTCATTTAGCATTGCCGGACAGCACGGTTATTTTCAGCATACGTGTTTAATCACGCTGTTGTTAATGAGTTTAAAATTTGCTTGTGATGTCCTCAGTTGCCAGTACTATATAAACTGAAAGGATCTCTGCACACAGACCAATTAGAACACTGTAAATAGGATTCACATTACTTAATACTATAATCTAAAATATATTCAAAATATATTAAGCGATGTGAAGTCTATGTAAAATAGACCCATTTTTCCAGGGCAACTAACATATCTGACCTTTTTACACATCAAATTAAATTCGTACTGCTGGATATTTTTCAGAAGTAACTTAAAATACGTGCGTACTACATTGGTGCCACATCAGGAATTGGCCCTGCAACCCAAGCTCAGACTTTAGTGTCACACAACTGCACACAAAAGAGTTGCTGTTTTGTTTCCCTTTTTCAACATCACCGGCTCCCAAGAGATCAGATACCACTGACCAATAACACTTACGACCATTAGCAAAATATTGGAGTGCATTTTGAGTGCTCTGCTTAGTGTAGGAGAGTTCTAATGGTTTAGCAGTGAGAATACTTATTATTATATTTATATTCAGCTGACAGTTTATCCTGACAGCACATCATCTACTTTTGCCATTTCATCAAGTTGTCAACCCAGTGATTATATCACCCAGTGATTATAAATGTCCCTCTTTAAAACAACACGTATTTGTGCTGCCAGTAACAGCACACTCATTTGTGTTCTGACTATTCTTGTTCGTGTTTAATTTTGTGTTAGTCATTCGAGTTGGTTGTGTGTACAATAATGGCTAAAGCACCAGAACTCTTAGTGTAAGGTACATTAGCTGTATGAATCACTCATTAATCAGTCCGGGGGAGACCTTAGCCTCTTGAATGGAAAATAACTTTACTGTGATGATCCCTTGGACGGTGTTGTCACCATACTGTGACTACTTTACTCTCCAGGCACAAACATGACTGCAAGCTTCAGCCACCTGGCTGGGGGATACGATGGGCAGTACTACAGCTACCTGTGGAGCGAGGTGTTCTCCATGGACATCTTCTTCAGTAGATTCCGGAAGGAGGGAATCATGAACCCGAAGGTAAGGCCTTCATCTTGGCCATTCTTAGAATCATCCTGCCCTGATCAGGTTGACGTTTTCCCCCTAAACAGGATGGAGTACTGACTAGATTGTGGTACGGTAGGCTCTTTGCCACTCACAGAGCTTGTCAGTCTTACTGGAAATGCAAGTTTGTAGTCTTTGTCATTAAAATCATTTATGCCATAAGGTCTGATTGTTTTGTTCCATGTGTGCGATTTGCAAGGAACACTAATATAGCTTGCTTTTTTTGTTATTTGATTATTGCTGGAACCACCACACCCACCACCTTATACAATGAGCTCCACAATGTTCGTTTTTAATATTTATATCTGTGTTTATTTTTATCATGTATATGGACGCATACACATACATGCATATACATGATAAAAATAACACAGATATAAATATGAAAAATGCTCACAAGATGTTTCTTTTGTTTAACTGACTCAATGGGTAATCATTTGATTTTTTACCCATTGAGTCAGTTAAACAAAATGCACTGTATTATATTGTATTATAATAAGGTAATATTTTTATGTATACCTTTACCTTAAACCGAAAGTGACCATGCTCGAATAATATCGCTGGAATATCTTGATGTGTACATTTGCTTCCATAGGTGGGACTGGAATACAGGAAGGTAATACTGGAGGTGGGGGGGTCGGTGGATGGTGCAGACATGCTGAAGAGCTTCCTAGGTCGTGAGCCATGCCAGGATGCCTTCTTCCAGTGCAAAGGGCTGGTCCAATCAGAAAGCACTATCAACTCCCACTGACCGGGACCACTCAAACACTTAATAGATAATATTACATATTTATAATATTTATATTTAATATGTTTGTTGTAAATGTATTTGTTGGGTTGTTACCCTGGAATCTTTTGCAATGCAGAAAGTTCTGTCAGTTTTGTTCCAGTGCTGAAGAAATGACTGTCCACAACGTGGGGTTAAACTCGCGTCTAAGGGTTCATGATGGTTTCCCAGTTCTTACAGAATTTGTCTCATGAATGTAAATTCACCCAGATTGATGTTAAGATTGGTAATGTTCTCGCACTGAGATTATGGGATACAAGAGACTTTCTTGTAGGAGTCAGGGTGTGGATTTCCTCCACAAATGAAACCTTTGACTCCACCTGGCCTGGAAGCTACAATGACATCCTCCTCATCATTTAATGATAGAGCTGAAATGACTCTTCCTGGCTTTTAGGAATTGCTTTACAGTTTTGTTTTACAGTTGTTTTCAGGTCCTGCAAGCTGTGGCCTCTTTAAGTTCAAAACATCCTCTGTCCAAAATCATTGTTGGGCTTGTCCTCTTTGAGGACGCTAAATATAGTTCTCTTAAACCACGGTAAAGTTTTTGGTTGGACATCCAAAGGACATGCTAAGTGGATGTCCTTAACAATGAGGATTGATAAATTATTGGTCTCTCCATGCAGTTATTTCCCTTGGTTTAATATTTACATTCTTTTCACCAAAAGATGATGGTCAGTGTTTAGCCATCATGAGATATCCGTGTATGACAGTCTGCTGTTGATGCTGTTTTAACACCCGTATAGAAACTGAAAAAGATTGCTGAATGTTTTTATATTAAATTTCAATGCCTTCATTACATTTGTACCTTCAGTTGGGCAAGTGAGAATGTAATATCGGAGAATCAAGTTCCTAACATGTGTAGTATTAAATTATCTAAATCAAACACTGTGTTGCCTAAAATCAACAGTGAAGAATTCCAGTGTCATGGGCGTTGTTTATCTTAAAGTCCTGGCTTAAGGAAACCAGCCATGGACAAAATATGTTGTTATATTTTTGTGAGATGGGGGATTGTCATTTATAAAATATAACAAAATATAATAATATAGATATTTATATAACAAAATATAAAATGGGAATTTATTATTGGCAAGCTGGTATCTGAGGATATTTACAGTATTTATCCTATGACCTGTAACTGCCAAAGGACATTTTTACATGAAGTGAACCAATTTCCTTGTGTGGAATTATGAAGAAAATTGAAATAATGGACTTTTGAATTGTTGCACATAAGATTAATGAGTGAGTTGTGAATACTGATACAGGATTTCTGTCATGATTGCCTTGCTGTCATTCTGCAATTTATGCACTAGGTGGAGCCATTTGTCTATTGTTGAATAAAGCCATTCTGTTAATACCTGCAGTATCCATTTATTTGTTGAATCAGTTTTATTTGTTGCATTGGAATCAAAACTGAAAAGCATTCCTGGAACTTTACTTCAAAGCCAAAATAGTGGGGACATATTGTTCTTCTTGGCCTCTTTCTTGTTCCCTATGTGTTTTGCACCTGGGACTTGTATATTGTTGTAGTAGTTTATTTAAATAAAACTTTTTAAAATACTTAAATAAAAAGGTCTGGTGACTTTCAGAGAAGCTGGGAAATTTCAGAGTTCTGTCTTATTTTGCCACACCCAACATGGCCACATTTTTTACATTTAAATTTTAGCCTCCAAAGGGCAAACTGCAACAACAACAACTACAAAAAATGATGACTGCATATAACCTATGGTTATATATAAATCACAAAGAACTCGATATTGTGCAATTTTCCACCATAAGCCCAGAATCCGGTCCCCTATTGGTCATTCAGGTCCTGACTTAAATATCCCTTTGATATGTGGAACAAGTGTGGCAACTGGCACAATCACGTTCCTAAGCAACCATATAACCCCCAAATGAATTGCAAATAGATTTAAGGTGCCACACCCCTTTATTGTGCAAATGGAAAAGCCTGGTCTCGCATGGCAGACTATTCAAACATAACATTCATAACTCTTCATGATTCATTCATAATTCCATAAAATAGTATATGTCTCAGTAAAATCAAAGTGAATTTGTACTTGCTGCTTCCTGTGTAATTTGTATTGGGTAACTACATTAGTTATAGTATTACTTATAAGGATATTTAAGGATTTGTCTAAAAAAATTAGTTGATCAGGAATATTATAAATACTTCTGCAACGTGTAGGCTATGCGTACAATCTACGGATGTAGATTCGATAGGCCAAAAAGTTTCGGAAACTTTTTTTTTTTGCTCCATTAGTACACCAGTTTCATGTTTCATGTGACAAGTGCATGACGCTATGGAATTCCCCATTTGCTTGACTTCCCTGGGATGTGAACGCTAATTCGGTGGTTGTTCAAAATCTATGACCTTGGAAAAAGCTGGCTGAAATGGTTAATTGTCGTGTCTCAAACGAAAGCGCCTTGCACACTTGTTACGCGGGCTGACCGCAGGGGGCAGTGAAAGGCAAACAACGTGCTTCATTCATTTATGCCTTTAATTAAGCCGTATACATTCGATAGGTTCTTCACGAATTTGTCACAAAATATTACTTCAGTCACCTTATGAAGCTTGAGCCTAATTGTTTCTTTAAACAGTGGTACGACTGATCGATACTTGACAGCGAAAATTAGACTACTTTAGGCTCCAGGTCGACGTAATTAAAAGGAAATGCATTGTGTGTCCCAGTATTTGAACTGTAAAACATTAATTGATCTGTTATAGCAATAAAATACGACTGACATTAATTAGTTTTGCAATCAGGTTTGTCACAATAACATGTATGTCTAAAGTTTGAAAACAGACATGGATTTTTCTAAGATATGAACTTTATTCCTTACTTGAATGGCTTTAGGCTGATTGCATGCTATGAGTTTGTTCACATGTTAACTAGACTATTTGGCAGAAAAACACATGCCGAAAATCGCGTGACTGCAATAATTACAGTTGTTCATATGGGCTCAAAACGTTTCGACTACACACCGCAGTTCGTACCATTAACGCTTTCAAGTGCAATATCGATATAGCTACAAAAATATCTTTATTTCGTCTGCCAAATACCTAAATTTGAAAACAAACTTTTACCTATTTGAGCAATTCTGAGACAACCTAACTGCTGGCCTCAGCGAAATTACCATACACCCACCTCTTCTGCTGAGCTTGCATTACCATTGGTGCTATGACTTGAAGCTTATTACATAACCGATCTTCATTGGCCCTTATGTTATGCCTTTCACGACGCTACCTGATCTTGCAGTGAGATTGAAGCCAAACAGCCCCAATCAGACTTACTTACCTATTCGCTCGGTTTTCTATGTGGTGGGATTGCTGTTGTTTCCCCTGTCTGATTTGGCCGCCGTCAGTGCTTTGACCACTGTGTATGTCAGGCTGCTTCGTGCGTTGCGCGTTCACCCTGCGTATGCCAGTGGATTTGTGGCGTTAAATATACTAAGTTAGCTAACGTTTGCTACAATTTCTAACCGAGTGAAGGGTAATGTTAACTTATCGACTTTCAATACAATTGGGTGCGGCGGTCCCCTGTGAAGAAAAAAGGTTTTTTTCACGCGGTGGTTGAGGTTTTTTGCCTTTTGTATTTCTTCGCGTGTTGTGTGGACATTTTGGATTCTAATTTTTTTTAATTAGTTTTACATTTTACAGGAAGAAACCGTGAACCCATTATCTCTTCGTGGTACTGCAATGTAGCTAGCTCGCTGGAGAAGATATTTTAATCCAGTTTATCTTTACTGTTCCGGGAAGTTATTTTCAAGCGTCAGTGCAACTCGGACAGATCACTATAGCTACCAACTTCGAAAGGATTGGGCTCAGTGAAAAGAATGCGCTAACTAGCGGGCTAGCTAGCTTGTTGCTAGCTAGCACTAGTTAATATTCAGTTACGTGTTTAACGCTAGCTAAGTGGATACGAATTCAGATTAACGGCAGATGTTTAGTTCTTATGTAGTCTTACTCTGAAGAACACTTCCGTGGATTTTAAACATCTCATAGGACCGTACTGTCAATGAGAAAGCGCTTGGATACCTAATCTTAAGGTAAGAACACGTCTGTTTAACGTCATTATACAGTTAGTCTAACGTTAGATTTATCCTATCTAGAACAGCAGCCAGTTAATTTAGCTAGATGTGTGTATGAAGTTAGCAAATGGGCTTTCGTTGGCTACGTTACTCGTTAGTTCGCCAGCTACAATAAACGTTAATATATAATCATGTGTCAACCTCAGATAAAATATAACCGTTTATAACTGTCGTCCGAGCGGCTTATGTGATGCTGAGCAAGCCAAGTTAACCAACAGCTTCAAACTTATGCTGGAACTTGAAACCACAGAAGATTTGCAGCGAAGAACAATTGACCTTTTGTTTGTGAAGTTAGCTGGGTAGCTAGCTAGAGATCTAATTTCCAAATGTGAAAACTGGTCCTCGTATAGCTAACGCGAACGACGTTAGTGAATGCTTTCTTCGGACAAGAATTTGACCAGTTCATTATACCGATTTACAACCAGCAGCGACTTAGTTGCTACTTAAATTGCTATTACTTATTGTCAAGAGGATGGAAAATACGAAAACCCGTATTTGACTAGCGTTTCTTATGTTTGTTAGGTAGCTGACAGGTCTTGAGAATGGTGATGTAGACAAGAATTCATTTCCTCAATGAAGGTTCGATGCATAACATTTGCCAGCTGACGTTAGGAAAGGGTAACGTTAAACGTTATTGATGTGCTGGGCGACATTCGGTATCAGTTGGTTTGCTGCTAGTGTAAAGTAACTACGATTGCTTGTTTGTTCTCGTACAAGCAAGTCTGGCTTGTTTTGAGAGATCGCCAATGCAAGCTTGTTTGTTGGCTAGTGCATTGGTCAAAGTCCGCGCTCCTCTAGTGTCGACAGAAAATGCGGAAATTGAGCAGCTAGCTCGTTAGCAGCGAACACAATTTCTATTGTTGTTCATCACTTCCTGTGAAGAAGACTTTCACCAGGTGAAAAGATTGGCACTGTGAAAATCGAAGCAGTTTCGGTGGAGGTTATCTTGGTTTTGGCTGTATGAGCTAATGAGATTAGGCAGTATCTCAAACATACGTGCTTTGATCCTGTAACGATGGAATGCATTTGCCTTTAATCTCCTGAGGGACGCGGTGCACACAAAGGACGAAGGCAATCTACTATTATCTGCAACAGATGCACAAATCAAAACATCAGTTTGCTACATTGCCAGGATGGGTGGTGTGGCTGGGAATGGTTACGCAGCATCGTATTGTTACTTCGTCATTAACAGTGTTGTAGGATCGAATCTTTATTTCTGTGGTCGATCGGAAAACGTCGATGAATGAATGCAACAGCGCTAGCCTCAAAGTGTTCCTATTTTAACATGCTCGCAAATGTCCCTCTGTAACTGCAGTATATTTAATAAAAATAATTAGTTGCTTTTGATTGGGATTAGTGTTCATCACAGATCACCAGGCAGGTGATAAACCTGTATAATAGGATACAATTTATTCACGGGGATTAGCGATACTTTGTAGGACAGCCTTCGCTATGGGTAGGCTGGCACTTGTTCTCCACCAAACATATTTACTGGCCGAAGAGGCAAACTGACGTAAAATGTGAGGCACGAATGTGGTTAAACGTGGCACTGTGACACGTAAACGTGTTTCTAATTTGTATAATCTGCCGGTGTATTACATTTACAATGTTGGAAGTAGGGAATTCTACAATTGAGTGATGCCGCAAGGACATTTCTCCAGTGTCTGTTTTCCCCAAGCAAATGCACCCGCCTTCTCTCTTGCGCTTCATTTTTATGTCCGCAACATTGTTCAGTCATAAACTCCCTTGCAAATGCACACATGGCGTTATTCAGCCGCCTGGAAAACTTGTCAGTCACCCTCTTGTTAGGAGATACTGTGAAAATGTAAGTCATGTCTCTCTCTTTATGGGTTACGTTAGACCTCAAACATCATTTGAATGATTTTACTGTACCTGCAGGATTTGCTCGCTTGCACGACTGCTTCATTTTTTATGACACTGATGTCGATTGTGGCCTACATTTTGTGTCAGTGACGGTACTTACTATGGTAGAAAATCTCACAGTGAAGTAGACTGTTACCAGTCAACAGAATAGCATACACACAAATTTAAAAGTGAATGCCTTGCATTTTCTTTTTTGTTAGACTCTCGGAACACCCACTAAGACAGTGTTTCTCAACCCTGGTCCTGGGGACCCACTGCCCTGCATGTTTTAGATGTTTCCCTGCTCCAACACACCTGATTCAAATGAATGGGTCGTCATCAAGCTCTGCAGAAGCCTGATAACGACCCATTCATTTGAATAAGCTGTGTTGGAGCAGGGAGACATCTAAAACATGCAGGGCAATGGGTCCCCAGGACCAGGGTTGAGAAACACTGCTCTAAGATGTAGTGACTTTCCAGTAGTTCATGCACCAGGAAGTCAGGGCGCTTTGAAATTTCAACTGAAAAGAACGGACAGCATAGGTGGTAAATGTGACCTTGCAGATTCGTAGTCCGTTCAGCTGCTAAGTAGAGCAAGTCACATTTATCAGAAGTATATTGACTGAGAGAAAAATTCAAGGCAAACATCAAAACTGGAAATGAATGTTCTGCAGACTGAAATTGAGACTGTCCAGTAGTATTTGTATGAACGTGTCTGTGGGATGCCTTTTTCTCAACCTGATTCAACCTGACCAGGCGCATTCCCATTCCACTGATGCAGGCGTGTGGACATAAACATGTTGCACATACTGATTAAACACAAGGGCAGTCAGCAGGCTCATTACGTATGAAATCACCTGGAATTGGTCATTTTCATTAACAGGCTTTAGCATGTGTTGCTCAAAGCCAGAGTTTTTGCGGAGGTGTGAAAGTCCTTAATTGCGGTATAGCATTGCGCTGCTGCTTTTGCCCGCGCTTCGGGGCGCAGGAGTGACTGCGCAGCTGGATCGGGCGCTGGCAGGCTGCCTAGCCCAGCTGCGCAGACGGTGCAGTCCTTAGGCGCAGTGACTGCGCAGCTCAGCTGGCAGACTGCACAGTGAAAAGAAGCTGCTGCAGTTTTACTTCTTACACAATTTAAATATGCTATACGCTACCCTGCTAGGTCACATACTGAGCGCAGCAGTCTCCTCCATCCATAATGTATGTTGTGTATTTCATGTTAGAAGTGGCTTTCTTATGTATTATAGATAAGAATGCACTTAATTTATGGGCTTTTTGTATGACATTCGATGACATCCTTGTGAAGTAGCTTATTTCAGAGGCATAGTACCTTATCGTATGTTTACCGTTCTTGTCCCAATTTACCCAGCCTAGGTCTTTTTTTCTACATTCTGGCATTAAGTGGAGTGTTGACAGTCTGTTAATCGGTCGATAAACATGCGCCAGTCGCCAGACTTTAAGAAGAAAATGAGAGTGTGTGCGTGGGGACACCTCTGGGTGTTAAGGACATAGCCAAAACCTATTGACACTGCAAATGTGCAGCTCACATCCCAGGTTATTCTGAAACTCTCAGGCCCAGTGTTTTTCTAACCGTGACGCAGTTAAGAGGAGAGAGAGCAGCACTGGTCTGAATGCAGGCGGGTTGCCAGAGTGAGCGCTGGATTGTGAAGTGATGAATTGGAGGCACTGACTGCGGATTATCCATCCTCCGGTCCGCACAGAGCCTTCAGTGGTGTTTGCGCAGATAAGCCCTCTGCACTCGTTTGCTTTGGCTGCCGGGTGACGTTTATGCGCCCCGAGCTGCTCTCCTTCAGTCTGTCTGTGTTTGCATCCAAACGACTGCGATCGGCCAAATGCGGTGCAGCTGAGAAATAATGGAGGTCTGTATAATTACATAATTTAATGCAAGCGCGACTAACTTCACGAGCCACTCCACTGCTCTGCTGGCACAGATTCGGCTTTGCTTGGAAGAAGCTCAGCATGTTCAGGATTTCACTGCATATATTATCCTCCTCATGTGTATTTTCTTATTTTTGGAACAAAGTATTTGGCAGGAAAAGAAATTCTTCACCTGACGGTTTTGAAATTTTCTTCTGATGCCAGTCATTGATTTTTGTTATAAAATGTAGCTTGATTTCTAAATAAGAAACAATATTCAAATTCAGTAGCCTATTTCTTGTAAATGACAACAGTAACACTTAATGATTACTGCTGTTAATAACTAAGATATAATAAAGCGGATTTTCCTTTTGGCTGTTTCATAGTCATTGTGTTTAGGCGGCATCTAAAGTCTACAGGGGTGCAAGTTGAATATGTGCAGAGAATAAGGGTTGAGGCATGCATATAGCCTACTGGAACATGTAAACCTGCTGTTGGATGTTGTGGTACTTTTACCATGTTTGTGTGACCCCATATTTCTGTGGCAAACCTTTTTTGCAGTAAGCATGGGTATGTTCACCCCGAACCAGGACAGTAGGTACAGACCTTTTGCTTGGTTCTGTGTATGTATGTGTGTATTTGATCCAAGGGAGACACTGTCAATGAATTTAGCTTTCCCAGACGTGTTGATAGCAGCGCGTGCAATAAAATCAGATGTAATCTTTCGTTTCTACTCTCCTTCAGGCAAAATCGTTTTGCCAATGGTTGCCTGAAGCAGGCCCTCGCCAGGGTGGAAATGTATCGCTTCTGGCCAGAGTGCAGCACTGAAGTATTTCATCTTTAGTGCTGTTAAGGTAAATGGAATTGACATGATGCAGATAAGCGTCCTACCATTGAAAATAAAGATCACCTCTGTGATTTTATAGCCTGCTGTACCACAACAGTACCACCAAGGATAAGAAAACATGTAGGCCGACTTTGAAACAAGTTCAGATTATATTAGAATTGAAGCTTTTGGTTGGTTCTGTTTAATTGCCCTTATTTATTTAGTGCAATAATAAGCAATATTGATATTGCTGGACATCTGACATGGCTCACCAGGCCGGATGTGTTCAGAAGTGTTAGCAAGGGTTAGGCAGGGGGGAGGAGTGAATCTTCGTTTTAATGGTATGGATTTTAAAAATATTTATCGACAGGTACGATTACTTCAGATCATATACCCTGCAAAACATCCCCTTGAGAACCCTGTTATTTCCTTTTTTCTTCCTAATTCATAACGATCGTCTGGTCACTTTATAATCACTGTCCAGTGTCTCCACTCCCTGTCGTAAGTGAGCAGTTCTACTGAAATGGCTCACTGTATGGGGCTGGCCGGTTCTGGAGGGATGCATTGGGCTCTGAGCACAGAAAGCAGATCTCCCGCAATGGAAAATGAAGTTAGCGTAAGCTGCACTGAACAAGGCTGCAGTGATTTATGAGATTTTCCAAGTAATGCCCCCCTCCCCTTTTTAACAAAGGTCTGCTCCTCTACAGAGGAAATATTTAGACTGAACCTGCAGATATGTTGGCCCGTGGACCTGCGTATAAAGTGTAGTAAGTGCTGTGGAATGTTTTCATCGATGTGTAAAGCTAAAAACCCCTTCCCAAAATGATAACTATACGTTACTGCTCGTGAAATGGTTCCACAAGCTTTTTGGATTTTTTATTTCTGAGTTGACTTCGTTCTGAAGTGCGTGTCAGTCATTTGGTAAAGTACCCCTCCAGTTGTATTTTTAAACCTTAAAAAAAATATTCAACGTTAAATAATATTTTGTTTAATATGGTTTTTCCACCAAAAATGTTCAATAAACATTCATAAAAATGAAAATGGTGTAGTAGCATCTCTTCACCTTTACCCTCATTGAGAATGGCAGAATCTATGAATATGCAAATTGCCATCTAGTTGGCACAGCATTCCGATTCAAAATCAGTTGTGAAATCCATCGACTCCCGCATGAGGTTATGGAAGCATGTGTACAATGTGTGCTGCAAAGACTGCTTCCCTCTATGCTGTCAGGTACATTCAAACAATTTTTATAAACAAATTCCTTGCATTTTTTGTTTTAGTGTGGGCTCCATTGGTGACGAGTGGAACAGAGTTCCTACCTTGGGACTGCATCCTAAAACTGCCCAGTCTGCCATGTTCAACACACCAGCTGTCACTACAGTGGGGATTCCATCCATCAGTTGTTTTAATGTAAATTTTGCACCTAAGTTACCCTGAGTGGAAAAGCCTGAAATTTGAAAAAACGCAGAAACCTCGCAAAAAAGTTTTTACACTTAGCCGAGGTAGAAAAGTCGGCTTATCGATAAAGAGGAAATGCGATAAAGGGAGATGGAAAAAGATTTTTTGAATAAATTATGACTGGGACCCAAGTCACATGCAGCTTACTGATAGAGGCAACGTCTTGCAGAAGTGTATTTTTATTGGTGTAATGAGTAAGTAATGAGCAGAGGCATTTAAGCACTGGAATGGGGAAACTGCGCAGTGAATTCTGTCAGCAATACAAGCGTTCTTCTGTCATGACGAGACCAACCGGACCTCAGTCTCTGTCCTTCACGGACTGATTTTATTTCCATCCCGTACGTTGTTGACACTGATTTGCACGCAGCCTCCTGACTGACGCATTCATCTTCCGGTCGTTTAGAGGCGAGAGGAGGGGAAGTTTTTAAAGGGACTCCTTTTCCCCCGTCTGCGCGGTGCGGTGAACGGAACGAGGCGCGCCGCTGACGCCGTGATTGGTTTGGTCGGGGCGCGCGCGGTGCGGTTGGCCGAGCGCGAGGAAAGGGCGCGTCGGTGTGACCCAGAGCCCCCCGGATTGGCCGTCGCGTCGGCCTGCCGTTGGATTCTGAAGCCGAGCGCCTCTGCCTTAGGGCAGGCCGGCCCAAACCTGTTTGGAGTGTTTGTGTGTAAACGCTGCTGCGCTGCGCTGTGTGCACGGCTGCAGGGAGCGCTGCTCGCTGCTCTGCGTCAGCAGGTAGGAGCCGGACGTCAGTGCTGTTACTGAGGACCACGGGGGGGCTGTCCTCTGTCCCCCTCTCGGGACCGGTGACCCAGGCGGCGCTCGTCTCTCTCTCGCTCCTCCGGCATGGGCAGGCCTGGCCCACGTCCCCCGCGTCGTCTCTCAGGTTCCTCATCGCGCGGCGGCTCGCGTTGTCATCCTGCTGCGGGCCTCGCTCCGATTGGCTGCGGGTCCGCAGGACGTGCGAGGCGGTGGCCTTCCCATGCCGGGACACAAAGGCCGCTTCCACCCGCCCCGCCGCCTTCGCCTTCTCCCCCCACTCGCGGCTTTTATTCACGCACAAGAATCACGCCCTCCTTTGTGGATCTCCCCCACTTCTCCAGTTTCCCCCTTTTGTCAGGTCTGAATAAGCAGGCTTTCTTCCCAAACAAAAAACCAGAAGCAACTTGGTACAGTCATGCAGTCACGTATGGTTACCGCCACTGGCTGTCGAGTGCGGTTAAACAGAGCTGCTGTTTGCAGCGGCCCTCATGCTGCGATGTTAAAACACGAACATGCGCAGGAACGTACGCAGCAGGGCTGCGCCGGCGTGCAGAAGCAGACGCTACCCGAGCTCTGCGCTGCAGGTCTTGCAGCGTGCAATGCTTCGCTCTCTGCACACGCTCGTGACTCGCTGCAAGCGGCCTCGTCACAGATGCCGCGCCTGAAAGTCGCGATGCTGCCCCAGGGGGGTTTGACAGAACCATCCTTTCCCCCAGACGGCCCCCCTGTTTCTGCAGGCCTTGGCCACAGTCTGCTGCGCTGATGCATCTTCAGCCCAGCTGTGAACGCAGCAGACTGGAGCTCGTTCAGGGCTGGCGGGCTGTCGGGACGTGAAGGTCGCTGCTCTGTGTGGAGTTACAGCGGTGGCTGGTGCGTGTTTGTTATTGATTTGTCCTGAGGGTTTGTTTCCTGCTGACAAAACATGCCTGAGAACCTTGCCGTGGGGGTTGTGTGTAATTGAACTCCGCTGCCTTTTGCACGTGCACCAGCAGTCTTTGTGGTGTGCGTTTGGGCTCTGGCTTTGAGGCAGAAGGGGATAGCGTTGCGGCAGGTGCGATCGCTTCACTTGATATCTGCTGCCTGTGTGAAAATTGTGTAGCAGGTGAAAAAGCTGAGAGTTTCTGATTTTCTTCCTGTCGTGGCTGGGAGAATATTTTTATCGCATTTCTGTTTGCTTGAACAGGAAACGTTTTGCATGGTGTGAAGTGGTTTTTATTTAGACTTGGCCTAATACCTGATTATGGTGTATTTTCAGTTGCCAGACTAGTGTGACTTGGATCTCATTCAGGGCTTGAAGTTTTTTATTTTAGTGTTGCTGTGGGAGTGGTTTAGCTGCAGTAAATACGCCAGTTGAAGATGCATTAAAAGGCAAAGTCACTACTTTTTTAAAGTAGTTTTTATTTGTGTTAGATATGGTTCAGATCCTCAGAGCAGGACGGAAGTGACACTCTTTGTGTCGGCTCCGAACCCCAAGGTGAAGTGAAGCATGTTTATGTGGCGGCACAGAAGGCGCTCCAAGATTAAACCAAAACAAAAAACTGCTGCATTTGGCATCGAGTGGCTGTGCTGAGCAACCTCCAAGTCGAGGAAATGCATAATCTCTGAAATCGCTTCATGTGCCTGAATTGGACTGATATGCTATCCAATCTGACGGTGAGCCTTACTGTCTGGTAGGGCAGTTGTGTTTCCATTTGAAGGCTGAAGTGACAGGGGTGTTACAGGGGTGGGGTCTGTGCCTGTGTGTACACCCAAAAGGGGTTGTTTTCATTGAATGCCGCTGTCTTTTGGAGGAACAGAACTGTGCTTTGGGTCATGATGGACGTCTGATGTGTGGCCCTTGGAGGACAGTGGATGTGGCTGAAGGGTGATTGCAGTCAGAATGCTGTGCAGTCAGGCCTCCCCCATCAGAGCGTCTGGCTGAAGCTCTGGCTCTTAGTGCAGGGTCATGCCCCACGGTCTGGAGTGGGTTCCTGATGGTGCTAGTCCAATGTACATCACAAATTTGACCACACAATTTAGGAAACCCGGGTCAGCTGCAGCGGGTGCTACACTGTTTCTGTTTAGTCAAGTGCAACACCCAGTGATCAAGCTGTGAAACTCTCTAGGCTTGGCTAGAGAGATGGCATGAGAATGTGCACTGTATACCATTATCATGGTAGCTATCCATTCTCATTGGTTGTATACTTTGGACTGGCAGGATTTTGGCATTGTCCGCCTGCACAGCACTGTGATTGTTTTCCTCCTGATTCCTGCCAGCTGTTCAAGCTCCACTGGCGGGTTCATTTGAGTCCACTCATTTCATTTCAGTCATGGGGGGCCGTCCAGCTCCCCGCCCCCCCCCCCTCCCATGAGTCCGACCGTTGAGCAGCGCTGCCGGACCTGTCCCCCTTTGGTTCCCCCCATGCTGTCCCAGTTCTACGAGGGGGGGGGCTTTTTTTCTAAATCAGAGTTTGCTAAATGCGTTAATTCAGGGCTTCTGTTCGGCAGCAGCAGGAGGTTTTTTTATTTTTCCCCCCAGGAGCTTTTTTTGTGTCGCGCGGCGTCAGCGCAAACGCAGGCCGCGAGCGAGCGGAGGCCGCGGTTTCCTCCCAGCAGCCCCTGCAGCCCGCAACGAGGCCGTTCTTGCGCAATGGCGAGACCTCTCGCCCCTCGCCGTCTTCGGTCGGCTCGCTAACCGCTCGGCTGGCGCTTCTGTCGGCGGCGAAGCGTCGGCGCGCCGGAGCGCGTGCGGTTGCTTTAATTTCCCCCGCTTAATGACCGATCCATCACGGTCCGCGGGCTGCGCTAATGCTTCCGCAGTGCCGGGCTCTGGCTAAGTGCGTCGGTCGGCGCGATAATTAAAAGCTTCACGAGGCGTCGTTATGAAAAAAGCTAATGCAGGCGGCGGCCAACTGGGCTTAGATTTTAGGTTAAAATTAAAACAGTGTTCCTGGTATTAATCAAGCTCAATACAGAACTATTTTCATTGGCTGTGGGGCCATGGCTCCTAACCAAAAGGAGTGAAGTGTGTGCATTATCTAACAGTGTTAGTAATTATTCTAACAACAATTAGGCCTACTTCTTGTTGCATTGGTGCTGTTAGGAGTCTTAGTGGTTACTCTGCAGTTACTGCTGTGGCTGTAAACCCATAAAATGCACTCTTGTGCTTCAGTGGTGGCGCTCTGCTTTCCGTGTGTTGGAATGTCCTCTTAATGACACCATGTACAGTAAAGAAGGAGTGGTTGCCCTTTGCCTGCTCTCTTTTCACTGACGTGTGTGCTTGTGGTTAGTGTGAAACTCTGAAGACTGAAAGCTTCCATGTCCTCCTCCTTTCACTTACTCTTTCAGCTGAGAAATTCCTTCATATTACCGCAGAGAACGTGGATTTTTGAATCCTTTTATTTATTGTATGTAGCATACTGTGTATGGTATAATAAACAATAGATGGCAATATCTATGGCTAGGAAGAGGTTTTAAATACGTGTGTGGGTGCCTTGTTTGGCATTTGAAAGTTTGGCATTTGTTATATTTGTTGTTTAAGGGGAGCCTTGGCTTGGATCCCAGTGGAGTCCTGATGACATTATTAGTGTTGTTGGGAATAGCGCGGTCTTGTTTTGGGGTTATTCGGGGTGCAGATGCTGGGTTTGTTTTGCCCTGCTTCCTCATGATTAACTCGTCCAATGTTATTCCTGCATTGAAAGGTCTCAGGCTGGCTGCCCAAACTGGTTTTTCAAGCCGCCCAGTCCGTCTATAAGAGAACTCGCAGAGAAGGGAAAAAAAGAACACCCGGAAATGAGAAATGGTCCCTGAAACCTTTGCCATGCTAAATTAGCATCAATAGAATCCACTTACTGGCATGAAAGAATGAGACGGTAGACCGGTCATGCCACACCCGGTCATGCCACTCAGACGTCCGCTATAGACCTGATTTTCAACAGAAACCGCCCACCTCCATGAACTCATAAACAACAAAAGATGTGTGTGTTAATAGGACAATTGACATTTAAGTCTCAGGCATCTACCAACTTCTAACCTATATTTATCCATCATTACACAATGTAATTTGACTTCATTTGATGAAAATATCCGAAATACGTGATCTCTTTACAATGGAATGGTTCGGGATTTTGCAATTCTATGTACAAATCAAAATTACGCCGCTATGCAATTAAGTGGATTCTACGGAGTTATCATTCACCTACACTGTTTTTGCCTAAATGTGCAGATTGAACGGAGAAATAAAATTCTGAAAAAACCTTTTCTGTTGTTACAAGGTACAAGTATCACCAGTGACGAAGGCTGGGGCAAGCATTCTATGAATGAATGTCTAAAAATAATTTCAGTGCACTGAGGTGGCATTGGTGTGGGTTAAAATGCTGCATGCCGTGCTCGTTTATAGTCTAATTTTGATAAAGTAAATGTCAGCGTCCGTAATGGTGTGATTAAAAACAGCTGGTTGATAACATTTAGACCTCCAGTAAATGGATGAGAAAACTATTTCTGTGTAGAGGCAGAATTAATTCAATTATGGCAGTGAGCCTGTTTTTCCACTGCTATGTGGGTGACATTGTTTATTGGCTGGTTAAAAAGGCACAGCTCAGCTTTGCCGCACTTTCATGGCTGTGTAGAGGAGGCTGACTAGTGTTCTGTTGTGTGTCTGTGAAGCAGGCTGACTGTTGTGCTCTGTTGTGTATCTGTGAAGCATGCTGACTGTTGTATTCTGTTGTGTATCTGTGAAGCAGGCTGACTGTTGTATTCTGTTGTGTATCTGTGAAGCAGGCTGACTGTAGTGTTCTGTTGTGTATCTGTGAAGGAGACTGACTGTAGTTTTCTGTTGTGTATCTGTGAAGCAGGCTGACTGTTGTATTCTGTTGTGTATCTGTAAAGCAGGCTGACTAGTGTTCTGTTGTGTATCTGTGAAGGAGCTGACTGTAGTTTTCTGTTGTATATCTGTGAAGGAGACTGACTGTAGTGTTCTGTTGTGTATCTGTGAAGGAGACTGACTGTAGTTTTCTGTTGTGTATCTGTGAAGCAGGCTGACTGTTGTATTCTGTTGTGTATCTGTGAAGGAGACTGACTGTAGTTTTCTGTTGTGTATCTGTGAAGCAGGCTGACTGTTGTATTCTGTTGTGTATCTGTAAGGCAGGCTGACTGTAGTGTTCTGTTGTGTATCTGTGAAGGAGCTGACTGTAGTTTTCTGTTGTATATCTGTGAAGGAGACTGACTGTAGTTTTCTTTTGTGTATCTGTGTTAAGCAGGCTGACTGTAGTGTAAGGTTGTGTATCTGTGTTAAGCAGGCTGACTGTAGTGTAAGGTTGTGTATCTGTGTTAAGCAGACTGACTGTAGTGTAAGGTTGTGTATCTGTGTTAAGCAGGCTGACTGTAGTGTAAGGTTGTGTATCTGTGTTAAGCAGGCTGACTGTAGTGTAAGGTTGTGTACAGGTCTCACATTCTGTTTGAACAGTAGGAGACCCTGACCAGCAGCAGGCTTTTTGTGTAAAGATTAGGAAGTGAATTAGGTGAGGGGAGAGACAGACTCAGGGGCTGGGTCTGTTTGCTTTCCCTGTCGAAGGAACGCCGCAGTTTGGCGCAGGTGACCAGGCGCTTTGTGATTGGTGGGTTGTGATCCTGTGACCTTGGTCGAGGGATGCAGGTATTTGGCCAGGTCCGAGTGGAGCTTTCTCCCCTGCTTTACGGCCTAGCCGCCGTTGTTATGGTTGCATTGTGTTCTGGCAGCCATTAACCGCTTCGCCACTTATCAGTGTTGACTCTAGGGTTTGGGCCCAGTCGAGATTCTCCGGGTCTTATTTGTTTGCAAAGTGTAAACAACCCCGAACTATTAACTAACCAATAAAGCCCTGTTTTATCAATGCAGGTTATAAAACATTTTCGGCATTTTTATTTCTTCATTACTTCGTTAGTCCATCGGCAGCATTGCAGTTCTGCAAGCTTGGTACCGACCCAAATGCAGAGGCCTGTGTTTCTTTCTTATAAGTGAGTTTGTTTTTTCATGTCAGTAAAGATCAGTGGCAGTAGTACCTATAGACGCCTTCCTGCTTTGCCTCTGAATGCACCCACAGTGTCCTCACCAGCAAACCATCAGTCAATTACGTTGCCATTATGCTGCGCACATTACAGAAGAACTTCCTATTTAGTGCACATAAGTTAATTGCTTTATTCTTTTTAAAGTATTATTAACTGCCTAAGCTACTCCTGTTCTGTTCCTGAATTCACAAATAGATATTTGTTTTTCTGAATGGTTGTTGATGACTCAATATTGTGATGCTAATTCCAGGATGCTGGTTTGCTCATCGTTGGACACGTGAACCCTTCACGAGAAGCACACATCTGTTCCTTTCATTTCCCCCGAATGATTTGCCTACCTTTGAGTCCCACTTAATGGTACGTCCGCCCCTCCCCCCATCCCGTGGGTGTTGGTATGACCCGGGCAGCCGAATCCCTCTTATTCATAACTTGCACTGGAAACCACTGGCATGTAGATAAGGACGCTTTTGTAACAAACACCCACGTTTGTCCCTTCATGTGCACACAGTATGACAGAAGTGTGTCTGTTGGTAGAGTCTTTCATTTGTAAGCTGACATTTGACACTGCAGTCAGCGTACGGAGGGTCCCAGCGTACAGAGGGACCTGCTCCATAGACGCGTGCAGCCTGCAAGCGTTTGGAAACGGGGAAGGCGTGATATGCAAACAGCCATTCAAATGTCCCTGTCTGGTGGCAGACTGCAGGTTGCAGCTGTAGCAGGGCCGTTGTGAGCGCAGTCTGGAGGGGCCCATTTCGGGCAACCCGGCGCTGCTGGGACCACACGCGGGTCAGGCAGCCGAGCTGTGCCGCTCAGCTCGGGTTCACCCCGCGCCGAAACGTGTGCGCGAGGAGCGAGGGAACGAGCGAGCGAGCGAGAGAAGGAAGAGAAACTGCGAGTGAGAGTGAGTGCAGTAATCCCACAACGGTGTCCCTGGCTGCTTGTGTTCGTGGCGTCAGTAAATCTTTAATGCATGAAAGAGGAATAGAAAGCCCGGAGAAGAACTGGGGCAAAACTAATAAGTGACAGCGATGCAGGCCAGCAGCGAGGCGCCCGATTGGCTCAGCCCCTCTGCGTCCCCGTTACGTGACTGTGTGATCCAGCTCTGGGATAATTGTCCTCACTAAACAGGAATTTTATTTTTTAAATGAATGTGTCCTCACAAAAGAGTCTCCTCTCTCTCTCTCCTCTCGCTCTCCTCATTCTCCCTCTTCTCTCCTTCCTCCTCCCTCCCTCCTCTCTCTCTGTTGCTCAGTTCCCCTCATTGGTGCCCTGCTGTCAGCAGATTCTGTTAAACACTTGTTTTTGCTTGCTGTCGTTCGCAACAGAAAAACAAGAATTTCACAAAAAAAAAACTTTTTCAGAACAATGGGGTGCTTCTAGCTTCTGTTTTTGTGCAATTTGTTTCCCTCATAATGCACAGTTATAGTCTGAGTACACAAGGCAAGGGAGAAAACTGTCAAGACTAAAGCAAGTAACAAACACAAGAATAAAACATAATGACCACTAAAACATTATGAATTAACAATCAAATTTAATCAATAAATATTACAGCGCTACTTGGCTGATCTTAAAATGTAGCCTAAATAATAGCTGCAGAAAACCTTACTCCCAGCTCTGTGTAATATTGTACGAATGACGCACTTGTGATGTTGTCCCTACAACACTGAAGCTCCTTGCCGTTTGCTCCCATTGTTTACATTCAGCCACGCTGTGACGCTGGGTCAGACTGGCGGGTCTGACCTGCTGAAGGCACTTCTTTTTTTTAGTTCTGTTTCTGCCCACAACAGCGGTATTGTACCAGACAGTGTACAGCCATTTTCTGACAAAGGAATAGGCTATGACGCGCCTAAATATCCCGATCGACACATTAGCCGCGTTAGCCTTGAATCTGCAGTCTTTCTACCGGTGTGGCACGTTGATGACTTGCGCTCCGAGAATGGAATCGTTCTTTGCATTTTGCTCTTCGGCGATGTGCAAGAACACATTTATCTGCCCCCTACTTTGATCGGGACAGCGGACGGGTACGAAGGGGGGCGCTGCGTGAGCCGGGGCGGTGCTTCCATGGCCTGTGTGTGACCGTGCGCACGCCGCTGTCTGTCTGGCTGCTCCTGCGGTAACGCAGGAGAAGTGAAGCGTTTCCTGCCCGGGCCGCTCCTCTCACTTCGCTGCCCGGTTGTCTGGTTCTGCCAGATCTCGGAGCTGGGTTTCTTTCTCTCGGCTGGCTGCGAAACGAGGGCGGCCACGCAGGTGGAATGATAAAGGGTGTGTTGTTTGTCTTCTCCTCGATTGTTGTTGTTATTCAGTGTTGCCTTCACTTTCTGTATGAGTGTGTGCTAGGTATTCATCAGGCATGCAGATAGACGGGGGCTATGTGCACTGGTCACCAGGCTTTGTCCGCCATGTTAAGGCAGTGGCTGAGAACCACGGTCTCTTTTTAGTGCTGTTTTCCATACTTGGGCCATTTGAATGGTGTCCACTTAGGCAGAAGCCTCTTTGTAAACACCAGCGTCACCATTCGTAAAAAACTTGTCTCCTGCTCGGTCTCGGTTGGTCCACTTGCCCGCTCACTTGGCTGGTCAGTTACTCAGTGTCTCGTACAGTCCACTTAGCCAGTCAGTTAGCCCAAGATTACTTAAAAAAATAAAAATAAAAAATAAAATAAAAATGTACACTGAATTGTTCTATACAGCCAGATGTATGTTCATGCCAGTTTACAGAGTGGGGTATCTTATACTTTTGTTTTGCAGTACTATTCTAAGACTATTATAACGGGTGAATGAATAATTAAAGGAACAGTTCACCCTGAAAGATTGATAAAAACGTATCAAATTAAATTTTGTCTGATGGATTGCATTCAGCTTCCTTCCTTGTAATTTCCTATTACTGACAGGAAAATCCCTTCTGGCAGACAGACACTTGTTGAAGTCTGCCACTGTGTCCTTCCTGTCACCTTGCTTCTCGGTACATGCTGATTCTTTTTTTTTTGGCACTTCTTCGTGGAATTCTTCTGTTTTTAGCACTTCTTCTTGAAGCTTTTTGCTACAAGAGAGACACCCACCATTTCCTTGGCCGTGGCAGTGTGTGAGGGGAACTTCTAGGCAGTGGCCTCAAAGCAGTGGAGCCCTGAGCTCTCGCTGTGTGTCACACATACAGGACGCATAGATGCTGTCCCCCCCTCAGTGCCCACTGGCCCTTTCCTCCATTCTGCTTCTGCAGGCCTCTGTAGAGCCCTGCAGCCCCCCAGCCCAGCTGGCCCTGTGCGTAAGAGCCCGGGTTCAGGCCTGGAGTGTGAGCTGGAGGGCGATTGTCCCTGAAGGGTGGAGCGTTCCCAGGGCCCGGTGGAAACACGGGATCGCTCCTCTGCAGGGGGTCACCGCTCACTCCCGGCAGCGGAAGCCGCTCCACGGAAAAGGAACTCTTTGTTTAATCACTTGTCAAACCGGAGGAGGACGCGTACTGCACATCGGAACCCCTGAAAGCGTTCCAGTCTTCTGCGGGTCTGTAAATGGCGGACGGCTAAGCGGTTTGGCTTTTGGCAGTGGAAGACAACAGGATTTTTTTTTTTTTTTTTCTGTGCCCGCTTAGCAGTTATAATGTTGTCATTGTCCGCTCTCTGAATTGCTGTGTGGCTCTCTTCCCATGAATAGAAATGTTATGAATGGGTTTGCTCTGGTCCAACTCCCTCTCCCTGCCATTTGAGAACTTAGCCACCGGTACGCAACACTGCCATTTTGTGCTAGTTGGGACGATTTTGCGACAAAGTCTTGAGGCCAGCCATGTTGAAGATGAAGCTGTATAAATGGATGCATTGTAAATGGCTGTGTAAAATGTTGTGTAAGTCGCCCTGGATAAGAGCGACTGCTGAACGCCTGTAATGTAATGTAATAATCAAATCAAAGGGTGTGTGGTATGTTCTAGCTCGATGTCTGAAAAACAACTTATTCTTTCATATCAACTGGCTGGCATCCATGGTAATGTATAATTGCCATACTAGAAGTGTGTTTCAGTGATTGCTGCGATTGTGAAATGGCCGATGGGCGGGTGAACTCTGAGTGTGAGCGTCCCTCTGCACGCTGAGAGGGTAACTGCAGCCCTTATTTGAGTATGCAGACGCGAAGGTCAGGCGTGTCGCTGGCGGTGATGTTGTGTAACCGGCCCCGCGGAACGAGACTCCGGCGCAAACGGTGTGGCGTTGATGGGAGAAGCCGAGTCTGCTAATGGCTGAATCCTCCTGTGTTATCTCTCCTCAGATAAGCGCTCGTGTTGCTGCGGGACCTCTCCTCTCTGCCCCAAACTGGGATCCAGGAACCCGGGTCATAAATGACAAGGTAGCGATCCTCTCCCCTCCCCTCTCTCTCGCGCGCGCGCTCCTGGGGTTTCCTTTGGGAAATGTCCCTTTGCTCTCGGGTTGGCTTTGGAGCCTTGCTAACCGCGCTAGCCTAGGCCCTTTCCACGGAAAGCACCCAAAGGAAAGACTGTGAACAGAAGCAGCCGAAGCGTTAGAAATGAAACGAAACCTCTGGCGTTGTTTCTGCGACCCGGAAACGGATGGATTTTTATTGTGAGAGAGGACGGTGTGCTGGGCACACCCTGGCCCTCGTTACACCCCCCGGTCTGGGCCTTTCCCATCAGGCACTGCTGCCCTCGCGGCTCACGGGAACACGAGATGCGCTGACTGCTCCCGCGCACCGAACGATTCTGTTAGCGTAGAGCCTTCTCCTGTTAGCGCGCTAACTGCTAGCATTCTTCAGATTAAGAAGCAGGGATTTAATATCCTTCTTCTAAATGACCTGTTCCACTGATTCTTTTTTTTTTTTGTGTGGGGGGTTGTGCATAAGTGATTAGGTGACGAGGTGCGTTGCGGGCTTTGCTCTGAAAATATCACGGTCCACGGATCTGTTTTGACAGATGCCTGTTAATGCTCTGCGAGAACGTGACTATGGCAGGTAATGCTGCTTATTGTGTAGAGCACGTTACTGCCTGTCCATGAGTTTTGTGTTGTACAGCCGAATCTCCCAAAAGCACACGTCCCACGTAGCATTTAGAGCACTTGGCACCAGTAGGATAATTGGTCCAGTGATTGGCTGGTGCTGTTAGCTGAAGTATTTGCCTCCTCGGTCCCCCCCTTTGTTTATGCTTTGTTATGCTAATCTGTGTTTATGTGAGTCTGTTTTATCAGCCCTGTAGTCCCGTCCACGTCTTTAAGGTTGTAAGCAGCGTTGCCTGTACAGCAGCGGGTTTTTTGTTCTCGTGCGAAACAGAGTAAAGCCCTTTTCACCATGGTAGGAAGCTGCTGCTTTCTCCCTCTCCTGAGCTGTTTGATTGGTGGATTGTTTTGAGTGGCAACAGGGGGTTGCTAGGACAGGAGGGTGGGGTGCTGCTGTGGTCCCTGTGATTTGCATAACCCCCCCCCCCTTCCCCCAGGGCCGGCTGTGTCCCTGTTGCGCTCGCTAAAGGAAGATGATTGGACAGATGATAGAAAGGGACAGGTGCACACAGATTTGAGCCCTGTGACGGTGCATGATGGGATAATTGAAGGGTGGTGGTGCGCCATAGCGGTTGGAGCTGTGCTTCTAACCTGGCGATTGCTGGTTCGATTCCCAGGAAGGGAGCCATTGTTGTAACCGTTTCCAACAGCACGGCTTTCTTCAGTAAAACACCCAGCAGCGCGAACAGCAGTGGATTACATGTAAAAAATCTAAGCGATGCATTTCTCCCTGGATGACGGTGTCTGCTGAACAGGCGGCCGTTTCTGTGGGAACGGCACCGGCGGTGCGGGGTACGCCGGCGAGGCTGTTTGCGATGAGCTCACAGCCGCGGAACGCGCTGGCCGACGGCCCCTCCGCACGGCCGGTTTACCCAGAGTTCCCTGCGGTCCGAGACCCCTCCGCCGGGGCAGTTGAGCGCGGCTTGTCTCCGTGCACGGGCCGCGGCTCTGGGAGAGATCTGGGAATGTCTGAGGAATGTACAGAGCTGTTAGCTGTTAGCGCTGCACGGCAGCTCCCCATAGAAACCCGGCCCAGGACAGGACAGGACGGGACGGAGGAGGGGGGAGGCGTCACGTGGACTGCGTGTCGCTCTCCATTACAGCGACTGTACGCTGATTGGTTACAGTCTGGATCCGTCAGAGCTGAGGCCACCAGCTTAAAACGAGGCCAATGATGAGGCAGGATTTTCAGAAAATATTTTCATAATGAATTTTTAAAAAATGCCAAATGGATGCAGTAGAAACAGAATTAGGGAAGAGCACAGAAGGCGAGGAGTGTTGTGTGCCATTTGCCTTCTGGGTCTGCAGATTCCCATATTATCCGGAGTGAGTGTGAAAGAGCTTTAATAAGCTGCGTGCACAACCCTGTCCATCCCTCTGGATTCAGAGCCCGTTGCTGCTGCAGTGCTTTACGGCTGTATGTCTAAAATGGTTTTATTTTTAATAGATTTTTTTCCCCTCCTGTTTTGCTGGCAGGCTGAAGGGTTTATACAACTGGAATAGCAGTCTCGGATTTTTTCTCTCTTTTGTAAATTTAGAAGGTAAAATGTGATGGATTTATTTTAATAATACAAAACCTGATGAAGTTAATCCTACACTTTTCGTTTAGATATTGAAGTTGTATGCCTAGCTGTCTCAGCAGCTTCATCATAATTTGTTTTCTGATATGAAATGTAGACCCAGGCCATTTGAAAATGCACGTGCAGCTTTAGCCATGTTACCCGGTCCTTGATCTGTTTCCCTGCGTGTAGACCACGGCCACACCGCGTCCCACTTTAAATGTGAAGCATTAACGTTCACCTGACTTTCAGGGCCTCCGTTTTCCCCTGCACTGAAACAATGGCCGACATACTCCTCAGCCTGAGACCAGAGCCCGGTGGTAATGAATAGGGTGAAGCGGCTTTATCCCAGTATGGACAGGAACGCTAGTTATGTTCACCAGGAAGAACTGCTTGGCTGCTTTGTTTTCAACTCTATAGTAACAAGGTGCAGCTAACATTGAACATTGCTAAATTGTAATAACTGAAAATGAGCGTGCCATTAATCTATCTGGTTGTTGTGAAGGCAGAGGAGGTAACGCTGTGGAGAATCGCAGTATAACTGTGGGCAGTGCTGCTGACAGATTAAAATGTTCTCTGGTCTTGCTTGTAAACTGACCAGAGCTGTTCATTGCCTCCACATGAGGTTATAAAAGTATAGTGGCAGACCCTGTTTAGATGGACCGATAACAGAAAGCCAAACTGACTCCTTCCCTCAAGGAATACATGACTGGAAGCATCCCCCCCCCCCCACCCCCGTAGATTACCAGCAGCTTGACAGTATTTATTGACCCCTGTCGGGCCATAAATGGTTTGCCCCTCAAGGCTGATGTCAGGTTAATGAGAAAGGAACAGGGTCCCAGGCTTGATTGATGGTGTAGGAACTTCCCTAGTATTGTAACCGATCCCTGAAATAATTGGCACTGTGTGAGCTGGGCGGTATATTTGAGCTCTGCTGAATGGAGTAATGGAAACCTCAGGTCTTCAAATAAATTACATGTCCCACAAACCCCCCCCCCCCACCCCACAGCGACCAATCTACATCCCAAATACACCCCCCCCCCCACAGCGACCAATCTGCATCCCATACACCCCCCCCCCCCCCCCCCCGCTCTCTAACCCCAGACCCCTTCCAGTGTCGCTCCGTCTGTACGGCTGTGGAGCGCTGTGTGGTCCGGAGGCTGACGCATGCCTGCGTCCCCTCTCCCCGTGGAGGACCCGTTTGTTCCTTTATGCACTGCGGCTGGGCTGTCTGACGGGGACAGCGGAGGGGAGAGCGTTAAATGAGAGGAGGAGGACTCTGTGACGGTGATGCGTTGAAAGCGCGTTCTCGGCCTTCTCGCCGTCCTCCCGCCGGCGCGCGGCCCTGAACCGGCCGGGCGGGAAGTCCGGTCGACCATCCGTTACCGCGGCAGCAGTCTGGGGTCAGGGCTGTACGCTAGGCCTACACGCTTTCCACAGCCATCCTTCTTACTGGACCAAACGGCAAAGCTATTACCTGTGCAGAGCTGTGACGAGAGCAGACTCCCGAGTGCGGGACTTTTTTCCCTCGCTGGGCGGGGCCAGGGGTGAGGGGGGGAGGAGGAGGAGGAGGAGGAGGAGGAGGAAGAGGAGGAGGAGGAGGAGGAGGAGGAGGAGGAGGAGGAGGAAGGGCAGTGCGTGATCATCCCACGCGTGTATGCTTCAGCGTTTCCTCAGAGTGATTCCCCCAGAGGGTTGTCCTGGAACGGGCTGGGGGGACTGTGCCGACCAGAAGGCATCGATTTCCCCGTGATCACTGCGCGCTTGCAGCTCGGGGGCCGACTGCGTCAGTGGAGTCTGGGATTCTGATTGGCCGCGGCGCGTTCCGCCAGGCTCATTGTACAGAGCCGTGAATTTGGACAGCCATCAAAGTGGTTCACAATTCAAACTGAGCCGTTACACCTGCTTTTGAAGTGTTTTTAAAGCGGGTGCGTAGCCCTAGTCTTGTTTGCCTTTTTGCCCACTTTGGGGGCAGAAAGTGTGTGCGCGTGTGTGTGTGTGTGTGTTTTTGAAATAATCCATGCATATACTTCTTTTCAGACGTGATACAGATCCTCAGTGTTGTGTCATAGGTTGCATATTCTCCGTGTCTGAGAGGCTGGGTTCAGAGCGCTGTTCATGGGGGCTTATCGAGACCCATCCAGCAGCTCCTCTCCCCGCTGTCTGTGAGCAGCCACTCCTGGCCTCTCCACTGTCCTTCCCCTTCGCTTCACGAGAGATCAGCTTTCTGGGCTGGCGACCGGCTGCATCACTGGGCCCCATCCCCACGGCTTCCCCACGCTGTGAGCTGCCAGCAGAGGCTCGGGGCAGCAGGGCTTTCTGGTGTTATTCACCACAGAAAGATCATGTACGTTTCTGTGAAGGGACGGGGGGATGTCATTTTGTGATCCTAAGCCATCTGGCAGCAGGGATATGGGGCACTATGAGGGGTAGCTCCACCGTCTGGTTCACCTTTCACACTATTTGCGCTGGAGGGAGCGGAGAAGGGGCTTTTTTTGACTTGCTCCGCAGGGACTCACTCATCCCATGTGCTGGGCCCTGCAGTCGCGAGTGGAGCCGAAGCTGCATTGTCAGCAGGGTAGGCCTGGGGGCCCGCGGCGATGGGACAGGGGGAGCTTTCCCCTGCCTGGAGGGAGAGAGGGGATCCTGAGCCATGTGCCGTTTACGGGGCAGTGCTTTCCAGGCTCCCGAAGCGCCCCCCGCGCATTAATCCGGGGCAGATGGCGCCCTTTTAAACGGGGCATGCCCGGCCGGGCGGGGGGCCCGCCACACAGGAACTGGCAGAAGGGAGCCTCGGCCAAGCCACACGTGGCACGACGCAGAGCACTCGGGCTACAGCATCGGACGGTCTGCGCGCGTCAGTCTGTCTGTCTGCGCGTCTCTGCGCGCGCGCACGTCCGTCTGTCTGTCTGCGCGTCTCTGTGCGTCCGTGCGTCAGGGCGTGTGTGTGCGCGTGTGCAGCCCAGTGCCCAAACCCCGTTCCCCCGGCGATGTTTGGGTCCTGCCTCCCCGCAGATGGAATGTTTTTATCCGCCACTCTTTTGTTTGAGTCCGCAGTGGCATTTTAAGAACTCTGAAGGTCTCTGTGACTTTCCAGACAGCTTTTATTTCTCTCTGCTTTTTTTTTTTTTTTTTTAGAGCGTAAGAGAAAAACAAAGCGGTTTTTTTTCCACGCGGCCTTTTCAGCGCCATCCGTGTCCGCTTGGGCTCGGGGATCTTCAGACGGCCTTCTTCTCCCGCTCTTTGTGTTCGCTCCTTTGAGGACGCGGTCGTCAGCGCGCCTCCTCGTGCGCCCCGGCCGGCTGGGGCTCCGTTAGGGAGCAGGAAGGAATTCGGGAGGGCCAGTGGGAGGGAGGGAGGCAGAGAGGGAGAAAGTGCTCTTCGTTATTATCAGGAGCGGGGCGATAGTGAGAGTAGAGGTCATGGCGTGAATCTCTCCTGGCTCACTCCTCCGGGGGCGGACCATGGAAACGGCCTCCCGGTCGCTGTGCTTTTGTTCCTCATTCGCTGTTCCCCTTAGCACTTGGTTTCCCGCCGTGGGTGTTTGGGTGCTGCTGTTGTAGTACATGGTGTGGACTGTGAACTAAGGGGCACCCCGTGTGTGCCCTCCAATAATGATCTCATTGTGTTTTCATTTACACACCCGCACTACTGAATATTAACCCGACACTGCTGTGATTTACCAGTGTGCTCAGAGTGCAGGAGGCTGTGCTGTGATTTACCAGTGTGCTCAGAGTGCAGGAGGCTGTGCTGTGATTTACCAGTGTGCTCAGAGTGCAGGCGGCTGTGCTGTAGTTTACCAGTGTGCTCAGAGTGCAGGAGGCTGTGCTGTGATTTACCAGTGTGCTCAGAGTGCAGGAGGCTGTGCTGTGATTTACCAGTGTGCTCAGAGTGCAGGCGGCTGTGCTGTGGTTTACCAGTGTGCTCAGAGAGCAGGAGGCTGTGCTGTGGTTTACCAGTGTGCTCAGAGAGCAGGAGGCCGTGCTGTGGTTTACCAGTGTGCTCAGAGAGCAGCATGTGCTGGGCTGGGATTAGCATTAGCATTCCAGCGTGTGCCGCTGATCTCCCTGAGCGCAGCCCGGCCAAAAGCGAAACACACGGAATAAACAGCCTTCACCTTGCGCCGAAACGCCTTTGATTTGTTCTCACCCGGGGGACTGGAGACAGGTTCTTGGACCGGCGTGGAGCAGACTGGAATACATTAAACACCATCAAGCCACATTTGTTCAGCCAGCATCTCCTGAGAGTTTGTGCTCATGAACGGCAGGCTGGCATATCTGTGCACACAGCCTCATTTTAACTGTTTGAACAGTCAACCTGTTGCAGTGCTGTTCCCAAATACATTTGTTTTGCGACTGATTTTTTTAAATCAAGGACCTCCGTGTGTTTGTGAACGTTCTGTACTACATAATTAACTCAGTTTTTCAAATGGGGGTGTGTATAATCTTATGATTGATATTAACAAGCAGAACATTAAAAAATGATGCAGGCCTACACAGTACACTATGTGCTTATCCTCTGTAATACGAGCAGTGAGGCCAGCTGTTCCCCTGAATTCCTCTGTTACCATCCACCTTAATTGGGTCAGTTCCTTGTTTTTTGTTGATGCTGTTTTATCTCCAAACTTCGGTCAGGTCAGAGAGGTAAAAGTTGAGTAAGCTAATTATGTTGCCTGCTCCCCATAATGAGGTTCCCTTAATGAGCATTCCTCTGGTGCTGTACAAGCGACAGCGACGGAAGCTTCTGGAATCCTCCGCAGTCACATCCCAGCTAACGACCAGCAGGATGCTGCTGCCCGCTGATAGAGAACAGCTGCAGAGCGCGCGTGCGCATGCGCGCGCGTGTGTGTGTGTGTGTGTGTGTGCGCGAGTGTGTGTGTGTGCATGCGTGTGTGTGTGTGTGTGTGTGTGTGTGTCTGTGTCTGTGTCTGTGTGTGTGAGCGTGCGTGCGTGCGTGTGTGTGTGTGTGAGTGCGTGTGTGTGTGAGTGCGAGTGCGTGTGTGCATGCGTGTGTGTGCGAGTGTGTGTCTGTGTGCGTGTGCGCATGCGCGTGTGTGTGCGAGTGTGTGTGCGAGTGTGTGTGTGTGTGTGTGTGTGAGTGCGTGTGTGTGTGTGTGCGAGTGTGTGTGTGCATGCGTGTGTGTGCGAGTGTGTGTGTGTGTGTCTGTGTGTGAGTGCGTGCATGTGTAAGTGTGTGTGTGTGACTGTGCTTGTGTGAGAGTGTGCGAGTGTGTGTCTGTGTGTGTGTGTGAGTGCGTGCATGTGTGAGTGTGTGTGTGTGCGTGCATGTGTGAGTGTGTGTGTGTGTGTGTGTGTGTGTCTTTATGTGTGAGAGTGTGCGAGTGTGTGTCTGTGTGTGTGAGTGCGTGCATGTGTGAGTGTGTGTGTGTGTGTGTGTCTTTATGTGTGAGTGTGCGAGTGTGTGTCTGTGTGTGTGAGTGCGTGCATGTGTGAGTGTGTGTGTGTGTGTGTGTCTTTATGTGTGAGAGTGTGCGAGTGTGTGTGTGTGTGTGAGTGCGTGCATGTGTGAGTGTGTGTGTGTGTGTGTGTCTTTATGTGTGAGAGTGTGCGAGTGTGTGTGTCTGCCTGATGGGGCATCAGTGTGTCCCTGCACAGAGTAAAACCTGTGTTATGGAGAAGCAATGAAACCCACAGGCTGCTGTGTATCAAGTGTTCAGGCACAGCTTTTTAGCACATACATGCATTAGCCTTTATTGTTAAGTGTAACCGTATCTTTACATAAGAAGCATGGCCAATGAATGGGCGAGGCTCTTTAGTACCCTGTAGAGTCCATTTGCCGTGAGACTGGAGGGGTTACCATGCTGAGGCCTCTTCAGCCTTGTGAGCGTCAAACGCTTGAAGGTGTTTTCTTTAGAGATGCTCCACCGTATCAGTGACAGCCGAGTTCTGGCACAGTTCAGACTGAAAGAAAGCAGAGGGTTGGGTCTCTTTGGACATTCTTTTCCCTGTTGAAGGTTGGAGCGATGTAATGGCGATCAGTGTCGTGTTCTGGTCCGTGAACGTGGAGTAGCTGGAGCAGTTGCAGTGGAGCCGAAATGGCAGCGCTCCTGTTCATGTCTGTGATGTGGTGGGGTTTACTGGGTATCGGTGGCTATGGTGGCGTCTCAGCTCGTGTCTCTTGCGCCTGGGTGTGTCTCAGACTGAGGTGTCGGTCCTTATCAGACGGGGCTTTCTTCCACCGGGCCGAGGCTGCAGGTACGTGCAGAGCTCTTCTGAACTCTGCAGTGCCTTCCCTTGGACCAGCAGCAGCGTTTCTCTTTCTCCCCGGTATGAATTTAAAAAGGCCTGATATACACGATGCCACTCGAGCGTTCGTCATGGCCGTTAAGCGCATATTTCTCATAATTCCGGCTGGATGATTGACATTTTAAAGGAAAAGTATGATTGATTCCGGCATTTTGATGGAGTACGTGGTCGTTGATTTATGGCTATGGGGGGAAAAAATGTAATTTGGAGCTGGGAAATAAGAGACCTTCCTCTGCTTTGCAATATTACGCGGAAAATGCTCCAGTCTTTCTGTGGGAAAGGGGGTTCGTGTTTACCTTTATGTGCTCTGTTATTTCAGTATAACCTTTCAGAAGGGAGGCTGTACGGTGTTTTGTGTGTGGCGAACTCAGATTGAGAAATGTGCTATTGCCCCCAAAAAGTCCTCTAATACAGATCAGTATATCGGTTTAATTCTGTTTATTCCACCATGTTTAAAAATAACCTTTAATGCGGTCTTTAGCCTAGCTTAGCTTTCACCGCTGAGTAACAGTGATGTGTGTTATTCACTCCGTCCTAGGAGGTACAGTACAGACGCTTGCGTGTCGCAACGCTGCTTCTAAGAGGGGCTTGAGTTACGCGGCTTGCTTTATGTGAACCGTGGAGATCGCAGGCGTTCGATTGGTGGGATTCCGTGAATATTTCGTGGGCCTCTGCTGAATCAGTCTGAGGGAACGAAGCCAGGAACGCCTGCGTTCAGAAACTGCTGTGTCTGCAGAGCGGGCCGCGTGCCGGGTGCGGCTGTGTTTGGGCTCCGCCCCGTCCCGCACGCAGCTGCGCCGGGCGCCGGTTAGCGCTAGAACACGCTCGTATCCGCCGTGGCGTGCGGAGCCTCCGCCGCACTGGCGCGTCTCCGACTCGGAGCGGATGCGATAACGGCGAGGACCCGGGGGCGCGGCCGCACGGCTGCGGAGCGTCCGAGCCTGGCGATAAGGGCGCCGCCGGCAGCCGCGCGCGCGTGCCGAAAGGACGTCTCTGACGCTGCCTCGCCGGCCGCGCCGTGCTCAGCACCGCCGTAGCTCAGCTAATCTCCTAAAGATGGCGGCGCGCTGTACGTCACCAGCTGCGTTTCTGTCGGAATGGGGCAAAATACCTCATCGCATTATATTTATTTATTTATTTATTCGTTCATTCATTCTGTGAACTTGAGCCCCTTCCGTCTGCCAGCGAGATAATGTTCTCTCCAAAGCTTTCAGCGCTCTTTATCCGGGCCGGTATTTCTGTTTGGTCTGCCTGCTCCGTCCCCCGCTCCCCCCTGTTTGTACGCGCTGGTAAGAGACTGAGGGGGGAGAGAAGGGCAGCGGGCGCTGGAGCCGGCCGCGGGGAGCTTTCCGGATAATTCCTGCTCCTGGGGATGGAGTAATCTTTATGGCCGGGCGTAAACCCTTATTAGATTGCATTGCAGTGAAACCATTGCTTTGCCTCACATTTTTCCCCGGCTTACTGCACTTCCTAATCCAGAGGGGCTTGCACAGCTTACTTCTTACACTTCGCATCCTCTCTCTGCAGTGCTGGCTCGCTTGCCTCCGTTCAGCGTCTGTGTCTTATCTACGGGCTCAACAACAGTGTCACACGTGGGATTTGATCCTGCAACCTGCATGGTTAATAAGTCATTTTATTTGCCCACTATGAAACCAATGACTAAACCGTGTAAACTACCCATTGAACTGAAGTTTGGCAAGCATGTAGGCTACATCATATACTTGGGCAGCTGTCAGGTGAAGTGCAATGAAATTCACAATTCATTTAATTTTGTTTGACAAAGCAGTTTGAACAAGAGATTACTCTAGAGCCCCAAAATGAAAGCTACCCCAGGTGTGTTCTGCATAGCCCAGTGAGCAGAAGCTGGCATGCAGACGTCTAGAGAGATGGAAATCTAGGGTGAGTTGTTTTGACATAAATGGACTGGGTTAAGCCAAATGTTGCTTAGGTTTTTATCGCTTGGCTATATCCTAGTCGACTAGAAGACTTTCACTTTTCAAACGAATATGGCCAGGTTTTCACCTGAATTCCTAGACAGTGTTTCATGGACTTTCCACTGAATTTTCACCACAGGAATGAACGTGCGCTGAAACCCAGTGACTATAAGCGATGTTGAAATGCGGGGGCGGGGAGGGCCGGAGGGCGGGAGGGCGGGGAGGGCCGGAGAGGGCGGGGGGGCCGGAGAGGAGTCTGCCGTGCAGGCCCTGCGGTCAGCGGCAGGGTGCTGCGCGTGTTTCCCAAGAGCGTGGCCAAGGTGAGCAGCGCTGGCTCTGTTGCCCCGGCGATGAGGAAGTAAACACGTTGCGACGTGCCAGACTGGACAGGAAGCGGTCCTCTGCGGGTGGCTGAAGTCCCACCGCACTCTTTGAGAAGCCTCCGCAGGCCGCAGGGACGATTGGTGCAGTCGTGCCCGGAGCAGCCCAAAGCGATGGGGGGGGGGGGGGGGGGGGCGAGCTTTCCCCTCCCGTCCCTCTCTTCTGCCACTTCAGTGGCCCAGTGGGGATTCAGACGGCCTATCTGAACGGGATGTGTCATTTAGGCTACCTCAGGTCCTCTTTCCTATCCCCCCCCCCTCCCGCCCTCCCCCCACCGGGAACCTCAGTGCTGAGCCACGGTGAGTGCTCCCCCCAGCCCCCCTCCGCCCCCCGCCGGCTGCGTCTGTGGCTCCTCACAGGCCTGTTTGAGGTGGCATAATTAGTTCCTGAATGAAAGCGGTTCTGACGCATGTAATGGGTGGAGCTCAATTAATCGCTTGTTTACGGTGCTTTTTTACCTCCCACAAAGGAAGCTGGACTTCTCTTTCTCTCTCCTCCCCCCTCACCCTCTCTCTCTCTCTCCTCCCCCCTCACCCTCTCTCTCTCTCTCTCTCTCTCTCTCCTCCCCCCTCACCCTCTCTCTCTCTCTCCTCCCCCCTCACCCTCTCTCTCTCCCTCTCGAGTCTGAGGGAGTGTGTGGCCTGGCCAGAGGCTTGCTTTCTGCGGACTGGCTGATGGGCGCTAAGCCCAGTGCTCAAAACAGATGTGCCAGGTGTGTGTGTGTGTACTGCTGATCAAAGAGATGGAGATTGGAGATTATTTACTGAGCAGAGGGGCAGTGGTATTGTTCACATTTCCCTACATGGACTCTCTTCACTTATTAAAAAAAAAGAAAAACTTTCTTGAAAAAGAGAGCTATCATTTCCTATCTTTAAAAGACTGGAGGCATTTTAATATCCAAGGCTTTTGCGGGATGAAGAAACGTTCTCCTTTTTTGTGCAAAGGAGCACTCGAAGAGGTCTTGCTCTCTGAAAGAGGGTTTGTGTAACACCTGCTTTATGAGGACATCCAGAACTCGTGACTTACAGGGACGGAGGCAGAGTAAGTGCACCTTTGGCATTGGCGCAGGAAAGTTATTTTCCGGTGGTGAATTTGAAATTGCTGTCAGCGTTCATGGACAGCTTTTTCTACTCGGTCCATTACATTACTTTTCAGGCATTTAGCACGACATTATCACACAACATTTTGTGTACCTTTATTTCCTTAACCCTTTGGAAGCATCCGGAAGACAGGGGCAGCTCTGCCGCGCTGTGTCCCTGGATATCCTGAGACGTGTGGCGTGTGCAGGCACCCTCAGGGGCGGTGAGGGAGCGCAGCAGCGTAGTGTGGCTGGACCCCGGCTCCTGTAATAAGGAGGCCTCGGTGTGGCTCAGGCTGGGTGTGGAAGCCGGGTGAGGGACTCTGCTCAGTAGCTTCCGGAATGACCCGCCCGTCGCTGAAGACAAACTGCGAGCGTTTAGCCAGAATCTCAGGCAGCGCTGCATCCTTAATGCGTCTCATTCTTTACATCTGTCGCATGCCCTGCGTGCGTGCGTGCGCTGATGACAGCGCGTGCTATAAGACTAGGTGGGTGAAGGTGACAGCTGATTGGCTGTACGGGGCGCAGCCCCTGACTGATGACAGCAGTGCTGTGTTTCTGAAGCAGTCAGCAGTTTGAGAGAATTGGGTCAGCGCAGGAAACCTTCAGGGAGCATCAGCACCATCCTTCATTTAACGGCTGCTCTTTCATCAGCGCGCTGCAGGGGTCCCCGGGGAGCGGCCCGAGCCACACCCCTGGGCTCGCGCACGCAGCGCTGTGCACAACCCTCCACACGTTTCCTCTTTCATCTCAGTGAACCTTGTGCTTTCTGGGGCTTTCCAATAAAAAAAAAAAAAAAATCAGATGGCGTTATCGGTGATGACTCTGTGTAGCTGTTTGTGGTTTGTTTCCCCATCAGAACTGAAGCAGAATGTAGGCTATTTGATAGTTTTTCTCCTCTGAACAAAATGTATGTTGCTGCTCACTTTGTTTTTTTGCATGCTTGTCCTGACATCGTCCACAGGATTAAAATTGCCCAGTGCTTGTCATAGACAAAACTGTCTGTCATAGCTGAGAGACAGATGTTTCCCTGTTCATTGTGACTGTAGACAGAGGCTAATTTACTGTCTTTGACAAATGCATGCCTGTCAACTAGTTTTCAACACTTTTTTTTTGGAGTCATGCCTGAAGTGCACAACAGTTTAATCCTCTTGGGTAACACACTTTACACGTTCTGCTGAACTGACAGACCCGGCTCCCGCCTCTTTCCTGTCACTCGCTGCCTGACAGTTGGGCGTCTCTGTAGGCCCCGTGATCCGTGCGTTCAGACAGCTCTTATTCGTCAACTCTCCCAGATATAGAACCTGCGCAACCTTAAAAAGCCGTTTTGATTGCGCTGTCCGTCACAACGAGGCAGTGATGTCATAATCGTTGGCCACGGGTGGCGGAACGCTGCGGGCGACAGGCTGTGTTTGTAACGACTCACTCGTTCATTCCCTGTTCCCTTCGCCGGACGCGCCCAGAAGGATGGAGTGACCCGCCCACCCCCAGCGGGGCGCGGCCTGTTCGTCACGCCGCCCCGGCGCGGGGCCGTCGCCGCTATCCGCCGAAACGCAAAGGGGGAACCCCGGAGAAGGCCTCGGGTTCAGACGCTCCTCTCCGGAGCTCCTCAGAGCGTTGGGCGTCAGAGGGCATCCTCAGAGCCGGCCTGCCTTAAGCGGCTCGTCCGCAGCGGGCAGTTGGGCCGCGCCTCTCCGGGGCCTTCCGCTCAGGTGCGCTCAGCGGAGGTGTTGACCCAGCTGAGCGCGGGCGAGGGTTCGTCTCTGCTGTAGAAACGTCTGGATGTCTCTCGGCTCTCTGATGCGCGTAAATCTCTCCCAGCCGGTGGACCCAGCCAGGCCCGTTTCCAGGGCAGAGGGAAATCCTGGGTGTTTCCGTTATGGCTTTGAGTCACCATCCTCAGCCGTAATTTACCTGTGGTCTCACCCGAGGGGGGGTAATCCCCGGCCCGAGTAGCAGCTTGGGACATATGACACGGCGAGGGCCGCTCACGCTAGTGGGGCTGCTAGCTACGCAGATGGCTGTGAAGGGTTTGGCGCGGTGCTGAAAGCAGCCCTAGCCTTGGTCAGGGTTTGAGGCGGATTCCAGGCGCACCGTGGTAACAGATGACAGGCATGTTCCATGGCACGGCTTGTCCAAGTTGTCTGGAATCTCATTGGACAGTTTTACAGCTGAAATTTCATGTTTGTTTTATACTGCCAGACTGGACAGATTACCTTTGGCTGTTGTCATTGATAACTTAATTAGCTATGTTAATAATAATAATAATAATAATAATGATGATGATGATGATGATGATGATGAATAATAACTATTTGCTGTCCCACTGGTCCAAAGTGCTGCACTGTGACACTATGCGGATGATGATAAGGCAGCGCACGTAATACTGTAAAACATTATTAGCGCTGCTGTAGCTTTAATGTTCTCCTTCCGCGGGGGCCAGTATCCTCTAAAGGGCGAGTGGCGGAACTCTCTGCTTGTTGTCATAACGCCCTGGAAGCTGGCGTCCTGTCGCGGTGACAGCGATCTCCCTCAGTCTGTCTGTAAGGGCGTGAGTCACCCCCGTGGGGAGCGATCAGGGAGCCCCCAGCACCCTCCACCGCGGCTTGTCACTCACGTTTCCTGAAGGTCTCCAAGCTCACAGTGCGTTTTCTGACACAGAAGGGGTTTATTTATATAACACGTTGGAGCTTGGAAATAAATTGAACTAAATGAATGTGTCCAAAGCAGTTTTTTCAGGGGAAATTTGATGTTATGAATGCATTCATTGCACAGAATCTTTGACTTTATAAATTGTCTTTATAAGACTTAGATTTATACATTTCTGCATTCAAGGGCAGCCCATGACCGCGTTGTTTTCTCGTAGTTCCCCTGCAGGTGACCTTTACGACGACGTGTAACTGGAAATTCAAGAAAGGCCATAGTTTTCTATAGTTCAGTTGCTGGTTCAACTGCATGGGTTCATATCAGTTACACACATGTTCACATGATTCCTGTTTCTATTTTTAAGAAAGGATGAACCTCACTTGGGAATTGACCATAATTGCTGCAGCCGCATGGGAATTAAAGAAGCCAATGACATTTAACCTATTGAGCAATAGCCATCTTTTTAATCTTCCTACTCATAAACAGTGCTGCTGTAATTACTCCTGGGGCAAATGTAGACCTGCTCTGTTCACCTGGAATTACCAGATCCTGTAAGACAGACAGTGCATTTAAAATTTATGAGGAAGTGTGCAGTGAATCTAGATCTGATCGTGATGCTTGCGGTTCACACGTACAGAGCAGTTTGGGTGTTGTGTCACCTGATGGGAAATGACTCTTCAGTCGTGCCGGCATGCTCAAAATCACATGCTGGGGGAAACTCTAACAGCAGCGGGGCCGAGCGTCACCCGTCCTTTCAAGCAGAGCGCATCTGCCTCGGAAACGAACACATCTCGGCAGCGGCAGAGTTTCCGTAGGTATTTCTGTATCTCTGTCTTTAACTGCAGGGGCTACAGCGCGAGTGTAACCCGAATCAAAGAGGAAAAGATTTTATCGCGTGTTTCGGTAGGTTTAGTTCTGTGTACCCTCGCGCAGGCGGCCGCAGCGCCTTTTCTGAAAAGCCGGTTTGACGGAGAGTGCGCGATGTAATGGCACACCAGACAAAGCGTATCGCAAGTTCTCGTGTTTCCAGCTGACTGCGGCGCGTGCGCGGAGACGCGGGCCTGACCCCATTGTGTCTGTCCAGGTTACCACGGAGACGCCTCGCTGAGGCGCTTCTAAGAAACAACCTGTCATGAAATAACTGTGAAAAGGCGGCTCCCGACTGCGCAGTGTTTTCTTAAGTTTGAAGCTTGTGCAGATGTACAAACGGAATACTCATAGCACTTGGTAAAAATAACTACTGTGCTCGTTAATAAGAGAGGCTATTTCAAAATAATAAAATAAGTTTAAAGACGGAGCTATTTATGTCCATGTTAGAAATGTTAGACGTTCATAAAAAACAAAAACAATATTTGGCATTTTAACGAAGATTTAACGATTCACATTCTAAAACAGGAAGTTCATCACCCACTGTCTACTAACCAATTAAATAAAGCACTCCTGCATAATTAATGTGTAACATTGTATTTAACTAAATGTGTTCTAACTAGGCCTATATGAATAGCCCCATAAAATAAAGCTTGCCTAAACCATGTAAAGGTGAGCCATTCATTGAGTAAGTATTGTCTAAAAACTTTGGCGATTGGTAGGGACAGTGGAGGTTTGTGGTAATCGGGAGCCTTGGATTTAGTGGGCCGGAGCTTTTGTCTTTCAATTCCACGCGTTAGGTGGCCAGCTGTGGTTTGGTGCTGTGTTGACATCAATCAGCGCTTCACTAATCTCCCACCGCTCATTGTGTTGGAGTGGAGAACTGAAACTAGTGTGGGAGTGAAAAACCCCCTCCAACAGGACGCACAGAAACCCGTCCATTCCTCTCACATGTATCCTCTTACACCCCTGGGGGGCAGTGGAGGGGGGGCGGAGCCTGAGGCACGGGGCTGCCGACGCCACGTGTCCCGCCGATGACACGGTGCACCCGCCTGGATTCCTCCCTTATCACCAATCAGCACGCACATACACAGGCAGGGGGCCAATGAAGATGGAGAAGGGGAAGAGAAGGAGACGCACAGAGAGGAGAGCTGTCAGGATGGGTAGAGGGGAACAGATGAAAGGAGTGAGGACAGGAATAGATGAACGAAGACCATGAATAGATGAAGAGGGGGCATGGTGTTGGGATGAAAAGGTAGGTGTGGGGGGGGGGGGGGGGGGAGTGTAGATAAAGCAAAGGGAAGAGAGGTGATTTTGGAGAGGGGCAGTGGGAAGGGTCCAGTAAGGCTAAAGGAGAAGAGAAGGCATGGAGAGAGAGAGTGTGGGGAGGTGGAGGGAGTGAAGGAGGAGTTGGGAGTGCGGGAGTGTTTTGGTCGTGCTCTGGTGAGCAGAGGGTCGCGAGCTCGCGCGCGCTGGAGACGGCCTCTCCGCTCGGTTTTAGTGTCGGGTTTCGCTCGGACGGGCGCGGCTCACCTGCCCTGCGGAAAGTTCCGGCGTCGCGCCTCCCACCTGCTCTGCCCGCGCCCGCGGGTGCCCCGCCCTCCCCGGCCCCCCGGCTGAGTCTGCAGAGAAACAAACAGGACATTCACATTCACGGCGGGAGAACAGTGGCTTTAACCGCATACACAGCGATCTCGCGGAACCTTCCGATGGCGGTTAGCGCTTATCTGAGAGCTGTCCGTCTGCGGAGGCGGTAAAGCTGTGGCCGGAGGCCAGGCTCTGAAGCCACGGCTGTGGAGGGCTGGACGTCTATCGGGGTGGAATCGGCCTTTCCGAACGTTTGCTTTTCACACGGTTCAGAGGTTAATCCATTGTTCCCCCATTACGCGGTGTAAATATTTCCACGGTCCTGCTAAGCCTGTTTCTTCTCTTTCTCCTCGTGGTGCTCAACCTGGGAAGCCGGGGGAATGCAAGAGCCGGCCGCGTAGAGGCTCTCCAGAGGTTGTCATGGCACTGCTGTATTTTTAGATTTTTAAGCCTCCTTGGTGAAAGGGGCATTATTCTTTAGCACATTTCGCCTTTCCCGTCCCTGCAACTCTGCGTGTGTGCAGATGCACAGTTTCCAAATTAGGCCTTCTCTTCAGTTTAGTTTGGTGACTGATCTCTGAAATGAATGGCTGCTGCATCTCCCTTATACCACACGCTGGTCCACTCCACCCAGGGCTCCACCGTTACATTTTCCGAAGGAGCACGTGTGCTCCTGAGCTGAAATATTTAGGAGCACACTGATAAATCACGATTAGTAGATGTGCTCCTAATTAATTTTTCCAGTTAGCACACATCAACTTTCAGGAGCTAATGCACTGTAGGGAGCGCTGTAGATGATGATGGAATGCTGGTTTTGAATGTGCTAAACGTAGTCTGTTCACGGGGCACGTAGCTACTGCTCCAACTGCTAATCCAGCTGATGATTTTGAGTTCAGAATGCTACTGGTTCTAAATGCTACTGGTTCATCAGCAGCTGGATGTGCATGTATGGCCGCCTTGCATAGAACCTTACGGCAGCCTGCATCTATGTGCCATAAAGCTGTTTGAAGAAATTAGGGTCGAGCTTCCCCTACTGTAAGAATAATATACCGACTCTATTAATACCTGAAAGGACTTTTATGACCAAGGATTTACAAGCTACTGGCCTCAAATCATTTAAGATTCTGGCAGATATTGTATTGGCTGAAGGCAAATACTCTTTTCTATCACTCCAGAAATGAAACATGTTTGAATTTGGCTGTTCTCTGTGTGATATACCCTGTTCCTTTCATGTCAGAACATCATTGTTTCCAGACCTAACCCCTGGGTAGTCATGTACCGTAGTGATATGAGCAGTGATGTTTTTAGCCGTGTCTGTTTTTCTACTGAGACTCTGTTGCTTGCAAGACCCCATTTTGTTTTCAGCAAATAACCACAATTCACTGTGATGGGAAATTCTATTGCATTTCATTGGTAATCACCGGGTGAAGTTACTTCAAAAGGATGTTTGACACTATAATTTTGACACTGAACCCTAAGTGTGGGAAGGTTGATACAGTTTAAATGAGTGAGCGCAGGTTTAAGGATGGTTATGGCTTAAAGATCAGGCGCACTGACATTATAGAGCGGTGAGTTTGAGAGATGGAAGCACAAACTCCCGTCTTCACCAGTGCTGAGCTGCTGTTGTACATGTTTCATATAGGGTCTCTTGTTTGTCCCTCAGGAAGGCTTTCCATAGAAAGCGGTGTAATGGAATCAGCAGTCCGGTCCAGAGGAATGCCTGTGGTGACGCCGTAGCCTTTGGGTTGCTAGGCAGTGCGGCAAACTCATTTTTAAAGCCCGGTGACTCTCTACGTTCTGCTCTGAGGTAATAAGGCAAGACTAAATAACCTTTTGGCTGCTTGTTTTCATGACCCCGTCTAGGGGGGGGGGGAACATAATTTAAGCCCAGTGCTGCCGTTAGGGATCCCGGCGGTACCGTCTCCCGATTGGCCGGGGGCGTTGGCCTCTGGCAGCCTCCAGCGCCGGGGCTCAATCTCATATTTAATTAACGACTTCCCTCGCAGGAGGAGGGAGGGCGCTTCGCTCGGGCTGCTATTTACGGCCCTGGCTCGGTCCCCGGCCCCGCCCCCACCCCCCCTTTCTGAAAAGTCAGGGGCGGGCGGAGAGAGCGGACGTCTAAATAAAGCCGCGCGTTCATAATTGATAAGGCGCGGCGCTCGGAGAGCCGGGGGGGTCAGGTGCGTTTACTGGAACACGAGCCCCAGTGTGGAGGCTCTAATACAGTGTGCGTGCGCCTCTCCACAACGCAGACGCAGCCCCAAAAAGTGCACGAGCGCTGATCGCTAATTATTTACCATTATTAGTCACATCCTCGTTCCTGGCTAAATTCACCCGTCACGTTTAATGTAGGCTTACGCCTTTCATGATAATTCACCCAAAGTGAACTCTCCAGGGTGGAAATAGTTTGCATGAAAAAGCTCTTTTTTGAGAACGTTTTGTGTACAACGAGCGTAGCTGCTCTACAAGTGAGACAAAAACACCTCCACCCCGTACTTTATGTTTTCTGCTTTCTGTTAGTCTCACAGGAAGTGGTTCTCAGTCACTCAGAGGTCTGGTCTCAGCAGGTTTTATTTTCAAACTGGCAGCAGTTTCCCAGTGCGCTCATTGCAAACTGAAATGAATATGAGTAAATGAAAATGAATGAGTGATTTTTAGTAGTGTCGCTGTGGTGAGGATGGAGCTTGATAAAATGAGATGTGGCCTCAAGCCTCATGTAGGGGACCCATCAGTTTGACTGGCTGGGGAACCACGCCCTGTTTATAACCCTGTGGTCGGGGTCCAGGGCCCATGCATGTTTCTCACCCCCTTACACTGCACGGCCTCTGACGCGCAGCTGATTGGCTGACGGTGAAGTGCGCGAAGCCGGAGCCGCTGTCCTGTCAGTGACTCCGCCCGCAGCGCTGCAGGTTCTGCAGACCTGAGTGGGGCTTCAGCTTTCCAGCTGTGTGTAGCAGGGTCAGAGTGCCCCACCATGAACTCCTGGTGAACCCCGACCATGGCTCTCCTGGTGAACCCCGACCATGGCTCTCCTGGTGAACCCCGACCATGGCTGTCCTGGTGAACCCCGACCATGGCTCTCCTGGTGAACCCCGACCATGGCTCTCCTGGTGAACCCCGACCATGGCTCTCCTGGTGAACCCCGACCATGGCTGTCCTGGTGAACCCCGACCATGGCTCTCCTGGTGAACCCCGACCATGGCTCTCCTGGTGAACCCCGACCATGGCTGTCCTGGTGAACCCCGACCATGGCTCTCCTGGTGAACTCGGACGCTGGCTCTCCTGGTGAACCCCAACCATGGCTGTCCTGGTGAACGTGGACGCTGGCTCTCCTGGTGAACTCTGACGCTGGCTGTCCTGGTGAACGTGGACGCTGGCTCTCCTGGTGAACTCTGACGCTGGCTCTCCTGGTGAACGTGGACGCTGGCTCTCCTGGTGAACTCTGACGCTGGCTCTCCTGGTGAACCCCAACCATGGCTCTCCTGGTGAACTCTGACGCTGGCTCTCCTGGTGAACGCGGATACTGGCTGTCCTAGTGAACCCCGACCATGGCTCTCCTGGTGAACGCGGACACTGGCAGTCCTGGTGAACTCTGACGCTCGCAGGTGCTGCTGTGGGGACGTTCAGCGCCGTGCGCCACACCCGTTCGGAGACGTGCGCGCTCGCGCCCTGCCGTGACAGGCTGTGGGGAACCCTTTCTCTGCCAATCGGATTAGCTCCTGCTCATTTTCTTAATGGGCGAACTGCTGGGCTGTGGCTAACGCTAATCACGGCCCTGCGAACGTTTCTCTGGGATGGCGCTGCGACTTGCACGGAACAGAACGTTCTGCTCACCGAGGAGGATTGTGGGTAAAGAGAGAAATGCAGAAACAGTGTGCAGCGGGGGAGGGAATAGACTCGTAATGAATAAAGGAGTCTGAAACGCGTCCAAATGGATTTTCGTTTGGCAGTCGCGGCTTTAATCACATTCTTTTATAGCGCTGAGGCCCCGCTACCTGACTCCCTCTGCGGTGAGAGCGGCTCTGCTCCGCCCTGCCGCGAGGCCTGCTCAGGTTCTCCAGCCTGCCTGTCCCCGGCACGGCGAGACTCATTTTCCCTGCTATTATTAGGGGCTCATTGATTGCGAGCCGTAATGAATCGAGCTCGCTGGGTATTAGTTATTCGTCTGGTGGGTCCGGCCAGGGCGATTCATCACCCCTTCGGCAGATCTAATTAGCCCACGCTGGCCTTTAGTCCTTGAGTCCCTGGCTCCTGTGCTCCACAGCTGCTCGCTTTGGGATCAGTGGAGTTTTCTCACTGGAAACGGCCGCGCTGCTGTTGTAGGGCTACCGCTCATCGGTTTTTAGTGGCTTGAATGAACCGGATTTCCCTCCATTAAAGCAGCTCACGCTCCAGTCCTGTTGAAAAATGTACATTTTTTTGGAATTACTCACATTTTATTCAAAAAAAGATTAACATTATTAGCGAAGCTTGATGAAATGGAACCTAATAAATACAGTAAGTCGCAATAGGCTATATCGCTTGGTTGCCGAAGGCCATGGAGACCAGCTGAACATGATATTATAGTCTTCTTGAGCGCGTTTAGCCAACTGGTTTGAAAATGTAGCAGACGTTAACTCGTTTCAGTGGTACCTGTTTTGGAAGCACAGGACTTTCAGTATAATGATTTCAGCAGGCAACGTGTGTACATGCGCTGTATTAGGAATTGACTGAATGGAGCTGAAACACAGCCAGGCTGCAGTACATTGTAGCCAGCGGTGTTGTTATGGTTGCCCTTGGCTACTAAGCGACCATTAACGTTGAGGCTTTATCCATTTCCTGACCCGATTTGCAGTTGGAATTTTTTTGAATCTGCAACGGGAAGCAGCTAGAAAAATTGCTCCGTGCTATAATTGTGCACAGTTTGCTATAAATAAATACGAAATGGATACTGAAACGTTAGTTTCGGTCGGGCTGCAGCGCGTCTCAGCGGGATGGCGGTGTGTGGCCCCCGTGACCTGCTGGCTAACCGCGTGTCCTGCGGGTTTCCCCTGAGCACCAGCGGGCCGCTAACGAGAGCCTTAGCGTCTGGCCCCGGAGGGCCGCGGCCGGGAGCCGAACAGCTGCGGTCCGGGTAATGATGATGCAATTATGGCCACGACGGTGGAAGAGCCTGGCGTGGAGTCGCCGACGCAAAACGGCGTAACGAGCAGCTTTTCAGCGCTAACGCTTTTAAACCGAAGCCGCCGGTTTCGCTCAGGAAGCAACAGTGGAATCCAGTTCTGTTTTAAATGTGTACGAATTATCGTTCACGCGAGTCAAATACTTTTCAGTTGGCTACTCCATAATAGAGGCTGTTATTCGCTTGTCCATCTTTGGTGATGCTGTAGAGTTTGGTGTGTAAGACCGTCAAAATTAAAAAACAATTTGAGCCTCATCTTAACCAAGAGCACTGAGTGTGGATGTGTCCTGAAAGTGGTTCAGAAGTTTGTGAAATTGGTTTCAAGGGTTTCACGGAGGGTGGCTCTGGTGTAATCGTGTGGCTCCATCCCAGTCTTCAGGGCAGTGACAGTGAGGCCCCCATCACATTCTCCCCTCCCAGTTCAGCACAGGAACAATGTGTGGTTTGTTTCCCCCTGAGTCTGGGGGGGGGGGTAAACTGGAGCAGCAGCAGAACTGTAATCTGTGCCACCGAGGACGGGCCCGACGCACGGTGGCTTTTCCTGAAAGTTCCGGCCGGCCAGCTGGGGCAGATGCGCCGGGCTCAGGTCTGGGATTAGCGTGTCCGTGGCAGGCGGGGGGGAGAGGAAGCGGCGGCGTGCCGGTCTCTCGAACCCGATCCCTCTCCCGCGTGAATAATTGAAAGGGCGCCCGCTGGCAGCCGCGGCGGCGGTGGGGGGGATGGGGGGATGGGGGGGCAGGCGGACGCTGTCACCGAGCAGAAGAGGGAAATAAAACCCTGTGAGCTCGCCGTTCTCCAGCGCCGCTCTACACCAGGGCCGCCGTGACCTTTTCATCCGATACCGCCGTCAGCCTCTTCCTGACCTGCAACCGGACGCCCGGGCTCCTCGTTCTCACACAGCCGCGTCTGCGCGTGCTTCAGCACGGCGCACTTACCGCTGCTCTCCAGCTCTCAGAAGAGGCCTCCTTGCGGTTTGTGAGGGCCTCGCGTTATCAGAGCTCTGAAAGTTCAGGCGGGGAAATCGTTCCGCTTTTGTGAGCCAGCCTCGTTAATGCGAGCGTGCGTTTCTGTGGCCTATCGTACGCGGTCGCTTGCTCTCGGCGTCTGGAGAGCAGTGGCAGTCAGACATTTTGAAACTCACTTCAGGGACTGGCGGAATTTGGGTGTGTGGGCGTGTGTGTGTGAGCGTGTGTGTATGTGTGTGTGTGTGCGTGCGTGTGTGTGTGTGCATGCACATCCTGCCCCTAACGACATAGGCTGCTTGCAGCACTGGCTCACAGCCACAGTTTCTGCTTTACCATTCTGCCATGATGCGCTGCACACAGGAAGAACAGTGCAGTGCGCTGGAATTTGATCATCAGGATTTGAAGGGACTAGGTGTTCGCTTAGCAGGTGCACTCGTCTGAAATTGTCACTGAAGGTTAATGAAGTCAGCAAAACTGTGGGAATAATTTTTCAGAAAGCCAAATGCTGCCACTTCATGCTGACATTGATATTTAGGGGGAAAAGATAGACAGATAGACAATTTTTCAGAAAGCCAAAAACTACCACTTCATGCTGACATTGATATTTAGGGGGAAAAGATTGACAGTTACTAATTACAAATATCTCTGCATCATCCTGGACTCCAATCTCAATTCTACGAAACACATCAAAAAAAATGACAGAAAATATCTAATATAGTTCAGCAAATTTTAGACAAATTAGAGCCTGTCTCTCTATGGATGCTTAAGATATTCATGCACGCCATGATTCTCACTTGTCCTATTTTGCACTACAACCAGGGGATCAAGCTGGAAAAACAACCATTAAACTTTTAAAGTCTGTACACAAAATTGCTTTTAGAAAGACTGAGTAAAAAGCCCTATCCACACACGTCTTTGCACAATTTAGACCCTCCTCCACCTCGTGATGTCACACTGCGAGCAGGGGGCAGCTCTAAATGCTGTAGAGCGGTTTTGCAGAGGAGATTGCTCTGTACCCTTCTGTCTGCAGTTGGCCATTTTTAAAGTTTTAAAGCCAAACTAAAAATCTGGCTCTTAGCTGAACAAACATGCACTCACTGATTTGCGGACTGCACCCGACTTAATTTCTAATGTACATGTCCTTTACGAAGGCTTTTCAGTTTTGAAACTTGCAAAACTAGACTTGTCAATCTCTAGTGCTTATCATGTAGGCCTGTCTATTTTAGTGCTCTGTGTGTCTGTTTGTGTGGATTGCTTATCGGTATGTTTTTATTTGTGACCTGCCAAGGAGCTGCTGATGAAAATGTCCCAAATAAGATATGGGTCATGTAAACTGCATATTCTGATTTAAAAGCCCGGAATAAGACCTTATTCCATATACGGCATATTCTGATTAAGACATGTGGCGTACGTCTGTATTAGTCGGGTTATTGGAGTGCTATTTGGGCATGTGTACAGCTTATTTGGAATATCCATCTCAGTCAGGGTTTCCGTGACAGTTTGCAACGCGTACGACCTGAGGGCGTTGTCTACGGTTGGCACTGCTGTTACTAGGCTACCCATGGTGCTTTAACGAGCCAGACCAGCTAGCCATGCCCAGCAAAGCTGATGCAACGTTTTTGGATGGAAGCAGAAATGATTCTGCTGTTAGAAATTTTACAGGTAAATAAAGAGCCTGAGGGACGTAGAGTTACGCGGCCATTTTACGTTTAATCTGTGACTGCACAGCTGCATGTAAACAGGAACATTCATTTCTCAGTAGCCGTGCAGACGGCTTATTCCGAAAATTGTCTTATTCTGAACAATGGCTGTGGCCGGAATATTGTGTGCGTGTGAACGTTGTCACTGAGAACATCAACATCTCATTACGATGGTGGTTTGTTGTGAAGGATGACATTGTCGTGCAGCTACATAAAAGGCTGTGTGCCTGTCAGATGCGTGTGTTGGTTTTTGTTTTCCTTTTCCTTCTGAAGCACAGCAGGGCTCCTCAGTAGCGTCGTTCCCGCGCTCATTCCGCGCTCAGACAGCGCTCCAGCCCCGAGCGCTCGGCGCGAGCTCTGTGTTGTGTGCGGAGCGCGTGCGGTAGGGGAAGCGCTAGCTTGTTTTTTTTTTTCTTTTTCCCTGGAGCGGAGTGGAACGCCGTGTTTTTCAACAGCTTGGCCTAATTCCGCGTCGAACCCAGCGCCGCAGCTACAGCATAGGGTCTGGATTAAGCATTCCCTCCCTAAGACTCTCACTAATCCCATTCTGCCATATCAGCTAGATGTGAGCCATCTATAAATACTGCTAATACTGTCAATTTGTGCCTTTTAAATGGCTTGACTGTGGATTATGGACACAGATTTTTAACCTGTCCCTATAAGGATCATAGGAAACTCGTTTTTTTAAATCTGGACTTGATCGTTTAATTGTGTGCGGCTTGTTTATTTCATGACGAAGACGTGGTAAAAATGCTGTCAGACCTGGTGAATGAGCTGGCTAACCCGTTCCTGATGCGTTTTGAATGATGAGCTGCTCATTTGTGTGCTTCATCTGAAGGGTGCAAATGAAGCCCGCAGGCTCCGCGCCGCAGCCGCGTTCACACACTCCAGCCTTACCGCCGTCGCTCGGATGAGTGTGTGTGTGTGTGTGTGTGTGTGTGTGTGTGTGTGTGTGTGTTTGAGCTGACGTCCTTATGGTGTGAGGGCCCTGAGCGTACGGTGTGACTGCGCGCTGCGACGCTGCCGCCGTGCGTGGGCGGGGAACTGCTGCTCGCTCCGCTAGCAGCGCCGTGTAGAGGGGGAGCAGCCTCGAGCCCTGCCTGAAGGAGCTCTCTCTCTCTCCCTGCTGGAGAGCGTTTCCTGCTCCCCTCGCCCCGCCCCACCCCGTCCTGCCCTGGGGAGCAGGAAACGCTCTCAGAACCGGGCCCCTCAGAACCGGGCCCCTCCCATCTGACTGCATCAGGCTCCGCCCCCGTGTGAAGAGCGCACCGAGCGACGCCAGTCAGAGAACCTTTCAGTCTGTTTGTGCCGTTTTCAGCAGGAGAGAATAAAACAACCCAGAGAAAGAGAAATAGACATAAGCCTGAGAACATAAGCCAGCTATGTTGGAAGTCATAGTAGGTTGTAGAAAGAAATTTCTGCTGAAATGCTTTCCTCGCTCTGAGCCAGCGACTGAGGCCGTGGCCTTGCTGTTTCTGTTGTCGAATCGCATCGACTGTAACCTTGCCGTTTCTGTTCTGTATTGCCTCGGCTGTGACTGAATGGACTGCATTTATATAGCGCTTTTATCCAAAGCGCTTTACAATTGATGCCTCTCATTCGTGACTACGCTGTTCCTGTTCTGAATCACATCGGCTGTGAGCGTGCCGTTTCTGTTTCGAATCGCATGGATGTTGTTCATATCTGTTCTTTAGAAAGAAGAGCAAGAAATTGGAAGAGAACTCCCTCTGCGCAAGTTAATGGTTCTCGTGGTCGTTAGGGATTGGATTATGCCTACAGCAGGAAATGTGGAATTTGAAGCAAATCCTGCTTTCGTTTTCCAGTCGAGTGTGTCCGTCAACATGTAGGTCCTGCCCATTTCCTGTGAGGTCGTTCTCTCACTCTTCATATGAGCATTCCCACACATGTGTGTCCTGCTCATCTTTATGTGGATAAAGAGGGTTAGGTGTCTGTGTTTTTTCCCTGTGGAGAAATGCAGTCTAAGTAAAGTACCCTGCTTATTAGATGAGATAAGGAGAGCGCTGGAGTATCTGCGCTAGTACAAACGCGGCATTGCGCTGTGGTAAACTGAATGGTGCACTGCATGGTGCTGAGGGGGCGCGGTGGCTGGGCTCTGTAATGCGGTCCAGAGGGGCGTGCAGCTGCTCTGAGTCTCCAGGCCGAACGGGAGATCAGCCCGAATGTTCCTCCACAGAGCACGTCCTGTCCTGTCCCCTACCCCCTCCGCCCCCCCCTTTCACTCCATCCCCCGCGATAAACTCAATTACCCAGGGATTACCGCTCTCGTCGGACGTGGCTGTGGTCAGAGTCTCGCGGGCCTGGCAGGAACCCCCCCCCCGTAACCACGGCGGCGGCGTGGGAAACATGGCCGCTCCGCGCTCCCCCTCTGTGTCGGGTTTCAGAGGGCCAAGGGTGCCCCCGCCGCGCCCTCACGGAAGGGCCGGGGGCAGGGCTTCCACCCGCCCACAGGGAGCCACGCCCACCTCGCTTCCTCCCCTCCGGCTGCCGTGACAACCGCAGGCCCAGGCTCCCCTAGGCCAGCGCGCACTTCCGGGTCGGGTCGGCTCGGCTCTCTATCGCGATCGTGTAGCCTAGCCTAGCGCCCCAGGTTCATATGAGAGCGTGTCAACAACCGCTACAGCCCCATGTTCACTCTGTATTACTCACAGTGTTTACGATCTCTCAGAGAACCTTTGGGATCCCACAAACAGGAAAATCACATGCAAACGGAAGGTGTGACATGGCCCATTTCATTTGTTTTGTGGGGTCTATTTTGAGTGGTTTCGTGGTTTATGGTTGAAGGAGTTTGTTGCCAAATATATAATATGTGCAATAGTTCGACTTCCTGTTCTTCCAGAATGTAAATTACAGTTTGCTCTTGCACCTAGTTCACATGATTAATTGGTTTGAGAGAAATGTAACTGGAAGTTATTTTGAGCATGGGGTATGCTTTTTGTGCTCAGACCGGGGTTGTAAACAGCTCCTTCTGGGGGAGGGGAGGTTTGTGGTGAATTTCTGAGTAGATTCTCTCGTGGCTGTGGGTGTTTTTCTGAATTTATCTCATACTTGCTCAGAAACTGGAATGTTTTATTAAAATGAGCTGTTTTGCAGACACAGTATAAAGCAGTATTGTCTAAAGGTCAAGTGTCTTATTCAGTGAAGTGAGGCAAGTCGCTAGTCTTTGACCGACTGTAGTAACGATGCTATGCAATGCCCTCCCACTGGGGAATTCTGCTCATTTTTTCACGTACAAACACTTTGCGTGGCCTGCCCCTAGTTTTACTCGAGGACAGAAAACCGGACAAAAACAGCGTGTGGATTCCTCACGTAGAGGCGGGTCACACTAGTAACGCCAGCAGGGTTTGTGTTTTTCTGGCGAGGGAAGGCCTGGCTTCTCACCAGGACAGCTCCTTTACGCAGGCTGGGATGGCACCTGTTCCGCAGGGCCAGGAGTGCCAGGCAGGCCGTTTAGAGAGGGCGGTGGGTGAATGAATTCAGCATACGTTAATGTGGTTAGTGATGTACCTGCAGTAATTCATTTGCTATGGTGAGTGTGCATTTTTCCGTCGATTTTTAAAAAAAACATTTGACGTGGAGGCGAAGCATTCACCTTGTGTTAACGAAGGTGTTGGTAGACATGGAAATGTTCGCTAAAGGAAAACTGAAAGATTTTCCTGTATTAAAAAAAAACTGCGGTGTGAGGGTGAGCGTGTGTGAGCGCGAGTGTGAGTGTGAGTGCGTGTTGGTGTGTGTGTTGTCCCCTGCAGTGGCAGTCTCCGGTGTCCTAGCAGACGGAGGGGGTGTTCCTCCTGACACTGCCGATGAGTAAGATTGATGAGAGGAACTGTCTGAGAGGAGGAAGGAAATAATGAATTGGAGGAGGGAAGAGGTGCTGCAGGGGTGTTTGGGGGCGGAGCTTGAGTGACCAGAGCTCATTGTGTGCGCTGACAGCATAACTACGACCCCCACTTTACGTTCTGTCCCAGGGGTGATTTTAAGAAAAAAGCCCTTTGCCTTGCTCTGAATATGCTGAGTAGTTGTGTGTCGAAACATGATGGACAGGCTGGCAAGCCAGTCAGATTGAGATGACTGGCTGTGTCCAGTTTTAAACCGGTAAGAGGAGAGATCCTTGAGGAATGTCACAGAATGGTGTAAAATGTGTGTTTCTATGGCATGCATGGACATTTAAAACCCGCACTTTCAGGGAAGAAGTAATCATGATTCAGATGGCATTTCTGAATATATGTGTTAATGCGAAAACACTGGGATCTGAGTAACCCCTCCAGTCTATTTATCATGGGCAATACAGAGAAGTCCCTTTCAATCCCTATAGCATGCTTGTGTTTGATAGCAAAGTGTAGGTTGCACAGGTTATTAGGTAATACCGGAATGTTCTTGGGGAATAATAGAAAGAAAAAAACAACCAGTGTGTCCTTGCAGACCTTTTGTTTGTGTCTGGTCTCAGTTTTGAGGCGGCCGCGCGTTGTCACTCTGCTCAGATGAGTGACCGTGCGCTGGGGCCCCTGGAGCTTCGGGGGCCCGTAGCGCCGCGGCCCCGGCCTCTGCAGCCGCGGTAAAGGCTGCGCCTCTGTGCCCCGCAGTGCCTGAGGATGACGAGCAAGCGGAACCTGTTCGTGCGGCTGGTGCCGTGCCGCTGCCTGCGGGGGGAGGAGGAGACGGTGACGTCGCTGGACTACTCCCACTGCAGCCTGGAGCAAGTGCCCAAGGACATCTTCAGCCACGAGAAGACCCTGGAGGAGCTCTTCCTGGACGCCAACCAGATCGAGGACCTGCCCAAGGTGAGCTTGCCTGTCTCCCCACCTCCGGGTCACGGTCCTGCCCCCGGTCCCGGCCCCGGTCCCACCTCCACGCTCTTAAAAACCCAACCCAAATTCCTAACTCTGCCCTAACCCCAACTGTGGCCAAAACAAACTTGATCTAATTGGAATGGATGCACCGTATTATACCGCCATTGCCGGTATTCTGGCTCATCCACATACTTTATTTACCCCTGCGGCTCTGCGGAAGTCATAGGTGTGGGCAAAAGTAAAACAAAACCCGAACCCAGCCCAAGCTCCTCACCCAGCTCTTGTCCCTGTCCCAACACCAATGCAAGTCTCTGTTTTAATCACTACTCCAATCTCTATTCAACGCTCTACCCAACCTCAATCCCTACCCCTACCCCCAGTCCAGTTTCAACTCCAAACCCAAACTCAATCCCTACCCCTACCCCCATTCCTGTGTCAAGTTCAGACTCAAACTCATTTCCGGTCCCAGCCCATTTTCCCAGCCCAATCCCAGCTCTTGTCCCAACCCCAAGCCCAGTCTGAACTCCATACTCCTCTCCAACCTCCACAGCAACCCAAACTCCTGTTTCAGCTTCAGGCCGAACCATGTGTTTCGGGGATTCCTGTACCAGCCATGGCCATTTCCAGGAAAAGCCGGGGTTCGGTCAGGGGTCCAAAAACAGACAAAAAGACTGAAAATAAAGAAGCCAAAATGTAACCATTTAAAAAAAACAAACAACAAAGTCTTTGACTGCACAGCGAACACATTGCTTTGATTGTTTTGCCTCACAAAGAAACAGTGTTGCATTGTAAGTTCCTCTATCCAGAGAAACACACCGCGTTTTGCTCTGCACCCCCTTTCGGCCCGAGAGATGAGTTCCTTACTCGTGCACGGCGTCCTAAACTCATTCATTTTTTAACGGAACGTCGTTTGTCCAGTGACTCTTCCTCACATTGCCTGGTGGAGCCGGACAGCAGGTGGATGTGACGCGCGGGTGCGCGTTAACGCCGTCGCCAAGCGGACGTTTGATTGGCCGCTGCGTGCAGCGGTGCATCGGGGCGTCGTCTCGCCGGCGTCCTATTGGAGCGTCTGCGCTCAGGGGGGAACGCGATTGGCTCAGACATCTGCCGGCTCTCCGCTCTGCACCGCCGTGGCCCTCCAGGCCGCTCGTCAGCGGAGCTGTAAATCAGCCCCCGCATTTTTCATTTTATTACGCCTCCTCCCGTCTTCTCCCGAGTGCTTCCGTTTCTCTCCAGGCCCTGCACCAGCTGAAGATTCAGCGGAAGAGTCCAAAGTCCCTGACAGCACCACTTTGGCACAAACATACTTACTGATGGCAAGCGCCCTAGCTGGGCACTCAGTGTAGCAGAAGGGTGGAGGCTGTGTTTCAGGCCAAACAGCGGAAGCGGTGAAGACAGCTTGCCAGTTGCCGTTGCCAGTCGTCCATGTCTGATACAAATGAGTCTACTTTAAGAAACGGGTACTACTTTAAGAAAAGTGTACACCAATGCAAGTGGGGGGACCATTCAGATGTTACAATGGACTATTCAGATGTTTACCTTAGAATCTTTAAGATGGAGTAGAGGTACTCGTAGTTATATAAAATATCAAATATCCAAAAATCAGACACCTTTCTCCTAAGTGCAAATATGCAATAGTGTCCAACGTGGGTCAGAGGCTCTGTTAAGAATGGATGCACAGTAATATTGGGGTTATGTTGGTTTCGGCCGATAACGGTTTAAAATAAACCTATCAGCATCGGCCTGATGATAATATTATTTATCATTTTTACAGCATTTGATGCTGTAAATTAAGTGAAAATTTTAAGCTCAAAAGGATGTCTAATCAAGGTCATCTGAAACCCTTAATTATTATTGTTTATCTCCCACTCACTTTCTCTCTTTGTCTTCATCTCTCCACAGCAACTCTTCAACTGCCAGTTGCTCTATCGACTGAGCATGCCAGATAATGACATCACGGTGCTGCCCGCGGCGATCGCAAACCTCATCAACCTCAGGGAACTTGACGTCAGCAAGAACAGTAAGCGAAGCGCGCCGCTTCGGTCTAGACCCCGCCGCCCCCCCCCCCCCCCCACCGTGCCGCGACCCCCACCCATCCGTCCCTCGCCGTGGCGGGTGACGCCGCAGAGGGCGGGTGAATTTGGCGCGGCGCGGTGGAGATCCAGGCGGCCTAGCCTAGCCTAGCGGGCGGTTTGAGGATCGACGACCCTCCCGCTCCGCGTCCCTCGGCGTCCTGCGATGGCGGTTCCCCGCCGGCGGGCGTGTCTGCGTTAGCCCCCGCGTTGGAGGCCGATCCTCTGGAGCCGCGTGCGGTACGCTCCGCCTCCGGCCAGGAGGATCTGCGCGTAACGGCTCAGCGGTGCGTGAGGCGCTCCTCTGTGCAGCGGGGCCGGACTGCTGCCTGTGCTCACTGAGCCGTGCTCTCTCGGGCCCTGTAAGGTGGCTCATGCGGCTTGAGAGAGCATTTAGGCAGCCGCTTGAGACCTTTCACTGCTGGAAAAACCCTGGAGTTAATGAAGCGTTAGTGTGCAGTGTGTCCTCATTTGGTCATTTTGTTTGGCAAAGGAAGTGTTAAGGTGCAGTATGTCCTAAAAGTGTTTAGGTTGACCAATAAAACAATGATAAAAGTTGGCTGATTTTGGGATCTGATGCTCAGGTACAGGTAAAAAATGCCTTCAAAGGAAGTTGGCAATTAGCTTGGCAAAAATGTTGATGGCTGATGCTAAGCGTTTGTAAAAAATAAACTGCCCATCGCCGTAATGCTTCAAAACGGTTGAACTAATACAAGGCGTTCTTCTGCAAAAGCAGAAAAACGCGGCGCGGTGGCGCCGTGTTTGTGCACAGCGCTAGCTCTCGCTCCAGCGCACGCATCAGCGGGGTCGTCCCGGACGGAGGAGGCGAGCCCGCGCCCGCGTCGGCGCTGAACACGCGCTGCCAGACAGCGCGTCCCCGGGTAACGAAATGAGAGGAGCGCAGTGAGACAGGCTCTTAATGTCCTCAGGAGAGAGAGGCGGGAAGTCTGCGGACCGCTTGCAGCCACGCTTTGCCTGTCGGTCGCCTCAGGGGTGGGGGGGGGGGGATATGTTGTGACTGCGGCCTCGAATGCCATTGTTTCCGTTGGTTGAGGAAAATGTTTCTGTTCAATAAAAAGCAGTACGTTGCCTTTATTTTTATTTAAAAATAAAATTTTATTTTTATTTTTTATTTTTTTTCCTCAGTGGAGAGCATCTGGTGTTGAGATTATGGTATCCTGGAAAGGTCATATAAGTAAGTCATAAATACCCAGCCATCAGCTTCAGTCCTGCAGGGCAGGAATGTAGAGAAGGTTACGAGTATAAAGAGACAGTGGGAGCGGCCTGATATGTGACATCATTCAGTCACTTTATTCAGCCATTGGCTGATGACTTCACCCTGGGACACTTAGTTCCCAGATCACAATCTTCTGCGCTGTCTGAATCCCCAGTGCACAGCTCACTCATTAGTGGAGCGGTTCAGCTGCAGGTAAAAATGGCGGCTGTCCCTGCATTGAGTGGTGTTCACATTCTGTACGCCCATAGTCCTCTGTTGCCTGTAGCTGTCGCTACAGCCCTCCTTACTGGACATTACCAGGAAGTGCTTTCTGAGCCCCCCTCCCATCTATGGAGGAATCGCAGATCATGTAGCCAAGATAGTCAACTCCATGATAAAATTGAGGGCTTAGTCTCCTTTTGATGTCAAAGCATTTCAAACTTGATGCATCTTCTGACCCATTAAGGAGTGTGACCAAGGACTGTGGTTGTGGGTTTTCTGTACTGTCGTATAGTGGAACCTGGAAGCTCCTGTTTCCAACAAGAATCTTCTGTAATTGAGGGAAGGTACTGAGGTGATGCAAGAGTTGAGTATCTTGTGGCTGTGTATTATCTCTGGAGGAATGGCTGTTTGTTCCACCACGCTGCAGAGAGCTATTGGACAGACTCGGGTCTGTGAAGAGGCAGGTGCTGTGTCGCTGTGCGTGCGTGCGTGTGTGCGTGTGTGCGTGTGTGTGTGTGTGTGTGTGTGTGTGTGTGTGTGTGTGTGTGTGTGTGTGTGTGTGTGTGTGTGTGTGTGTGTGTGTGTGAGAAATGGTGCTCAGCCTGCTCTCTCTGCTGTGACCTCAGAGAAGGTCTCTGAGCTGCAGGCTCCAGGCTCTCCCTGTGTGACGTTCTGCGCCTTCTCGACTAGCAGATCGGAATAAACGATCTGCCATCTTTAACTGCATCGAAGGAACTTCCGTCTCATATTTGCTCAGATTTAGTGCACACATGCCGGATGTGAAAGACCTTTGAGTTGTGACTCATTACTTTCGTGAAGGTGTGACCAGTATTTGTGTGTTTGACACATGGGGCATGAATGTTGCTGGTATTTCCAAAACGGGTTTGGATGGTGTTATTTCGGTTGTGCATTGTATGTGCTCTCTCAATTAGCGGTGTGGGTCCCTGTGCGTATGAGTGTGTGATTGTGTCTGCGCACGTGTGTGTGTGTCTGTGCATGTGAGTGTGTGCGTGAGTGTGTGCATGTGTACTTGCGTGTGTCTCTGTGCTTGTGAGTGTATGTGTGTTTTCGGGCATGTGTGTGTGCACGTGTGTGTGTGTATGTGTGTGTGTGTTTACTAGCTCTCCCCTGGTGCAGAGTGAATGCAGACCTGGCCTCTCCTCTGTCCACCACTTTACCCCAGAACTGTCAGACCCCATTATGCTCAGTGGAGGCTGAGCAGGCCCAGAGAAACAGAGCGAGGGGTCCCCAGGCCTTCCCCTCCCTGGTCTCCCCTCACCCCCTCCTGTTCCCCCTCCCCCCATCACAAACAGCAGCGGCACTGGGTCAGCCTTCTGCCTCAGCCCCACATCCATGGTTCCAGGGCTCTCTTCTCCCAGTGCGGTCCTCACAGCTCGCCTCCACCGCACGCGCTCATAACGACCGGGAACCTTCGCGTTACACAGTCAGATCTGAACGCAACCGCTTTCCTGTTTGACTGAAGAACGCATCCGCTTAATTAGCACTGCGTTTGAATTAGCCGGTGTGGGGGGGGGAGGGGGGGGAAGGGGGGAATCGCCCCAATTTCCTGGGAGAGGCGGAATCTGGTCTTTCCGTCAATGACTAGAAAGGGCGGTGAGCTGCTGGAAGGCCTTGCGCAGGTCTGAGGGGTGAGTCAGTGCCGGGGCGTGTCCGGCCCCACGTGCCGCTCTGCTCCGCTCCGCCGGGCCCCGGGGTGCTTCCCGGACCACGCCAGCGTTTCGACTTCGCCCCGAGAGAGCGGGGAAACTCCTCATTGTCTCTCGGCCTTTTCCGAACCCGGGCTCTTCCCTCTGGGGTTGCCGCCCTTTCCGCCGCGGGTTGCCGGGGGGATGAAGCGCGGTCGCCGCTGACGCCCAGCCGCTCGCCTGCTCTGACCGGGGGACTCCTCCGGCCAGTTCCCCCCTGAGCCCAGTCGATTTAAGGGATGAGTCAGACGGGTAGCCCGCTTCCTAAAAAGCTCTCGTTTGGACGCGAGTGAGACGCGGGGCGGGGAAACGGACGCCTGCCGCACGCTTTCCAGAGAGCCGGCGCGTGTGTCCTGCGGCTGATGTTTGAGTTCGGCTCAGATGGAATTAATTCTAATCCCGTGCTCTCCTGCGTCGGCTGAGCGCTGCGCTCAGCCCTGATTGACGGGTGGCTCTCTCCCACGTGCTCGCCCCCTCTCCGGGACGCGAGCGGCCCCGTGATTGTGGAGCGCCCCCCCCCCCGAGGGCCGGGGGCCTCCCGCTCACGCACGGCTCCAGCGCGGGGGCTCAGGGGGCTCGAGTCAGGCCCTTCTGTGGGCGGGGCGATAGACCCGCCTTTTCTCCCGCTTTTTGATCGCTCTTCTTTTCGCCTCTCGTCAGCTCTCTCGCCCTCACGGGTGGCTCGGTTGGAGTGGAGGCGCTGTGAGTTCCGAATTTAACCCCTACTGTGCACGGGGGCTCCTTGCAAGAGGGATCATTTCCTCAGAGCTCAGACCTTCAGACCTGCTTTCTTATTTAATATCTGTATTCACACACAGCACAGTTGAGTGCCCTTAAGCAGTGATGGCGACTGACTTCCTGATACTCAAACCTGTGACTGTAGTGACCGTGGGTGACTTTGGTGACCGTGTGACCATGGTAACTGTGACTGGCGGCTATGACCATGGTTGCGGTTTGACTGGCTCCGTTGCTATGACGCTGTCCTTCATGGCGAGGTTTGACGGAGAAATAGTTCCGCGAAGCCTCAGGTTGGTCTTTTGTTCTGCGTGTACTGCTTTGAGCAGCTATGCGCCCTGCCCCGCCCTTGACGCACAAAAGTTTGCTTTCCTGTAATGGCTGAGTAATTACCTTTCGTTTTCACAGCCCTTGCTCAGGGACGCCTATGAGACCAGCTCGACTTCCTGGTGCGCTTGCTTTTTTTGAAATGATAATGAAAGATGGAAAAAGTAAAAAAAATACCATTACCATTACCATATAGGTTCTTAGCAGACGCTCTTATCCAGAGCGACTTACAACAAGTGCATTACAAAACTCAGAGACAAGTGCTTTACAACATTCCTGCAAGAGAGCTACAATAGGTATAACTTTGCTTAGGTATAAGTGTGAATTGTACACCCTAATTTTTTTTTTTTTTTTTTTTTTTTTTTTTTTTAGAAAAAAAAATGTTAGAGGGTAGTGGGGGGTGATGAGGTGAGATGTAGCTTGAAGAGGTGAGTCTTCAGTCTACGTTTGAAGACGGCCAGGGTCTCTGCTGTTCTGACTTGCACAGGAAGGTCATTCCACCACCGTGGGGCTAGAACAGACAGGAGGCGTGACCGGGTGCTGGTGCGAGCCGGGGCAGGGACCAGGCGACATGTGGCAGCAGAACGGAGAGGTCTAGCTGGGGTGTAGGGTCTGATGAGTTGACGTAGATAGGGAGGGGCTGACCCCCTGGCTGCTTTGAAGGCAAGCACTAATGTTTTAAATTTGATGCGAGCCATCACGGGGAGCCAGTGGAGGGTGGTGAGCAGGGGGGTAACGTGGGAATGTCTGGGGAGGTTGAAGACCAGACGCGCTGCTGCGTTCTGGATGAGTTGCAGGGGTCTGATAGATGATGCTGGGAGGCCAGCAAGCAGGGAGTTACAGTAGTCCAGGCGGGACAGGACCACTGCCTGGACGAGGAGTTGGGTTGAGTAAGTTGTGAGGAAGGGGCGGATCCTCCGGATGTTATACAGGAAGAACCTGCATGAACGTGTCACTGCTGAAATGTGCTCGGTGAGGGACAGTCTGTTGTCCATCACCACGCCAAGGTTTCTAGTTGAGGGTGATGGTGTGAGGATGGTATTACCTAGGGAGATAGAGAGATCAGAGAGAGGGGAGTTAAGAGCCGGAATATAAATGAGCTCTGTCTTACCTGGATTGAGCTTGAGATGGTGGCGGACCATCCAGCTCTGAATATCACTCAGGCAGGCAGTGATGCGGGCTGAGACCTGTGTGTCAGAGGGTGGGAAGGAGAGAAACAGTTGTGTGTCATCAGCATAGCAATGGTAAGACATACCATGAGCTGTGATGACAGGGCCAAGGGACTGGGTGTAGAGAGAGAAGAGGAGAGGACCAAGGACCGAGCCCTGTGGGACTCCGGTGATGAGGGGGTGTGGCGCAGATACTTTACCAGCCCAGGCTACCTGGAAGGAGCGATCTGAGAGGTAAGACTCAATCCAATTGAGGACTGTGCCACAGATCCCCATTGCAGATAGGGAGGACAGGAGGGTGGGGTGGTCGACTGTGTCGAAGGCTGCCGATAGGTCCAGAAGTAATAAGACGGAGGAGAGGGAGGCTATTAATAAATAAATAAAATCTAGGGCTTACCCCCTTCGCCTCTATTACACGCCGCTCTCCAAGCCAAGGCCCCCGGAGACCGCGCTCGAGCCGTCCTCAAACGTGCCTGTGCCGTCCTGCGACAGAGCGCCTGACTGCAGTCGCGGTCGGCGCCTGAGAGGTTAGCGGCGAGGTTGATCTGGGTCAGGTGGCGTTGCCCGCGGTAACGGGTGGCGCAGTACCGCACAGCTGTGCTAGCGTCGCGCGGCGGCTCGCTCGCGTGTGCGGAGTCACCTCCGGCACCGCAGGTGCGTCACAGGGGTCTCTTTTAGGGTTTGCGGCGGCCCCTGCGAACAGCAAACGGGGCGAATCGGCGAATTAAAAAACATTTCGCCGCGATGAATTATGCAGGCGCAGCAACGACGTCTCGCGTCGAAGCCAAACGGTCTCCATTAAAATTTCATCGGCGTTCTCTGAGGGAACGCTGATTTGAATAGTAAATACCGGCCGTACGGGGTTAAAAGGTTTCGCGCCTCCGCTCTGCTCGGGCACGCGTGGAATTGTGGGTAAAAAAATGACTGCTTGGGGCTCGGCGGCGGTTGGCGGCGGCCGTCGTGAGCACTGAGGAGCCGGTGAAGCGTCTCCGCTGCGGAGGCTGAGGCGCGTGTTTACTTTCGTAAAGAAGGCGCTCTCTCTGAAGCACGTTCAGCGCCGAACTCTGTGGTTAACCTCGAGGCCGGTCCGTCCTTCTGGGAAGTTTTGTTTTTTTTTGTATGAGAACTCGCAGGCTCGAGGCTGGCGCGGGGCGAGGTGTTTTTTTGGGGGTTTTTTTTTTAAGCGGATGTATCACCCGAGCACTCACCTCCTCTGGTTGTTTAGAGTGGGATGGTGCTGCCCCGGCACTGAAGCCCAGAGAGCCCCGATGATTTAAGATGGGGGGGGGGGGGGGGGGGGGGGGGGGGGGGGGGGGGGGGTCACCAAACACCGCTTTCCGCTGCTTTCTACCCTGGAGAAAACGGCCCTGTTTTATCGCAACACGTCTGTCGCTCCTTTTTCTCATCTGTTTCTCCCCCCCCCCTTGTTTTCTCTCCCTCCCTCTTTCCTTCCTTTTCGCCTCTCCCTGCCTCTCGTGCTTCTCGCCTGCCTCCCCTCCTCCGTCTCTCCTGTCTCCCCCACCCCCCCCCCCCCCAAATTGGAGAGCTGCACGTCAGGCCTCAGCGGCTCAGAACAAAGCCGCCCATAAAGGCTGAGGGATGTGGAGAGCGAGGGCAGCCCAGGGTGCTTTGCTATGGATGGAGATGCTAATGTACCTGCTCGTTTCATTTCCATGCGCGGGGGGGGGGGGGGGAGTCTGTCCGCTGTTAATGTTCCTTACAGGAGCCCTGCTTTTTCGCTAATGCTTCTCACCCCGCTGGTTTTTATAGGCATCCAGGAGTTTCCAGAAAACATCAAGAACTGCAAGGTGTTGGCAATCGTGGAAGCGAGCGTGAACCCCATCTCAAAGTAAGTTTTGCGTCTGGCGCTCAGAAGGGGCGGTGTTCTCATACCGTCGAAAAGGAAAAAAAAAAAAAACCCGCACGCCAAAAATGAAAAAGCTCCCAAAGATGTATTGAACCTATCAGCACAGTGAGGACGTGGTGATGTGATGTAGAGCACACTTCCGCCGTGGTGAGGTCTGTTTTTGCTGGTTCTGTATGGCGTGTGGGGACTGCACCCGTGTAGCCCGATGTGCGGTTTATTGGAAGTCGCAGCGTGTGCCTTCACCATTAACGTTGTGGTTTCTTCAGTAGAATTTCCTTCGTCATCAGCCTTTTGTCATTAGATCATTTCCGTGCGAACTGTCACTTCATTCTGCTGTTGTTATGCTCGCACCTCTGTTTCACCTCGCTATGTACTTACTGTGATTGTTTCAGTGGGGCCTGTATAGGCTGGGCTCCTCCCATTTGCACATTGATGCCCGACGAAGGTCTTTGCAACAGAAAGGTTGCGTTGTTAACTCAATACATTTTTGGGAGCTTTTCATTTCGGTGTGCTAAAGTTAACCTTTTTTTTTTTTTTCTTTTTTTAAATTCTGCACTTGAACCCACATTGGGCTGGAAGTGCACACTAATATCTTTCCTCTGTACATAGGTGCTCTCATGCCACCCATACACACTATGTGCGCTTTGTGTGAGATGATTGTACTGCAGTTATGCTGCTTTTAGCCTTTTAGCCTTATACCTGTGAGTGCGTGATGTACTGTGTGATACGAGTGCACTGTTATACGGGATCATTTGATGTCAGATATACTGATCCCTGTATGTTTTTTGACGCACCGCGTTGAGTTGACGCACTGTACAGTGCGTACTCCGGTCCTCGTTTGTTCCGGTGCCTGTCAGTGGTGTGATCTCTGGGTGCGTCATCGCTCTCTCTTGACATGAGTCAGTGTCTGTCACCCCTGTGTGTGGAGGCGTGACCCCGTGACGTCCGCTCAGCTCCCGTAGGGGAGCACGGACGCGAGCCGCGGTTCCTGTAAGCCCTCCCTCTAAACTGGTGTGAGGTGCACAATCTCTCGCGTTTGGCCTGATAGCAGTGCTAAATAAAGCATTTACTGTCTCCTGCTGCACTGATTTCTACCATGGTGCAGGATTGAATGTTCAGCCAATATGGTGTGTGTGTGTGTGTGTGTGTGCGCGTGCCTGCGTATGTGTGTGTGTGTGCACTTGTGTCTACACACGTTCCCTCTCCTTGATGGGTTCATGGCCTACATTTCCCATGTCTCCACAGGCTCCCAGAAGGCTTCACCCAGCTGCTCAGCCTCACTCAGCTGTATCTGAACGATGCCTTCCTGGAGTTTCTGCCAGCCAATTTCGGCAGGTGAGTCATGGCTGCCCCGCTGCTGTGGCCTTGGGGAGTTTTTGGGGGGTGCGGGCTGTACGTGAGCTTCAGATCGTCTACGCCCCCGAGACTCCGTGTCGAGCACAACCCCCCCCCCCCCTGCTAAGACCGCCCCTTTGACGTCTCAGACAGGAAGTCCGATCCCGCAGTGATTATTGCATCTGCACTTCCTGGCTGTGAGGCCGAGCACCCAGGTGGTTGCTTGTATAACCAGTGTGAGAACATCAGTCCATACTGGTGAGGTTCAGAAGTGTGAACGCACAGGAAACCTGTTTCCATATACAGTGCTGCTTGAAAGTTTGTGAACCCTATGGGGATGGGCATTATTTTTGTATAAAATGTTAAAATAAACCTATAAAATCTTTATCTAAACCCCAATTTATAATAAAGACATTCCAAATAAAGGACACAAACTAAAAGAATTATATATTTTCATTGTTCATTTAACAAAATTGTTTTTTTTTTAACAAAAACAGATTTCATGTACGCAAGGCTATGTGAACCCCTTCGGTCAACAGCGGTTTAATTTGTCTTTTTGCTCTCTTCAGGTTGACCAAACTTCAGATATTAGAACTGAGAGAGAACCAGTTGAAGAATTTGCCAAAGTAAGTTCGCGCCTTTATGGATCATGAACCGTGGGTGTTTAAGGCTGAAAATGCAGTGAGGTTTCAAACGGAGAGCCTGTGGACATGGCTTACGTGAGAAACGAATGAGGAAGGAGTAACCCAGTCGCCATGGTTTCAGATTCCAGGTCACATAATGGCCGCCCCCCCTGCCACAGGCCGCAACAGCTTGTAAGAGCTGCTCGCTCTCTCTCCTCGAGTTTCGAGGAGTCGGTGCGGCTACGCGGTGGTGCTCCTTGGGAGAAAACTCCCTCTGACTGCTCGTGGTGGCCCGTAGGGAGCAGTGTGGCTCAGTGCCTCCCCCCTTTTCCCCAAACTGACTGGTTTCGCTGGAGCGTGGAGGAGGGAAGGGGAAGGGAAAGGGGTAATGTCAGGTGGAGGGAATTTATTTATGAACATTGACAAGCATACTCGCGCACTCGCGTGCAATCGCGTGCACATCGGCTCAAAGAAACTGGAGCAATTATTTTGTTGTGGTTCAAGTCTGGGTTATTCCCCCGTGTATTAAAAAAGTAATGTGTGCGTTTATTGAAGGTGGTGCGTTTTCCCCTGCGTTTTGGTTCTTTTTCGACTCCACAACGACTCCACATACTGGCTTCTCAATATTAATGTTGCTACAGAGAGCATGTTGGTTTCTCCTCCCTGACTCTCCCCACCGGCGTAACAAGCACTTCCATTTATTTGTGCGTGATGTGACTGACAGCTCTGCTCTCGATGCTGAAGTGGCAGGAGGGTTACACAATTTAGAATCGCGTAATTAGCGAAATGAGTCACAATATGCATTTTCACTTCCGCGCCCTCTTCATTGATTTGAAACGCTACCTCGTTAAACTCGCCATCGAACAATTTCATCAGCGGCGCAGGACGCGTCGCCCGCGATACGGCCACTTATAATTAATTAGAATAGCGGCCCGTAACCTCCATTAAGTTTTCTTGTAAAAAATGAGTATGAAAAGAATAATCGTCGTAGATGCGTGTTTACTGTGGTGTAGGTGGATCGCTCTTCAGTGGCGCTCCAAGGTCGCTGATCCTGATTTCCGCGACGCGGGCATCACCGAGGGTTGAAGTGTTTATCCGCTCGTCGCGCGGCGAGCGCGAGCGCGAGAGACGAAACGCGACAGGTCCCCAGATCCTCTCCTGGGCCCAGGCGATCGCGCTCGGGGGAGATTTCGGTTTCTGCGAATTTCATTTTGCACGCGTGAAACAAACAGTTGTGTATTTGAATTAATCATCTGGCCGCGGCTCCGTTGTTCGTCCGTGTACCGGAGACAGAGGCAAAGCCCTCGGCTTCACAGTCGCGCTGCGCTCATCGCCGGATAAATCCGGATAAATGTGAAGCGCGCCGGCTCGTGGGAAGCTTTGCCGCTGGTTTAGCCGATGTGATTATCTGGCTGTGTTTTCAAACCAGAACTGAAACGATGATCTGTATGTGCATCAACAGTGGATTTTTGCCCCTGGTGTTGATTTCTTCCTGGTAACAGTACGTGGCGAAAAGTGGTTGCGGAGACGGGACAAAGGGTTTTGGTTTATGGTTCTTCTCTCGGGGTTGGGCTGAAATGTTTACTGTAATGGCAATAAAACCGCCAATAAATACATTGCGTAGCATTTGGAACAATTACAGGTTTTACTCCATGCAGGTGAGCCTCCTGGATGTAGGCCCTCTGCTGGTTTATTTCGAGCAGTGCGGCCCCCCCCCCCCCCGGTCATAGTGAAACCTAGAATGGCTCATCTCCCACTTGACATTAGCGACATGCTGTCTTGGGCTTTCTTTCCAAGCACGTTTGATTTTAAGCGGTGTGGAAGGGTGTCCCCTGGAAGGTGTGTTGTGACCGTGCGGTGAGAGCTCATGCGCTGATCTCTCTGGCTTTCCCTTCTGCAGAAGCATGCACAAGCTGACCCAGCTGGAGCGACTAGACCTGGGGAGCAACGAGTTCGCGGAAGTGGTGAGTGTGTCAGGCCGCCGCCGCGGCGGAGGGGGCGGGCCCTCTGACCGCCATTCCCTTCCGCCCTCCTGTAGCTGTCCAGCGTTCTCAGCTGGAGCTGAATGCCAGTGCTGGTTAAAATCCCCATTAAGTCCCAGCAGTCTGTTCAGCAGCAGCAGCACCCTGCCTAGGTTTCAGGCGCACAACGTCACATGGTTTGAATACCGTCGCAGACAAACTGAAGTTGAATTTCATGTGAAAGGAACCTCTAAAGTATTTTGTGCAGACCTGTCTGTGTTCCATAAGCCATTCAGTAGTAGGTTTGGGGCACTCATTCACTGTGACACACACTGAAGCTCATCATAGCTGCTGTGCTGAAGCACACTGAAGCTCATCATAGCTGCTGTGCTGAAGCACACTGAAGCTCATCATAGCTGCTGTGCTGAAGCACACTGAGGCTCATCATAGCTGCTGTGCTGAAGCACACTGAAGCTCATCATAGCTGCTGTGCTGAAGCTCATCATAGCTGCTGTGCTGAAGCACACTGAAGCTCATCATAGCTGCTGTGCTGAAGCACACTGAAGCTCACAGCTGCTGTGCTGAAGCACACTGAAGCTCATCATAGCTGCTGTGCTGAAGCACACTGAAGCTCATCATAGCTGCTGTGCTGAAGCACACTGAAGCTCATCATAGCTGCTGTGCTGAAGCACACTGCAGCACGTCGTAGCTGCTGTGCTGAAGCACACTGAAGCTCATCATAGCTGCTGTGCTGAAGCACACTGAAGCTCATCATAGCTGCTGTGCTGAAGCACACTGAAGCTCATCATAGCTGCTGTGCTGAAGCACACTGCAGCACGTCGTAGCTGCTGTGCTGAAGCACACTGAAGCTCATCATAGCTGCTGTGCTGAAGCACACTGAAGCTCATCGTAGCTGCTGTGATGCGGCACACTGAAGCTCATCATAGCTGCTGTGCTGAAGCACACTGAAGCTCACAGCTGCTGTGCTGAAGCACACTGAAGCTCATCATAGCTGCTGTGCTGAAGCACACTGAAGCTCATCATAGCTGCTGTGCTGAAGCACACTGAAGCTCATCATAGCTGCTGTGCTGAAGCACACTGAAGCTCATAGCTGCTGTGCTGAAGCACACTGAAGCTCATCATAGCTGCTGTGCTGAAGCACACTGAAGCTCATCATAGCTGCTGTGCTGAAGCACACTGCAGCACGTCGTAGCATTTGAGCTAAGAATGTTTTATTTCCTCTCTTCCAGCCTGAGGTTCTGGAGCAGCTCACAGGAATCAAGGAGCTGTGGATGGATGGAAACAGACTGACTTTCCTCCCTGGGGTAAAGGCGGTGTTCTCTCTCTCCTCTGCTGTCCTCCTCTGTCACACGCCCTGTGTAGCACACGTCCCCCTGCCTGTTCCGCCCTGCTGCACCGGTGTTTTATATTCTCTGAAGGGGGCCGCGCGCACACACAAATGTGGGGCTCAGTTTTAGACGAAACCTCAGTGCAGGGAACAGTAACTTTCAGTTACATTAATTTCTGCTGAGCTGCACTGAGTGTTGTGTTCTTATCGCTGACTGCCTGCTGGTTTCGCTCAGGCAAATCCCCTTGATGGCTAGGGAAGTCTGTTCCTGCTAGTTTCCTTTGCATATATACGGCTATATTCCACAATCTTTTGCTTAAATAAACCAAGTAAAGTAACTTGGATCTCCTTTATTTTATCCATTCAGAATAGTTTCGTTACTTTCTAAAGAAATGCCGGCATTTAAGTGTATTTCTTAAAATTCCAATAAAATTGCTTCTTACCAAACTCATTTCAGAGCTAATTAGTAATTACCATAGGGTACGTAAATACCAGAACTGCTTTCACTCTTTATTAGATGTTGCACATATGGGACAGGTGCATTGTAAAAGGAAGCCTTAGCCATAGATTCATCAATGGAAGGGTTGGTTCAGAAGACATGATGGTTTTCACCCAGGCAGCCGTCTCATTCTTCCTCATTGAAAGGGCCAGCTCGTATTAGAAAGGTCGTAATTAAAGCGTTAGCGACCTCTGTGAGCGTTGCCACAGCTAGCGGTAATTACTGGCTGCTACCCCCTGATTAAGATCAGTCAGCCCAGAGTTTGTGCCTGCTGATTAAGATCGGCGAGCCCAAACTTTTAAAGAATAGACGAAAGTAATCAAATCAAATTTACAAACAGCAACTAAACGATTTACACTCTGCATCAGAAAGCAACAAACTGGACTAAAAATTCTTTAAGTTACGTTTAAAAAAGATAAAATGAATAAGTGCACATGCCCCTGTGTCTGTGCTTTACATGCTTTACATGTGATCCGCTGGCTTTACATGCTTTACATGTGATCCGCTGGCTTTACATGCTTTACATGTGATCCGCTGGCTTTACATGCTTTACATGTGATCCGCTGGCTTTACATGCTTTACATGTGATCCGCTGGCTTTACATGCTTTACATGTGATCCGCTGGCTTTACATGCTTTACATGTGATCCGCTGGCTTTACATGCTTTACATGTGATCCGCTGGCTTTACATGCTTTACATGTGATCCGCTGGCTTTACATGCTTTACATGTGATCCGCTGGCTTTACATGCTTTACATGTGATCCGCTGGCTTTACATGCTTTACATGTGATCCGCTGGCTTTACATGCTTTACATGTGATCCGCTGGCTTTACATGCTTTACATGTGATCCGCTGGCTTTACATGCTTTACATGTGATCCGCTGGCTTTACATGCTTTACATGTGATCCGCTGGCTTTACATGCTTTACATGTGATCCGCTGGCCTGCACGTGTTCTGCTCGCTGAAATCAGTTTCTCCGCATTCATTAGCGTTTTGATGAAGCTCCTCACGCAGGGGCCCGCGAGAGCCGCTATCGCGGGACGCGGTTTAATCAGCGTCTGATTGTGAGCGTCAGGCTGTCAGGACATTCATAGGCCATTAACCCCCCCTCCCCCCTTCATTTCTGTCACTTATTCATTTCTGTCCAATTACGGCGCAAAGAGAGTTTGATGTATGTGTGGAAGGCGGGGGTTAGCGTCTGCTGCTGTGGTCTGCATTGGTTAGATGTGCGGTGCTTTTGTGCTGGTCTGAGAGGGTGTTCTGTCCTGCTCTTCAGCAGCTTTGTGCTTGTGAGGGCCCCGTTTCCTCTGCCCCCCTCTCCTTCCCTCGCGTCCTCCTGGTCCTCCAATCACTTCACTTCTGTACCACGCAGCTTCAAGTTTGGTTTCCATGGAGCTACAACGTGAGGAGCTAATTTAACTTCATTTGTGTTTCTTCTGTGTGTGTGTGTGTGTGTGTGTGTGTGTCCCTGTAGATGATGGGGACCCTGAAGCAGCTGTCCTATTTGGACGTGTCCAAGAACAATCTGGAGATGGTGGATGAGCAGATCTCTGGCTGTGAGAACCTGCAGGACCTCCTCCTGTCAAACAACGCCCTGACCCAGCTGCCTGGGTCCATAGGTATAATACAGTATACACACACACAGACACACTCATGCACTTACACACACACACACACAGACACACTCATGCTCACGCTCACACTCATGCACTTACACACACACACACACACACACACACACACACACACACACACTCATGCACTCACACACTAACACACACAAACACTCTCACACATTCATGCTCACGCTCACACACACACACACACACAAAAACACCCTCACACATACAAACAGTGGTAAATAGAGGATGTTGCACTTTAAATGATGTGTTTGGGGTCCATCAGAGAGATTGTGGGCTGTGACAGCCCAAAATAAAGCCTGGGTAGGTGGAGAGGGGTCATGAGTTTGAACGCACTCAAGAGGAAATGAAGAGCAGCCCAGTGACACTGCTCCTCCACTGCTCTCTGCTGCCATGGCAACCGAGCAGCAGTGCGCTCAAAAGAGGTGTGGGGCCCGGGGTTGCCCGCTGTCACTGCTCTCTCAAGCAAAGGCACTTATCCCACTGGTGCTTTTGTTTTGCAGCATTACACGTGAAATGTAGGCAGTATTGTTCGCTCTGGATTCAGAGCCCTACTACGCAAATAAATACCGAAGCGTTGTTAAAAGGAGCTTTTTTACGGGCAAACGGGGACAGGCCCACAAACACGAGGCAGCACCAGCATTGCCACAGCGAGCCGGCTTTGAGCCTACTCAGCCGTCTTTTCAGTGTCTGGACATGCCGTTTGCGTGACGCATGTTCACCCCGGTGCTGTGTGAAACCGTGAAACACACCTGTATTTCCTGCCGGGACGATGTCCGCCCGTTTAGGTAGCTCCTCTGCAGCGCACAGTAGCAGTATCAGGCCCCCCTCCCGCCCCCCCACCCCACGCACCCCTCTCCTCTTCCGTGCTCCAGCCTGACTCTTCTCTACCTGTGCTGTTCACAGCGCTACCCCTGAACTGCTGGCGTGCGTCAAATCAGCATGGCTGCTGTGTCGCCTGAAATAAGATCAGATAAACGGCACATAAAAAAATGTAACAGCATCCGAAGTATGGTGGGGAACACAGCGTTCCGAATATGACCGCGTATGTGCAGTTATACTGCCACAGAGGAGCTCATTTTCTGTCCTGTTGATCATAATGTAGTGTTTCATAATAACTCCCAAGACAGCATGATATGAACGTAACTCAAACAGCACACTCCTGTAAAGGGAAAGGCCTCTTTCTTTCTCCTCGAGAAATTAGCCGTTTGTAAAATTCAATACCCGATAAAAGGAAAATTTGCACCGCAGATGAAATTAATTTTTTTTCTGTTCAGCGCAGTTATCATAAGCCAGTCGTAGTACTGATGACAACAAGAAAATATCTGCCATTCGTGCCTCCATAGACTCCGTTTTTTTAATGAAAAAATTTCATCTGTCACGGAAGGCAGTCCGGAAGGTTCCGAGCACAGAGTGTCCTTTTTCGACCGGCTGACTGATTGATCTTCCTCTTCCTCAGGCTCCCTGAAGAAATTAACGGCGCTGAAGGTGGATGAGAACCAGCTCATGTACCTGCCCGACTCCGTGGGAGGGTGAGTGTCTGCGCGCCCAGGGTCTGCCGCTGCGACCAATCACAGCGCGGCGTAGTTAGGCACCGGGAGCTCCCGGCCACCACTGACGGCTCGCTGGGGTGATGTCAGCGCCCCGGGGGGAATCCCGGCCTCGACCGTAAGCACGCAGGAGGCTGAGAGAAAACAGCCGCTAGCACGTAGCAGCGGAGAGGTTTGGTGGTTATTGGTCGTCGGTTCTGGTTGTTGGCGGTGGTGGTGTTAGATGGAGGAATTTGGAGAAATATTTTGTTTGAGCGGCACAAGCCTCTGATGTTTCTGTTCTGGTTATTAACACTAATCCAGAGCTGAATGGGATCGTGTCCTGACAGCTGGGGCAGTTGCACAGTACTTATCGTATGGGGGTCATTGTGTCAGTGACATTTGATCCTGCCAAGTGGCGTCCATATAAAAAAAACAAGCCAAACTGGATCCTCTTAAACAGCTGAGAGAATCTAACCAAATAATCCACATTCATGACCCTCATGAGCCAAGGGTACTTAGTTCTCCTGATGAAGTCAAAGATGAAAGAAGAAAGGTTCTTTAAAATCTCATTTTCATAAAAGAAATGTTTGATTTGTTTTCTGTAAATTAAATCTTTAATGCTCTTTAACGCAAAATATGATCTTTATTGCGTTATAGTAAGCGCGACCTTCCAGTCCAGAATGATCCAGTATTGATCTTCTTTGCGAGCCTTCCCTGTCAGATCCGTGTCTCCACAGCGATGCGTTTTCTCCAGACTGCAGCACGTGTTTGACTCTTGGCCCTTTCATCTTTTGCTGTGAACAATCGCAGCGATGAGGAACTTTAGTTCTGATTTCCCCCCCCGCCAGAGGAGGCGCTAGAGTGCCGTTAGGCCGGCGATTCTCACACCCCGCCCAAGAGGGTCACGGCCCCTGGCACAGAGCACCGCAGACTGCCAGCCCTATCGCACCACGCAGCCCTCCGTCACAGTTCTCCTTTCCTTTTCCCCCCCCCCCCAACCCTTCTGTGCGCGTTCGGGTTTTCTGGTTTGTTTCCAAACTTCCCAATTATCCCCGGGGCCAAATCGGATTTCCTATTCCGAGATTAGGAGAAGCAGCTGAGGCGGATTACGGATGCGCGATGGCGAGGCCTCTGGCTCAATCCCAGCGAGGATCGTGCGGCGCGCTGATTAATCTTAATCGTTTAATCTTCCTGTTCATTCGTTCGCTCTGCGCTTCACCCTGGGATCCATTTTGGCTCTGCTCACTGCGACCTGAGCCCACGTTTCACAGAGCAGACGTAGAATCTGACGCTAAGCACGGGGGTATTAAAATATGGGGCAGGTCAGAGGTCACGCTTCATGCTCTGTGTATTCGTATGTTGATTACTGCGCAGATGTTTTGCTCGATACATACGTCGGAACGGGAACTCATCTGTGTTCTAATGGAGAGGACACAGTGAGATCACTGCATTTATGGGCTCGTATGGGGGTGGAACGTCAGCTGTTACTCTGTGTGTGACATGCACTGATTGGCTGTCGGAACTGTGTGTGTCTCACGCTGATTGGCTGTCAGGGGGACCTGTGTGCATGAATCTCATGCTGATTGGCTGTCAGAGAAGGAGGCTTTCCTGCCCGGCAGGTGGGGCACAGTGCAAACATTGACTTACAGACAGGCTCCCCCACTGATCAGCAAACAGTGCTAGGGATTGCTTCAGCCCCTCTCTCCCCCTGCTGCTTTATGTGTGTCATCAAATAACCGCACTGTACCTCCCACCTAACTCTCATTGGCCAAAGCGCATTCAGCTTCTTGCTTTTAAATTTGGTGCACGGTACAAAATGGTCTTTGAGGCCATTTGTGTCCTTTTGAGGAAGTCTGAAAGTGCTGCCCATTTATTTTAGGTCCAAAATAGAAGCGCATTAGAACAGCGCTGGTAGAGAACCGGAGGATAACCTTTTTTTACCCCTCAGTCGCAATGGGGCTGTCGCCCGCGAAAAAAAAACAAACAGCGGATCTCGCTTTCCAGAACAGCCGCTGTGTACAAAACCCCATTAAAGAGAGAGGCCTTCTCTGTTTTAGCAACAGGCTTCCAGTCTGTGCCTGCGGTCAGCTCTGAAACGGGGCCGACCTGAGCCTGATCCTCTCCGAAAATGAGAGGGGGGCTGGCCTTCTGCGCCTGCTGGAAATGAGCTTTCTATTTCAGATTCTACTGCTAATTATTACCATTCTCCTTCGGCTGTAATTGAAACACAGACGTGAAACATTGTCTTCAGTACTTCAGTTATTGGAGTTATTTAATTCTCTGATGCTCGGGCTCTGGGCCCATTACAGTATTTAATGCCGCAGTCCCCCGGTGTCGTAGCAACAGGATGGGGCCGGCAGCAGATTGGGCGCTCCAAATTGGGGATTTAAAGGAAATACGAATGAGAATATTTTTTTCAGAAAAACGGTCCCACCGGCACAAGGCAGGATCTGAACCCTCCGCTCTCCTCTCCTCTCCCCTCAGCCTGACGATTCTGGACGAGCTGGACTGCAGCTTCAACGAGATCGAGGCCCTGCCCTCCTCCATCGGCCAGTGCGTCAACGTGCGCACCTTCGCCGCCGACCACAACTTCCTCACCCAGCTGCCCGCGGAGGTGAGCGCGCGCGAGAGCTGTCCGCACGCGGGCCCCCGCCCCCGCCCCCCCCCCCCGGGGTCGTGTTGTGTAGACGGCTGGGCCCGCGGCTCCTGCTGACGCCTGTTTCTGTGCGCAGATGGGCAACTGGAAGAGCGCCACCGTCCTGTTCCTGCACTCCAACAAGCTGGAGACCCTGCCGGAGGAGATGGGGGACATGAGCAAGCTCAAGGTCATCAACCTGAGCGACAACAAGTGAGTCTGCAGCAGCCCCTCCCACTCACTTCTGCCCCTCCCCTCCTAACTCCTCCCCACCCCTCCTAGCCCCTCCCACCCATCTCTTCCGCTCCCCTACTCTCCTAAACCCTCCCACCACCTCCTTCCCCTCCCCTCCCACCCCCTCCTTCATTTCAAGCCAGCCGGCTTTGGGATCCATGCGCACCAGTGGATCGTTACCAGCAGATTAAGAGCCGGTCCCGGTTGGCTTTGCTCTTATCGGGGCGGGGCGGGGAGGAGAGCGGGTCCCCCTGGGAGACTTTGGGGACGGGCTGTTCTGACCCAGTTTCCCCAGGCTGTTCCTGAGGGACACGCCAGCGCTTAGCTCCCAGGCCCGAGGGCGCTGGAGGCTCCTCAGGGCCCGGGCGGAGCCGTCCGCGGAGGACCCGCCTGGATCCGCGGAGCTCTGAACCCCCAGGACCGCAGACTCCAACCTGAAAGAATTGAGCTAAACCCGCGCTCTGTAGCAATAATCCTACCGCTCAGCCACGCTGCTGCCCATAAAGGAGCTTCCTGTCACTTCGGCAACTTCTCACTCGCCGTTGTGAACTTCTGCCGAGAGCTTTGTGAAAATACTTTGTACGAATAGTTCTCAACTGCGCCCGATACTTGTAATTAAAGATTTGCATCTGTTTCACGGTTTCGTTTCACACGCGATGCTACTGTGTGCTCATCGCGTGGATCTCCTGCGGTGTTGGTTAGCAGGTGCTGATGTTAGCTCCTGCAGTTGTGTTTTGCGGCTGGAGGAGCTGTCTGTGAGCCACCAGCGGCGTGTGCGTGTTGTTTCACTCCGTCGTTTCGCACACTTGCCTCATTGTCATCGTGTCCAGCCATTGGCCACGCGTGCGTTCGAGAGCTCGCCTCCTATAGAGTCCGGGGCCCATTGTCATCAGTTCATGTGAACAGTGGGCACAATCACTGGCTGAGGTAATAAAATGTGTCCATATGTACTGCTGCAGGGGGCCAGTGAATTCACACGAGCGTTTGTGTCGAGTGCCTCGATTGGCCCAATAACAGGCCTGGATTGCAGGCAGGGCCTGCTCGCTAATGCTAACCAAACGGGCAGGCAAATAGAGGCCTGTCGTAATGGGCAGGCCTGTCTGCGTGCGTTCGCTTGGCCCACTCTGCTCCCCGGTCATCCGCCATGTATGCTTCAGCGTCCGCTGAACGCTGAATGGGTTCTTAAACAAAGAGGGGTTAGATAATCGCTGTTTCGCTGCACTTCTATTGTAAACAGACCCGCGGAGGCGCTAACCCCAACAAGCGCCTCTGCGGTAGAACCTAGCCCGCAGCATTGTGGGGAAACTGAGAGGTGCATTGTGGGAAGGCCGTTGGAAGAGCAGGCAGTGTTTCTCCAGTATGGTGTTGATTTGGACTGGACTAGAATAACACTGTTGACTATTGTGTGCATTGGCCTGGGATCAGCGCCAAGCTTGTCAACAGCAGCATTCAACATACTGCACTGTAGTTTGTACAGTTATAGTAGATGGATATGGAAGTTGTGTGTGTGTCTGCGTGCGTGCGTGCGTGCGTGCGTGCGTGTGTCTGTGTCTGTGTGCATGTGCATGTTCAGGAAAGCAAACAGATGTGTGAATGTGCCTCAGTATTTAGAGATGCCCAGGCAGCTGTTCCGTTGATGGCTGGGTGGTAAAGAGGTACGTGTACTGAGTGCCATTTTTGGTCCAGTACCCATCTATGCAACCAGTCCCACTGTATCTGCCTGTGTTACTCTTGTGACCAGCACTAGTGTTGTATGAATGCTTGTTATAAAATGAGTGCTTAAGAGAGCTGCAGGTGTAGCCCACAGACAGATCCATGCACTCTGAAGAAGCAGACTATGGAAAAGCACAGGAAGGCCCCTGTCAGCAGGGGGCGCTCCCTCTGTCTGGCTGTGCTCAGTGACAGGCTTGCATTACTGCACATTTACACGGGGGCGGGGGGGTGTTAGGTTATGACGGGTGAACACGCTCCCGTCTCCTGGGACAGCTCTCTGCCGGTCTGGTTTATGCTTTCTGCAGTGCAGTTCTGCCCATGGCTCTGAATTACGTGCATCTCCCTGCAGATATCCGTAACTACTGGATACAGGCAAATGCATTCGGTTCCAAACCCAATTTCCTACACAAATTGCCAGACGACTCCCCCATGGGGTGGCTTAAGGGGAAGCTCATTTCCGCCAGTGCGTACCGTTTAAGGTTGAATGAGGTCACTCCTGTTACGCGTACTGCGCTTTGAGCCTGTGGCTGCAGCCCAGCCAGTGTCGCTGGGTCATTGGTGCTGTGGGGGCTTTGCTGGGAGCTGGGCTTTCTTCTCTTCTGTGATGTGTGTGACTAGTACACACACAGTCTCCTGCCACTTTTATGTTGAAGGTACTGTGAAGATGTGATGGACTGGTTGTGTTGTGCGTCACGTGTTTCTTGGTCTGATCTGAAAAGGAGGAGTAACGGCAGTGTGCAGGCATCTGGCCTGTGATTCACGGTGCCTGATATTGTCTCAGGATTCTTCCCAACTGCTGTGGTGTCCTTGATGAAGGTGCTCAACCTTGACAACACTGGTCAATAAATATTCTTTTCCATCACATAAACGTCAGCAGTGTCTGCGTAGTCCTCCTGGACACACTGGCCTGCCTCATGGGAAAAGAGGATATCACTTTGTTCCCAGTGAGAAGTGGTGTTTGGTGTTTTTGTTCTCTGATTGGATCTGATGTGCGCCTCCATTAATGTGATTGGTTGTAATATGTTCCTCCGTTATTGTCACTATGTCTGCGATAAGGCATTACACGCACCTGCATTTGCTGTGAATGGATGTAACCTTCATTGCTACGATCATATATGAAATGAGCCTCTTGCTGTTATTGACTGTTACCAGAGATACTTTGATAATGAGGAGATGTGGCAGCAGGAGCAGGCACAATGGATGATGGTGTAATGGCATTCAGGGGCATTAGCTTAGCTTTTTACATTTGTTGCACTTTGCGGCTCCGGTCCTAACCTGATAAAATGAGATGCCGTGTGTTGGAAAAATGGTTTTGGTGCCGAAAGTGGAACATCATCATATCAAAACCGCTTTCTAGCTGGATAAGTATTAGTCATCACGACTCATGATTCACCATACATTGAGGCAGGCAAGTTTTCTTTCCTAGATACAGAAGAGAAAATGGGAATAAAAGATTTATCATCGTTATCAGGGTTTAAGTAGAGCCCCTTAATGAAATTTCCAGTTGACTTCCATTCCTTTTTTTGCCCAGTAACAGGCTTAGCACTCCTTTGTGTAATCCATGGCACAGTTACTCACAATGAATGGAAGATTTCCTAGTTCTTGCTGCCATTCATTTCTGAAAGTGTGTTTTGGCTGATGCTACCGTCTGATCGGTCTCGGCTGAAACCGTCTCTGCTTCAACATGGCACCTTTGCTGTAATTGGTTATAACATGTGTCTCTGTTGCTGTGATTGGCTGTAACACTTGTCCCCCTTGCTCTCCACAGGTTGAAGAACCTTCCCTTCAGTTTCACCAAGCTGAGCCAGCTGACTGCCATGTGGTTGTCGGAGAATCAGGTAGGGAGCCTACACCTCCCGTCTGTCTGTGTGCTGTCAGAGTGCGTCACCTCCTTTGCCTTTCTCCTGGATGTCAGGTCTGGGAGCTGGTTTGTGCTCTTGCTCAGCAGTTTGTCCTTGACCTTTTCACCAGTGTCTGAAAGCGTTTCTGCTCTTCTACAATATAATGTGAATTGTAAATATTCACAGTAATGACCACAACCTTTATAATAGCTTACCTGAAATTGTCCCCTCCACACTGAATGTAAATAATAGATCTACTCTGATTTTTATTTTTGCTACCCAGGGGCACGTGGGGTACAGTGTGTGTGTAGAGTCCCGCTGTCAGCCCCTCTGGCTGAGCTCTGTGGGAGGGGAGGGGCTTAACGAGCGCGCTCCGTGAACGTCGGCCACTCACGTTCTCGCGGGCGGAGACTGGAGGTCCAGTAGCCGCCTCCCACTCCCCCCCCCCCCCCGCCAACGCGTAATGAAATGAATATTCACGAGGAGCTTTTGCGCTGCGCTCGGGCGAACGTGGAGATCACGGCGTTTCATGGCTGCGGCCGCGTCATCGGAAACGCTGGTCACGGAGGCGATCCCGTTAGCCGGGCCGAGACCGGGCGGCCGGCCGGACGGCAGGGCTCTGCGGCAGCGAGACGCTCCCGCCGCGTCTGATCTAATCGCGCCGTGCGTGCGGCACGAAGGGCTCCGCTCCGAGGCCCGCCGCTCCCGCCACCCAAACGGGGTCCAGCGCCGAGAGGCCCTGCGGAGGGCTGGTAGCACTGGCAGGCGTGGACGCGGTCTGAGGAGAAACGCTTTTACTCCACTCAGTTTAGTTTTGATGTTGTTTTCTCTCAGCCGTACGCTGCTGCAGTATGAATGCGTGTGGGCTTCAGAGAGCTGCTCTTCCTGCTGCACTCTGTAATGAGTAAACTGAGTGAGATGTGAAACGCTCGGTGGAAATCTCCTCTCGCCAGCCGCGGTCCTGTGTGTTGTTTTTTCTAGTTTGATCTTCAGCCTCTGAATGCGCGCACTGCCTCCTGAGCGTTTAGAGCACCTGACGGTTTCTCATTTGTGCGACTTTTTAATGTGTTCATTTGTCTGTGATCCATTCATTCCCCTTCGTTCTTCTGTTTCATAAGCGCAAGAGTGGGTCATCAGTGTATTTACTCTAAACAGCCTCCTGCACACAGCACAAAGTTCACCTCGCTGAATTATTTGAATGACTGCTGAGAAGGAAATGCAGATACGTGCCTATATCGAGACTGTACTTTCCAGGTGTTCAATGTTCCATTGTGCCACGCGGGTGTCAGTGGAGACTGAAGTGAAACATTTTACTTTGGTGGGGGTCGGGGGGGGGGGGGGTGAGGGGGCGTACTCGCTATAAAAAAGCAAGTGTCTGGCTAGTGGTAAATCCACACACGCACCTGTTTGTCTGCGTCGGTCTGACGACGTCACTTCCTGTCCCGCAGTCGAAGCCCCTCATCCCCCTGCAGAAGGAGGAGGACCCGGAGACGCACAAGACGGTGCTCACCAACTACATGTTCCCCCAGCAAACCCGGACCGACGACTGTAAGTACCCGGCCCACGGGCGGGCCAGAGGCCCGGGGCGGGGCAGCGCCGGCTGCCGCCACACAGCCGCTCAAACGTGCTGTTATACACAGAGAGCGTTTGCAGCCCCAGTCCGAGCCCGCTGTAGCGCAGGGCCTTGAGCCAGAGTCAGGGCTACGCTCAGCTAGCGCCGCGCAGAGAGAAGGCCAGACAGACACTGTGCAGTGTGCACCGCCTCATACAGACAGGTCTGAGGCAAGGGCAGCAGCGTCACACACACTCCTCACATTTCTGTAAAACATCAATTATTATCACACACAGATACTCTTTGTGGTTTCATTTTCTGTCCGGTAGGTCCCCAGTCCCCAAGGGGTTACATTTTTAGGTAACGGATATCGGGTACCGCGGTGCTGTGAGATGAGATTTGAAAACGCGAACTTAATCCCCAAAAAAGCGATACCTCCTGAAACGGAAGCTCTTAATTAAGGCCACCCGACGCCGCGGTCTCCGCCCGTCTCCACGGAGACTCCGAATGTGAGACGCTAGCTGTGGGGCGGGTCTGTGACACCGGCGCGCTCACAGGGAACACGTCCTCACAGGGGGGTCACGTGCGCCCGTCAAAAGTAAGAGCTGACCTGTCCCACCGGCAGGATGTGTGGAACGTGATCAGGCTGGATACGCTTTCTGGAGAACGGCTTTGGGCACTTTGGGAGATGCGTTTCCTTGCCGAGGGCTGGTAAACTAAGACTGTCCTTTCACGGTCACAGTACATCCTGATAAACCTGAAGGTGTCCCTTGTATTTGTGTGCAAATAATTTTAGTCAGATTAAATTGGCCAGGACCTATAAAGGAGCACTGAGGTGTTGAACAGGCTTTGTTGCCGGTGTTCTTCTCCTGCAGTTGTTTTCGTGCACCTCTGTTCCTCATTCTGTAGAGTGACAGCAGATTGATAGGGTTCATTAGAAGAGGGAAGGCTGAAATGGGTGACAGGCTGCCTGCGGGTGTGTGTCTGGGTGTCTGCGCGCGTCGGACGGGTTTCTGGGTGAAGGGCCTGCTGTGCGTGGCGTGCGGAAACCTCGGCTGATCTGTGGTGTGAGGGCGGCGCGTTGCTGGAGGCAGAGCTCGTTCTGCAGGCGGCAGGTGTGGGCGTGCGACCCCGCCCACGCTGAGGGGCTCCCCCGCGCCCTCACCTGGGATGACTCGCAGGAGCGCGCGCGGCGACGTGAGGGGGGGGGGGGGGCGGCCGCGACTGTTAGGAGGCGGGGCGGGGCGGCCGCGACCGTTAGGGGGCGGGGCGGGGCGGCCGCGTCCATGAGGTCAGTGGTGACCCGCGCGGTGGCGCTCCTTTTAACGCAGCGGGGACCGCCACGGAGCGCACAGCCGAAAAACAAGCTCCTCCCACTGTGGAGAGGGGGGCCCGATGACTCGCTGGAAAACCAGCGTACTCCAGGGGGGAGAGGGGATTAAAAAGTCTTAGACTGTTTCCTAGCAACCTTGACTTGAGGCTGCTCCGCTAAGAGGGGAAAGAGGAAAGGGCTTCTTGGCACTGGACCGTCCCGGCGAGGTTTAGGGGGGTGGCGCTGTCCTGGCAGGGCTGTGAAAAACATGTTTACTGTACCTGTACTCAGAAAACCCCCGCCGCTCCAGAGCAAGACTCCACTAATGAGAGCAGAGCGTGTGTGTGTGTGTGTGTGTGTGTGTGTGTGTGTGCGCGTGTGTGTGTGTGTGTGTCTGTGTGTGTGTGTGTCTATGTGTGTGTGTGTGTGTGTGTGTGTGTGTGTGTGTGTGTGTGTGTGTGTGTGTGTGTGTGTGTGTGTGTGTGTGTGTGTGTCTGTGTGTGTCTGTGTGTGTCTGTGTGTGTGTGTGTGTGTGTGTGTGTGTCTGTGTGTGTGTGTGTGTGTGTCTGTGTGTGTGTGTTTCTGTGTCTGTGCGTGTGTGTGTGTGTGTCTGCTCTCTCTCAGGGAAACTCACTTTTACACACTGTTAATGACTGCTCCTGTGCACTGATCTGGAACGCAGCAGAAGAGGCTCAGCAGGAGGGAACGGGCGGGGCGGGTGGGTAGCAGAGTGCGCCGTCACAAACAGGTTACAGGAGGACAGTCGCCAACAAGTCCCCACAGAACGCTGTTTGCAGTAGTGTGTGAGAGACGAGGACACCGTCACAAACAGGGCCTGGGAGAACACTGCCTGCGGTCATGTGACCTCGTGCGCATGTGACACTGTGGCAAACAGGTCCTCGCAGGACAGCGGCCCTTACTGGAAAGGGGTTAAACCTGCTGGGTCTCAAAACCCGTTTGATGTTTTTCCTTTCTTACCTGTTGTTGTGAGGACGGGAACAGGTCCTGCACCGCTGACCTCCTGCAGCTGGGACATGAAGTCCGCGTGACCTGAATTAACTCGCTTCAGCGCGCAGAAATAATGCATGGAGATAATCCTGTGGAAAAAGCCGATGGGAAGGCGGAGAGCTTCGCCTCGGGGCGCGGGCGCACAGACAGGCCCTATCCGTTTCAGGCTCCCCAGCCAAACCCTGCTCTTAATTATTTACCCCCTACTTGATATCACACTGATCATGCACTTGATGTGACACTTGTAGATCATGACCGTGTGTCCTTGGTGGCACTTTCACACGAGGTTGTGGTGTGCGTGTGTGTGCAAGAGAGAAGGGACTGAGTGAGTGAGAGACAGAGAGAGAGAGAGAGTGTCTGAGGGAGAGTGTGTGTTTGAGAGAGAGTGAGAGAGAGACTGAGAAGAACAGAGAGTCTGAAACCCGTTGGTCCGCTCGTCTCTCCACAGACATCCCGAACTCGGACAACGAGAGCTTCAACCCGTCGCTGTGGGAGGAGCAGCGCAAGCAGAGGGCACAGGTGGCGTTCGAGTGCGACGAGGACAAGGACGAAAGAGAGGCGCCCCCGCGGGTCAGTGCCCCGCCTCCTCCGCCCCTCTCTGACAGCGCTAACGGCGCTAACGCTAGGAAAGGACCAGGGCTCACAGTGTGGCCCGGCCTGCTCTACCCCCTCTCTGACAGCACTAACGCTAGGAAAGGACCAGGGCTCACAGTGTGGCCCGGCCTGCTCTACCCCCTCTCTGACAGCGCTAACGCTAGGAAAGGACCAGGGCTCACAGTGTGGCCCGGCCTGCTCTACCTCCTCTCTGACAGCGCTAACGCTAGGAAAGGACCAGGGCTCACAGTGTGGCCCGGCCTGCTCTACCCCCTCTCTGACACCGCTAACGCTAGGAAAGGACCAGGGCTCACAGTGTGGCCCGGCCTGCTCTACCCCCTCTCTGACAGCCAGTATAATGAAATCCCCTCAGTTGAGAATATTCAATTTGTTTCAGTGATTAAAATCTCCCCTGTGGTTATTGTCAATATCCTGGCAGCCTGGGAACGCTCAAACATCGAATTGGTGCCTGTTTACATTATGGAACCGTTAGGAAGCTTAATGGGGCCAGTTCAGGACAGCCCTTATGTTGCTGTCTTTGCTGAGATGAGGTGCGTCCCGCAGGCCTTGGCGGCCAACGCAGAGCAGAGAACTGAAACTGACTAATTCTGAAGATGCTGAAAATATTTAATACGATCATTACTTCTGCTCTTTGGCCCATATATTATTAACCCATTAAAGTGCCTCACTCAATCAGGCATAATGATCCTGAAGCTCATTATATTATTGCTACTTACAATGTGTGATTTAATAATGCAGAGCATCATGGCCAGGTCTGTGTAGTCAGTGTCCGTTTGTACTGAACAGGAAGTGACACGTCACCGATAAACCGTTAGGCCGAGTGATTGCAGGTGAAAGTGATGTTTTGCGTGCTGTCCCAGGAGGGGAACCTGAAGCGGTACCCCACCCCGTACCCCGAGGATCTGAAGAACATGGTGAAGACGGCCCAGTCGGTGGCACATCGCCTGAAGGAGGACGAGTCCGGAGACGAGCCGGGCAGAGAGAGGGTGCACGTGGGCGTGCGCAACGTCGGAGTCAAGGTCCGGCTTCAGGGCGTTCGTCATTACACCGCTCACCTGTGACTGCATGATATGGCACTGTGTGTGTGTGTGTGTGTGTGTGTGTGTGTGTCTGTATGTGAGTGTGTGTGTGTGTGTGTGTGTGTGTGTGTGTGTGTGTGTGTGTGTGTGTGTGCGTGTGTGTGCGTGTGTGTGCGTGTGTGTGCGTGTGTGTGCGTGTGTGCGTGTGTGTGCGTGTGTGTGCGTGTGTGTGTGAGTGTGTGTGAGTGTGTGTGAGTGTGTGTGAGTGTGTGTGTGTGTGTGTGTGTGTGTGTGTGTGTGTGTGTGTGTGTGTGTGTGTGTGTGTGTGTGCGCGTGTGTGCGCGTGTGTGCGCGTGTGTGCGCGTGTGTGCGCGTGCGTGTGTGTGCGTGTGTGTGTGTGTGTGTGTGCGTGTGTGCGCGTGTGTCTGCGTGCGTGCACCTCCCAACTCTGAACAGCCAATTGCTTAACTCTGCTCTTGGTGTGTGTGTCATCTGCATTAAAGACTGGTTGATAAGTGTTGTAATCATTGTAGTAATGTACCATGTGTATTGCCATGTGTTAATGCTGTTTTCTTGGCCTGATATTCTCTCTGGGGCACTGGATAAAGAAAGCATAAATATACAGTAGCATGATGATAACTGAATAAGGGAAGGGATTTGGAGGAAGGGATCTTGGGTTTTGTTTGAGGATACTGAGTGGAGTCTAAAGCAGTGGTGTGAGCATGCTTCCTGGTCTAGTAGTGGTGTACAGACAGTGACGGGCCGTGGCGCGCTCCTCTCTCCTGCTCCAGGTCATAGAGAACGCCTGCAGCAACGGCAGAGCGCTGGAGCTGGCGAGCAGTGAGCCTGTGGACAGCCTGGGTAACAGCCTGGGTAACAGCCTGGGTAACAGCGTGGCTAACAGCCTGGCTAACAGCGAGCTCGACCCCTCCGACACGCACATCGTCCCGCTGAAGGCCTCCGACAGCCCGAGGGCCCCGCTGCACCGCGAGGACACGCTGGAGGTAGGGCCCCGTGTGGAGACCCAGCACCGCGTGCGGCAGTGCCGTTTACCACACCGCTTATGTACGCTAGCAGTCCTCACACTGACGCTTTCATAAGGCGTTCTGGAAGAGAGCTCCTTCAGTGTGATCTGATTTCTCTGTTCTTCCCAAACAAGTTTGATGTGCATTAAGAACAATATACACTGAAATTTTCAACAGACGGCATATGTAATATCTCCCTCCGAACGGCTGCCCCCCCCCCCCCCCGGCTGGGTCACGCTCGCCCGTGATTGGCCGTCGTTTCCGCGCCGTCGACTCTGAGACGAGGCGCGCTTTCGGCTTCGGCGAGCCTGGCGGGGCTCGGCCTCTTCCGGAGTTGTAACGCCCGTCTGTCGCCTCCCCCCCCAGGACTCGGAAGATCTGTCCTTCGAGGAAGAGGAGGAGATGAAGATCGCCGAGATGCGGCCCCCGCTGATCGAGATCTCCATCAACCAGCCCAAGGTGGTGGCGCTCAGCAAGGACAAGAAAGGTAAACGGGCCTGGAGGACATGCTTCCATTTATGGGCTCTTACTGCGGTGTGTCCACACTGGCCCGAGTCCTGTCGCCTCTCAGGAACAGGTCTTTCATTGCTATAACTGTCAGTTTCTCTGCCATCTAGAAATCTACATGTCTGCTAGTTCTGGGGCGGTGTGCTAATGAAGATGTTAATGCTATAAAAAACATTTCTTGCAAATAGTATTGTCCTTCACTTTTTGTTGTGGATCTTAAGTTCTCTTTTTTATATTTATCAAAGGCTATTTAAATGAACCCCCCCTAATTTACAGGAGTGCCTTAGAATTCCTTTTGAAGACAAAATGAACAGCATCTCCTTTTTTCTCCTCTTGCCTCTGAAGTAATTTGGACATACTGTTTTCTCGTGTACCTTTTATTTAGATTCCCTGTTGGGCAGCACGTTGTGTTCTCTTGTAATTGTGTCTTGTGTGGCAGTGGCTTTTAACATGCTACCATACCGAGCGGTGGTGTTCTAGATGTGCCTTTGTTCTGTTGTAGTGTTGTCTAGTGTGGCAGCCTCATGCCACACTGATGTTCTAGATGGACTGTAGTGTTGTGTTGCATGGTAGCGCTGCTTCTCTATTGTTCTGTAGGAATGCTTTTTGGCCCATTTGGGTGATTCCAGGCCAGTTAGGGCAGAATGACTGGAAACGGTTCTGTCGGGTGAACTTGTGCGCCCCCTAGAGGGTTGGTGTGGTCATGACCGTTGCGCTGTGTCGGCAGACGATGGCAAGGACGCGGACTCGCTGCTGGACGAGACGGTGGCCAACAGCAACCAGAACAACAGCAACTGCTCGTCGCCGTCGCGCATGTCCGACTCGGTGTCCCTGACCACCGACAGCAGCCAGGACGCCTCCCTGTGCACGCCCGAGAGGGAGACCAAAATGCTCCTGGAAACCGCCAACAGGTGACCGTGAGCGTTCCACACGACCGCCACACCTCTGCTTCTGTATCCCCTCCAGTTTTTCTCAGGGCCAATAAAAAGAGACTTTGGGAAGGTACCCCTAACCCTTCAATCACAACTATGTAACTAGAATGTTCTTAACTGAACATTCTAATGCTGATGTCACTACTGGTCATTGAGAACAATGGAGTTATAGAACACCAACATAGAATTTTGCAGAACATTCCAGAACCTACCTTTCAAAGGGTTACTGACTGCCATCACGCCCATAAGCTTTTAGAAGTTCTCAGTGCACATTTCTCCTAAAAACCTCATTTGTGTCTCCGTTTTTTTTCTTTTTAATGGGTTTCTAAGTATGCAGATGAAGCCTGGAGAAAGCAGAAACCGCTCTAGCTGAGTGTTGTTCTAATCCAGGATGCTACGTGGGCTATTTCATCTGTCACTTTTTTCTGATGTTTATTGCTGTGCCTTCAGAGCCAAATTACAGTGTCTCATCTGCCAAGGCGTTTCAGAGCCGTTGGGCTGGGTAAAGATGGACAGGGCGATGTTGTAAGCCTGGCTTGGCAGACGAGAGATCAAAGCCTGTGCATAGTGTGGAGAAATCCTAACGGCCTGGACGGGTCATTTAACGAGGGATGTGATTGGCTCCCTTCCCTTTTTTGCGCTAAGCCAGTACAGCGCTTGACGGGCTCTTTCCTTCCGCAGGCGTGAGGATGAGAACCTGAACGAGCTGCAGGAGAGCGCCCCGCTGCTGCAGAACGGGAACGGGCCGGACCCGGCCCTGCCGACCCTGCTGCGGGGCCGGCGGGACTACGAGGCGGGGCCCGAGCGGACCGCCGGCGGCTTCCCGCTGTCCGTGGAGGAGCGGCTGGCGCTCATCCAGAAGGGCGTGGACCTGAAGAACGGCGTGGGGGACCCCTACACGGCGTGGGATCAGATCAACATGAACGTGGCCGAGCCGGACAACGCGCCGCGGCCTGGGGGCGTGGCCGAGGACGCGTCGGCGCTCAACAACAACTACGAGCGGCCCGCCGCCCCCCAGCTGGAGAACGGGAACCGGCAGCCCCCCCCCGCCCAGGTACGCCCCCGCCGACCGCTGCGACGGGCGCCCCGGCGAGGCCCCCCCGCCCGCCGGCGACCTTCCCCTGTCCCGCAGCTCCGAAGAGCTCTCCCCCCAGAGGAGGGGCGGCCCCGCCCCCCACGCCGTGGTCAAGTCCCACAGCGTCACCAACATGGACACGGGCATGAAGCTGTACTGCATGGACCCCGAGGGCGGGGCCTGCGAGCCCCCGGGGAGGGGCCCCGTGGAGAGGGGCCCCGGGGCCTGCGCGCAGGGCCAGAGCATCGTGCGCAGCAAGTCGGCCTCCCTGCTGAGCGAGCAGCCCCTGCAGGTGTACCCGGGGTCCTCGGCGTCCTCCTCCGACCTGCTGTCCGCCTCCAAGCCCCCCCGGTACGAGGGCCGGGCGGCCGCCCCCCCCCCAGTACAACGTCCAGTACGCCAGCAGCACCATGCCCAAAGACGGCCTGTGGACCCAAAGGACGCCCGTCCCACCCGAGCAGTACCTCCCTCCCCAGCACTCGCTGGCCAACACCAACTACTCCAACCGCAACAACGCCCCGCCCTACCCCCTGCAGCCACAGCGGGGCCCGCCCAAGGACCGCCTGCTGGCCCCGGGGCCCCCGCGCGGCTCCCTCCAGCGGCAGGGCAGCGGCTCGTCCGCCGCGTCCGAGTACGCCACGTACCGCGGGCCCCCCCCGCCGCAGCAGCGGCCCCTGTCCGCGCGCACCTACAGCGTGGACGGCCCCGGGGCCCCCCGGCCCCAGAGCGCGCGGCCCCCCGCCCACGAGCTGCCCGAGAGGACCATGTCGGTGAGCGACTTCGGCTACCCGCACGGCAGCCCGGGCAAGCGGCCCAACGTGCGCGTGCGGTCCGAGCACTGCCTGCTGGACGCGCCCGGCGGGGGCAGGGTGCCCGTGGACTGGAGGGACCACGTCATGCGCCACATCGAGGCCAAGAAGATGGAGAAGGTAATGCCACGCCCCTTCCTTTCCTCCTCAGGGGACGCGGGTCCGCCGTGGGCGGGGCCTGACCGGCTGCATTTAGTGAAGAGGCCTCGTGTTTTTTAACGTTCGTTCGTTTGCAAAAAAAACAACGCCTCTCGCTTCCTGTTCTGGATTGTTCCATGAGTCTGATTGGTTGATGTTTGTTGTTGATGTTTGAAATGGTTTATTTGTGAGCCTGGTGCCCCTTCAGAGTGGCCCTGTCCCAGCAGAGCGGGGGTGCAGCGCTTGCCCTGCCGGGGGCTGGTCTGAAGTGGCTCTCGTGTCGCTGCTCCAGGAGTGCGGGGTTTGGGCGCGGTGGGAGCGGGCTCCTGAGGGCCCCTGTGTGTGCGCCACGAGACCTCATTAAGCCTGGCGTCTCCATGGCAGCTCGGGAGCGGAGAGAGAGGCGCTCTCACCGAGGCCCACGCTCTGTCCTGGAGCAGGAGGCTCTCTGAGCGCTGATTGGATGCGGAGGCTTGTGGGCGTAAACCGATGAGCCAGCTCATAGGTCCTGAGGGTCATCAGTATGCAAATGAACCCTGGGACTCTTACCCCCGCACCAGCGGATAATAATGAGCAAATGCTTTGAATAACAAGTATTACACTGTGTGCTCATTTTCAAGTAGAGTGTTAATAACTGGGCATTTGGAACCATTATTGTTAATATACCCAGTTATGAACATTGTACATAAAAATTTTTTTAAAGTGCTATACAGATCAATCGAGGTTGGTGGAATGATTTTAACACCGGGGGAAGTAACATCTGTCCTTACCAGTAAATATAATGTTTTCTGACTCTCTAAGATTCTCATTGGAGCAAACATTGTGTGTGTGTGTGCACGTGTGTGCGTGTCTAACCTCTGTCGATGCATGGGATGCGCGCGTGAAGCACGCCCGGTCCTGCCGTCGCCGCCGCCGCCTCGTGGGGTCGTGCGAGGCGGCGTGCGGCCGGGCGTGCGCGGGCGCGGCGTGTGCACGCGGGTTTTTAACACGCGTCGGTGTAGCGCATGCCTGCTAAAGTGTCCGTGTCGCATGTGTCCCTCTCTGCTCAGAACGTGCTGTCTCGGTCCTATAACCCCTATTACGCCGCGGCTAGCGGCTCGCGCTATGGCAGCTGTAGGGACGTGCGTGCCAGCCACGGCTCCCTGGCCTTTAGTGCCGGGGACGGGAGGCCTCACGGAGCCCACTACCTCTGTGTGAGTACAGCTCCTCCCACTAGGCTAGCCCCTAAGCCCCTCCCACTGCCTGACCACACCCCTCTGCTCCACTGTGTGTAATTCCAAACTTCTACTGATGACGCTGATTCTACGCAATAATTTAATACTGTCGCAGCTTTCATTTATGTTATTTTTTTAAATATACCTTACAGGAACTAGCAGACCCCTAAAGATTTTTGACAAGCACAATTGTTTGTCATTTTAGCTGGTTAGGGGGAGTCAGTATGTTGGTATAGTCGTTAGATAACAATGGCAATCATGAAAATGGCATTTGTCTTATTTTCCAACAGCCAAGAGCTAAATATGCTGAATAAATGTAGTTGCCAAATTGGCTGTGCATTTTTCTATTGTGAATTTCAAATCGCCCAATCTAACCTGACTGCCAGAGTGAAGATGAAAGCAGCATGTTTAGATTTGCTGTGTGCAGCCAGGGGAGCACTGACCAGCCTGAGGGATTAGGGATGTGGCACACCAGACAGAGAGCGTCAGGGCGGAAGAGGGTTGGAGGAAGTGTCCTTCTTTAAACAGGCTGTCCATCCTTTTAAGAGAGATTCCAGTCTCCCTGCTTTCCCCTTCCCTCTGCTCTTCCAAGCTCAGGATTGAGTGCACGCTTGGCCACTAAAGTTCCGCTCAACGCAACGAAATCACCTTCCCTCTCTGCGGTGTCTTCAGTACTAATGGGGCTTTCTCAAAGGGGCTTTCTCTCTCATCTCACTGCCAATCACACTAACTTTTAACTCTGCATTCAGACGCATACGGTCTGTGTGCCAGCGGTAAGTATTAGAGTCGGTGAGCGCATCTTTATGACATGTACGTAACCTACTCATGAGGACTACACAAGAGCAGCATAACCGCTTCAGTAAAAACCTCTCACGCTCTATGAATTGCTTCAAAGATCGCGTAAATTTGTTTGTTAAACATACCATATTAAATACTAATTACGATGCTCTGTACAATGAACAGAGACAGTGAACAATTTTGAAGAGCTGTGTCGTGCTCATGTAGCATGTATGAACAGGTTATGCATGTTGTGAAGGTGCGTTTGGTGTGAAATGCCACCCGAATGTCTGGCGGCTTGTGTGGAGCTGATGAGGTAGGTTCGTATCAGCTGAAGCAGGGGAGATGCAGGCTGCAGGACTGACAGGCTGTGTGCACAGTGTGCTTGTGTAAATTATACTGTGTTTACTCAGTGTCTGACCTCTGCGTGCGAGCCAAGTGCAGCTCAGCCAGTGAAAAGCAGGCCAGGGAATTGGAGAACAAGCAGCGGAGCAGCAGAAGGGCTGCGAACGACACGTGATCCGTAGCGTAGCGCTGCTCCTCGGGATAATGAAATGCTCCCCCTCAACACGGCACGGCCCTCACACGCCCCCACTTAACTGCGCTTTGTTGCCTGTGCAAGCTGATAGAATTTGCGTATTTTAATGAGTATGGATGTTGCCTTTTGGAGATGTTAGTCATTGGAAGCGCTGTGTGGGGGTTGGATGTGTGTTCTGAGGGGGAGGGTCAAAATGGCTATCAGAGCTTTCTGCTTTAGCCTAGCGCTAAGACACCTGATTCTACTTATCGAGGTCTTGACTGAAGGTCATGATTAGTTAATTAGCCGAATCGGGTGTCGTCGCGCTGGGCCAAAACCAAAAACCTGCACCCGCACCAGCTCAGGTAGGATTGAGCACGTCTGGTTTGGAGTTCGCCTCCTGTCACATCGATGACCCTCCTCTCCTTTCCCTCTCCCTCCTGATCCAGGACGAGGTTTTCGGGCCCCCCGGACCACAGGGCTACCCTATGGACTCCCTGAGAAAAGTAAGTCAACGTGAACCGCGTTCAGTGGTGCGATTCTTAGGGAGTGTTTGCACACATTATATCAACGTGAATTCAATTCAGCTTAAATGCAGAGCGATTTCCGTCGCTTCCTTTATTCTTTAATAAAGAAGCGTTTCATTCTGAGCCCCGCGTCGCCGTCGGCGTTTCCGTGGTTACGGCCCACGCAGCCATTAGCCGGCTCTTGCGGGTCACGTTCGAGCTCCCTCGCCCGTGCTCTACGCCGATTTGGCGGTGGGCTTGGGGGTCTGTTTTACTGGGGAAATAACGAAACGTTACGATGATGAGCTTTAGCGCTAGCCCTGTTAGCGGCTCTCTCGCGCGTCCGGAGAGCGGAGGACAGGGGCCTCGCGCGGCGAGCCGCTCCGGCGCTGATTAATTCTTCCTCGTTAACGAGCGGCGCTCTCTCGGGGGCGGGGCTTTTGAGGAAGGCCCGCTGCGTTCCGCCGCCGTTTGAAGGTCAGCGCAGCTCACCCCGTTAATGGCCCTCGTTTTCTTGTGAAGTCCTAATTCCCCGAAAGCCCAAAGCATTTTCATTAGTCGTGTTAGATATGCAGCGGTGTCATTCCCCTCAGTGGTACAAAAACACAATCCAGCAACTCTAACAAAAATGTCACTTTGGTGCCTACTGATCCAGCAACGTGTGAGTGCTGTTCTAGAATGTTCTGTTTGTCAGTTCTTGCCGATATGGTACAAAATGCCTTAGTGAAGAAAAAAGCATTTGGGTGCGTAGAGAAGGTGAGGGAGATAGGGGAGTAAGCCTTGGGCGTGTGAAGGAGCTCGTGTCTGGCTGTGTAATGGAGGCACAGATTGTGCTCGTGGAGGTCCATAGTGGAGACACACCGGTGGAGTAAGAGAACAGCCCTCCTAGGAGGCCACTCTCAAAGGCAGCCCAGGCCGTCGTCGGTCTCCTCAGCGTCTGACTCCTGCTTTAGCCGTGGGCCCGTGCTGGGAAGCCATTTTTGTGTAAACCAGGCTGGCTGTTTCAGCTGTCTCCCAAAGCTTCTTCAGCTGACGGACATCTCCTGACACGTCCTTTTGACATTGCTCTCCATGGACGTCATTTTGCTTCCTCCTGTCAAAAAATTCTGGCTGCCCGCCCGCACAGGCGCGTTAGCGCAGCCGATTGGACCCCCTCAGCACGCGCCTGGGACTGCTCCTGCCGCGACCGCGCCAGAGCGACCGCGCCGGAGCGACCGGGCCAGAGCGACCGCGCCAGAGCGACCGTGCCAGAGCAACCGCGCCAGAGCGACCGCGCCAGAGCAACCGCGCCAGAGCGACCGCGCCAGAGCGCCCGCGCCAGAGCGACCGCGCCAGAGCGACCGGCCCAGAGCGACCGGGCCAGAGCGACCGCTCCCGTCCTGCCAGCGCCTGGCCTCGCCCGTAACACCGGCCGCCGTGAACGCTCGCGCGGAGCCGCCAGCGCCAGGGCGCCCCGACGAGCGCAGAGCGAATACTGATGAAGGAGGGGGGGAAACGGGCTCGGGGGAGGGGCCGGGTTACCATGGCGATGGCCCCCCTCCCCCCTCGCTGGCGGCCTGGCTTTCAGGGATCCGGATCTGAGGCTCCGTACAGCGCCCCTTCCCCCCCCCCCCCATCGCCGCCTCGCTGCATTTGAGATCTATTCAACCAAAACTGAATGAAATGTGTGTGTTTTATTATCTTACAACAGCCATGCTGGAAATGTTCACATACTGTGAGCCTGTACATGCCCGGGGATGTACCGGCGTAATGCAGTGAGGGGCTGTTCTGGTGAGCTGTTGCCCTCTCGCCCATTCAGGGCTGATACAGAGAGCACGCCAGGCGTGGGCGTGCGCCTTGGAGGACTGACCAATGGCAAAGGAGGCCTCTCATCTTTTTCTGTCAGTTTACTCTCCCCATGCAAGCTTTTCAAAACTAATTGATTTCTGAAGGTGTGTTTCCATGTGAGCGCAGGGGCGGAATTTTAAAACGTGATCTCGTTTTGGGTTGTGTGTGGAACGTTATTTTTTTTTGTTTGTTTTTACGAGGAGTTTGCACACCCCCTGGTGCTAACTGTGTGTAACAGCAGATCGGTTGTTTCAATGCATTGATGGTGCCACAGCCTGATAGCTAGTCAACCCTGCTTGAGCTGGCTTAGAGTGTGAGGACAGCACTTGTGTGTTTTAATTGACGGCTGGTAAGGTCACACTCACGCACACACACACACATGCACATACACTCAGAGATGCACACACGCATTCACACAGGAGCTGCATTGTTGTGGTAAAATGCCTTAGTCATGTGGTGGATGATGACGAGGCAGGGCCCAGTGCCAGTGTTTTTGCATAATTAAACAGAGCTGCCAATAACCCCCCAGTCTAATGAAGTAATACAGTTATCCGCTGAGTTTGTCCTGCGTTCACAGCAGCTTGTTTTCACGACACTGCGTCTTACTGAGTGAGTCAGAGACGGGACGTGCCCCCCCCCCCCCCCCCCCCGTAAATCTGGAGCCTGCACTCAAAGGAGAACACTGCATTCCTCTTCCTGTTTTTTGGCCAGCCTGTCTTCCTGCAGATGGAAGACGCCGTTGATCCTTGTCTTGATTTATTGTGGAGTTTTGAGTGACTTCACTCTGCTTTTCTGGAAGCAGGCATATTTCCCTTCACGCTCGGTCGCAATGCCAATCGATCGTTTCATTTGCGTTTCGCTTGTTTACTTTACAAATGAGCAGGGGTAACATCTCCTGTCTCACCTCAGCGTCAGTGATCAGGCCCCAGCGGCAGGCTGAGTCACAGGCTGCTGCAGAAGCGCTGACCCCGCCCCCGTGTTCTTAACCCCGCCCCTGTCAGGTGCCTTTGTCCAATGGCCAGATGTGTCCCGTGAGCCGCGGCCCGGCCCCCATGGCCCGCCACCCGTCCAGAGAGCAGCTGATCGACTACCTGATGCTGAAGGTGTCCCAGCAGCCCCAGGGCCCGCCACGCCCGCCACACGAGGTCCTGCAAGAGGTAGGTCCTGTAGCAGGAGGTGGGTCCTGTTGGTCCTCTAGCAGGAGGTAGCTTCTGTGGGTTCTGTAGCAGGAGGTGGGTCCTGTTGGTCCTCTAGCAGGAGGTAGCTTCTGTGGGTTCTGTAGCAGACGGTGGGTCCTGTTGGTCCTCTAGCAGGAGGTAGCTTCTGTGGGTTCTGTAGCAGGAGGTGGGTTCTGTTGGTCCTCTAGCAGGACCAGCAGGGTAGCTTCTGTGGGTTCTGTAGCAGGAGAAGTGAGAAGTACTCACGTTCACTTAGGTCACACATTTTCAAGCATTTTCCTCAATATTAGCATTAGGCCCATCTGATAATAGTAGCACAGCTGTGTTCATGTATTGTGTCTGGAATGTTGAGTGCCATCCATTTAGAGCATCTAACAGTGTCTGCTTGAATTTGAATGAAACCTCAGTCCCCACAATAAAAGACCGAGTGGTTGTGTTAGCCGGGTCATCACTGAAAACATTTATAGTCGGAGCGGTTTATCAGACGGGCCAGTTGTATCCATTAGACTGCAGGAAGCGCTGATGCTGAGTAAGTTGGGTGGGGAACAAGACAGCACCAGAAGCCCCACTCAGGGACCACAGCTGGCCCTGGAATCTGACCCAGGAACTTTAGAGCGGTTAAGAACAGCATCTTAGCTGGCTTTGGTCATGTGACCTCCCCTGACTCTCACTGGAGGGGAGAAAGCTCTCAGCAGGCTGGGGCTCACGCTTGTGCAGACGCAGGTGTGTGGGTGCGTGTGGGTGCGTGTGGGGCGATATGACCGACGTGCCTGCTCTCCTTCAGGTCCGGGTGAAGATCGAGAAGAACCCCGAGCTGGGCTTCAGCATATCCGGAGGACTGGGCGGCAGGGGAAATCCTTTTCGTCCAGAAGACAACGTACGTCTGTTTGTTTTTTCCTCTCTTTGTCTTTCTCAGACTCCTTCCGTTCCTCTCTACAGGTTCTCTGTGCGATGCCGGACGCGCTTCAGCCGTTTCCATTTTTAAGCCCTTTCTGTTCTGTTCTGTTCATTTCACTGATTGTGGATGTGACCGTGCGCTGTAAGCTGCTGTTACTGTGTAATGAAATGGCTGGCCATGTGATTGGGTTATGGAGTGGTGGTCTGGTCAGTAAGGTTATTTATTGTTGTAATGTTCCTCCAGGGTATATTTGTGACCAGGGTCCAGCCTGAGGGACCTGCCTCAAAGCTCCTGCAGCCGGGGGATAAGATCCTCAAGGTAGAGAGACGAGCGTTTGACTCATTACCTCGCTGCTGCTTCCTCCTCACTCAGTACCGTTAAAGCAGTGATGTAACTAATGATGATTAATGACATCTTTCCTTGTGCGTCTCTGTTGTTATGTTGTGTCTTGGCAGGCAAACGGACACAACTTTGTTAACATTGACCACGGATACGCGGTATCTCTGCTGAAGATGTTCCCCAGCACAGTGGACCTGGTCATCGTCAGAGAAGTGTCCGCTTAGAGGAAGAGGACTTCTCAGGACACGGGGAGACACAAAACTGAATGTTCACTTCGTTATTTTTCTACACAGAGGAGCCAGTTCTACGATTATACCTTTGAACTGAATATGGTGAAGGACATCAGAGATTTGTCAAACGGGACAGAACCACTGTACCGAGTGGTGCGGGTGGGGGGGGGAGGGGGTGCCGGGTGGGGTGGGGTGGGGTGGGAACTGTCTGAAAGCAAGCACCTGAAACGGTCTTCACTGTGGGATCCCCTGGTATTTTTTTACTCTGAACGGAGAAGAGATGGTGTATTCCTGCTCAAAACAACCTGTGTGCTTTCTGTACAGACTTTTAGGTTTTAATGTGTTTTATTTTTTTTGTTTGTTTTGTTCTGTTTAATTTTAAATGGTTCAACCACATCACTGAGTAACAAGACTTCTGGTAGTTGCGCATACATTGTAGCTGGCCAGTAGGGGGCAGGGCTCCTTGTTTGCCGAAAGATCCATATGCCTTTATTTTAAATCATTTTTTAACTTATAAAGATGATGAAACCACTTGATAGATGTACAGGCGATGAGATGAAGAGGACAACGTTATGTGCATATTGTTGAGACGAATGTAGTGCTGGATTGAGCTTACAGGGCGGTCTTTCGCGTAGCAAACGTGTTCCGAATCGGCCGCGTCTAATTGGAATGGCCATTTTCCCTGTTACCAGCAGGGGGCACGCTTGAGTCTTTCAGACACACTGGCATTTTTGCGGCACAGTAAATGGAAAAGGGGGGGAAAAATGTGTCGCGGTTTAATTTCCGCCACAGGCGTCCTGCCAGGTTGGGTGCTGTGTAAATGTTGCTACCGTACACCCTCCAAAGCATCTTCACAAAAAAAATTTTTGAATTGTATTTTTTTTTTTTTTAGTTAAATCCATCACAAGGCCTTCTGTTTGGAATTCCACATTGTGGAATGAGCAAGCGCTGCCTCACTGATTCAGGCCCCTGCCTGGAGCCCATCGCAGCCACAAGGCCCTGTTCGAGCCCCGTGTTTGTGCCCCCTGTGAAACCCACGCCCCACTCACAGCGACCCACAGCCTTAACGGGCTTTCACCTCCACTGACCAGACTGCCTCTGTTCACAGCCTGCAGGATGCAGTAAATGCTCTCTGTATGTGAAAGTTGTAAGGATCGGAACATGCGAAGGAAGATACTGGGGGCAATTATGGGAGAAAACGAGTAATTTGCTTGGCCTTAATTAGCCTTGCCGGGAGTTTGCGAAGAGGAAGTTGGGCATGCTAGGTAACCAAAGCAAGTGTCTATAAAACTGTGGTAAGGTATTTGAAACTGCAGAAGAGATTGGGGGTGTGTCAGGGCAGTGTTGCCCACCCCTGTGACTCCTCCCACTGCTGTTTGGCATGTTATAAAGGGCTTCACCATCAGGCAGCCATAGCCAACTAAAACCTTCGAAAGGGCAGAGGTTTTAAAGGGTTTTGGATGCCATTCTTCATCTGGGTGAAAAGACCACTTTGCCTTTCTATAGAGAGAACATCATTTTGGAAATCATGCTCAGATTTTGACTTTATTTTATGCGTTTCATGTTTGTATCTTTATTTTACGGTACATGATATGAATAAGACAGAACCATATTGAAATGTGCCATAGACCTGGAACTGTTTGAAACGGGGCAGACCAGTCTCCACCCCGTTACCCTAGCAATATTCTCTGGTGAACACTGCGAACAAGATGTCCTAGTGAGAATAAGTGAGTAGTACATTGGTCAGATAGCAATAGCCAGAGGTTGTGTTCTTGTGCAAAATATCAGATTCCTTGTTTTTTAAATCGAAAGGAAACCCTTTAAGTACTCCCTTGTTGTTATACAGGATTTTATATTATTAAAACTTTTTTAATGAAAACTTAGAAGATGAAATTTCTGAATTGTTTATTTGAAAACATTTAAAAAGACTTCATAGCGTGACATTTGGCTGAGATTTTTATAAATACCCATGCTACAGGTGTTCTGCAGCTCTGTCTTCAGTGTTCCCCTGGTCTGTCTCTCTTGTGCTTAGAGTCTGAATGGAAGTTTCAAAGGCCTCACTTGCTGGCCTACTAATGGTGTCCACACAGAGCAGTCTGTGATTTGCCCTGGTGCAAATGCAGAGTTGGCACAAAGCATTCAAAAGTGAATTTGATGAAGGCCACAAATCTTTAAAACTGACCATTTTGATGTGTAGTTTATTTTTATTTTTTTTAAGCTATGTTTACGTACAACTAGTTTAATCACACATGACAGGCACCAATGTATTGTTGGCACGAAAACATTTTAAAAATGTCATTGTTTTTGCGAAAGTGCATTATATGTTTAAGTGCGTTAACTGTATGGAGTCAGGGCTGACTTTTTCACGGTTATGTAATGAGTTTAACAAGGTGAATTACATTTTAGCCACAGTACCCTGGAAATTGTGTCCAGAGCAGATATTTCATGAAAATATAGCTAAGTGTGCCTGTTCTTGTTTAAAATATAAGTACAAAATTATGCCAATACTTCTGATAACTGGGATAGATTTAAGTGAAAGTCTTGGAGGTCTTTTACCTTCCAAATGTAATTTGATGCTTACCTGCTTGTTCATGGTTGGGTCAAGTTTGTATTGTGCACACAACAGATAATGGTACTGCCCTTCTCTTGTTAAATTACCTTTAAAACTACTTTTTGTCTCCTATTTGTGGATTAGCATCAAGTGAAAAATATTCTCTGTATTATGACTTCACCACTTGTTTTTTAATTATTCAATATTTTGATTGGAGATATCCCAAATTTAATTGTAGCTTTATTAGAATACTTGAACAATCAACTTAGAATGGTCATATCATGGGTCAATTTGGCTTCTCTCTGTAAAAGCTGTAACCTTTGGCTTAAATATGTGACCCATGCATAGACTTACATTCATTCAATTAAAAAAAAAAAACCAATGAAAACCAGAACACTTTCATATTGTAGGCTATTGTGCTGTATGCTCTATGCTTTCTGTCTCTCACTAGGAATATTCAGATGAAGTTCCCGGGGTGAAAGTGGTCTGTTTTATATTGATAGTAAAAGGAGCTATTCAGCATACAGTGTAGACAATCTTGGAACGGAGTCTGGGGTCGCATCTCTCTTACCATATCATTAAAGAACATTTTAATATTTCCCTGATGTCCCCACACATATTTTTTTATTTATTTAGCACATTCTGTTTCTATGATTTTAGATTACTAATCAAAATGTAAATACTTTTAAAATGTTAAAAAATGAAATAATCATGGCATTAGTTTATAAAAACCAGCAATAAATTGCAATGCTGAAAACAGCCCTTTTAATGTATAACAATTTCAAAGGTTTATTTGGAAGTGGTTACAATGAGAGATGATTGATATGCATTTATTCAACATTCCAGATTTTGTACATATTTACTGTTTCTGAGGTAACCTGTGGAAAATAAACAGACTAATGCTCTTTAAAGTTTTGTGAATTTTTATTCTTGGTCTTACAGGAATATTACATATGATTTTTTGTGAAATAAATTCATTTGCCTGAATTTATATGTCCTGTAAGTTGGGTGTCCACCATGGGTTCATGAATCAGGCTGACTGTTTGATCATGAAGATTTTCTGTCCATTTCACACATGAATTATAACTAGCCTAAATAACATTAATATTCCACATACACAACACTGCACATGAAAGGTAGTATGAGGCCAACCAAATACTGTAAATACAGGATGGAGAGATTCAAGACTGTACATTTTGTGATGCAATGCCACATTTCACACGGGTAGAAAAAGTGCCATTGCTTTTGTCGTTGCGGATTTTACTCTGAATTCCTGGATTTTTACCCATTTTTCAATCAATTCATTCCATTCTGTGAGTTTTACAATAGAAGCCTGTTAATAGGCCTGTCAATAGCGGAAGTATCATTTTTAATCTACAGGAATGGCCTTTACATCACAGGCGGCGCGGTATCCATTGTCATAAGGAATTAAAGACATGCATTCAATGTCTTATTTTCCAAGACATGAGTGTATTATCATGATATGTTCGTCACTCTAATGAGCATCAATTTTATCTTCGCTCAACTAAATTCGTGATTTAATGGCGTCATATGGGTATAGGACTTCCTTCTCGAAAGGTGGCGCTGTGGTTCTAGGTAGGGAATGCGGCATCATGGCCTATCGTCGTTGAACTGGTGTCAGTGGCATAATTTTGAACACGAAAAGTGAAAAGAATCTGGATAAACAAACGCCGTACCGGTGTTAAAGTTTATATTTTACACGTTTCTTCCTTTAGAGACGATTATGATGAGTGGAATTCCGGGCACCGCCGTGATTCAGATTACAAATCTGTCCTCGGCGGTGAGCAGCGAACAGATGCGGACTCTCTTCGGTTTTCTCGGTGATATCGAGGAGCTACGGCTCTACCCGCCTGAGTAAGTACAGTAAAGGCCCCCCTAAAACAAAGGAAAACACCGAGGATGTTAGTGGGCCTTACTGGTTTGTGAGCTGAAGGGGACAGTTTTTTTTCCAGGAAAGGTCATTTGCGTGTGCCGAAAGTTTGCTTACGCATTTGCACCCCCTGTATTACGGAAAACGTGGTCTTGTTAAACGTAGTTCACTGGAAAATGTCGCCTAGCTTCGCTAGTTGTCGAACTAGCAGCAGTTGCTGCGGCCTTAATGTGAATTAGATAGCTAGTACCTAGCATCATAGTAATGCCTTTTTATTTTAGCCACTGCATAATTATCACCCATTGCTGCAGCTAAATAAGTTGTCGAAGGTGCTAGTTAACCACTGTGGCAAGGCTAGCTAGTTACCGAACAACTAACCTAGAACATTTGCCCAAGAATATTAACGTAAACGCATGCTAACTAGCTGGCTTTAGACTGTGGAGTAGCTTGCTAATATCCGACCTATCCATTGCCCATTCTCTCGCGCGCTTCGGTACGTTGCGAATAACTAGCAAAATTGGGTGAACGGAAAGTGGTTTTCTGGCAATGCATCTACCTTCTGACAAGTTCATGGCGTAATGAGCATGTTTTATGAATGCTATCGATACGTTATTATTTGACCGAACTCCCTTGACTTAAACCGACCCAACATTGGCTAAATGGATAGTAGATTTAGCTATCATCGTAACGGGTTACTTGGCTATCTAGCTAATTGTAGTAGGCTACTATTACTTGGAAATATATTTGCACGATGCATGTTCACAGGGCACTTAATGCTGCGTTCTAATTAACTTTTCTGTTCTTTCAGCAATGCTCCACTGTCCTTCTCATCCAAAGTATGCTACATAAAATATCGAGAACCTTCCAGTGTTGGGGTGGCGCAACATTTAACCAACACAGTATTTATTGACAGAGCTTTGATAGTTGTACCATGCGCTGAGGGTGAGTATGGCTGTCGCTTGTGATCAAGTGCTCATCTGACAGATATTCATGTTAGCCAGGCTAATCCTTGTGAAGTCACCGTCTGTCTCTGAAAATATTCTAATTTTGAAAACCCTTTCTCAGAACCACAGGTGTTTCATGAACAAATAGACACCTAATACCCATCATGATGTTTATATCCGTTGTTTGTATTTTGTCATTTTTGATACATTGTAAGGTACACTCGGAGAACGAGGAGTTGATTTAAACCATCAGCGTCATATCACTATGTCTAATATATTCGTTAGCACAGGAATCCATGCTAAGTTAGCCACCCTAGATAGTATAAATGTTACCTTTCTCAAGAAAAAAGTGTTTGGAATTGGAGGGGATGTATATGAAATTAAATGTAACATATAGTCAGCAGTCAAACATAAAGGATATTGTGTGATTGTCTTCCAGAATTTTACTGTAGCAATGTTGCATTTCATTTGACTTGAAAGACAGATACAGCGTCACTGTAGTTGCTTAGATGATATGACCAAAAAAGGCAAGGGAACTGCTTGTTTTCAATGGAAATTTGAAAATGGCAAACGTCTTTTTATTTGTCAGTTTAACTGATGGCTGTATGCAGGGCAAAATAGTCAGAAAAGTTAACGAGCAATAAAGATAAATTTTCCACTGCACAAAGTGTACACTATCACACTGGACTTTTACTTATGTCCAGCACTCATACACTAGCATGCCATAGTGCTTGACATTTTCTGGTCCAGGAATGTATTAAATCAATGATGGAGTAGGCAGAGACACAATGTGAAGTATAATTTGGTGTTAAAGGCTATAGTAGAAATGCCATAGTACATACCTGTAGCTAACTTCGTCTTTTTCTCTCTTTTTTATTTTTTATTTCTTTTTATTTTTTTATTTCCCTCTCTCCTGGAACAGCTGTTCCATTTTTCCTTAAAAGAGTGGTGTTCTTGCATCCCCTCTTCCTTTTGATTTCTCATTTCTGAAAATGCTTGTCCTGGTGACTTGGTGCTGGATGGATACTGAGTTTATTAATTTGGTTTTGTATGTTTTTTTCTGTGTGATTATGTGTGCATATCAGATGACTAGACTGGCCCAGCTGGTACACTACACTAGCCTGAGTAAGGCATTGTTTGCCAACCCACTTTTCCCGCTGGGGCCGCAGACTTCAATGGGGGAATGTGACCAGGAGAATAGCAGCTGAATCCTTCCAAGATGGACACCTTGTCTCTTTTTATTTTGTTTTCATTTCTTTTCTTATTTTATTTGTTGTCCCTTGTTTTCCTCTAGAGAAAAACAATATTGCATTTTCATAGCATTGTTTTATATTTTAATTTAGTTTTTAAAAAATATATATTTTTTTTATCCGAAGTTTCATTACTCCAATAATTGGTTCCTCACGTGTTTGTCTTGAGTATTGTCCAGGTTTACATGACCGCCAGTATTCAAGGGGAGGGAAGGGTGCTGTTTATTCTGTGTGGGCTGCAATGAAGGGAACTAACATTTTTCTCTCTTTTCCCCTTCACTCGTTTTTTATTAATATGATCAGGGTTTCACCTGTGTTAACTTTAGTATTGGGGAGTTATATCCCAATATTGCTCTATAATTAACATTTTTAATCTTTCCTAGTGTGGAAAAATATATTTTTCTGTACACCTTCCTTTAACAAAAGTTAAACCCTAGTTAAACCCTGATCAGCTTTAGGTAAGGAGTTGGAAATTCCCAGATCATCACATTTTAAGGAACGTGTTGAAGTGGTGGCACCTATTAGAGTTAGTTTGCTTGCATGACTCTATGCTGCTAGTTCTTCATTGAGGCTCATTGAATTGGATGAACAAGTGTATTCATTCTTAAGTATGAGCCATTTCCACCGTGTGATTAAGAACAGCACACATTGGGTCTAAACAGGCTTTTAGTAGCAGATCATTTAGTTTTAAATACATTTTTGTAGCTCAGGCTTTAATTCTTAAACCTCACTGATCCTTTACCTTAGGCCAATCTTGTTGCCTTTCTAAGATTTTCAGCTCAGAATGCATAAAGTGGCTTGCATGTGTTTGGGGGTTTGGCTCTGACTGCACGGACCAGACATAACGCAAACTCTATTCTTCCATCCCCACTCCCCTACCCCCAAACTGCAGGAGGGCAGTAAACCACACAACCTGTGAAGAAAGTTCCATATTTTTTTATTTTTCATTTGGTTTTTTTGTTTGTTTTGGTTTACATATGGGGGTATTTCAACGATTCTTAAAAAATGTTCTTCTTTTCTGTATCCGATGTTCTGTGTGCTATTAGTGATGCAGCCAACATGAACGCTTGTCTTGTGTTGCACACCTTTCCAACACTGCGAAACGATCGCCCCACGGAAAAAGCGCCCATGCTTGATATCGTATGGTTCATGACCAATATGTTTCCAGTACAGGTGACCCATACCTCAAAGCGTTAACTCATTCTCTGCATTACTTTGATCTTTAGAAGAGGAAAAAAAAAAACAATCTGATTCTCTGTGCAAAAAAAAAAAACATGTTTAGCTATTTTTTTTGTTTGTTTTCTTTTTATTTATTTTTTATTTTTTTAGCTTGATAACTCTTTTCAGAAAGTGCTAGAAATGTAAAGTTGCGTGTAGCATTGAGAGCACTTCCGCGAAGGAGTCTCGGCTTTTTCGTAGAAGCAGCTCTTTTCTCCTGCCGTTCCTCAGAAGGTAGAATGCTAGGGATTTATGTGGATTTTTTTCTTTTCTAGAGTACTGGGCTATTTGTGAGATCATAGTGGAGGATTGATAGTATCCCTCCATTGCCAGCACTAAAACCTGGGCTCTACCCTGCAGGCAAAATCCCCGAGGAGGCCAAGGCCTTGTCGCTCTTGGCTCCGGCCGCTCCTGTTGCCAATTTGATGCCTGGAGGGGGGCTCTTGCCCATCCCCACCCCGGCTCCACTCCCGAATGTGAGTACCAGCGTTTGCTCCTGAAAATGGATGTGTCCTTAGTGGGGGGAAAAAAGAATTTAGGGACACATCTACTAATTGCTCCTAAATTTTTTAACTTGGGTACACACGTGCTTCTTGGAAAAAATGTTAACCTAGAGCCCAGAGAGCACAAATATAGAAAAGACATTTTGCACAAAATGATTTGAAAAAATTATGTTTGGGGTTATCTTGGTTTTATCAATAGTGTGTCTGATCTGTCAGAAATATACAAATAAAGATAACCTGCATTAAATGGGTTCATGGGTTATCCTATTCTCATGTTTTTATCAGTGCTGCGTTTCAATTCTTGGTATGCGATATTAGTTCCAGAAAGGAATAGCCAAGCACACAAGATTTGTTCGCCATGTTCTTCTGAGCCATAGTGTGCTGATAGTGGGCTGCTGTGCAATTAGCAGGAACCTGGCTGCCTGAGAGCTCTGGCAGTTGGATTGGTTTGTGTGGCATGAGGTCATTAATCAGTTGGCTTTTGGGAAATGTAGTGTTTGTTGCATCTACAGATCCACAGCAGGTCTCCTCAGTTTGAATGGCTCCATTCTGTTTCAGCTGAATATCCCGATCAACAACCTGACGCCAGTATCGGCAGGCATCGACCCCGCTGCGACAGCCCTGGGGGGGGTTTCTGCTCAGCCCCCACTCATGGGCAATGTGGACCCCTCTAAAGTCGATGAAATCAGAAGGACCGTTTATGTTGGCAACTTGAATTCACAGGTAATCTACAAGGCTTTCTGAAGCACATGGATTTGTCCATGCGTCGTACTGCAAGTAATATAAAAACGGCAGTGAATGCACAAAGTTAAAGTATTCCTCAAGTCTTACGTTTTAAGAGTAAAGTAAGCATCCTTAAAATTTATTACCAGAAGTAGTATTTTTTAATTAATTTTTTTATTTGTTTAATAGTAGCATTTTAATAATTTGCCTGAATGTCTTGCCTTGTGCAGACCACCACGGCGGAGCAGCTGCTGGAGTACTTCAAGCAGGTGGGGGACGTGAAGTTTGTGCGCATGGCGGGGGACGAGACCCAGCCCACGCGCTTCGCCTTCGTGGAGTTCGCCGACCAGGAGTCCGTGGCGCGGGCCCTGACCTTCAACGGGGTCATGTTCGGAGACAGGCCCCTAAAGTAAGCGCGCCAATCGCTGCTGCCCGCTCGCCCGCGCAGCTCCTCCCCCTTCTCGTGCGTCCGTTACTGACCCCCGCCATTCCTTTTTCCGGGTGTCATGTCGGTTCTCCTGACACGCCAGGGCCATTTTATTTGCGCACGTTTTCTGTTAAAGATATAAACGAGAGCGTTACTCCTGCGGTTTTGGCTGCAGCTTCAGCGCGAGTGCGGGAGTGTAAAACGCGCTGCAGCTCGGGGCGCTGCGGGTGACGTGTCCCACGCTGCAGCTGGGTGGTGAGTGGGACAGCCTGCGCGGTCTGAGGGGAAGGGAAACCGCTCTGGTCTCCCACAGAGAGACCGCTCGGCAGTCAGGGTCGGTAGTACACCGCAGCATAGTGGCACTGGATCGGGTTTGTGGTTCACACTTCCCATTCTGCCTGTACTTCTGCAGGGAAGGCTGTCGGGGGCTCTGCATAGCGTGTGATTAATGACACAGAGAAGTGTCGCGAGGCCTGGCAGGCGTATCTGTGAGACGTGTTTTGTGGCTGATGGATTAGTGTGAGGGCCAGAGTGATCGCGGTGCCGTGTTTTAAAAGCTGAGAGTCGCTCTGCTCCCCCCGGCGGCAGGATTAATCATTCCAACAACGCCATCGTCAAGCCGCCGGAGCTGACGCCGCAGGCCGCCGCCAAAGAGCTGGAGGACGTGATGAAGAGGGTCCGGGAGGCGCAGTCCACCATCGCCGCCGCCATCGAGCCGGGTACCGTCACACCTCCTGAACGGACGCACTTCTGCCACGGTCCCACATGACCATGCTGCCCCTCCCCCTCCTGTCTGACCCACCATCTTCAAGCCCATGCCGTGACACACAGATTTGTAGCCTCACTTTCTGAACTGCATGTTGATATGCATTTGTATTTTACCAGCTAGTTTAATTCATCAGGCTGTAATCTGCCCAACCAGTATGATTGTTTGCTCCAAAAATTAATGCCCATGGGCAGGGGGGGGGGTTCATGCTCTTCTCTTCTTTGTGGTCCATGATCGCTGTCCTGATGCAGCATTGTGTTATTCACAGTGATTCTGTCGCTGAATTGGTCTGTTCCTGTTGCAGAAGACGTTGCACCGAAGCGTTCCATGAGCAGTTCCAGGAGGAGTCGGCGGTCCCGCTCCCGGTCCCGGTCCCGCTCGCGCTCGCGGCGAAAGCGCTCGCACTCCAGACACAGGTACGAGTCCGGTGGGCCCAGAGTCAGAGGACGCGCAGGACACTTGGGCTGACCTGCCCCAGCCCTGTGTGTGCTGTGCTGTGCTGTGCTAGCACAGTCCAGTACGATGGCTTCACATTACAGCCGCCAGAGCCGCCAAGTAATGGTCACATCAGCTGTCAGCCTGGATCAGTTTGCTCTGGCTCTCCCGCGGCGCTGTGGAGCTGCCTGCTGTCAACGCAGCTGTCAAACTGGGAATAACAACCCAGCAGGGAGGGGGCTTGTTTGTCAGAACATGATCTTTGTCATTTAATTATGTGGACTGTATCTTTCTTAAAAGGAAAACGTTCTTAAAGTTTCACTTCCTGGGAAGGAGCAGAATGGAAGTGTAGCCATGAGAAGCGTTTCCGCGGTAGTCAGGGGCACAGTGTTGGGGGGGGGGGTGGGGATTCAGCCTCACACTCTTACGGAAGCCCCCCTCTCTTTTGTGGCCCTCAGGAGCCGGCCGACTCGGCCGAAACCCAGCGACTCCCACGGCTCCCGGAGCTCTCACAAGAAACGGTCCCGCTCCAGAGAACGGAGGCACTCCCGCAGCCGCTCCAGGTACCCCTGCCCCCCCGCTCCTTACACACTGCCCTACTGGGGCCGCACACTGAGGGGACACCTCCACACTGCCCTACTGGGGCCGCACACTGAGGGGACACCTCCACACTGCCCTACTGGGGCCACACACTGAGGGGGACCCCTCCACACTGCCCTACTGGGGTCACACACTGAGGGGACCCCTCCACACTGCCCTACTGGGGCCACACACTGAGGGGGACCCCTCCACACTGCCCTACTGGGGCCACACACTGAGGGGGACCCCTCCACACTGCCCTACTGGGGCCACACACTGAGGGGACCCCTCCACACTCCCTTACTGGGGCCACACACTGAGGGGGACCCCTCCACACTCCCTTACTGGGGCCACACACTGAGGGGGACCCCTCCACACTGCCCTACTGGGGCCACACACTGAGGGGGACCCCTCCACACTCCCCTACTGGGGCCACACACTGAGGGGGACCCCTCCACACTGCCCTCCTGGGGCCACACACTGTGGGGACCCCTCCACACTGCCCTACTGGGGCCACGCACTGAGGGGACCCCTCCACACTCCCTTACTGGGGCCACACACTGAGGGGGACCCCTCCACACTGCCCTACTGGGGCCACACACTGAGGGGGACCCCTCCACACTGCCCTACTGGGGTCACACACTGAGAGGGACCCCTCCACACACTCCTACTGGGGCCACACACTGAGGGGGACCTCTCCACACTGCCCTACTGGGGCCTCACACTGAGGGGGACCCCTCCACACTCCCCTACTGGGGCCACACACTGAGGGGGACCCCTCCACACTGCCCTACTGGGGCCACACACTGAGGGGACCCCTCCACACTGCCCTACTGGGGCCACACACTGAGGGGGACCCCTCCACACTGCCCTACTGGGGCCACACACTGAGGGGGACCCCTCCACACTGCCCTACTGGGGTCACACACTGAGGGGACCCCTCCAAACTGCCCTACTGGGGCCACACACTGAGGGGACCCCTCCACACTGCCCTACTGGGGCCACACACTGAGGGGACCCCTCCACACTGCCCTACTGGGGCCACACACTGAGGGGGACCCCTCCACACTGCCCTACTGGGGCCACACACTGAGGGGGACCCCTCCACACTGCCCTACTGGGGCCACACACTGAGGGGACCCCTCCACACTGCCCTACTGGGGCCACACACTGAGGGGACACCTCCACACTGCCCTACTGGGGCCGCACACTGAGGGGACACCTCCACACTGCCCTACTGGGGCCACACACTGAGGGGGACCCCTCCACACTGCCCTACTGGGGTCACACACTGAGGGGACCCCTCCACACTGCCCTACTGGGGCCACACACTGAGGGGGACCCCTCCACACTGCCCTACTGGGGCCACACACTGAGGGGGACCCCTCCACACTGCCCTACTGGGGCCACACACTGAGGGGACCCCTCCACACTCCCTTACTGGGGCCACACACTGAGGGGGACCCCTCCACACTCCCTTACTGGGGCCACACACTGAGGGGGACCCCTCCACACTGCCCTACTGGGGCCACACACTGAGGGGGACCCCTCCACACTCCCCTACTGGGGCCACACACTGAGGGGGACCCCTCCACACTGCCCTCCTGGGGCCACACACTGTGGGGACCCCTCCACACTGCCCTACTGGGGCCACGCACTGAGGGGACCCCTCCACACTCCCTTACTGGGGCCACACACTGAGGGGGACCCCTCCACACTGCCCTACTGGGGCCACACACTGAGGGGGACCCCTCCACACTGCCCTACTGGGGTCACACACTGAGAGGGACCCCTCCACACACTCCTACTGGGGCCACACACTGAGGGGGACCTCTCCACACTGCCCTACTGGGGCCTCACACTGAGGGGGACCCCTCCACACTCCCCTACTGGGGCCACACACTGAGGGGGACCCCTCCACACTGCCCTACTGGGGCCACACACTGAGGGGACCCCTCCACACTGCCCTACTGGGGCCACACACTGAGGGGGACCCCTCCACACTGCCCTACTGGGGCCACACACTGAGGGGGACCCCTCCACACTGCCCTACTGGGGTCACACACTGAGGGGACCCCTCCAAACTGCCCTACTGGGGCCACACACTGAGGGGACCCCTCCACACTGCCCTACTGGGGCCACACACTGAGGGGACCCCTCCACACTGCCCTACTGGGGCCACACACTGAGGGGGACCCCTCCACACTGCCCTACTGGGGCCACACACTGAGGGGGACCCCTCCACACTGCCCTACTGGGGCCACACACTGAGGGGACCCCTCCACACTGCCCTACTGGGGCCACACACTGAGGGGACCCCTCCACACTGCCCTACTGGGGTCACACACTGAGAGGACCCCTCCACACAGCCCTACTGGGGCCACACACTGAGGGGGACCCCTCCACACTGCCCTACTGGGGCCACACACTGACCCAGCGGTTCTGAGGGAGTTGCGTTACACACGCGTTTTCTCCTGTGGCCGGCAGGGACAGGCGGAAAGATAAGGACGGAAAGGCGAGGGGAAAGGAGGAGAGCTCCAGGGACAAGGAGGAGAGGAGGCCGAGGGACAAGAGGGGCAGGACCCCGCCGAAGAGCTACAGCTCGTCCCGCCGGTCCCACAGCCCCGGCAGGTCAGAGCGCGTCTCCGGCGCGGCGCCGCCCGTGTTGGGCGCAGAGTGCGCAGCTCCGCAGGCCGCGGCAGCCTCAGCTCAGAGCAGAATGTCCTCCTCTCTCCGCAGAGCGCATAAGAAGAGGAGCAGAACTCGGTCCAGGTCTCCCAGGAGGAAAGTGAGGTCTCCGTCCCCGAGGAGGTGAGGCCTCATCACGGTCCCTGCCAGCCCTGCCTGGGGGTCTTTTGGCTCGTGGTGTTGACTGTGCTCTACCTGAGCTGTCCTTTGAGTGAAAGGAGAAGGGCAGCTTTTGAGCACTCAGCATGTCATGGATGTGGGGGCCTACATGGGCAGCAGTGTTTTATAATGGGGTCTCATGCTCACACGTGAAGCATGAAGGAAGTGAGGGTTGGTATATGCACAGGAGACATGGTGGTGGTGCTCCTTCACCGTCTCTTCCTCTCTTCCAGGGGGAAGAAGGACAAGAAGCGGGAGAAGACCAGGGGCAGTAGTCGGGACAGGTCAGAAAGGGAGCGCTCGACGTCCAAGAAGACCAACAGAGACAAGGACAAGCAGGACAGGAAAGCCAAACTCATAAAGGTGAGGCCTGCCATGAATGTTCCTCAGGTTATTCTCTCATTCCCCTTAGTGATACCACCACACGTTGTCATAGGGACCTGCATTACCCACCTTAAGCACTGCATAGCAGTTGCCATCGGTAATGCTTTATCACGTTCCTGTTCCTGATACTGCAGCACATTGTCAGGGATCTACATTGACCAGTTCAAGCATTGCATGATCAGTTGCCGTCGGTAACACTATCACATTCCTGTTAGTGATACCGCGGCACGTTGTCATAGGGACCTATGTTAACCACCTTAAGCACTGCATGGCGGTTTCCATTTCACTCAGATATTGCCCTGCTGAAAATGCTCTAGCATTTAATTTTTCAGACATTCATCAGGGCATCCATGACAACGGTTGCCGTGACATCGTAAGGATGCGGGACGGACACGTTTTCCCATTGCCCTCGGCATGCTGTGAACTGGCCATGTCAGTGCTTCCCTGTGACCGGCCTGTAGGGCTTTATCTCTGATGTGGTTATGGAAGCACGTCTTCGTGTCCATGTCCCCTGGCAGCGTACAGACCCCATCTGTCACCTTGGCCCCAGGCTCCATTAATGCTGAACTTGCTACACTCAGTTTTAGTTACGCGTTTCCCCAAAGGACCACCATTTACAGGGGCTAGAAAAGAAGGTGGCCTAGTTTGTAACCTTGTACTTGGAAAAATGATTGTACCAGTTGCATGCGATTTAAGATGAAACATGACTCATTTAAGTTTAAGATTATATCTTCACTGACCTTGTTCCTTTACCGTCTGTTCGGCATATGGCATAAATATTTACTGTCTAGGCGCGATAAAATCACAATTGAGTGAGCCTTGGTGCACATATGGTTGTGGTTTTAAGCAGACGTCCTACATTCCCTGCCAGTAAATTACTTGCGGTATCCCTTGTGGTATTGCGGGAGGTTGTAGAAAAGCAGGCGTTGCTGTGCGAAAAGATTGTGAAGAGCGAGTTTTCTGGCCAAAGTGCGGGGCGGTCGGCTGAAAGGGACGGCAGTGGAACTGCGGCAAACCGCGACGGCTCCTCTTCCCCGCAGGTGGAGAGGGACTACGACAGGGAGGAGAAGGAGTACGAGAGCGAGCGGGGGGACTCGGCCAGCGCCGGGGAGGAGCCCGAGCCCACGGCCCGGCACAACGGCAACTACAGCAGGCACGGGGAGGACGCGCCCGTCACCTCCGCGGCGGCCGAGTGACAGGGCGGCGAGCCCCGCCCACTCCAGCCCCCGCCATGGGGGAGGGGCAACCCGCGCCCTCGTCTGTACAAGCTGACATTCAAAGAAGAAGAAATGCAGAACTGTAGAGAAAGCCAACTGAATTTTCTTTTTTAAACTACTGTGAAACGGCTGGCCATATGATATTCATATGGTGAAACGGGCATAAACGTACACAGGCTTTTTTTGTCAATCGATAGAACATGCAAGCTTATCTCAGTAAGAGCTGTACTGACTACTTAAAAAAAAAACAAAAAAAACATGCTTGTACTGCTTTGTTGTTTTTGGTATTTGTGCTACCTTTGTCCATGAAACCTTTTTTTTTTTCTTTGTCATTTTCTTTTTGCCGTGCTGGGACTGCTCTTTTTTGTTGTTTTTGTTTTAAGGTCAGCCATTTTATTCAGGCGTAACGCTTGTCCCTTTCTGCCACTCCAGGTTATCAGAACTGGGATGGTTTTACTCTTTTTAATCAGAATTTGAAAAGCTACTTCTAGGGAGAGACTTGTGGTTTCATTTTTACCCCTCACTCAAAATACAAGTTCTTTCCAGCTTTGGTGTTGGAGAAAAAATACCTTCTGCCCTGTTGTTCCCTGTGCATTTATTGTACCACCTACCAAATATTTATTATAAAACAATCAAGAAAGTTTGGGGAACTGTACACGCGCGTGCACACACCACACACGCGCGCGCGCACACACACCACACACGCGCACACCACATACACAGAGGAATGAGTCGTTGGAACTGCTTGCAAGCACATGAAACACAAGTGCCTAGACGGAGATTGTACACAAATCTACTGTAATGAAATACACTTGGTAATCTATTACATAAATAAAGCAAAACAATATTGTACAGTAAAACTGGGCGAGGGTGAAAGAACTGTGCTCTAACAATCTTTAAACGTAAGTGATGAGTGCTCTGTTCTGTGCGTAGAACAGTGTGGTCAGGGTCTGTGTACAGGTGGTTGGTGTACAGACGCTGTTCTGGTTTTTTTACCCCATGTATTTATGCTATAGGAGGTCATTCATTGTAAATCAGGGTTTTAAAATGACTCATTCAGTCTTGTAATTTTTTCATTTTTAACCGACTTCAGTGTTTTGTTTCTTCCGGTGGCCACTCAAAACGCCCATAGTGAGCACGATCAGTGGTGACCCCCCCTTAACCCAAGTTGCGTTTATCTTGCGTCTGATGGACGTTTCCCTGGATTACTGAAACACTGCTCTAAGCCTCAGTGAACTCTCTAAGGCTCTCTGGTCGCGTCCTGTGTGAATCCCTCTCTCTCGGCTCTGAGAACGCGAGCCGCTCTCTGTCTGAAGCGTGTTAGACAACACTACGTTTGTACAATACAAGTAGCTCACTTCTGTTGTCATCCAAAAACCCCTCCCCCGCCCTCCTATCAATATGTTTGAAGCTGTCTGAAATATCAGCCGGGGCGTTGTGTTGGCTTACATAATTCATAATTCATAATTATGTGCTCGTGAAGTGTGGGTTAGACGTAGGGAGGCATATGTGTGGCGGCAGTGTGAGATGAGAAGGGATGACTTAGACGCTGTGCTGAAGAGTCCTCTCTGACTCATGTATTTGGTTTTGTAGTGAATGAAAGTGTTGGATATCAGTAGTTTGTGCACCTCCTAACCTGTAATTTTGACATAAGTGTCTATCTTTGGTTGCAATATGGATTTTCCTAACTGAAATGTACATTAAAGAAGCTTTGCTTCACGGTTCTAGTGTGTTGGTGTCATTTTTAAAGCATTACCCCCACCCATTGCCCCCCACTCTTTTGAAAAAATTTTATAGACTGCATAATAGAAATTAGATCATGATTAATATTTTTCATTTACATTTTTAAAAATGTCTAAATGCAATATGCCTAGTTCATTAGAAGACAATGAGGATGCTCACCATTTTGATAAAAAGATAAAACATTAAAAAATAAAATACATTAACACTTGACACTGAATGGTATTGCTTTAAGTAGGTAGGTAAGGTGGCTTTTACATTACATTACAGGTATTTGGCAGACGCTCTTATCCAGAGCGATGTACAACAAAGTGTATAACCATAACCAGGAACAAGTATGACGAAAACCCTAGAGAGAAGTACCGGTCCAAGTGCAGGGAACAACCGCATAGTTCAACCTGGACCCTGAAGGTTAAACTGATTAAAACTAACACAACGAGAACAGCAACAACGCAGTCTATGAAAAAAATACAAGCAGTAGTTAAGATAGGTGCATTAACTAAGTCACCTACGAAACAGCTACCTAGTTACAACCCTAAGCTTACAGTCATTTAAGAGATTATAGGGAGGGATGGGGAGAGGTGCAGCCTGAAGAGGTGAGTCTTCAGTCGTCGCTTGAAATTGGTCAGTGTCTCAAATGTTCTGACCTCCACGGGGAGGTCATTCCACCATCGTGAGGCCAGAACAGACAGGAGACGTGTTCTGGAAGTGCAGGTGCAAAGAGGGGGAGGTGCCAGGCATCCTGAGGTAGCAGAACAGAGGGATCTGGCTGGCATGTAGGGTTTGAATATCTTGTGGAGGTATGCTGGGGCTGACCCTTTGACTGCCTGGTAAGCTAGGACCAATGTTTTAAATTTTATGCGAGCTATAACAGGCAGCCAGTGGAGGGTAGAGAGCAGGGGAGTGACGTGGGAGTGTCTGGGGAGGTTGAAGACCAGACGAGCTGCAGCATTCTGAATGAGTTGCAGGGGTCTGGATGCCGGTAGTCCAGCCAGCAGAGAGTTGCAGTAGTCCAGGCGGGATAGAACCATTGCTTGGACCAGGAGCTGGGTTGAGTAGGTGGTGAGAAAGGGGCAGATTCTCCGGATGTTATACAGGAAAAATCTCCATGCCCGGCTTACTGCTGCAATGTTCTTGGAGTGGGACAACCTGTTGTCCATCACCACTCCGAGATTCTTGGCACAGGCTTTGAGTAGGCATTGTCCTTTAACCAATTAAAACAACTTCCTGTCTGTCAGCAGCAAACACACCCGGCGAATGAATACTGCAGTAATTTCATACAGTAACCTGGAGGACAGGGTGTGGCTCAGAGAGCAGAGGAACACCGCTTGCCGGTTAGCCCGTCGCTGCTGCTGAGATGGGGAGGCACATGCACTGCCTGATGTAGTCCTGCTCAGGCCTGACCAGAGTGCTGCTGGCCAGCTGGGCCTGCACGGCCTGCACCACGAGGCCCGGTGCCTGGGGCTGCGCCATGGTCTGCTGGGCCTGCACCCCAGGGCCCAGTGCCTGGGGCTGAGCCGTGGTCTGCTGGGTCTGCTGGGCCTGCATCCCGGGGCCTGGTGCCTGGGGCTGAGCCATGGTCTGCTGGGTCTGCTGGGCCTGCACCCCAGGGCCCGGTGCCTGGGGCTGAGCCATGGTCTGCTGGGCCTGCATCCCGGGGCCCAGTGCCTGGGGCTGAGCCATGGTCTGCTGGGCCTGCATCCCAGGGCCCGGTGCCTGGGGCTGAGCCATGGTCTGCTGGGCCTGCATCCCGGGGCCCGGTGCCTGGGGCTGAGCCATGGTCTGCTAGGCCTGCACCTCGGGGCCCGGTGCCTGGGGCTGAGCCGTGGTCTGCTGGGCCTGCACCCCAGGGTCTGGTGCCTGGGGCTGAGCCATGGTCTGCTGGGCCTGCACCCCAGGGCCCGGTGCCTGGGGCTGAGCCATAGTCTGCTGGGCCTGCATCCCGGGGCCCGGTGCCTGGGGCTGAGCCATGGTCTGCTAGGCCTGCACCTCGGGGCCCGGTGCCTGGGGCTGAGCCGTGGTCTGCTGGGTCTGCTGGGCCTGCACCCCAGGGCCCGGTGCCTGGGGCTGAGCCATGGTCTGCTGGGCCTGCATCCCGGGGCCCGGTGCCTGGGGCTGAGCCATGGTCTGCTGGAAGAGCTCCATGGTGGTGTAATCGCTCACTGCTGCCGGCGGTGCTGCCCGCCTCTCGACGGTCTCTGTGGCAGTGGGAGAGGGTTCCCGCCGCTGGCTGGGAGACGGGCTCTCCTGGTCCGCCGCGGAGCTGGCCGGAGACGGCTCGTCCGGGTCCGGGACGCTCAGGTGGCTGGCGGGGGCCGGGAGCGTTTCGGCTATTCCCTCAATGATGAGCAGGCTGCTGGTGTCACTCTCCTCTAACGGGGCCAGCATCTCCCTGCTGAGGGGCTGCAGTACTTCCTGAGGAAACGTGTGAGTGAATTACACACCAGCTCAGTCTTGTATGTACTGTGGGATTCATAAACAGTACTTTTTTCATTTGCACTGTACTGTATTATGCTACAGACATAGTATCATTTTCTTCTATTGTACTTACCAGCTCAAAGGCAACATCTATTTTTTGGATGGCATTGCTGTTGCCTGGGTTTGGTATGTTTGGCCAGAACACTTTCTTGGCCCTGAAATCACAGGCACATGAATTAACAAACATTTCATGAAAACAGAATATGGGACAGGGCCTGACACATTGAACCACAAATTAACTTGGATTAATGCCATTTAAAGATGACTAATACGCTATTTGTGTACAAAGTATAGATGTTAAAATCATAAGAATGCCTTGATGTATATCAGCATACTGTTTTCCAGCCAATGGTCCTTCAGATCTGAATACTAGGACCAATGAGAAGCAAGTCCATTGAGGAAAGCGTTGAAGTACCTTTGACACAACAGGAAGGAGAGATTGGCCATCAATATGAGAAGCACCACTCCTCCAACAATCCCTGCTGCAGCACCCTCTACAGCCTTGTACCCTGCAGAGGTAAAGGACAATGGAATTCAGCACAGACTATTGGTTAATAATGTGGTGATATGCTCCTGAGGCTGCTAACTGATGCACTATTGGTGAATTCCTCTTTAATGCAGTGATTAGCATAGCCACCTCTCCCCCTGGAGACCCTAGGTTAAGCATTGTCAGATGCTAATTATTTCAGCATCACATAATCAATCTTGATCTCAATGCATGTTAAAGACTATGCAGCTCCCTGCATTGCAATCCTAATCGCAATTGCTTTTATCAGTTCACTGCTGCTTTCAAAGCGTTCAGCGTTCATGAATTCGATGCAGCTTTCAACACCACTTCAATCAATTTCAAATCTTAAATCTTTCACCAGGTATTTAGGAGTGGTTTGTAAACTGTGGTTATTCAGTTGAAAATCGTGGAGTGTTTTGGTGTACACCAAGGTATCTGGTGATGTATTTTAACTCAGTCTCCCTACATGACCAAGTCTTTCGTCCTGCAAAGATAACAGGTTCCTCATCATAGTTCACTTGAAACAGTTCATATGTAGTTTCTGCCACTAAGCAATTCACCTTAGGGTTTGTTGATAAAAGCTCCACCACAAGATCACTGTCTGTGGTTGTGTGGGCCATTAGTAGAGATTGAGATGGTGATTATCCAGCTAGCTAATTGCTGCACATATGACAGACCTAAGTGTCAGACTCAAGTGCACTCAATCGTTAAGTGCACAGATGTAGGCTCCGTCAGTGGGCGGGACAATTTGATTGACATATGGTGATACTGTCAAACTTCCCTTGCATTGATAAAAGTGGTGATGAAAGCAGCAGTGAACTGATAAATGCAGAATTACATTGCATCAAATTGGTTTAACTGCCAATGAATAAACAAATGTCAAGACGATTAAATGCAATGATGAAATTATTTGTAAATAATTTTATCACCGAGGGATTAGTTTAGTAGCGCTTTAACACTTCAATATTTAATTGCATTTTATTTGATGCAATAATTAATTTGATTGCAATTTAATTGATTCAGTCTTTTGTCATTTTCCTACTTCAGATCCTCATACATTTCACAGTATACACAATTGAGTATAATATTCTTGCATTCTCAACTTTAGTTGTCACGTTGGGATTCTGTTGGTGTATGTTGACTGCACTGAACTGAGTAAGAATTTTTTGCAGGGATTATTGTGCTTCCTCCCTCCCAGAATTACCGGGATTTGCGGTTTCGAAGTAGAAGGAGGCGCTCCGCGCACCCTCCCCCGCTGCAGTGAAAGCTGACAGCTGGACCTCGTAGGCAGTTTGGCTTTTCAGGTCAGACAAAGTGTAGCCATTTGCACCAGCGTCGTCTATAACCACTGTTAACACAGGAACACAAAAACACGCCCGCACACGCTCAGTTTTGTGTTCATTCCTGAGCGATTTTAGAGAATTCACTATGGTGTAATGAAGACTCAGAACAGACGTGCTTGAATGCACCTTCAGTACACCTTTAAAGACACCTGCCAATTGTCTCAGCAGTTTCATTTTGGTCCATTTGTGGATAAGCCACTACACACTTTTATGAAAATTATGAAAAGAGATCACTGCACATTGAAGAGATTATGGAAAACATACAAAGATACCACTATGTATAAGAACACATTTACACCCCAGTGAGCACATGCCTGTCTAGATGGTATATACAATCTAGACATTCAGTGAAAACCCAGCTAGATTTGGTTGAAATGTGAAAATTTTCTAGCTGGCTAGGACATAGCCAGGCTATACTCAGGTAAATCCCGAGGTAAATTAGGGCTAAATTGAGAACCCTAGTTTGCTTATGTCAAAACATCTCTCAGCCTAGATTTACACCCCTCTAGACGTCTAAATTCTGTCCATATTCAGTCGTGTGCTCACTGGGACAGAATGACATTACCAAGAACTCAAACCTTGTTTATTGTAAAGCCTTGGAAAGTTATACATGCAGTGATAACTCATACATATGTGCCTTTGTGTTTAAAATCATTGTATTCACTGATCTTACCCTACCGCTGGTCTAAAGGGAGGCAAAAGCACATTCACCATAAGCAAGCATTTCAGTCAAATCAATGATAGACAAGATAGGGGCCAATTTAAATTTAAATTCCATTTGAATTCATGAAATTATTTGAAATTAATTTTATCAGTTAAAGATTCTGAAAGCGCTGGCATTTTCAATGAATTAACTGAATTCTAATTCAATTTTAACTGACTTAAAATGGAATTAACACAAACTCTGCTGACAACAGCTGGGTTTTTTGTTGTTGTTGTGGACAGTTACAGGGCATATTCAAGAGCACCAAAATGGTTTTTTTTTGGTCATTTTTAAACAGAAATCGTTGTACTTACATTGTGCAACTCCTTACAATATGTTAACCCACCAACATACTAACAGAGCCAAAGATCTTGCCCCACAATGATCTCAAATCATCTCCTGTCAGACACCCTGCCAGTGGGCCAGTTTACACACTGGCACCCCTAGTGGCGAAACACTAGGATTGCTGTACCTGAGGAATTCTGCCCTTTGCCATTCTCCGCGTAGTATAAGTTGTAGCCTAAAATGAATCCACAGGCATCCTCCTCTGGGACAGGCTTCCATGCTAATGCTAATGAGGTGCTGCTCACCAAGCAGGTGATGTTTCCAGGGGAGCTAGCTGGAGCTGAAAGGGTTGATGGGAAATTTGTTAAAAACATGGAAGCAAACTTTCATGCCTTATCACTGTCAGCTGACACAACTTACAGTTGTCTGTTAGTCAGTCTGCCAAGCATGTAACACTAATTCAGGAAAGCAGAAAGTAGAGCAGTTTTAGCTATATTAGTTAGGCACATTTTCTTCTATGCCTTTGAGATTTGTAGATTTGTAGTTCTGCATGGAACTTTTGGTTGGTACTGCACCTGTTTTGGTGAAGAAAAGTTTTGCAGAAAAATTGATCTTATTTAAATTTGCCATGACCGGCTATACAACAAAGTGACTGTAATCAGCAAACCACAGCATTTACTCTTGAAGTAGCATAATATATCAATGAGCCAATGAAGTAAAATGATAATACACAAAAAACGAATTGCAGCAAAATGTCAGGGAAGGTCAAAAACCACAGAAACCATGTAATGATTCCTATTTGCACAACAAGCTGTCCATAAAATCAAGCCCCACCCTCTACCCTGCGTCAGTGCCATCAACCCTGTGGTCAGACTCACTTCCTTCCTTGGCGTAGGCCTCGGTCCTGCCGTTGGTGCTCTCACTGTTGTTGATACTCTTGAGATTACAGGTGTCTTTGTCAGGTCTTGTGTGTAAAAGGAACACATACCTTTTGTAGGGCTGCAGTGGGGCTAAAATATAAGATGACCAGCTGAGGTGAAATGGTAAATAAGTATTGTGTCCATGTTAGAACAGGGAGGGAGCACCTTCATACCTTTCAGAGAGATAACATCGCGGTTGCTGCTTTTTCGATGTAGTGGGTGGAATGACATCTTCTCTCCCTTCAGACCCCACTCCACAGAGTAACACCAGTAAGTTCTAGTCAAAGTGTGGTTCCAGGAAATCTCAAACGTGTTGTTGCTTCTGAAGGTGATGTTCAGATTCCCATTCAAACCTGAGGAGAAACAGAAGTTACATAACTCAAAAGATGAAAAATGAGTCCACGCTCTGATTGATTCATACATCATATTACATTCTTTGTGAATCATAATGAATTGCGATACTGTATATGTGTACACAAGGTTTCATAAAAACGCACATCGACAGTAATCAGATTCTAGAAATTGATGCGTCACATTGTTTTACACCAAGTGCCTTTGTTCAGAGAAATGCACATAGCTCAACATTTTATGTTTTTGCAGTTGGATATTTAACAATCAAGAGAAAGGTTATTTTTTAACTATGAGGGTGTGTTATAACTGCTGAACGAGCAAAATCATAGATCAGATCCATGTTATCTCATCTCCCCCCGTGATATTGCATAACATTAGGTAATGGCTGGAGATGAACTTACCCCAGTCCTGTGCATTGGTAATAGCAGGTACCACTCTGTGAGCTGAGGGTGAGGTCCCAGCACTATTAAAGGCTGAAATGTTGATGTAATAGGCCGACCCCGAGAGGATCAGACTCAACATAGGTTTGGTGACACTTAGTGTCTGACTGAACTCCCCAGATTCCTTCCCCACCTCCACTCTGTAGCCAGACACAGCCTCACTGTTTGCGAGCTGAAATACAGACAAAAAAATGACCATCCAGCTTTCACAACATGTGTTTCTTCAACTGACAGGCTCTACATACTTATGCAGCGAGTTCAAAAGAAACACTTCCGCACATTTTCATGCATACGTTTCAGTTTTTAAGTTATGCTGTTTGCATGGTCACCTTCCAGTGTGCGACTATCAATCTCTTCCCCATTTTCTGTGAAATGACATCAAATTTTTCTATAAGAGGTGTACTGGTTAGCTCTGTGGAAAAGAAAGAAATACACTACTGTAACAATAAACTTGTAACAAAACACATGCAATAACAAGCAAGGGAAAGAGCTGTGTGGTATGTATAATTTTGCAGATTAATTTTAAGAGCATTAATGGGTGGATTCCAGGGATATTTCAGTGGGCCAGGGTTAATGATAATTAAGCTTCAGTGAAGTGATAACTGAACTCACCAGGTGGAACGATGGCAACATTGCTCCAGGGGCACTGGTGGCATTTCGAGTCTTTGACACACTGCACTTTAACTTCATAAGACAGTGACGAGGTCAGATTATACACACTGCAATTCTTTTTCCCACAGGAGTCCACCTGTGGTTTGATTACATGGGAGCAGAGAACGCACAGGGAAAATATTTGGTTAAAAAATCCAGTTTGTTGATTTCAGGAGTGCAGAAGAACATTTTCCATGAAAAAAACAGATGTTTCATATCTGTCTTCAACTGTGTGTATTCATCAGCTGATAAAGGCGTAAGGTTTATGTGTTTTGTGTTATAATTGTATTGATTTACTCAATATATTCAGTGGGTGCTATCAATTTCTCCACAATCTCAACAGTTTGGATTAGCCTTAGTCTTAAAGCATCTATATAAATGGAAAATTCAGTTGAAGTTGAACATTCAGCATTTTTTATTTCTATAACTGCACCTTTAAAAGCACCCACAGGACAGAAGCAGGCATTTAAACAGTAATATGAGCTAAGTTTGAGCTGAAAGTGCTTACTTACAAACTCATTGATTGTCTTCCAAATAAAAGCATTCGTAACATGACATGTTCTCTCATCATTTGTAGCTACGTGTTTTTAATGTGCACCCTACCTCTTTCCAAGGGAGGCTGTTCAACTCTCGGTATTTAACAAGGAATTTATTTACATTTTTGTCCATCCAAAAGACCTGTATCACCAATTGTCTTGAGTTTCGTTTAAAGGTAATCCGTCCTGGGGGCCCACATCGTACTGAAATGTTTAAGAAATATCATGTGCTATTCAGCATGCTAGGAAATAAACCCAAATTGTGGTATCAGCCATTAACTAATATCCCAGGTTATTCAAAATCATAATGATAACTGATACACTTGTTTGAAAAGAATAATGTGTTACATCTGTTAGTTGCTTAACAGATGCTCTTCTCCAGAGTGAATAACATGACTTACATCTTTTAAATACCCCCTTATACTTTCCGTTTACTACACAGGGAGTTTTCCTTGTCAAAGCGGCTTTGAGACAATGCCCTCGTATAGTGTCAAAAGCACCATACAAATAAAATTGAATTTAATTGAATAAGCATGTTTTTAATAAGTAACATACCCAGATATTTTGGTATTCCATTGAAAATTGCCATCGTGCAATTCGTCTCATCACTGCTAGCATCGACAACGTATGCAGTCATTTCATGATCTGTGTATGGCTGGAACAGATGTGTCGTCTTGGATATATATTTATACCCTTCGCAGAAATCTCTGTCTTTCCTGGTCGAACGCGGAACCATAGATAGTTAATAAATCACTTCCATTATTTGTTGAAATTTGAATTAGAAACATTAACACCTGGATTGACCTACACCTAGTGTTTTAAGCATCTAAAAATGTATAATAAATATATTTGCCTCTAGTTCACACACAGCAGTTTATATCACGGCACTGGACATTAAAATGATGATGAAAGACCAGTGAATAGTTCTGACACTTACTGTTCTATGACGAGACTGTAGGTTGTTTTATTTGAGGACCGTTGTCCCGGTTTCCACACACACCGTGTCATTTTCTCTGGTCCCCGTTGATAACAATCTAAATCATGAACACCTTCTGCAAGACAGACACGTCTATTTGTAAAGGATGCAACATAACGACAAGCTAAACTTAAAATGTAATATTTGGAAAATGTTCTTTCATGAAACGTTAATACATAAAGTGCCTTTATAAGGTGTTGATATCACATTTTTAAACACTATTGATTTCACTACTGACCCAAGCGGTCAATAATAATGTTCTAATCTTGATCTTTTTTTATTTTTATTTTTATTACTATTTTGTCACCCCATTTTGAAAAAGGCCAATTGTTTCCATGGTCTGTAGTCCACCTGGCACAGACAGCCAAGCCCACTATCAACCAGGAGGAGTCAGTCTCGCATGAAGGCACAGAGTGAAACCTGACCACCTGAAACCCTCCCTCCTGGACAACACTATGGGCGAAGTAGTCAAACCTCACCTGGGGTTAAGTGACAGTGGTCATAATTAAAACTCTGGAGGCAGCTGCTTATTACTGAAAGGAGAAAATAGGGCTTCAGTATATATCTGCATGGTCATGGACAGTTTGGATGCATGGACACATTTTTATGCCAGTAATCTTGTAGAAAGAAAGCCGTTGCTAAATGTTCTTGAAATTGGGGAACCATGTGATGAATCCCTTCTTATATAGAAACATGATATAACTACTTTAAAACAACATTAAAAACAAATTGTGTTAGCTTCTGGCAATGAATTACAATTATGTTTTCATCATCCTAACCTTTTACCCAACAATTGCTGAAATCCCCAGATCACAATTCTGTCCTGTAGCATGCCAAGGAATTCATCACATGACCTTAAGGTGTACATAACAGTAAGGTATTGCAGTGCATTATTAGTGAAGTTCTACTGTTTATGAGGTAAGACCTATAGTGAAAATACATAAAGTCAGAGATACTCCAGGGCTCAAATTATTATTAATATTATTATTATTTAGATGCTGAATCATAGAAATGAAACAAAATGAGCAGCCTTAATACATTTCTCATTAGCTTACACTGGATCTTAATAGTGTCCTAAATAATGTTAATTAACAATAATGTATTGGTTCATTTTTTGTCTTTTGATCGGGTCTTCCAGAGATGTTGCACACAGATAGCGGTACAGTATGTGCTGATAATGGAATAAACTGCCTTTTCATTTGTAAACTGTATGCTGTTGTACACCATGTACAGTGCCTTGAAAAATAATTCAGCCCCCAAAACTATTTTCACACTTTACTGTCTCAGATGCTAAATTTCAAATATATTAAAGTAGGATTTTTTCCAGCTGATCTACAAATTTGATTGGGAATTTTTATTTGTGAATTACTCTTTTTCACTGTGCAGCCAAAAAGAAAGAAAATTGCAAACCATTAAAAAAAAAAAAATTCTAAGACTGAAATGTCAACAGTTCATAAGCATTCATCCCGCTTGTTTAGTACTTGAACCACCTCTCTCAGCTATTACAGCCAGTAGTCTTTTTGGATTACTTTCAATGACTTTTCCCACAACATGATGGTGGAATTCCTCCTTGCAAAATTGCTCAAGCTGTGTCAGGTTAGCTGGGGAATGGGGGTAGACAGCAATTTTGAGTCTTGCCACAGGGGTTAAGATCAGTACTCTGCCTGGCCCACTTAAGGACATCAGTCTTGCTTAGTGTTGCTCTGGCAGTGCGCTTTGTCTTGTTGCCCTGCTGAAAGATGAACTTCCTCCCCACTTCAACTTTTGTGTGGGAGCGGAGGGGTTTTTATCTAAGATCTCTCTGGATTGTGCACCGTTCCTCTTCCCATGAACCCTGACCAGACTGCCAGTCGTTGGCACTGAAACGCCACCCCCATAACATAATGCTACAGCACCACCACCTCACTGTACAGTGGGGATGGTGTTACCTGGCTCATGTGTAGTGTTAAACCGCTTGGTGTTTAAGCCAAAATATTCCACTCTCATCAGATCACAAGACTATCTGCCAAATCTTCCAAGCGATGTTTTGATAATTCTTTATAGGCAAGGATCAATTTTTTTTGTTTGTTTTTGTTTTTTCAGCCACGGTTTCTTCCTGGACACTCTTTCATAAAGGCCGTTTCTGCGCAATGCTGCAGAGATTGTTGATCCATGAACATTATCTTCAAACATAGCAACTCTGCAAAAGTGACAGATGTCTCAATAGCCTCTCTAGCCAAGGCCATTCTTGTTTGGCAACAAAGGGGGGGGGGGGGGGGGGGTGGTGGCCTGACCTTGTGGATGGCAGTGTGGCTGTAGTTTCATAATTTTTTGCCACTTCTGCATGATGGACTGCACTGAGCTCAGTTACGTTTAATGCCTACGTTTAAGTTATGTTCAGTGCCTTTGAAATGTCTTGTGCCCTTCCCCAGATCTGTGGTTATCTATAAATTATATATCCCTGATGATCAAATTGGATTAGTTGGGAAGATAATACCTTTACTCCAGAGCAAACCGAGCCTTATAATTAAAAAGGGTATGAATGCTTTTTAAATCTCACTTTCGGGTTTTCATTTTTAGTAAATTGTTGAAAGGCTTTGTACATGATGTACAATGTTTTGCAGATCAGCTGAAAAAAATCCTACTTCAATGTATTTGAAATATAGTATCTGAGACTATAGAATGTGAAAAAAGTTTGGGTGCTGAAAACATTTTCAAGACTCTTGAACTATACATAACATTTAATACTGGGCTATTACTATTATTAGTTCAATTCTACAAAATATTTGAGTGCAAAGAGCTTTTTTAAGTAATTGAAAAAACTTTGATTACCTGAAGAGTTCTCAGGATGGCTCCAACAATTGCCAGAGAGAGCGCCTAAAAAGAGAAACAGGGATTGTGGGAATTATTTCTCAATGTGAGAATGGTTAAATAAATAAATAAATAATGGTTAGCCATGGTTTCTAAAAAGAACATGACCCAATCCAGTTAAACAGATGAAGCGAGGCCACTGCAATTACCCTGGGAAAAAAGCGCATGCTGCGAACGCTGTCAAGATCACTATCGAGAATAATGAGCGTAAATAAATAAATAAATGAACCGCGATGATTGGCATAACGTTACTTTCATTCTTCAGTAAACGAAATGCAATCTTCATAAACCTACCGATGATAAACAGAGCAACGCGAGCCAATTGCCACATTATTTTATTCTGCCTTCATCGAGCCAAAGTCGCAACTGCGCGAGCCATAGTTGTCTTGCACGGGCACCTTCTGGAAAGAGTTTGAACTGGAAAGTGCGTCTTGAACTGTGTTCCGCGCTCTACATGTAGTAAATTAGCATACTGAGAGCTGCGAGGAAAACGTGGGCTTTCGTTCACTAGTTAGATGACTTGGGTTACACTCGTCATGTCCTTCCCCAATCCCTTCCCCCATCACATATGTACAAATGCATCACACGTATACAAGAATGCATCTACTAAATACTCCTGCCAGTGTGCATGTCCTTCAAAAAACAAGTACACACCACACACACATACACACACAATTTAGTTGTCAATCACTCACTCACTGAAATTCTCATACAGTCACAGATGTGTGCTTAGACAAAAAACATTCTTCCTGGTGTACAATACATGTTTACGAACAGGATATACATCGTAGCCAGAGAAACAAAGTTTCACTTCTCTTATCTAAAAATAGTTGATTATATGCGCTGCAATTTCTATGTATTTTTACCCTGAAAGTTTAAGTATGAAGGCAATATAAGTTCCTGTTAATTCACAGATAGTCATCCATTTTCTCTAAAGCTCTTAAAAGCTTTTGATTATAATCTGAAACGATACCAATATTCTGTGGTGCTTAAACTGGTGCATAATTTGATGTGCTCAGAAAAACACAAACATGAAAAATTGCACATTTATTCCCAGCACTTAATTGTTAAAAGGGGAAAAACGTGTACGGAAACCTTCTCTGTGAGTTGCTGGCTATTTCAGGCCTAAATTGCTCTTGAAGTACTGCCGCATTTTCTAGAAATTACAAAAGAATCTAGAGAGCTGACACATTTCAGAACATGTATATATGTTTGCATGTTCACTTTCAGGCCAACCTGTCTGTTTTCTGTGCTTTCAAGGAAGTCATTGCTCAGAATGAAATTCTCTTTCCAATTCAAGTTCAAATGATCTGAAAAGTTAACATTTTTAAAGATTATTATACTGGCTTGTCTTTATGTTGAATTTACACTGTTCTAAAGCATTTACAAGATTAGAAAGTGTACCTATTTGAACTACAATTTTAGGAAACCATGAATAATCTTCTGGCCAGCAGCCAACAGATTCCATGTCAAATCATTGCAGTATTCATTTTGAAACCTTCCCACGGAAGAAAAAATAGGTTAAATACCCACTGCTCATTGATGACTGCATTATAAAATTACACATAATGTTAAAGTGAGCGCTGGAAGCTTTGGTTAAAAAGTAAACTAGCGCAGTTACAAAGACGAGTTGTGCCAGCAAGTCTGGCTCATAACAATACAACAGGCATTAAAAGGTGTGAAGGCTACTATGCGAATACCAAAAAAAAAACACAATGGCACTTTCATTGCTCTCCTGTAAAGTATGTCATAGGGATGACATTATCATTTTTACTGAAACATTTACATTAATGGCCACCATTATGTATATATTGAGCAAATTAATTTGACCGTGATCGATTGACTGCCATTTCCTTTGTCGCTTAAGCTTTGTGTGACGAGGAACGGATGTTTCAGCTGGGCCAGCTGATATGCACTGTGGTTTACTGTAGTATGTATATATTCCTCTGGGGTAGAGTGGCCTCATACAGAGGAGCTGTAGACAGGAAGAGCTATTTTCACACCTCACTGACTGCAATGAGAGCAAAGAGGCCCTTTGCAGTTAAAGTGTAAAACAATAAAATCTTTATTCTCCTAATTCACTCCTATGAAGTGTTAAAAATGAAGACTATGTAAGCCTCCAAATACAGGTTTTAAAATGCAACAAATATTTATGAATTGTTATTATTAAAAGACCAGTGGTTGCAGTATTTATTGTAACCGTTGATTTCAGTATGTTTGTACGGTACTGTATGTTTTGGTGTATCTGTGTCTGTTTGCAAAATTCTTGTTTGTTTTTGTTGGCTGTCTAACTACATAATTCCATTTCTGTATATTTAAATGTAAAGATGAGCATCTGAGATAAGAAATACATTTTTATTTGTCATTGTTTTAAAACACTTTCCAGGAATTCTGTGACAGCAACATTGTGTCTCCAAATTCCGAATTCTGAACTCATAGGGTTCAGAGGTTCAGAGGATTTGAGGTCATGTCCTATGTGGAAACCTCATCATGATTTATATTGCATGACCAGGCATACAAATAGTTCTCATAGGTTTTGGGGCAATCAGTTAAAGATTTGTATAATCTGAATTCATTCATGATTGTGACAAAATATTTTTTCTCCTAATCTGCAATGTCATTCGCAGATTAAATCACATTTTTTTCAATAATTGAAAAAGACCAACAAATATGAGCACACAATTCAATACACATGGCTTGCATACACATGCCTTTTTGGCAACTTGTATTGGTCCTAATATTGTAGCTTGTTCTTCTGCCTAGTTGGCTTGGCAGAGGTTAGGTCAGAATAATGTTCACTGTGTGAACTAAACTGTGTTTTTGGCTAGAAATAGCTGTACAAAATAAATACTGTATCTTATTGAACCTGTGTTTTGTAGTTGTCCATGACCATGAAATGCACTTTTGTATGTTGCTTTGGATAAAAGCATCTGCCAAATAAATGTAATATAATGTAATGTAATGCATATATGAATGAACAGAATTAATCTTGATAAGTAGCTCTCTGCTTCCAAAAAGGTTTTTGCTACATGTTTTGCAGTCAAGACTTTCTGTGATTCAAAATAATTTTTCTTGTGTCTCTGAGTAGAGATTCTGATGGAGATAAGATTCTGAGAAGAACAGTCATGTTCTTTTGATACCTTCCTGTGTGGGGTACACTCTATTCTCTTTGGAAACATGTTCACTGAAAATAACAGGTTTCTACTTGCATAGGTGTTATATTATAACGTGTATTATAAGTCAAAATGGCTTATTTTTTTTATCACTGACTCATCAACGAGCTATTGCTGAAACCGTCACAGAGTTACAAAATGTTGAAAGTCAACAAAACATGCAAACTGTCAGAGTGCTGGGAACCCAGAAGACCACACATAATTTATTATTGACCAAAGTGTTACTGTTCTAAGCAGTGCAGAATTTCCCCACCCAGGCTGACGTTAACTCCGCAGTTATCTTTTGTGATCTGCAACATGGACTTCTTCTACGTGGGTTCTTACGGAACTGACAAAATAAGACTTGTAATATATTCTGTGTACGCGTGTTTTATATGAAGTTGTTTGAAGCCAATCTTTTGATGCGTTTGCCTGTTCCGACTGTGGAATCCACAAAGCCAGTGTGTTAATGTACGTGCCACTGCTTCAAACATAATTTCCCTATGGGGAGACAAAAACAACAACGCCTGTGTTTCAAAACCTGAAAAGACAGTCCGACACACTAGTTCTGTACATTTTAAGGTCCGTACATTCTGTGCATGCTTTCCAATATCCACTTCTGGACACCTGTTTCAGGCTTATTCAGTTGATTATGCATGTGAATCTTTATACAGAAGTCAATGAATCATCTGGAAAAGTGTCAGTATTTCTTGTATTTTCTTTAATCCCTGCTTGTACATTCAATGGCATCATGAAAATATTCACGGTGTGATGCATGCTCATATTGTCTTGTTAAATCTCATTTTTACAATACGCCAAAGAATCTTTTGAGATCAGAACTGAACATTTGAACGTTTGCTCAATGTTTCACAATGGGAAGAAAATTTAAGATGAGTAATTTAATGCATAACTAATTGTCTCCATGATCGATTCTGGTAACTTACTGGATTTCCATATTGTTTCTCTTTGAAATGAGGGATCAAATATTAAAGGCCTTAAAGATCTTTGTTTATATTCATATGTAGAGTTTTATGGGAGACAGCTGCAAATGTGAGGGTCTGCAAACAGACATCCTATAAAATTAAGAGCCACCCATTTCTCCAAAGCTGACTAGTATTTCCCTCTAGTGGAGAAACATATATTGCAGGTGTCTATGCTTATTTGGTGATTGAAAAAGTACAGGTAGTCAGCAAAAAGGAAATTACACTATTTCAACAGCGAAAGGGTACGATGTTTCTGTGATGGCATGGGTAAAGTTCCTGGCAGGGTTTGGGTACAACCATTACAGTGATTTAGGTATTGATTAGGGATCCAAGCAACTATTTTTGTTATTTTAATGCTTCTTTATGTACTATTTTTTCTTTTTAATAATTGCTATTACTTCGAAATTATACCATAAGAAAATAAATGGCTAGTACTTTAGAAATAGCAAGCTAAATGAATATGCCACAATTTAGACACATGATGGCGTTAAACAACCAAATTAATTTATGAACTTTTAGCAACAACGGTTAGCCCCTGCATCCTCCTTGAAATGTGGTACACGCGTTTTTCTCACAAAGAGCAAATTTGCTTCAAGGATTCATAATCTCCATGTTTTTACTTAAAACTATTCTTATCCGGACCCATGCATGATATTGACATGAATTGTGATGTATCCAACATTCCCCATAGACTCTCGCTAAATTGCAAATAAGTCCAACATCAACAAATATTATTTTATCGTCTATAGTGAAAATACTGATCATTTAAATTGGAATAAATCTGTTTTGTTGATATATATATATATATTTATATTCGTAGCTAATGCTTTGGCACCTGTTCCTGAAACAATATTCAGCTCTCAGACTTCAGCTCTTCAGAACTCTGAGGTTTGACCTGTGGCATACAATGTAAACCCACTGTGCCAGTAACTCAGAGGTACAGTAAAGGCAAAAATTGTAGCAATTATCAAATCTGCCATGCAGCCATTAAAACTTGTGAGTTATGGATATGAGTTGTGAGTCATGTATAAATAGTTAAACAAGTAAGCTTGTAATGCCTCTATCTGTGTCGTTTATTTTCAGTGCTGTTTGTAAACTTAGAATCTATTCCTCAACCATTATTATCTCTCTGGATTCCTTGGCTTATTTAGTAAATCACCCTGTTGTGTGACAAGCAACAGAAAGCTGCTGTGCCAGTAATCACATGGTTGTGGTCTGGGTTCTAGACATGGTACACTGTGTCAAGTCAAAGTGTGAACATGATCAGATAACATCATAGTCTACAATTTAAAGCATGAACGTACAGTTTATTAATTGGGACTACAGCAGTGACGGATGGCATCTCAGGAATCGCTGAAATGCATATATACTGACTTTGCTTTTCTTTATGAAGAATGTTCATGGAATTAGATTTCATTCATTGCCCTGATTTGTTTGAAAAATGTCCTATGCGGTTTACATTATGTCCTCAAACTTATTTTAACACAATCTGCTAATTGCTCTGCACTGAACTCAAATTTCCTCAAATGGCCCAGTTTCAGTGACCAAGTGTCCATATTTCAGAAATGAAGACCCTACTGACTTCACTTACCAGTCTTTCATTGACTGAAAGTTATGATAAAGTAGTAACAATATAGGTTATTAATAGATACATTATGTAAAATGTTGCTCTAACACATGGAATGCTCTTGCCAATAAATGATTAGTGCTAATCTCAAAGACTTCTATCTACTTTCTATCTAATAACAGGCAATTGTAATCATGCTCAGCTCAATAAATTTTAACCCAGTCAAAATAACTGTTGATTTTACTGCTGAAGCCTGTGGTGGACTTCAGACCTTCTTTAGCCAATGAATTTCAGATAAACAGGCCTGTGATTCTTTACTCAGAGTTCCAGTGGCTATTCATTACATTCAACTCTGCTTTTATGCATTTTCCCCTAAGGGTCTCTGTTATTCAGCCCTTTTTTCTCATTTGGTCTAACATGGCACATAAAAAATGAAGAAAAAAAAATGCAGACTGATTTTATATGAGTCATAACTCTGACTGCTCTGTAATTAGACTGTTGAATTTATTTGGATCCAGTAGCAAATCTGCCTAAAAATGAAAAAACTTTATAAGGGCCAAGTTTCCATGGCATATTCTGCAACAGAAGCAAAGCAAATCCATGTGCAAATTCCTTGAGAATACATTGTGGCACAGTGAGATTCTAAATATGACTAAGGAAAAAATCTTTAGAGTATCAGATAATTAATAGAAGATAAATATTGGCGAGGCACAGTTCTAAACAATAGTGATTGGTGATGCATTGGTGAACACTCTATTCTGTGGCTTTCATTGTGTTTAATATTTCTGCAGATAGAATCAGAATGCACCTTTGCTACACTCATTGCTGAAAGATCCATCAAATGTCTTAATTTACTTCCTTTAGTGCAAAATGTGAATGAACACCAAAGGAAATGCTAATGTATTAAATCTTTGAAAATGCTTTTTATAGTTATTCTTCTGAGTTTACCAATTAATTTTGGAGAAGAGCATGTGGTTGTTTGTGCTCTCCTGAATCAACAACAAAGGCTGTGATGAATCTTGAAACGTGAGCATAATTGGGCATTCCAAATTAGAGACAAAAGGAGGAAAGTGCTATAGAACTGCAATGCAATATAAGCTGTTTTGGTGTTGGCTAGCCATTCTGTGGTGCACAGCGGCTGACCTTGGGACAGGCGTAGCATGTCAGTATCTTAAGCACTTACTGCATAATGACAATAAAAATGACCCCACAATGAACAAATACTAAGCTAATCATAATATGCATAATGCATTTTAGTCAAGACATATGACAAATGGACAAATGAAACATCACATGGACAGAGGAGGTGTATAACTGATGTGGTACTGATACAGGTTGTTGGCGGCAATGTATTATAATGGATAAGGAACTGTGCGTGTAACCTAAATGTTGCAGATTTGATTCCCGGTTCATTTGTATCCACACGCAGGCTACTTAATTTGAATTTCTTCAGTATATATCTAGCTGTAAAAATGGACTAGTATGTTAAAAATGCAAAAGTTGCGCAAGTTGCTCTGGAAGATAGTGTCTGTTAAAATGCCTGTAATATACTGTAATGTAATGTACATGCAAGTTCACCCCTGCGTGTGTCATGAAAGAGCCATCCATGCACTGTGCCTTCTGAATGAGCCCCAGATCTCACGACTACAATGATAATGTCCTGAAACAAGTGTGTGTGTTGCTGGCAGCCGAGCAGAGGATACTGAACTGGGTGACAGTAAAAGGCTAACAGAAAGCAAACACATGGGGAATCGATGGGAGGCCGCGCGAGGCTTACGCGGGGGTGAAGGGCCAGCTGGAGCCTCATGTTTACGCACAGAAAAAAAAAAACAGGAGCCAGGCCAACTCAGTCAGACAGTCAGAGATTTACTCATATTGCTTTCTTTGCAAAGATCATGTATCTCATCATGCGATGAGAAATAAATGATGGAACGAATCTGATGCTTAAAGTTGATTGGTTAGCATTATGAGGCTGCCCGGCTGCATTTTCAAATTATTTGATTTGTGATTTGTGCAGATGGGTCACACCATATTAAAGACACAAAGCCAGTGATTCATACATAGGATAAATATATAGGAAGGGAAAGCAAAGCTCTAATATAGATATTTCCACAAGCAAACAAATAGTTATGAACAGCACAAAATTTCACAAGAAATACTAGCTTCTCATGTGAAGCCATGAAATGTCCTCAGACCTATGGTTGTGTAAACTGATCTGAGCCATCATTGGAGCTGAAAGGAGCTTCATCAATGCCAAGCTACTTACCTGGAGGGTTTGTGAGAATGGGAGTGGGAGGTGTGCATATTTTGTCACAGGAAATATTGGACAGTTTGTCCTCAAAGGTGGTTTTACAGCCTCCATGCTGCACCAAATGAACTTAAGTGGGGCTCATTAAACATCTGAAGATTTGAAGCCCGGATTGCCTTCCAGCATATTACCTCCTCTTTTGGGATTTTACTAAACTCAATAACAAGCTACAACTCCCCCCCCCCCCCCCCCCAATTTCATGCTGTGCTAACATTTTAAAATCTGAGTTTTAAAATGACCGTGCAGTCAGTCTTGCTCAGATTATTATTCAGCTAAGGATGACATGGTCAAGACAGTAATAATGCTGTTTATTTGGTTAATGTCACCATTATCAGTGTCGGTCAGCCTTTGAGGAGCCTGGGTTACTGTGGAAATCATTCCCTCTGTGCAGGATTCCATGTCTCTTGTATAATCACCATGCTACACACATTACCCACTTTTTCCCCAAAAATAAAACAAACATAAATCCAAATGGGATACATTTGCCAGCCATTAAATAATGAGTCCATTAACCAATGGACAACGGGGGAAAAAAAAAACAAAAACAAAAAAACAAAAACATATTATACTTTATTATAGGTACATTACGGTTTCATTTTAATGTTTATATTTTTAATATATTACAATGTATATTCAATATTTATGTTTATTAATACATTCAAATTTAATATTTATCACAGTGAGAACACTTACGCATGACACCATGAATATAATTTTCTTGGTCAGATAAGAATGAGGTGGGGCTGAAAAATCCTATTAATATTTTAACAGACCTGGAACTCTTCTTTATCAGAGATTGTATTGTGACCTAGCCCTCTAAGCACTCGCATCAATTCTCTTGCAATACAGAATTACAAGCAGTACATAACATACACAGTGGACATACAACCTTGCGCTTTGACTTAATCTTGCTAAATATGTTCCTTTAGTTTAGCTTTACATTGTGACAGAGTGATGAAACTGCCAGTTAAGTTCTTATGTTTCCAAGTATTCGCCAATATTTGAAATTCCTTGAGCTGTTGGTGGCTTTTAGCACAATTCTCACTTCCTCAAATCTTGGATTTGTAAGTAGCCTATGTATACACATAATCACTTTGATTCCAGTCTATCCCCTGTCAGAAAAAAAGGAATTGTTGAAATGTTAATTTAAAGGTATGCTACAATAAATAGCCTACTGCAGTCCTACAGCTACTGCATACTACTGCATAAATGGTATGCACGTATTGTACGTCGCTTTGGATAAAAATATCTGCCAAATAAATGTAATAATTTGTAACAGTCCACACTACATTACCCTGCCACTTCTTTCTTCTCTTTTGCCTTGAGGGGGCAACAGGAAGTGTTATGTTATGCATAGGGAAGATGAACACCAGACCACGAAGTTCTTGCGTTATTTTTTTATTAACCGCCAACCATTTCAAAGGAGAGACAACCACTAGCACACCGCAGGATAATGTATTAGACAACACCATTCATAAATACAGTGTTTTCAACTCCTAGAAGAGTCAAGCAAATTTTTACGACAATGTTTTCGATTTGCCGTTGTATAGTGTTGCCATCCCCTTACCTGACACCCAAAGCACCAACACAGTTTGTGGAAGTGGGAGAGCAGGCTAGGCTACCTAAGAGGGCTGGCCGCTAAACAGCACTGGCTGACCGTAAAAACAAGGAAGCAACACTGTCACCGCAACACTGTCACGTTCACGATTCTGCGGCGCCTTAAAAAGACACTTTCGTCACCACACAGCTGTTTTGAGCGCAGTTTAAAACTCAAGTTTGTGCTGTGGATCACCTCTCATGTCTTTAAGTGGGCGGAGTCTCAAGTGAAGCTCGCCGTACGGACCATTAGCTGCAGCATTTCATCCAATGCATAAGTGGGATTGTGTCACTCTGCCTTGCTGGAACTACGCTTGGTTTGAATTGCACTTTGCGGTTCTTCCCGGGGCATACTGTCGCACATTGTTATAAAATGATTTCAGAATACGACGAAGTGTGTCGATGTATCTCAATGGACACGTTTTGACAATATTGCCATTGCACTTTCAGTGGAGCTAGCAATCAGCAGCCTATAAGTGAACTGGTTAGAAGTAGCCTAGTCGACGTGCATGCTACATTTAACAAGAATGGAGAGTAAAGTTCCTAGTAGATTTGGAAATGATAGCTGCAAGAGCTCGTCGGGGTCCGAAACATTATCTGAAGGGGAAATTAAGGCTATTGGGAACCCTTCGGTATGTGGACATATCGACGATTTTAGTCAAAACTCTTCAGACAGCGAAACGCAAACGGAAAGAAAGAGAGAGGGAAAGAGCGAGACGGAGGACAGCACGGAGGAAGGGGAAGCGGGGAGTGAAGAACATCGAGATTATGCTGAGGAAGACGAGGACGAACTGGTAAAACCCCTGCAACTATTAATCTTTCATGTATGATTTCAACGCCGCACCAGATTCCCTTGAATCCGGGTGCAGTTGGACAGGTGTGCGGCGTTGTTTTCCCCGCTGCGACGTTCAACATTCATTCATAACAATGTAGTGAGACGCTGAGAGCTTACTTTTGTAATTAAAAGCGAAATCGTAGATATGCATTGTGACATTTCTCCCATCTGCTCAGCCGTTCACTTAAATGTGGGGTTTTATGCTGTTGTTTTGCCGGAGAGCTCACTACCGCAGTGTTATCACCTGTGAATGAGACACGTGAGGTTGTCCTGTTGGAGTTTACAAGTCTGTGATTGCCTATTGCCTACCTTATGCATTGCAGTGTGTGCGGATAAGATTTTTTAAATACAGATTTGAAATACAATGCGGCTCGAAGAAAAAAATAATTACTGAGACAATTGGTTTCGGTTTAAGTAGAATGCACAAACACGGTCACATTTTACTGGCTACCGCGACAATTTAGTATTTTCACAGATTATCGCCTGGGCTCTAATTCGGATTAAATTATTGTGGTAATTTTGGTTATTCTGAATTGGTGAATCAGAATCGTGATATATTATTGTTAATCCTACGAATAAGTAGGCTAGCCTAATCGAATATGAACCCTGTGCATTCTGAATAGTGACGCTATTTGTTTTGCAGCCTAGAGCAAATATCGCCCTTCATAAACTCTCAACTTTAATAGCAGGAAAACGTTTTATTATCCTCTCAAATTAATTGGGATAGTTGTGGTTTCTCTAGCGAATTCGCCTCAGACAGGGCACATTAACTGCCCGGGAGGTAGCCTTCATAGAAGGTGACGCACGTGTAAATCCATCTGTCAGCGTCTGAATAGTAGGCTATTCCCTGGACAGCCCTGGCAATATGCTGTAATATTTTTCAACATCGTAGCAAACGTTTATAAATACAATTCAGTGCCTAATTTTAAACTGCAACATCTAATTGACCAAATTAAATCTACGACAAAAACAAGACTTTAGCTACTCTAATACCGTTGAGTTTGCAGTAATTATTTGTCTTGAACATTTTTTGTCTGAAATTGTAACCCATACAAGAGCACGGGATTAATATTCTTACGTTTTGGGAAAAAGACATCATGTCGGTCAACATATTTTCAGTTTTTCATGTCTTTGTTCGAGTGGATCCTTGTCTTTGTGGGCCATCTCAAATAATACTGAAGAAGTGTACTGAAGGTGTGGCTACATATGAGTTCACCTGTGTCATACACGACCTAATTACTTAGGCCTACTTGTTCATTTGAGTAATGGAACTTATTGTACTACGGTATCGATTTACATTAAAGCAAAGAAAACAAAAGACGGTGCTCCGGAGAACCTGAACGGTAATACAGTGAAACATACACTGACTGCTGACTGAATAACTTGCATCTTTCTAGTCCAGTTGTCTGGTTCTCTGAGGTTGATGTATTAGACTGGATCCTCTTCATGGTAAACATTGTCAGATCAGATTTACCCGTTCAGGCTGATTGGGACAAAGTGTCAATTACCCTACTTTAAGGCAAAAGGCCTAATCTTAGACTACCCTAGCACGGTGTTAATCCCTGTCTTTCAAACCATCAGGCTCCTAGTCGGCATATTTTTGATTGACTGCTTGCCAAATGTAGCTGCCAGACCTGATCTTCCGGTCATAATTGCTGCACCCCACCCCAGGTCTGGTGGCTGGGAATAGAAGTCACCCAAGCCTATAAAAATCAAGAAGTGCAGCCCTGGTCTAAGGGTTAAGTCATTGGCCCACTTTAATTAGAGGAAGAAGAGGCAGTGGCACCTTATCAGAGTGTTTATGTATATCATGTATTTACGCACACAAATCTTTACCGCCTTACAGTAGGACTTCACCTTGTAGTCTTACAGAACTGTATTAGCTTGCTGTAATTAAGATCACAGACCTTAGCTGGATCACAGATACTTGTTTTTCTTTTTCTAGCTATGTCAGTTAAGTTAGGAATGCACCTTCTCCATGTCACGGAAGGATAGGTCGCTTCAGTTCATCATTGATATATTTTTGGTAGTATTGGCTTTGATGCCTAACGATATGTTACGTCTGGCAGTGTGCACATGCTGTGGGATCTCCATCCACTGTCTTCACCTGACAATATAGCCCAAGCATGCAAATGGTATTACAGTAGACTTTTGTGTATGTGGTGGTGGGTGTATGAAATAAAATAATATTTTGTGAGAATAATTTTGTACCTTGGAAGAAATGGTTTTGTACTGTGCTAATTAGCCGGAAGAACTGAAAATCCTTTGCCAAAGGTGGTACTGGAGGTTTTTGGGTACAGGCCTGCTGGAAATTACCTTTTTAAAACTAATTTGTCTTCATAACAGCAGGCATACAATTTTGCAATTTAGTAATTTAGCAGATGCCTTCAGTGAAAGCGGGTTACAAAAGTTTATTTCACATGGTAAGCAAGCACCATAATCATAAGGGACCACAGCTTTTCTTACTTTGGACCATGTAGTATTATATGCAGATGGAACTTAGCCATACATTTTGGAGTTATGAAATGGACAGTCAAAGGTTTTAGTCTTTGCTGCCTACTGTGGTTGCACCTCAGTAAAGTGGTCAATGTTAGTTTAACTCTAAAATAGCTTATGAGACCAACAAGGATAAAATGCTCTCTGTCTGGGTAAATTCTACTGTTGATTTAATACTGAGCATTGTACAATCAGTCCTTGGTATTTTGGAGACATGCAAAGAAGTGAAGCCAGCTCAAGCCTACTTACAGTGGCATTGTGGGTTCCTGCAAAGTAGCAAGATGATTCTCCCCGGGCATTCTGGTGCCATCTATGGGACTTGAACATTTAATCTGTGATCTACCAATATTCCTCATGTTGCTTATAAGGTTTTTCCAGGTCATCGCTCAGACCTCTTTGTTTGCATATGTAAAAGAATTGCGGATTTAGTTTTGCATGGCTTTAAGTCAGTTTGAGACTGTATAAAAGGAGAAGGCCACATATCATCTCATGGTTAAATTCAGGCGGATATATGTTTGTTTTAGCGTTTGTGGCAGCAGAACCTCTATGAGAAAATGGGGCTTGCCAAATGCAGACTGGATCCTTTGAGTCTCGGCTGTTTCATGCTTTGGCTGTGACTGGGAGTGTACATTGGGTGGGAACAGTTTTCTGTGTTCCATCAGAGGTAGAGTTGGTTAGAGATGGTCTGCTGTCATCTGGGAGAGATGCTTCTTTCTACCAATCAGAATTTCCTCTCTCCTGTTTGCTGTATAGAGTGTAGTATAAAGATTTAAGACAAGAAGTGGAAAGTCCAGGGGTCAGGAAGTAAAAGTCCTGCCATGTGTTTTTTCCACCTATGAACTCAGCCAGCTGATTTCCCAAATTAGTTCTACCTACTGGCTGAAGAATTGTACTAATGAGAAAATCCAGGTGATTGTGATAAAATACTGGGCATGACTTTCACTTACTGAACTTGGATTTTTCACCTCTGCTTACAACAGTTCAGGCTACAGCAAAAGGAGACTTAGGAATTTATTTTTTAGGTTTTCAAATTCATAAACGATAGATAATCTTTAGATTGTAGACAATCTAAGAAAAACCTAGATGGGCTGAATAGCCTGTGCTCATCTTATGTTCTTGCATGTTGTGTGTCCTGTAGTGATTAAATTAGTAGCTGGCCCACAGGTGAGTGTATTGTCTTTTGTCTTAATTCTAAAGGAGAAGAACCATAATGGTGAAAAATATGACATTTAGAGTTTCTGAACAAAGCCTCTGTGACTTGATTCCGTATGTGTTTTGTGCTCTCTGTTGCCTGTTCAAAGATTCAGCACCTGTCTGATCATTAAAACAGATCTTGGTTGCCCCTTTTGGGTACTGGCCTGTTTTTCCTCTGTATGGTATACTTGTTATGTTTATTTGATGAGGTGTACATTGGTCAGCTCTGCATGACTCTGTGCGCTCACATTCAGAAAGTCCCTGACTGACACTGAGATAAGCTACTTAGCCTACCAGGCTGCTGCAAAGGCACAAGGGGACAGAGCTCTTGGAATGCGCCACCCATTTTAATTGGTCTGTGGTGTATTAATTAGGAACCTGTTCTATATTGTTTTATGCATAAAATAGGAAAAAACTCATTTCACCTTTAAATTCCCTTGCGGTATGCACAATTGTTCTGAAAAATCCATGCTTTGCATTAGCAAAAGCTTAAAAATTCCCATCCACAAAAACATCACATTACATTTTATTTTAGGCATTTAGCGGTCTTATCCAGAGCAACTTTTGCATCTTAAATTGGCCAACAGTGTGATATAATGGTTAGGGAACTGGGCTTGCAACTACATAATTGGTGCATATGATCCTTTCTTTAATTCGATTGCTGAGGCATTTTCTTAATGAGAGCAGAGTGAAGGCTATGGCATAGGAAAAGGAAATGGCTAAATCTTAAATGTCGGCAGTGTTGTGTAGGTCACAAACCTGCGAGTGCTGTGGCCAATGTCCTTGAATATGGAGGTGCGATTGTGTGGTTTCTGAGTAGAAAAGAGTAGCCTAGATAGAATGAGATTAAGACAAATGACTATGGTTTCTGTTGTCACATCATCTTAGATGTTAGTTGAAATGTTGGGATGAAAAATGTTTGCATGGTCACAAATACTTTCTAAATCTTAATCTCAGTCCTCTTTGCCCTCATTTTATTGGTGGTTTTGCACCTGTATTATTTTATTCTGCCCACATTTCTTTCTTTCCTATGGGATTTTCCACATTCTTTGTGGGAACCTTTGGCTGTTTTCCAGCTGTCAGTAGTTTGTCTTACAGTTTTAATTTAATGTCCACATCTAGTCATAACCTTACATTCATTTTAAGTTGTCTGGATAAAAGTTAAGTGCTTAACACAATGAATATAGGAAACATGTTTTACTGAACCTGTCAGTCACACACGTCTCTTTTTAATAAAATAATCTTTCTGTTTTGTACACCCTTGTGCACTTATTTAATATTCCCTTGCCTGGATGCTCACATACTAAGTACAAATCAAGTAATGAACAAAGCCAACAAAAAGTACACAATAAGTGTCTAAATGGTTCCAGCTAAATATTTATTTTCTGAATTGCATGGGTATCTTATCTCATAGAACAGCTAAAGGTGTTGTTTTAAAACCCTTAAAGAAGAAATTCCAGGCCTTGATTTGTTCTGTGAGCTGTCAGATCACAGATTCACCATGTGCTGTACAGGTGAACTTGGTTAATCACCCTTGCTTATAGTTTTAAGTTAGCTTTAAAGCATGCCACATAAAAGCACACTTGACCAAGGTCCCTGCGCTAACCTAGCTGTGCTATTATCATAACATTCTGAAAGGGCATTAGGATTTTTGTTGTCTGAAGACAGTGAAACTAGTCACATTTGTTTCTTAGTTAATCGTAATGCTGCCTCAGTCACCATGACAAGAGCCAGTTATGGTACTTTTTGAGTTTTGGCACAGCCACCTACACCCTAGGATCTTAACTTTCAGAACCTTACCTACTCTTCCCACAGAAGTAAAAAATGAACCCAGATATCCACTAGGATTTTTAGTTTGGAGGACACTCATTTTCTTCAGCAGACAATCCAAGGTTGTCTTTAATCTTCTTGAATTTACTTTCGTACATGCAGAGATGTTGATGCACTTCATCTGTTGTTTTTCTGAATGTTTTATAACACTTTGGCAAGCCAATCCATATCTCATTGTTACAGTAGAACATCTTACTCAGTTCTATCCTCTCACTCTCACAGGAAAAGCAGCCAATTGCTGACAATTTCAACTGTTTTTTTTTCTGCAGCCAAAAATCTTTCTTTTTTATTGTAGATCAATGACCTCACTCTGTTTTTGCTTTAAACGCCCAACCCATCCCCCCCTCCTTACTGTGGCCAATCAGAACGGTAAAAGACCACTATATAAATAACCAGCCATGTATTTTAACTGGGCGTCCGGGCTAGCAAAGGGGATGTCCCGTGTTAGTGAATGGCTTATTCGTTAAGAAGATTAACTTCTAATCTGATTGAGACTCCTCTTACTTCAGTGGTGGGCGATGTCATCAGAGGATTGTTTAATTTCTACCAATTTTCCATTCCTGCACAGATCTCTTTTGTCTTTGAGGGTCGTAGAAAGCTTATTTATGATAGAGGGGGCCACTTGAGACAGGTAGCCATGCCACTTCACCGGAATACTACTGTCCCTGTATGCGGGCCTGCTGATGGCCACAAGGTAAGAAATGGTTTCCAGAGCAGGCAGGGTGATTGATTCTTGGTGCGACGTGACATAAGTCTCATCAAGGCATCAGGCAAAGAACAGTCTGCTTTTTGTTTCTGTTTTCATAACAATGATGGGATGATAATTTTTAGTTTAAATAAAAAAAATAAATAAATGATACGTGAAGATGTTGTTAATTAACGACATGTAATCTAATCTCAGTTTTGACATCACCTGTTTTCGGTTTTTGACATTAGCTGTGTGCGGTTTCTAATTTCTGTATGAAAACAGTAGGAACATGGAAACAATGTTTTTGAAATGTTTTTATCTGGCGCCATTACAGAACAGAATTATGCAATGGTGCACTTTACAAAGCGGTTGCATGAATGGAAATCTGAGCTTGAGTGCTAGAGCCTAATGTGTGCTTATGAATTGAGAACTGAGACTCATAACAATTCAATCATTTTGACTGTTATCTAAAAGCTTTGCATTAATGTTTCCAGCCGCCCCTGTTAAATGGTAAGGGATGAGTAATTACCTGATGTAGATCTTATATTTGATGTTGAACTTGGGGTGCTGATTGTGCCTATTTTTGTTTTGTTTTTTGCAAATGGTGTTTAAGCAGTGCATTGATTTTTGCGTTACAGTACTTCTCTGCTGCATTTTTTGTAATCTTGATGTGCAGTAACCCAATACTTTTTTACAACTTTTTAAATTTTTTTTAACATTTATATTACTGAATATCAATCTCTAATTTGATCTTGCGCCTACCTCTTTGTGGCTTACGTGTGAAAGGCAGAGTGGAGGAAAGTAACAGTGACTTCTCTGAAATTAAGCAGCACTCACAGGAACCTGCCTTGTAGGTTGAAAATGGAAAATAAATTCTAGTTGTGTAAACCCAGAGAGGCGGTAGAAAGCTGTTTTGCCAGCACCACGGCTGTCAGCATGACTTTGCTCAGGTAACTCCGCCTTCCCTGCGGTGGCAAAGATAGACAAGTCAACGAGAGAAAAACCTGTGGCCTAATGAACATTCCTTTCATTTTCTTTTTTATTTCTTCACAGGTTCAAAGTGCAAAACTGTAGACTTCATTCCGCAGCCTAGTGGTAGTATTCACTGGGGCTGCAGCAGTCCTGTTAATGTTGGAGATTAGCAGAGGCAGACGAAGGTGAAATTCTTAAGTGCAGTGAACATCCTGGCAGATGCATGTCCTGGTTGTCCAGGGAAATGTGTCCTGGCCTCCCAGCCCTGAATTAAGGCACCATGCCAAATCACAAATACCGGTTCACTAAATACCAAGCTTTCTGCATTGCTGCTCATCTCAGATTAATAAATCTCTTTATGGTCCTGAGGGCAATGGACTGTTTATAATGAGGTAAAGGTCTCAGAATGGCAGACAGGGAAAGTATTTCAGAAGTTTAAACACTCTTTTTATTAGTTTACATTGGCTTTCCTTGGTTCTTTTTCCTGTTATTTACAGTCCTTAGATGGCTTTGATGCCATGCACTAAAATTATGCTTCACATGGAATACAGTTGGATGCTGTTCATTTGACCCATGTGTATATGAGAAACAGTAACAGCTTGTTATTTTTTTGTGAATATGAAGCATAAGTAAACCTTAGATAAGGGTAAAAATGTACTTTCATTTTTCTGGACCAAACTCCAGGCTTTGATTGTTTTCCACTACAAACAAACTGGTTTTCCTAACAACAAATTTGGTTTTGAACTGTGAAGAAATATGGCAGTTTATATCCAGAAACATTTTGCATTAACACAGGAAGCTTTGTCACCCCGTAGAGAATATCAGAGCAGAGGGTTCAGAGCCTGCTGTGGACCTTATGGCCAGAATATCTATTCCCTTCTGTCTCTTCAATGTGCTAGCCTGTACTTACAGTGAACACAAAGCTTACAGCTAAGGCCAAGGTTGCTTCTGTTATGAGTTCAGAAGGCTGAGGGATATTAGCTGGAGAATTTGTGCCTTATTTTTGTTGTGTGCCTGAACTCTGCTGTTTGGGTTCACGGTAAACATCCCAGTTCTCTTAGGAGCCTTGCTGGATTTTGGTGGGAAGGGGGTGTTTGAGGGCGTCAAGTCAAACAGATGTTGGATAATGAAGTCATGGGGAACTCGAGCGCATCACTTGAAGGACCCTATGAGAAGCGAGTGCTCTAGCATTCCACAGCATCTGCAGGGATCTGAGCAGGCCCAAGTCTGTCAGAGGTGGATTCTGTTCCCATGTCTGCCCCCCCCCCTCCCCACAGCATTATTAATGGGCTCTTTTTGCCTTGCCATTTTGTACAGTTCTCATCAAAGAGGCTCTCGTTGATATAATATCATCACTCTGCCTCATGCCAAAGGTCATTATTTTTATTTTATTCTGATGCTTCGCAAGCCAGATTTTCATCTCAGTTCACCAGTTTTCTTTTTCCACTATTTGTCATACCTATCATCTATTGTAGACCCTATGCAGTTCCGTTCTTTCAGCATTGACAACTCAGGCATGTTTGCTATTCAGGCTTTCAGGAAAGTACATATTCAAGTATAAGTTCATAAACCTATAGATGGATAGACTTGGGCTTATGAAGGTATTGTTTCCAATTTTCCATGCATGCCGTGTTCTGCTGTTTCATGAAAGATCCATGCAAGTCATCACTGAAATATTGGGTCTTGTTATGTATTTTTAATTCATCCGGCTGTGGCTCCCTCCTGGTGTGACCTATTCTGACAGCTCTAAGAAAAGAACACGATGGCGCTCATCTCTTGCTCTAACCTTGAACCTTTCTGACCCTCTGACCCAGCTTTTACACACTGTACCACTGTGTCTGCTAAACCGTGTGATCTGTGTCCTAAATGCAGTGAGCTGTAAGCTGTTTAACCTTTTAAGGTGTAAGATCACAAATATTCTTAGCTGAACATTCTAATGTTGATGTAATAATTACTACTGGTCATCGAAAGCAATGGAGTTCTAGAACACTGACTTCGAATCTAGCAAAACCATTCCAAAAACCTTGTCTTCAAAGGGTTATTATGGCCATTGATTCATTTTCCATTCCGGGTTGTACTGCTCTACATGAACGATGTCATACCTGTTATGTCATAATAAGTTTATGTGTCAATAAATGTAAATAAGAGTGTATCCTTACATTGTGAATGGTTTAGAAATAATAAAGGATTTATGTTGTGCAATATCTGGTTGGAAAAGGAATAAATATGTTTAAATCTCTTTGCGGTTTTCAACCTGTCGTCAGTACTAGAAATCAACTGGAAGTGTAGCCTACTACTATTTCCTACCAATATATAATCTCTGTATATAGTAAAACTATAGGCCTAATAAGGGTCAGGTTTTTGAATTTTCATTTATATACAGTTTTGGCTGTTCTGATTCTAAATCCTCTATAAAATTAATTTGTTTACAAGCAGTATATCTGAAATAATTTTTCTTTAATAACGAAGGGGATGAGCTTAAATCCTATGTTTTTCTGGTTGATTTCATATGGAATGACCTAGCTACCTACGTGCTTTTGGGTTTCATTTTTTTGCAGTATAACCTAATCAGGTGTCTTCCGACAGAAGAACAGACTAACACTGAGGGGAAAAATGCATCTCCCTTGACCGACATACTCACAGATTTCCATTTCAAGGTTCACACCATCTTTCATCTTATCTACCCGGTTAGAAGTGAAGGTCTATGTAGGAAGGTTTCATTTATTTTTGGTCTCTAGCAAACATTTCTTCACATGAAGAAATTCATAGCCAGTGAATTTGAAGCCTACCACATTGAACTATCCAGGAGGGTATTTGCTTTCAGGAAACCAGGGATGGGATTCAGTTCAACAGCACTGCGTACTAAATATGTATTACGAGAAAGCTGTAGTATACACAAAGCTGTAGTATACACAAAGAGCCACTCTGGAGAGCACAGGCCTGAGCCACCCCAGCTTCACAAAAATCTAGTATTAAAAATGTAAAATCTAATCTAATATTTCTTCCTTGTCCCAGAAGTCATTTATTTTGGGACTTTCATTCTCAAATTATTTTTATATGATTGAATAAAAAAAGTTCAGTTTGACGTTATCAATTGCTTTACATGAAAGCCACGCATAGTTTCAGGTAATTGTTTAATGTATTTCTCAGAGTACCATTGTGGATTATTTGGATTATATATGATCATACATGTTGAAAACGTATCTATTTGCCTGCTTGTATGTAGGTATTCTTTAGCTGGGAATCATGTTTAATCTCATCATAATGCACAAGAATATATTTATAAGCTGGCTTGCTCTGACAAACCCACCTCTGACCTCTACTTCTCCTTTCACGTACTGTTTGTTCTGCATGCCGGTCAGTATCTTGCATCCCACACAAGCTCTGTTTCAATCACTGGGCACACTGTACTGGGTTTCATTTTCCACAAGCGCAAAGGCCCCTGGGTAAATTTATAAATCGACACTGTCATGCCCCGCTCTGGTCTTCCTCTGCCACGCCTGGTTATGCCTGTGTTGGGTTTGATCTCATTTTAAGTAGTATAGGGGCTCCCCAATGGCTCGGGTTGTAAAGGTGCTTCATGCAGGAGTATACTCTAGCCTATACTTTAGACTTGAGTTTGGGATCATTAGCTGACTATCACAGGAAGTCTGTTGTGTGGGAGTGGGGACGGAGTGGGATTGGGCACAGTTGGCTTTGTTTCATCAGGTGTAGGCTGGCCGTGGGGTTTAAGTCAGCCAGGTATCCTTGGGTTACTACTCAATTTGTTTATCCTAATGAGTTGCCTTGAACCCGCAGGCTCTATGTTGTTACTGTTAATGAGAGATTTGCCTGTCCTCTGATTGGTGCTACAGTAGTACAGTTTGCTGGAGAATAGTCACATGTCTCATCTGCAGGTCTGTTTGGACAACAAGATGGAACTGAAACTAAATTTAGTGACAATAAAGAGAAAGAAAAGAGAAACAGTCTGATTATGGTGATGTCAGGGAAAATAAACAAACAAATGAAGAACCAGCCCAAATAGAGTTTGTTATCTGGATGGTAAGGCCATACAGTAGTGTTTCTGGCCAGTTTTGGAATTCCCTACCCTTCTCAACCACTGACCTTAGCTGCATGGGGCTATTTTTAGCCAAGGTGAATCTGCCTTCATGGTCAGTGTAATGAATATCTACAGTGCTGTTCGTGGTCTGGCGTCGCTGATTTCTGCAAGGTAACCGTCCCTCCGGCAGGGGTGTGGCCAGTTATGTGCCAGGTGATTTGAGTTCATCAAGGGCTGGTTCTCTGCTCTGGATCTCATTCTGCTGTCAAGTCCTGGGGTGGTGACCCATTTCAAAACCCATGTGTAACCCTGACTCCTCTCATTCTGCAGTAGTTCAGTCGGTTGTTGTGCGTCACGCTTGCTATATGAGGAATTTCAAGAACCCTTTAGTGTTTGCTCGGCTAGAAATAGGCACTAGAGGGTTCTTGGTGTAAATGTATTGTGTTGATGTACAGATTCTGTTATCTGATTCTGCTCTTATTGAGGTAGGGCCTAATATTTTCTATGTTAATGTGTTGTGTGTGTGTGTAATCACTGTGGAACAGCAGTACTGAGAGTCCAAGACAAGGTTCTTCATGGAGACAAATATAGTTGATTGTATCATATTGAGCATTTTTATAGTTTGTTTTGGAAATCTCTGATTCTGCATGGAGGTGGTCACATTGGCTTGCACATGCATGCGGACATTGCTTCTTGCGCCGCGTTGGTGTTCTACTGATGGTAGCAGAAACCTGTGGTTAACTGTCTGCTGGGGGTTTCAGGGGAGTTCACTGTAGCGAGTTGTCCTGGTCTCTCACCCCATTGCTAATTAAGCCAAGTTTGTCTCTGCCGCTGCATTGTGCTTTTGGACCACGTGCGATGCGCACCGGGGAGTTATTATTGAAGAATCATAAGTCTTCCAAAACGTTGCATTGAGTGTGGACGATGCCCATGAAAGGAGTTTTTCTGACAAAAGAACAGTTGCTATGGCTTCGTGTAATTTAAGAGTTTGCTTTTTTACTTTTAGCGGCCTGTGTTTTGGTGAGCCTTCCCTGAGTGAAAAGGATTTTTGGGGCTGTTTATTGCATCCTTATACTTGTTTAGATTTGTGATCGCCTTTGTACCCATTTTCAATGGTAATTGTTTATTGGGCTTTTACACGCATTTCCATTTTTATTGTACTAGTATAGAGTGCCTGGAGGTGGACGTGGTAAATGATTTCCTGTGTTCCCAATTGTATTTCCATTATATAAAATTGAGATGACGAACATGCTGCAAGTACAAACCAGTATAAAATAATGTTCAGTCCATTTTGAACTGCCTTGAGATCAGTGTTAAATGTTGCAAAGTCTTTAAAATGTGAATGAATTGTAGAGCAACTTGAAGGCTTTGTTTGCAAATATGATTTAGGCCTAATACTAATACAGAGGTTTACATTCTGTGTCACACAGCAGCAATGATGTAATAGTCAGTTTAAATGGAGGAGGCTGGACACCCTCTTCTAAAGTTATTCAGATCCCAGAGGCAAAGTCCAAGTTAAGATGTAATAAATGGTGATATGAAAAGCCCTTTGTTGATAATTTTAATGTAAAAAAATAAATAAAAGGTGCACTGTTGGCATTGTTTAGATTCTTTTGAAGTGTCAACCAGCTCAAGAGAAATTGACTCATGTAAAGACAACCCTGGTTGGTATTGTCTGATCGTAAGCTGTTTATGTCACCAGTTTTGATGAGCGCTTACTTATGGCCCCTGTGTTAATTGAGAGACAGTCACAGCCTGTGACCTCAGCCTGGTCGTGTGACGGTCCAAACTTAAACAAAGCATTTTGAATGCGGTTGGACATTGGACGATAACATGCGTAACTGTATGAGTCATACCTTTGAAATACTCTGTTGTATGTAGGTTAGTTTTTATGGCTGTTCAGTTCTTTTATATAATGAAGATGGTCATCTTTTCTCCTCCACCTTTTCCTTTGTTGTCACACACTCAACTCAAGCTCTCAGTTGTACAGCAAACAATACATCTGTCAGTTCTGTCATGGTGTTGTATAATGGTTTATTCATACAGTACATGGCTGATATTTGCTGTGGCTCATTTCAGATGGCTCATCCCAATGATCTGGAACAGAAATCCAGTTAAGTCCGAATATTAATAGATGGAACACAGAATAGTTTTTTCTCCCTTTTTTCTATGTGTATTGTATTTTTCCTCACATAGCTTTCTCTTCTCCTATTTCTTGAAGTAGAAATCCAGTGGTATCCAGTGGCGTAAATAGCATGAAAATGGATGCTTGCGTCATTCTATTTTGTTCTTTAAATTATGGCTTTTATCATTGAGGCCCAGGTGGTATGACAGTCTGTGTGCAGTCGTGTTGAACACAGATGGTGTTTGTCTTGGATAGGGGGTGGCCCATTGATAGCTCAGAGAGCCTAATGTGCTCTAATTTTCACTGAAATATTGTGTGCGTGACCGTTTCGACAGCATCGACGATGCTATGCAGCTAAAGCTTACCAGTAGTAAATTGAAATGAACCCGCAAAGCAAAGTCACTTGGGCTGTGTCCTAGTGTACCAATGTTTGTAATCGTGCCGGACGAGGACCAACTCATGCTTAGTTGATTTTTAGTTTGAAGTGTAAATTCTTCTAGTATGTTCCTTAAGTGCGTGATTGGGCTATGTCATGTGAATGACGTTGGTGTCATGCTCCTCAGCCCGTTGGACAACTACTCGTACTATACAGATGAGATGAGGGAATTGCCATCTTGAAAGCATGGAGTGACCTGGACCTGTCCTTCTAAGAGTACACCCAAACCAGGCCAGCTAAGTGTGCCCCGCGCAGTTACTTAACAACCAAATCTCTCGCCACTGAACACTGTTGTCATCCTGATCATTCTCATTATTACCAGAAAGCCTATTTACAAATTTTGCATCAGAACTTCGTTACAGGTGCAGATGAAAAACGGATATCCTCAGATCAGGCCAGCTGCGTTATTTTATTTTTTATTTAACCTTTATTTTACCAGCAGAGTCCCATTGAGACAGAATCTCTTTTACAAGGGAGATCTGGCCAAGAAGGCAGCTCAGTTGAAAGATATTACAAGGAGAAACAGCACAATGTTATCCGATGCACTTGTACAGGGAATTTATTCCAGGGGCACAGGAGCTTGTGGTCCTGAAGCTTGCCCGCTGTTTTTGCTGTGTGGTGTCCTGGTGGGATGGGGGGCTTGTCAGCACCCTCTCTCATGTTACCGCAGCGAGTGTTATTTTTGGGGAAGGAAGGGTGAGAGGGGACGACGGGTCCCTGGATCCCCGAGCTCGTGTGGGGTCGGCATCACCCCTCCCCTTGGGGATGGAGTGTCGGGGTCCAGATGTATCGGGTGGTGGCTCTCCGTCAGAGAAAAAGGAGAAGGGTTCAGGGAGCTGCTGAGGTCGGCACCAGCCAACGCAGTGAACTGCACGAAGGTTACTAGAGGAGTTGTATACGTTGGGTGTTTTATCGCTCCCTTCTGTAGCGGAAGCATGGAAACAAGGGCGACCGGAAGCAAGGGCATCCTAACAGAGCTTTTATGCTCCTCATTATGAGTCCTGGGTTGTATATTGGTGCCAGCATGGAGAATGTGCAGGAAATGTGAATAATGCTGTGCTCTGAATATACTTCTGAATCCTGAGGAAGTGATCCTTTTTGCTGCGTTTTGTTCTGAAGTCAAAAATCTAATTGATTAGATTCTAATGGCAAATACATTTTTATTCATAACTGGGTGACAAACTGTAATTATGTGATATGGGTATGTTTTTGCAAAGGAATTAAAGGTTATTGTAAGGAGGTATCATGTAATGTTGCCTCACTTGTGCAAGGTCACACTATAAATCAGCTTCAAAATGAATGCTAATTGTTTTAGAGTTGACAAATTGATCAGTTTTGGTTTGGTCATTCGCCTGGGCTAATTCAGTTGGCATTTGCTCAAGTCTTCTGTCATAGCTAGTACAAAGTCAGGCAAAACCTACTTCTATTCCCAAAAGGTTGTTCTTTTCTTGCCTGTGAATAAAGAGACACACACGTGAATGGTAAATGGATTGCATTTATATAGCGCTTTTATCCAAAGCGCTTTACAATTGATGCCTCTCATTCACCAGAGCAGTTAGGGGTTAGGTGTCTTGCGCAGGGACACTTCGACACGCCCAGGGCGGGGATCGAACCGGCAACCCTCCGACTGCCAGACAACTGAGCTGTGTCGCCCCATACACGTGCAATAATCGCTTTCACACACAATGAAGTGGCAGTGTTTCTCTGAGGCTACTGCTGTGTGTGGGTGCTACATAAGCTGCTAATTGCCAGTGACAGTGTAGTATAATGATTATGTAACAGTTTTAGGGATTATTTAGAGATTTATGTGAAGTGAAGCGCATTTCTCAGGATCTGTTTAGTTCAGTAGGCTGTTTAAAGCAATTACTGATGACCTGCAGCAATGGAAACCTGTGCTGAGCAAGGCTTCCTGACCTGAAATGCACAACTCCCTGGAAGTGTTTTCTTTATTAGTGTCAGGTAGGATTACTGCAGTTCTGGGACTAACGGGACAAGGACACATTAGCCAGTGATTATTTTGTGGAGGGAGGAATTTGGGCTTTGAGTTGGTTGTTGCAGCAGCCTGACTTTCTGAGAACGTTTGGGATGAGTGGTATCCAAGCTGGACCTGAGGGAGATGTGAACCTCTGTGAACTGTGTGGGATGCTGAGCTGTTAGAACGCCTCCAGACCGCCCACTGCACAGACCAGCAGTACAGCACGCAGCAGTCTCTTAGCTATGCATGATCAATATGCTATTCAATTATTTCTGCATCGGTGTCAAACTGTATCATAATCAACCTTCGCGTGGTCAAGAAATGATCATGATCGATTGACACAAATGCTGTTCCACAGAATCAATATCTATAACTCAATCATGAGGAGAAAACCTTACGGTAATGTAATGTTTTCTGTCCAGTTAATAAGTAGTATTATGTAAGATGGAGGCAAGAGAAAAGGTGCGGTGCTAATCTTGTTGTCACTTGTCTCCTCTTTGTGATTTGTATGCTCAAATTCTTTACATTAATCCAGCTGTCACCTCAACCGCTGTTCTGTTCCTGACAAAGATACAAGTCCCCCATATGTTTGAGCCTAAAATATGACTCTTATATGTGTCCATAATTTTTTACAGCCGTTTCTGCTCATTTTCACGAAGGGTGCCATTAATTCTGTTGTTCAGTGTATTGCATTTTTACTGCATTTTTTCACTTCAGAGCTACACAGTCACACTTAAACTGTCGATCTTTCCTCTATAAACTCAGCATTTAACATTGCATCATTTAATGAGAACAAGCTGTTACGGGATTGTGTAAAACCAACACAAAAGAACGGCCGCCAGCCTGATAAGGGGCAGTGACTAGCATTTACCCTTCAGCACTGTGAAATGGGAAAAGTCTCAGTCTGGAGTGCTGTGGTATAACAGTTCCTTCATTTTTAGAACAATTTTTGCACTTTTGCACTCGCTTTCATTTAAAAACGAGCGTTTATTAAATGAATCTGAAAATCATAATTGGAAAAATTTGATTTTGTTCATGCCAAATAATTTGGCGTTCATCGGAATGAATTTGTTGTGAAACGGTGTACGTTGCGTAACTAGCCGGCTGATCACTGAAAATGCACACACGCTCGCTCGCACACGCTCGCAGGCCCATAGATTGCTACAGCAGCATTGTTTGGGTAGGTAATTTGTCACATTCACAATTTTATTGATGATATTCAATTTAAGCCGTTTATATTTTTGCTTTTCCTTTCTCCCTGTAGCTGGTTGTTATATTCGCAACCCATTGCAGAGGGTAATGGAAAGGAAAAATGTACCATAGATTTAGATTGCTGCGGATGAAGACTTGAACTTGGAGGTCATTTTGAGTCTTCATTCTATACCGGAGGCTAGGAGGAGTCTTCATCTGGGGGTGTCTTCATTTTTTATTGCACAGAATTTCATTTATATTCGATACTCGCCTTGTTTGGTCCTCATTTATGGTAGCCGCCATCTGTTTTGAATGATGTACTTATTGAAAGGAGTCGTGTATCATATTTGCATGCCCGAACTCATTGTAGCTCGAAAGACTGTAAAGGAAAATGCGAAGCCTCCAAAAAACACAAAGAAATAAAAGAACAAAAACAACATTTAAAATTATTAAATAACAAAAATCCCCTTATTCTTTATATATATATATATATATATATATATATATATATATACATATATATGCTATAGCACCATGTTTGAAAAACTGTTTTGTAGTCAGTGTAATCCTGCATTGATGAACACAATTGAATGCCTCTCTCATAATCTCAAGATCATTATTGTTGTGAGAGTCGTCCATTTAAAAAATATCTAGAAATGCAATATGTTACCAACACTACTGTCCACAGTTTGATTTGTTGTTTAAATCCCTTTCATATCACATGCGATGGAGGTGGATTCACAATGTCTGGAATATTTGAAAAAGACCCTCAGTAGATGCAGCATAATGTACTGTATGTGCAGTATATATTGGTTTTCCCACGTCACAGATGTAAACGAGTTTCCTTCCCTATTATTTACTGTCCACTGTATGTGTGTGGAGTCAGGTATTTCCCAATGAGGTTGTACAACATATGAAAGAAGGCATTACCATATTTTAATGTTTTTACTTATGTCACCTTTTCAGAAATTTCCTCTTTTTTGTACAGTGTGTTTGAACACCTGCATCAATGAACATAAAACATGTATGATCCCTCTGAAGTTCTGTCTTTATGTGGGTCAGGCTTTCTAGGAGGCAAGATTTACAGTGGAGGGTGTATAGTACACAGTTACAGGAGGAGCTGGCTGTGGAAGTGCAAGAGTTCAATAAGTTCTGGTGGAACTGTTTTTGTGCTGGACCATGGCAATTTACACTTTACCGCGAGATCATATGATGTTTGGTAGGTTGTGGGCCAGTGCTTCCTCTGTGATCAGACATCACCATCAAATAAATTGGTTTTCACATAAAAGTTTTCAGCTGCAGACCTGCGGTTTTCAATCTTTTTGGGTTTAAGGCACACCAAATATAATAACCACAACCTCAAGGCTCACCAACCATAGTAATCTATTATGAAGAATGTCCAGAATGTCAAATGATTATTAAACAGACATAGGCTCATTTAAATCAGAAACACAGTCTCATCATTTATCAAAAATATGCATTGACATGGACTGGAGCAAGAACTCAACATGGAACCAGCATCAGTGTTAACATGATAAAACTAAAACAAAACATTACTTCATTAATAGCACAATAACATAAGTATTTTCACAGGGAACAGGTACACGCACACACACACACACACAAGCACAACATTTATGATATACTGAAATGGATTGTAGCACAAAATTGCTGTCCTTTGAAGTAAAACTTTAAAATGTAATGAATATTATGCTAGTATCGTCGTTGTTACTATGTTTTTTGGTTACGATGCTAAACAATGTGGAATTGTTTCCACATTGTAAGCATTGCTAAGAAGCAACTTAGAAATGTTAAATTGTTGTAATTTTCTGCTTTGTTTTTAGCCCTTGATGGTCTCATTTTAAGTTTATTATTACAGACAGCTATCAAATTCATGCTTGCATTCTGGAACAGACTCGTCTCCCTAGCTGGTTTATTTCTCCCTGCTTTTTGAGTAAAATAGAGACCGAAAACTTCAGACGACAGTGTGGCAGATTGTGCTTCAGCCAAAGCAAAACAAAGGCACAGGTTGCACCTTGGTTCTTGTCAGGTGTCACATCAAAGTATCCATCCAGCCATCTCCTCTCTTTATTTATCAGCCTCATTGGTATACACCATCTAGTTGCTTAGCTTGCCATGGCAATTATGGTGCGGCACCTGTAGCTAAGTAACCACTTTTGTCTGTTCTGCATGGTCTTGTGATGATGCTAGTCTCCTTTTTTGGTGTGCCTGTCTGACTATGTCCCCCTGTTTGCTTGCTTATTCAGCTGATGTCAGAGGTAGAGGTAAACGGAATCATTGCTTACACATGGATGGAAAGCTCAAGGAACAGTTGTGTGAAGCAAAATTTTAGCCCAGCTTGCCTTCAGATTTGGAACTAGTTATCACCCATGCTAAAAATATGCCATAGATCTGGGGTAAGTAGCCACATTATAAATGAATGAATTCATCTCGAGATGGTTTAAGTGTTCTCTTAATGTTTATCTTCTACAGGTCCATCTAACCTGTCTCTGTGATCTTTTCATTTCCCATGAGAATGAGGTCATATGGAGGTCATTGTAATTTTGTTGGCAGTAAATTCTCATAATCGTTATGAGAGAGAGGGGCTTGGTTCAGTGAATGAAAGTGCCCTTTGAAAAGACATTATTCATGCCTGTGCCACGCTCTATGGTTGTTTCTGAAGCGATGCATAAAGCGGTCTATTTTCCCAGTAATTTCTGATGGTAAATGCTTTTTGGTCACAAAGAAAAGAGAGAGCTTGCGAGCTATAAGCTGAATGTTCATATTTCATGGTTGAGGCGTTCTGCTTGAGCCGTTCTGGCTGAGGCACTGTTTTTGCTGTTCCACTTGCAGGAACCAAATTTTCTGTCAGTGGCTCCTTGCTGTGCCTTTGTAGTCAAGCATTTTCTGTCTTCACCATGAAGACACTGATCGAAAATATATACAATATTTGAGTTTTGTCCTGACCCTCACACAGATTTTACAGAAAAAAAGTTGCATTGAAAAAGTTTTTCTTAAAATTCAGATTCTGTGCCCCTTGTATGTTTGTGTATTCTAGGATTATTCTGAATAGTAACAGTGGGTGCATAATTTCTCATAATTATTAAAGTGACCACAGTATTGAAGCGTGATATAATGGAGAGACATCATCTCTAATTTTGTTTGATACAGTGAACACTTGAGCAGTCCTATTAACAGTTTCCTCTTAGCTGTGTTTCTGTTTTGTGCATGGCTGTCACAGATGAGGAATCCATTTCCACCATCTACAGGTGGTGTTTCTTTTTCTTGTTTTGAAAAATGAACATGTCTTCTTTCATTGTGGCTTAGCAACCACCAGGAGTGGCTGATAATGATTAATACCTGCTTTTGAATAGATTGTTTTTTTATAATTTGCCTCTATTCAACTGCAGCAACAAACAACCTTTGTGCCAAACAGAGAAATGGAAAGTAATTATGTTCCCTGAAAAAAATTCAATATTTAATAGACTGTTGTTTGTTGCTCTTTGTATTTGACCACTTACAAAGATTATAATGAGAATGCTATTATTTATTACCTACTATTATTTGGTGCTGTTTGTCATTCACTGAGGAATAGCACATTGTAGTGGACGGCAAGGCAAACACAACATAGTTTTTACTTGAATTAGGTTTTATGTTTGAAAGGGCCTAATAAAATGCAACAAAAGTCTGGACACATGTCTGTTGACTAGATGATGTGGTATTGACCAGGAGTACATACAGAGTGGAGATTTCATGGAGAAATGTTTGAAGGTAAGTCAGATGTGGAGTGGCATACACTGGCAAGGTCCCAATAGTTGGAACTGGTTATCAAAGATACCTAAATGTCAAATACAGGCCCCATTGGTCCTTGGGAAGAGTATGAGAGACGTCTGTCCGACAGAAGCCACTCATGCGCTTTCATTCAACGTTTAAGCTGTGCAAACACTTGGAAATGCACCAATAGGCTCTCCATCACTCAGGGTCAACAGCTGGACACCACCACCCCCACCCCCTTCTGTTTGCTCTGCCTTCTGCGGCACCACCGTTGTTTACCTTACCGGCACATTCTGCAACCAATCAGCCGTTAACTGATTCACGATACCCTCATCCCTCTCTCCCGATAGCCTTCCTCTTTCAATCATGCCACATTTGGTTATCTCCATCTCCCCCTTTTATTGTTGGATTTATCGCTCCCAGTGTGTGTTTGCCCCCCGGCACCATTCCTTTAACAAGGTTTACCTTTTTCTCACTTAGTCATGCCCGGAGGCTGTTTTTGTTTTTTCTTTCTGATCGTGACCATCATCTCTGCCTTGGCTCAGTTACTATGAATCAGCTTTCCCTTTCTCAGTGAGCACACGAGGGGCTGCATGCCTAACTCGTGACTCCCTTCCATCTCCTCTGTGCTTTCAGCATATGTTTGCTGAGCTGTGTAGGCCCGCTTCACAGATCAAGCTTTCCTCCTGCAACAGTAGCTGTGTAAAATTCATTATGAATTCAAATATAGCTTCTTGTGCGGGACTGACAGCTTTACGGCTGTAGTTGTTTCCGGACATCTGTGAACGATGCAGGGCACTGGTTTATTACCGGGTGACCTCGTGAGCGATGGCACAAAGTGTTCTAGTCCAAGGCTGTGCTCCATTGTTGGTGTTTGTGATCAGCTGGCAGTCTGCTGGGACAGGGAGTGTAAATAGGACATTGGTTCTGGTTCCTCCACTGTACCTTTGATGAAGGTGCTTAGTGCAAATAGCCTCAGTGAAATATCCAGCTGTACAGATGAGTCACGTGTAGGGAATGACCTCTGTTAGAGTTATTGGTTAAGGGTGTCTGCTAACCAAATAAATCCTGGAATTATGCTCTTTCGCTTTTGTTTTTGCTGTATTCTGCAACTTCGAGGCCACGGGACCACCCAGAGAGAAGAAAGAAGGCCTTTCTACTGCTCTGGTCTCCAGAGTGAGAGGGGCTCTCAAAGCAGAAGTGCACTTGTTTTCTCTGATTGAGGTTGAAGGTCTGAAATTTATCAGTCTGCTATCGAGAGCTTCTGAGAGCAGAACGCAAATAGTCCCCCCCCCTTTTTATGATGGTAGGATGGTACAAAGGTCATTAGTGTCAAGATTGTGAAATTTCACACTGATCAACGTTTATGTGAATGCCTGCTTTCAGTATGCCCACGCAGTGATCACAGCAACTAATAGAACAGCTGTTCAATCTGTCAAAAGGCTATGAGAATATTTTTAATATATTTTTTATTTTTTAAAAAACATTTATTAAAACACTATCCTTTCAAGTAGAAATTTGTGGTGTAAAGGCCTATATAAATATACATTTTCTTCATTAAAAAAAATAATAATACATTTGCATAATTGCAGTGGGCCCCTTCCACAAGAGTGGTCTGCTATCCAAAGTTTGACTTGCCTCACCATTGAACACAATCAGGCTTCCAGACCACCTCCAGATTGTCAAAAACATACAGTGTGTCTAAAACAGTTAATGTACAAATGATCTTGGGGTTTTGGTGGAGTTCTGCCTCTTTTCTCAGCGGATGGTTGAACAGGGCTCATGGGTGGGCCTCTGGGAATGAATGTAAGCCAGGAACCCTGGAGAGGAATCACACTATGTAAATGTGCCTCCTGCTTGTCGGTGAAAATGAAACCATCTTCTTCTTACATGCTCTCACATAAAGGTACAGTTGCGGTTCAAAGAGCTGCATACAGAACCTTTATATTTTGAAGAACAAGCAATTGGAGACTTGCTATGCCCCTTCTGAGAGGAGTTAGTTATGTGGTCTCTAGAATTTCTGTTGAACTTTCAAATAGCTGATCTTTTTTTAGTGTGAAGTGTTGTAGTTGTTGATATAATAATTGCAGCCCTGGTCTTCCGTGCTTCCGTTCGGTTTTCCTGAAAGAGATAACAGGTCAGCTTGTTTCTCTCTTGCATGTGAAGACATGGTTTCCCAGACACCACCTTGGAGATTACCAATGCATCAAGACAAACATCAAAAAGCAGTGCATGTTTACTTATCGATAATGTATTTACAGTGGGAAACGGACGCTTGAATTGGCCACCTGCTCCAGAAGCAAGCTTTATTTTCAGATATCCCTGGCATGTTCCCTCACAACTTTTTTTTATTTTTGAAAAACCAAATGCTATTACCTTTTTTCTATAGATTTCAGCTAAATAATGTGATTTTCTTTACCATTAGAGCTTGTTTAGCTAAAAATTTTCATTGCAATTTATGATGCATGATAAAAGCACATTAGAAATTAGAAATGGGGTTAGATTTCTTTATTTAAAATTTCAACAATACACAGAGTAATCGTTTGAATATTCAAGCATTCTTCTTTTACTTTAGCTTTCACTCTGTAGTTGTGATGGGCCCCTGTTTTCCATAACATTTTCAACTTGAGTTGGATGTCCATACGTCTCCCTGGAGACGTACACGTGCACATGCTGTACCGCTATGGAAACTCTGCCAAAGTCTACTGTTCTCCTGGCTTTTCCTGTAGGGCAATGGATTGAAACAATGGAACAGTGAACCAACTGTCACTTTTGGAGAAATATGCCAGGGAATGTCCTTCACTGTTCCTGATCCACAGAAAAGTTAGTGCCACAGAGTCAACATGACTGGAAGGCGATGCTGTGTGTGCAAAGAATGTGTTCTTTGGACTGTATGTCTCTCAAGAATGCAGCTCTGAATAGAACTAACGCAAGGAATAAAAGACTGCCTATCAGTCGATGGAGTTTGGATAACACATTGCCATGTTGTGAAAAAAGTGCCATTTATGTTCACTCTGAACCCTTCTGAGGGCATGCGGCTTCCTCAGTGTAAACATGTTGAAATCTATTTTAATCCTGTGCGCCTCATCCTCAGTCATCCACTGTTCTCTGTCACAACGGAAGCAATGCCTATTTGCTCAGAAACTGTTCCATGTCTCTGGCTGTTATAGATCTGCTCATCTGTCCTGCACAGTGAGTGTGTGCTCGGGGGTCACAGGCCCATTAAGGAATGCTGGCAAGGCAGAGCTCAGTACAGCAGTCGGGCACAGGCGGGAAGGAATTATGTAGGACGGATGTCGCGTCCTTGTGTAAGGGCCGGCCCGGAACCCAGCTCTTTTGAAAGCATCCACATGCGTGCTCCTCTGGGATTTGAGAGGCCATTTATCTGACTGATAGCGTGTACAAGTTGTTTATGGAAGACCTACTGAGCTTGCGATCATAGTGGCCGTGGGTACAGTTGAATTACCCACATCAATACAACAACAACAACAACAACAACAACAACAAAAGCAATGCAGTTTGCCTCAAATGAGGAAATAAACGGGAAGTAAAAGCAGAGCGAAGTTAATCATTTAAATATACAAAACACTTTGTTTAAAGACTGCTTGTCCTCCCAGTGCAACACAAAAGGTGTTTTGTAATATGTGTGGCTCCTATGGAAGCTTCCAGGTGTGAAGCACCAGAGGTTCCATTCAGGAGGGACTAGTTGAAAGAGCTTCAATGTAGGAGCTGGAGGACTTTAAGGGAGATGATTGTTTGGTGGACACTCGCTTAGCTTTTTGCACTGGGGTCATCGTCTGTGTCATTATCCTTGTTATGCAACCCGTTGTGCCATTGTTGTTTAGTCTCAGTACGGTGGCTAGCTACTTTAGCGCATAGGCTTGCATAGACTGCAAACACCTGTGGTCCAGGAGAAATGACAGCTGACTCAGAGGGAACAAAGGCTAGTCTATGTTTAGGAATGCATTGTTTCATGTGTGCTTGATTTGACTGTAGTCCCTTGGGAAGTGTGAAATTAAATGAGAGCTGTTTTGATTCTTGGTTATTTATAAATGCTCGTGTCCCTGCCTACTGCGGTCAAAGTGACACAACAATGCTGTTTCTGAGTGGAGGGGTTGTTTGTTTTAACGTTTGTTGTGGGGAAATGTATCATAGTTCATGCATGACATTTGTTTTTACTATATTAATTTGGTGATAGAGAACTATCATTGAATCCCATCTAAAGTGGATTTGTATCCCCTTTACACTGTCCACTTTCACATTGGACTTGGTGTGTCGTTGCTAATAAACACATTTTTTAACTGACAAGGAAAGTGTAGAATTATGTGAATTACGCTATTTCTTTTAACAGCTTGGCCCATTGTAGATTGTTAAACAGATTTGCATAAATAATTTTGATAGGACAGATGAGGGATTTCACTTCTGGGAAAATATTTATGCATTTTTATTTAGGTATAGTCTGTCAAAGGAATGAAAACATGTTGGTTGTGGAAACTCGTGTATCTCTGGGCTTCATCTCCTCTGCTTCCTGGAAGCTTATTGTGTAAATATTTATGACAGTTTGGTTTGAAAACTAAGCATAATTAGAGCATCTGCGCAATAAAGATAATTTATTACTTGATTTGGTTAAATATTATGTGGGAGGAATTGCTGTTAAAAAGGGAAAAAAAACCCTGGCAGAAAGCCAGCCACACACACACACACACAGTGTGTAGCGTAAGTTGTATGCTTACATAATTATGTCTTTTAAAAATGTATCCAAAAAAAGATTTCTGTCACACTTCAATAATATCTAATGCATTGTCAGGCATAGAATGTTGAGAAAGATCCTTGTACTTTTACATCATTAATGTTTCCAATTCATTTACTAATTTAACTGATAATTTTTTTCTCACCTTGATAACATGCATCACATACATGTGATGTAGGATTCTTTGATTTATACATTGTAAGGTATGAAACAAGCAGTGAATCACTGTCAGATTCTAGACCGTAGCACTGCACTGATTTTCCCCACAGATTATGCCTGGAGCCTCTTATACAGTTTTTCTCCCTCCAAAAACTCCACCACTTGTTTATCCTAAATTTGTGTGATCACGCTGAATATTTTGTAAACATAGTACGTCTTGTGAACATGTTTATCCTACAGAGGGAATCAGTCTTGTAGCTTTTGTTTCTATGTATGTTTTTGTTAGTGTCTGTTTTATTGGCACAAATGATTCAAAATATCATAACTGGTCTAGCTTAGATCAAAATAAATAATTGTTTTGGAGTTTGTGGGAGAGCACGTGCAGTGTTGATAATAAAATTATTCATATATGCCTATTTATGTTAAGTGACAGTTATCTTCTTTTCTTGTCCCACATGGATCCAATTTAGCAGCATGTGGTGGTCTTCGCTGGAGACGGGCTACATTTTTCTCATGTTACCGGTGAACATGAGCTTGTGTATTCTCACACTTGTATTTGAATCTGCCAGTTCAAAGTCAACAAGAATAACTATGGGGTCTTTTCTCTTTTGCTCCATCACATTTACTATTAGAAACACATGTTCTGGGAATATCATCAGTTGATGTAATTCTTTGCTCAGTTTCTGTATCAATTGGTGAACCATGTCATATTTTAGAGGCTGTTTTGGATTACAGTTTTCTCTGTGAGCACCACTTTGGGGAGCCAATTTGACTAGCTGGTGTAATAGTGGGTTTGGGATAAAACCAAGCACTAATCCCTCTGCCGTCCTTTCATAAAGCTCCTTGCCAAATGTCTGTGTTTTGTTGGGCTTTGCATTTTGAGAAAAATCCCTCATATTTTTAAGCATATTACATTTCTCTGCATGCTTTGGTCATTTAGAAACCATTGCAGTGTAGGTACTATAATTCATCTCTCATCCTGTGGTCAGAAGCACGCGGCTGAGATGACTTCCCATTGGTAGTCCTCAAAGCCAAACTTTGCCACTTGTATAGAGAACATTGTGTTGCAACATTTGGAGCCTTCACAGTCTTTACAGTAATGAATCATGAGTACATCTTGAATAAACAAGACGCACATGGCAACGGAATAGTAGTAAAACTGTAATCAAAGCTTAGTAATTTATGTTTATGCTCAATATGCTTATTACTGGATGTTATTGCTATCCTTTTGAATAAATCATACCCATAGCATTATTGAAGTGTCACAATTTAAATGATTAATTTGAATATTATTTGAATATCTATGAAAACTGATGTACTCTTTAAAAAATGCTTTGAAATGCTGTAGTGTTACATTTCTCTAGTCTAGTGCATATGATATGAGTATTACATCAGACTTGGCTTGTTTTGACTATCTGTCCATAATCCTGCATACATATTCATTTGTACTGTATTATAAGGTGCACAAATCAAGAATGCTTACATCAGGCTTTATGTTATAAACTGCTCTATAGAGGAAAGGGGAATTTTTTTGGGGGAATCTTGTTTCTTTGATAAATTGTTTTTCTTTGGTATGATGCCTCTAGAAAGTTTTAACTATTTGCATCTGTTCATGTACAATACACACATTTGTAGAATGCAGTTCTTTTATACTACAGCTTGTTTAGCCAAGTGATCCTACTAGTAGGTTAATAGACCAACACATTAAAAGACCAAGAGAGCCAGTATAGGGCAAAAGTGTAGTTGAGGATAAGGACTTTTGCCTGGTAGGTTGAGTTCAGTCCTAGGTATCTCGCTGTCATTCTGAGTTTGAGAATGGTTGTTGTACTCTAATATGTATATGAGCTGTCTTGGAGCAGGCCAAACTAAAGTAATGGGATATTTGTGGATGGTCAGCTATGTGAACCCTATTGTTTTGCACTATCAAATCAATGTGGCACATTTTTTCATGGGATTAGCAGAATCATGAAATGATTGCATTCCACTGTAGAGGGTTTATGTAATGTACAGTGTGTAAGTTTGTTGTGACACTGATTTTGGCCTCTTCCAGGTTGTTGAGGCAGCAGCCCGGATGGCTCCAGAGCCAGATGTGGCTCTACTAAAAAAAAAAAAAAAGGACTTTTCTGTGGCATTCTATGCTTCCTAATCTTTTCACCATTGTAAAGTAGGTTTATATAGATGGAGAGTGATAAATCTCTATCCAGGCAGTTGGGCATTATGTAATAAGCCAGGCTTAGATTTCTAATGCTAGCTATGAGAGACAGACACATCAGAAGTTCTTCTACTGGTATGTTATTTTTTCTTGAGTCTGTAGCACACAGAGAAGGACACACTTCAGAATTGTTCTTCGTAATGGTTTCTTTTGTGCCAAATGTGGTGCAGTTTGATGCTTGTCCGTCTTGCGTTTTGCTGAAAAATATTGCTGGGGTACCAAAATAAAAATAAATCTGCCTAATATTTCCCATTACAGAGAAATATTATATTTGAAAGGAATGTGTGAATCTTTGATCTCAGCTAGTGAAAATAAGCAATCTGAAATGTTATATAAAACAAGTGCTAGAACTTATCAAATACAAATTATTTTAAATAGGCCTACCACTTTCCGCTATTGGTCTAAAGACGCATCTCTTATAGACTGTACCTGGACTAACTATCACTACTCTGCAGGGCACACCCAGTCTAGGATCACTCTTATCACTTGTATCCTTTTATCTTGTTCCTGTAGCACTCATGTTACACTTGTATCTCCATCCAGCACTTATATTGCACTTGTATCGTTATCTTGATGTTATAGCTCATTGTCATGCCTCCTAGTTTGATTGATGTGTTCATGGCTATGGAAAACTGTTACGTAATGAGTATTGTACCTTATCAGACCTGTATATTGTTGTTGTTCCAATGACTTATTGTACGTCACTTTGGATAAAAGCGTCTGCCAAGTGAATGTAATATAATGTAATTGTAATGGAGCTCAATGCCAAGTATCTGGCCACATTTGAAAGCACTGCTTCTAATTGCGATGCTGATTTTCATGTCTGCCACCCCCACGGGGTAAAGGACAGGGCTAGAATACATGCAGAAATACTGAAGAAGTAGCTTCAGAAACGGTGGTGTCCCTTACTGGCAATCCACTTCACTCACCTGACTAACTGAATTCAGTGTGTTTACAGCTCATACAGACTGGGTACTTTACCACTAGGGGGCTAGCTGGGTCACTATAGCACTGATTGTTGTTTACCTGTGCCTGTTGTGTTCAGACCATGTCCATTGGCATTTGGGTCCAGCAAAATTAGAATTTTCACTTTTAGTTGGTTATTGGTTGATTACAGCTTGAATGGGAAATTTTAAAGAAACCTAATATTATTAGTAATATATATTGTTTTAGATTTATCACACAAAATCTGTAATATGTAGATTCTTTGGGCAGGGACTGACCATATCTCAAGGCAGTTATTTCCAGTGCATGTATATCTTTTAAATGTAGATTTATTTGCATAGTGTTGCATAGTGTGCTCCTGGTAGCAGTGACATAGCATTTAGTTCATTTTGGGTGAGTGGTTCAAAATTCTGGACCAAATTGATGAAATGTACTACATTGGAACAGAAGTATTGCGTGGGTTTCTTTCTAATTCCCCCCCCCCCCCCAAATGTACCTGGCTTTTCATATTGGGGTTGGGGGGGGGGGGGGGGGGGGGGGTTCGAGCACAACCCCCCCAGTGTCTGCATCTCTGCCAGGTTACACTGGTGCCACTTACACACTTCAATCACACTTTAATTGGCAGCAGTGAAGTCCTGCTATGTAACTGAAAGCTTTTCCTGCTTTCTTGAACAATTACTTGGGCACCAAATATTTGCCTACATCTTAACAGTGAGTCAGATCTCATCCTTGCACCTGAAAGGCTGCTGACTTGTTAACTTGAAGCCATTAGTTGCCTGATGCACCGTTTGTGCCAGTGGGAAGCTGACAGGGCGTTTGATTATTTCCTTCATTTTATCCGCATGTCAAGCATGCAGTACCTCAGGGAGACGCCTACAAACGTAGCTTACGCTCTTACTTCTACCATGAACCCAGTGAAAAACAGAGTGCATGGAGGTGTACTAACCTAAGGCCTTCACTGGTACATGAGCTTACAAAGAAGTTTTGAAAACGGCTGAAATCAATGACGCAGAGGCTCTGCTAGCTACAGTGGAAGACGCAAGGTCCTGCTAGTGAGCCCGGAGGTCCATGCATGCCTTAATAATTGCTGTCCTGACTTCAACACCTCTTATGTGGCTTGGAAACGAACGAAAACATCAGCATCGTTATAATGCATAGTAACCTGTAAAATGTATTGGGAGGAACGTCAGAGATTTATTCTTCGGTTGACTTCCATGACTCGTCCTGCACATGTTTTAAGTGGGTACGTTAAGTGCAGTGTGTGGCGCTGCTCGGTAGTTTGTGGACGGTAACGAGAATGCGCTGATGAGTAACGGCAGTGTAGCAGAGGAGACTCACCGCTCGGGGAAAGCGCAGACCTCAGCGCAGTGTGGCGTGGTCTTTCCTCTTTCTCTTAGGGGTCAGTGAATCATCCTGCAGACGAGCACGGAATAATGGAATAAAGAACAAGCGGGGTGTAGTAGTAATGTGGTAGAAATGGTGGTGCAGCTACCGCCCACTGCTCTGGTTTTTGAACTTTCTCCAGCAGAAAGGGAAAGCGCTCTAATGAGGGAATTGTGAATCGAGAGAGATCAGACTGGCTCATGATTTTATCCAGCCTTGGCTCTGTTTCAACAAGTACGGGGCAAAATCCCGCTTCATTTTTGTCATCAATTACAAAATTACATTTTTGTCAGTTTTATCACCTTCAATGTGCTAAAATGTATTTGCAATTTATTTAGTATGTCATTCTATATTTGCCCTGGAAGTCACTCTGCATTCTGGCTAAATCAGTAAATAAACTGTATAAATAATCTAAACATCTTTCAACTGGTATGGTTATTCTGGTCTGTCCATTTTAACATTCTAATAAGCAGCGACTTTGAATTAATTGTTATTTAAATTTGAATGTTAAACTATGTTTAAAATTTTTTTTTTGAACACAGTGTTCACCCACAGCTTTAAAAAAATTTTCTTTTCTTTTTAGGACCAATAGAGTAATACCCAGCTATTTCTATCTTAAAATAATGTGAATGGAGTCGTGTCGTAACCTGGAGTGTTTGGGGACATAATGTGGTGAAATTGGTTTCATTCCATTTTATTTACTTGGCATTCACCACAGAGCAAGGAAAGCACACTGAGTTCTGAGAAAGCCTAAAATCTGAGAGTCATTGTGACTTGATTTGTGTGTGTCAAGCAATGGCAGGCTAGTCCACTTTGAAAGGCTTGATTAATCTTTATGTCACAGTTATTCAGTTTTAACTCAACTTAGCCTACATTTAAGTGTTTGTCAGAAACATGTGGAAAAGGTTTGAAGTATCCTTATGTATTTTATAAATTTACAATGTAGTATTTCATATATACAGAAGATGTTGAAAATCAATGTATTCTGTCTTCAGATACTGTAAAATGAAGATACTGTTAAACCAATAACTTTTTCTTTCATGTTCAATATCATGGAGTCATATAAACAGAACAACGTAAAGTAAGAATTGGCGTGTTCATGCCCTGTTCTCTCCAGTCCTCCTTGATCCACAGTCAGTGGCAGATTTTTGTGTTCATTCTTTTCCAGAACAGCCTCACAAAAACCGTACCTGAAACCAGCGTTTATCACACTGTCCACTGTCAACGCCTATCGAAATGGAATATCTTTGTGGTAGAAGGGGAACAATAGATTCAGGCATCTAGGGGGACACCTCCTCCTGTGCCTAGCTCCTGCTCCCCTCTTGTCAGTGGACTCCCCCCATGTCCAGGCAAGAGCTGGAAGGCATGGTATAGGCTGTGGATAATGTTCTCTTCATGTGAGACTGGGGAAAGGGCGTTGCCCCCCCCCCCCCTCCCCCTCCCAGACAGAACATTGTGGGCTCCTTGGAGCCGGGCCTCTCTCGTGCTCTGCTCGTGGAGAGAGGACCTCTTCCTCTTCCCTAATTGTCCTCCAGGGAGGCGTTTCGGCTGAGGTTCTAAACTTTCTCTTGGCCTTTGTTCCCCCGGCCAAAGAGCGGGGCGATCTGAGCTGCAGGAAGGTGTACGGTGGCGCTTTCCGCTCTTCTGGAAATGAACACTGATATCATCCTTACCTTGAGCAGAGGGGATATGAAAAGAGTCGTACTGCATCACTAATTTCATTCACATTTATTGTCCCTGAATTGTAAGATACCCCCTCAGACGCATCAAACAGGGGGAAGTATCTGAGTGGCGAAGGAATGCATGTAATCTTACCCGGGGCTACTGGAACAGGATTAATTTAATGTAGTCTCGGATGTCTGACTCCAAAATAATGTTTTAATCTTTCCTCTGTGCTGACAGTTATACAGAATTTCCTCTAGTAGTGCGGCTCTATATGGATCCCTCTCTATCTGTCTGTCTATCTTGGTAGATGGGAACATGCCTCTCGCGTGTGTAGCCTGCAAACATACAACTGTGTATCTTGTGACAGCACTAGTGTATCGGTGAGTGACTCCGGGGTGCAGATATCTGTGTGTATGCAAGGACCTTAAAACCGCTAGCTGTGCAGTGGTAAGAGTCAAAGAGGAATGCTAGGTTAAAGTGAATGCGATTTATTGTACAGTGTGTTAAATAATAGCAATATTCAATGTGCACTGCAAAATGTGAGTGGTGACATGGCTATATGTGAATGTCGCGCGGGAGCTTGTACTGATTAGCCTCCTCAATCCATTACACTTTCCCCCCTATATACCCAGGGATCACAATGAAACACCAGTTCGGCAATGGTCCTGCTTGCGTTATCTGTAAGCCTATCAGACCATGTTAACCTTTGGAGCACAGCTGGGTGCTGACACGTAGGTAACTGGCATTACCCACCGTTCACTTTTGAATGGTGTTCCAAGGTCTTTAGACAGCGCCCACTGTACCACACCGTTAAAGACGCCAAATTGTTCCCCATGATGTCAGCTTTCCAACAACACCTGACACGATTACACGGTATTTTGGAAACCTAAGGTTCACATTATGCTGATCCAGTGTTTTGCAGCTGCCATAGCTCCGTCTCTTTATCAAACCCTGTTTGAGTCCCTGTCAGCGCTGTAAACACGGCCTGTTTTCCTTTGGGGGATCCTATACAAGGGCACACTTCTGTAAACCACCCTACAGAATAATTGCGTTTGGCATAATGTGGTGTGACAAAAGTGCTTGGGCTCAGTAAAGTTTGTTGAGGTAGATTTGAGTGTTTCCAAGTTATGTGAAGCCGGGTGGTCATTTCAGTTCATTCAGGGGGAACTGAGATTGAGTGCACTTTCTGTGAATGTCTAGTAAACAAATGGGAAAATCAGAGGGATTTAGGACACAATGGTTTTCTAAAGGGTTTATCAGCAAGTGAAGCAGGGGGTTTTACATGGGACAGGAAGCACTGTGTGTCCACAAACACAACTGTTCTCCCTTTCCTTGATCACCCCAATTTATTCTGTTTCCAGGTGTTCATATGATAGATGGACACCCAGGATGGGGGGTATGGTTTATTTATTTCTTTCCATCTGGCTGAATACATTTTTTTTGCACTATGCCAGCAGCCAGGCTAATAAGTGTATACTGGGCTAATGGGGGAATCAGAATTCTGTACCTTCAGCGGAAGGCATCCTAATCTCTCCAGAGTTATACAGCACGCGCATCCTATAAAAAGGGCCCCTCGCAATGGGAAAGAAATAGGATGAGCGTGATTTCATTTTGTGATGCTCCCTTGCACCCGTGGCTACATTTCATCTTATTTGTTTGCTCGGGCCTTTATGAGAAGCAAATTGTTTTACAGGCGGAAGGATTATTGAGGGAAGAGTAGCGGTAATGGAAGTGTGGAAGTATGGATTGTTTTGCACTCACAGCGGTGGGCGGTGAAGCAATCCGATTGGCCAGAATGGAATCAAAGTCCGAAGACATAAAAAAAGGATTTTTAATATGTTCTTTAAACAATGGTGCAATGCAAGCGAGAGTGTCCTGAGTACAGAAATGTAATGGCTATTGAAATGTCAGCCCAGCTACAGAGATATGGATGGTGATTATGTGTTTACTGATAAAAATACACTTAAAATGCCCCCCCCCCCATTGTTACAGATCTGGTAACACTGTGTCAATACAAAAGTGGATCTATGCGGAGACCCAAGGCCAAATGTAAAAATGAATCCTTCTCAGATTCTGTCACTGCTTTGTGTACAAGTTGTACAAACTTCTGTACAGTGTGTTCCTGTTGACATATTGCTTTTGGAGTAGTGATTGATTCCTGAATAATTTAATGAAGAATTGCTCTCATGCATTGTATGAACATAGCTTATTTTACTTATTTTATTTTAAGTAATTTTGTACATTTAAAAAATTAAGGTGTTTCAGTCTTGCTTTTGTTTTATATTTGTGAAACACAGAGAGTGCACAACTTTAAGTGTGGTTGCTGTAATATGAAGTTTCAATTATTTGTGTGACGGTCAGACATGGAGTTTATTGTCAACAATGTTACCATGGTGCATTCTGTGCTCTTGACTGTCACACAAAGTGACTGTTGTTTTCAGTTTTAGTCTATTTGGTTCTGTTTCCATGACGTCAGAGTAATGGATGTGGTTATTTGGTTATCAGAGATTGAGTGCCCCCGGCGCTGCCAGTCTCTAGGGCCCTCTCAAATTCATCATTCTCCCCCTCTGAATCTGTATGAGCTATTAAAAAAAAAAAAAAAAAAAAAAGAAAAAACGCTTTCAACTGTTACTAATTTATACAAATTACACCACAGCAATTAAGTATATTAGCTTTTATCAGTATTATTCATATAATAAATTCGCATGTAAATATGGACAGAGGAGGTATGGTTTTGAAGTGAGGCAATATTTAAAGAAGCTAGTGTGTGAGAGATTAGCGTTTGCAACTATGCACAGCATTACGTTTTCCAAATGTCTAGATATGGAACAGCTAAATGTTACAAATACCTGAAGCTTGCCAAGAGAAATATGTTGAAAAAAACTAAATACATTTGTCCTGAAAACTAAACAAGAGGGAGGAAAGCTTGCAGTTTAATATCTGCGTGCAGTCCTGTTTGACAAAAGAGAACTCTCATAGTTTATTGGGCAGTATAAAGAACATATCCTCATGTTTCCTCTGTGTTCTGGAAGATACTTTTTGAAAAGGAATGTTTCTGTTCTCTGTAAGATCTATGGAAGACTTTCATTCTAAAACAGGACCTCTCTCTCTCTCCACTCTCTCTCTCTCTCTCTCTTTCTCTCCACACTAAAACTGGTCTCTCTCTCTCTCTCTCTCTCTCTCTCTCTCTCTTTCTGTTTCCCGCAGATGGATAACATCCTGTACCCTCCCTCCATCCCCTTGCGAAAGTCCAGTAACCCAGAGGTATCATATGGCTCTGGAATCACCATGAAATTCAAGAGGCAGCTCAGCGAGGATGGGAAACACCTGAGGAGGGGGAGTCTGGGGGGTGCTCTTACAGGTAAACTGACACGTGTGTGCATGCATCAAGTCAAAACTACACACAAAGAAACCAGTGCAAGCACACACACACACACACACACACACACACACACTCACTCACTCACTCACTCACAGAACACACAGCACAATCTTGACAACCAAAGGTATAAACCCATGAGTGTGTGTAGTCGCACACAGATTCATAGAGATGTCAATAAACACATTGACAATAACACTTCAGTCACAAACACAACACATAACAGAGCAAATTTTAAATGGCTGATTTTAAAAGCTGGATCAGTACACTGTGGTCAGCATGAGAAGGATTGGCTGTTGAAACAGATGGGCGTGCTGTGCTTTAGCCACGATAGCCGCGTCAGGTTTCGGTTTTGGGGGGGGGGCATGTAGGCCACGGCGGGGCAGGGTGGGGTCCCTCGCAGCACGTGAGAAGGTGCGTGGGGATTTCCTCAGCCCGACTCGGTGATGGACGCCACCGCGGGAGGGGGAGGAGGAGGTTTCTCGCTCCGAAGGGAGGATCTGCATCCTGTTTTCACTCTCTATTCGCCGAGCGACAGGATATCGCCCACTGGGGCGGGCGTGCCGATGTCACTGAGCGGCCTGTGCAGAGAGGAGAGGGAGTGCTGACAGAGCACCTCAGTGAGCTTGAGTAAAAAATGTCAGTATGAGTACAAATATCAATATGAGTTTGAGTATAAATGTGAGTTTGAGTATAAATATTAGTATGAGGTTGAGTATAAATATTAGTATGAGGTTGAGTATAAATATGAGTATGAGTTTGAGTAATAGGGGCTGGAGTAGAACAGGATGCGGGCGCTATTGCACCACAGAACCGTCTTTAGGGAAGAATATTTATGGGCATATGAAATGTTTGAATTGGGATATGAAAGATACCAGTTACAGCACACCTTCTTATGTGTTTTTTAATACCCTTTGTTCATGGCTGTTGGAACTGTGTATAAGCTACTGATCACTCACAAGTATTATAATTATGAAGAGCACGTTTGATCTATTGACAAATGTGCCGTTGCTATTTTCATAGCATAGTCAAGGCAGGTTTTCTGTTTGTGCAAAATCAAACAATATATGTCTGAGCAGATTTATTTAGAATGGTAGGGATCACTGTAATTTGGAGTCCATGCCCCACAAGGCAGTTTGGTCATTACTTAGGCCTCTGCTTTGCTCCATGAATACATGTGTGAAGACTACTCTTCTCCATTGCGCTAATGGCTCATTTACACATTCTGTCTTCATTGAACGTTCGGTTTCTATACATGGGAACAAATGAAGACGATCGCCCTTTTCATCAAACAGCTGTGCCCCGTCTTTAATGTATTTTCCAACCTTCTTTATGCGGCATTTGCGTGTTGCAGTCCGCATACGGACGTAGATCGGTGACGCGCTCGCGCTTCTCGTGCGGTGTATTGACGTTGGGCCATTGAACAGCGCTTTTTGAAGTGAGGCTCGTCCTGTTGCCGCGGGAGACGCGAGGGACTCTCGTGCACGTTGAAAGCGGGCCGCAGTTCGGGACAGGTTTCGCCTCAAAAGCCGCGGGGCCCGTCTAGTGCTGCTTGTTATGTAGAGTGGAGCAAAGAACAGAGGACGCTCTCACAGGTACGATGACGTAGAGGCAATACATCCCTGCATCTTCCTCAGATGAAACGGCGGCCTGCAACAATGGATGCGAACGCCGCTGTCTTATCTACTGAGCAGCTGCGCAGGGAGACATTTCATATGCGTCTCATCTCTGTAGCTTTTGTATTATATTACACAATAATATACCATCTAATATAATGTATCGTTGCCGCTCTTAATTAAATATATCACTGTCGCTCTTAATTACCTTAATTACGCTCTTAATAGACCTGATTCCAGTTAACTGACTTGCATGTTGCTGACAGTTTTTCATTGCTCGAAGCGCAGAGTTCTGAAACGTTTTTCTCACCACAGTTGTTTTATTGGGTTGAGAAGATCTGGGCTATGGTTTAGATCAGACCCACAAAAAAAAAAAAAAAATGGAAAAACGTTACCTAATGAACTGCAACACGCTAATCGCAAGAAAACACGGGACAGCGGCTGGTGAGAGATGGAGCCCATAATCGGCTCCGCTTTTCATTTTGAGGATTTAGTTTCCTCTGACCCGGTGGCGATGATTATGGATTTTCTGACCACTCAGAAATCCGTGGCAGCAAGCTATATCATTTTGCCAAGTATCCGTTTAGGCCAAGGTGGAGGATTTATATATATATATATATATATATATATATTTTTTTTTTTTTTCATTGTTCATATTGAGAACCCTATTTCTGTTGCTACTGTGCTGAGGCAATGTGGATCTACAGGTGAATTGCCTTAGAGGGACGGTTCAATCAACAACATGACTCACGCTGAGCAGCCAGCCTCCCCGACTGCGTGGCGTATGAGGAAGAAACTGCCGCAGAGAGAGAGAGACAGCGAGGGGTGCAGATCACAGAACTGTGGTACAGATGGATGGCCCTCCTCTCACTGCCAAAATCAGTAACCCTCTTTGCTTGGCAGCAGGTCCGTGCGCCTTCTTGCCGGTGCTTCCTTAAACAGGAAGTAGAAATATTCACGGCATGTGGAAGCCCAGCTCCAACGCTGAAGAAGAATGGAGGTTTTCTAATCCATACTTTGCTTTGCTGTCTTGCGCTAATTAATGTTCAGCAGCTGCCGCTTCGTATTTCTGTCCCCTGATTTTAGGTTGCACCGCGCTGTGTTTTTACCCGGCTAACAATTCCCATTTACTTCTCCCGTCATGTCCCTCTCTCCATCTTTAATTGATTTGGTCACTGAAATCCTGAAAGGGTTAGTCATTTTAATTCAGTGAGTATTAGAAACCTACATCGTCTGACACGCTCACACTGTGGAGTGATGGCTGTGCTTGGATCGCCACAAACTCGAAGATTTCCAAAGACGAAGACCCTCCTAGTGAGCTTGTTGCTCAGTAACACGTGCAGTGCCGGTGTGGATTAAAATAGTCACTGCGTCACAGGTGTCACGCTAAGTAGATTGAGTGTGCCGTGACCTGGCACCATTCAATCTAATCCTCCCAGACAGTGGAAGTTCCATCTCCACAGTGATTTATTATTGTTGTTTTTTTTTTCTTTTCGGGTTGCCTGTGCTCTGACCCAGCCACCGTGCTCTCATCCTACAGGAAAGTATCTGCTGCCCTACGCCTCTTCCCAGCAGGCCTGGCAGCCGCCCCCGGAGGCCTCCAACCTGGTGCGCATGCGCTCGCAGACCCTCGGAAAGTCCGCCCCGTCCCTCACCGCCAGCCTGGTTAGTGCTCAACTCTGATGTTGTTTTTGTTTTGAATCTTTTTTTGGGAGTATTGGGGTGCCATTAATAACTAGGCTGCGCGTTGCCATTTGCATCAACTTATCAACATCGCTCTGTTTTGAAAGCAGCACAGTGAAAATATTACCTTATTTTTGTTTTGTTGAATTTAAGGGTCAAGCTCTAAAAAATAAATGAAGCGCCTTCAAAAAGATTTATGTTTTTAGTGCAATATAGTGAAGTACATTTTGAAAAGAGCTTTAAAACGGTAAACAATCATCTTGAAAATGTGTGGTTTTCATGGTACATGTGTGTGACATGCTTAAGTTCCAGCTTTTGATTGTGTCTTTCTGCAACATTAGTGTGGAAATAGAAAGCCATTGGCCAGTAACCTGCCAGTGTGTGGAATGACATCTTCCAAATATGAGTATATATGACACAGTATTCATGCGGGTCTATCACGATACCCCTTAAATTTCTTGCAAGGACCATCACGTGATGTCACTTCAAGTTTTGCACAGCCTCATCGCTTGTGTACACAGTCACACTCGCACAGTGACACCCACTGGCCAGACATGTACTGTACAGCAAAATAAATAAAAGTATGAGATCTACAGTTAAACCGTTGAAACCTTAGAAAAGGCATGCCCAAACTTCTCAGCTTAATGGTCCCGAGCAAAGTCTCAGCATTGGCCCATGAGCCAAAATATCTAAATTCTCAGATGCAAAGGTAAGTATGTAATTGAGCAGCGTTATGCATGTTTCAGTGGATGTACAATGTGTAACATTACAGCTTGGACATGCATAGGCAATTATGTATATGTGAACTTCAGACAGTACTTATTACTGGTGCATTATGATTGCATTGGTACATATGTTATTTATTTAAAAAAATATTTTAAATTAGTACCCCAATAGGGGTTCCTTAATATCTGATTAAATCTTTTTTTCATTTTTTCCATAACTTATAAAAAATTATTTATATTTTAATTACCCTTTCATGGGCCGAAACAAAGGCCTTGGTAGGCCAACTTTGGCCTGTGAACCAACGTTTGGGCACTATTCACTGCAGAATGAGAGCATTACTGGTTTTGGATGGTGTCTTTCCTGCAGAAGGTAAGAGGAACTGTCCAGCATTGATTTGGGAGGAGCAATCCCTTCAGCCGTTCTAGGTGTGATGTGCTTTTACCTGTGGAGTAAATCTAGTTACTTGTTTGTACCCAATAAACTAAACCCTCATATACTCTGCATTTTACAGTAACTGCCGGAGTTTGTTTAATGGATTTATCATACTTGTGGTCCAAGGAGGGGTAATTTGATGTGTGCAGATTAACAGTTTATTCCATGATGTAACTCTTGGCAGATATGGTGAAAAAAGATTACAGGTAAGGGTGATTTGCAACCTTTAGTCTCTGTATGCAAAACAAAGGCGCCCTCTCCTGCTCGCTGGCACCAGCAATGCTATGCTACATTGCTCTCTGAAATTCCTATTAAAGACACCTTCAAGCGCATTCATTCTAATTTCACAAGGAAGATAATTGAGTTTCATTTTGGTTTTCTGTCAGGTGTAATGGGGGTGTGCCCTTTGTTGCACGATGAAGCGTTTCAGACTGCGTCGTGGTTGTGAGTGAAATGTACCGTCCTTTTTTTTTTGTTTTTTTAGTTTTTTGGATGGATGACTAACCTCTTTCATAAATGGCTGCATGGTTTGCTGAGCCCTCCCCATGCTGTATTAAACACACTTGGGTCGCTAACCATCATTAGCAACATGGCTGGGATTGAACAGACACGGCTTGTGACACGGGAAGCTCAGTGTACCGACGAGCTTTCAAACTCCCGGTCCGTGCGCACGGAATGAAATGTAAAAAGAGAGTGGAAAAGGAAGACAAAGTGGTCATATTACACTGTCCTGAAGTTAATTTGACACCACCTGGCATTTGAAATGCATTTATGTGCCCCAACCTTTTGTGTCATCCAAAGCTGCCCTGAATACTGTTTTATGACTGAAGAACTCTTCCTGTGGCACTTTGCTATTTGTGTCTGTTTGTAGATATTGTTCATTAGATTATATTAGTGAATTGTTATCTTGTGTTTGGCTTGTACAATATTCTGACAAGCCATTGATGGGGTAAAAATACACATCTTTCTGTTGCCCTGTATAATTCTACTTGCAGCTTTTTCAAGAATTTGCATTACAATAAAAAAAAAACATAAAAAAAACAGGTTAAATTGTGTGACCCGTGTCAAAGCAAGCATGCTCAGTCTGGAAACAGTTTTGATCGTTTCGCGGTATTTCTGTCTTCCGCGTACGGTTCCTCTGCACAATGGCAGCGGTTTAGAAGACGGAGCTCGAGGGAAGAGGGGGATGTTGTGACAGGTGTGACAGGCGCCATTGTTTCACCAGGTTTAGAGGACGCAGGTTTGTACAGCCTTGGAAATGTGGATGAAAAAGACGCTTAGCAGAGATAATGTAGTATCTGAGGTGCTGCAGCATTGTACCCCGTCTGTGGGTTGTGACGGACGCCAGGGGAGACTGCGAAGGCAATTAAAGACAAGGTTGGCGTCACCCCACCGCAGCCGCCGCGACAACCACAATCTTGTCTTTAAGAGAAAGGAAATCATGCCGTCCGTGGCTCTTCTCGGCTAATTACAGCGTCTTCATGGAACTCTGTGTTTGACTGACATCGCCAGTAAGCAGTGTGTCAGGTCTATTTTTAATTTTCTCCCCCAGGGGGGCTGGAAAATGCAAAAAAAAATAAAAACAAATTGAGTCTGTTCAGTGCTGTTTGGGCGCTCTGACAGGGCCAGATAGGGAAGTGTAATGAGAGTTCTGACATGCCATGAATCAAACGGGAGCAGCGACTGTCACTTTTTTTTTCTTCTTCTTATTTTCCTCTGGCAACCAGCAAGGAGGCGGGGCTCAAATAGGGCTCCGTGCCCTTGTTGTACGAGAGCAACTTTTACCTGTTATATTTCTGAAATGCCAGGGATCTGAACTCAGAACGGTCCCAGTGGTAATACTCCCTAGTTTAAAATCATTGCTTTCACAAGATGCCTTCAAAGGGGCAATTACAGAGATGGCTGTGGTATAGTGTTTAGTGTTCTGGCAGAAAAATCCCCTGAAATTCAGCGGATGGCCCATTTCTCTTGAATACTTTCGGTAATGCAATCATTGATTTTCATAGATGGTTCATTTTCATGTGGTTTGTAGGCAACAAGAGTACTGTGCGCAAATCTGGTTAGTGAAAAATTGATGCAGTGCTTGTATTTGTATGAAATAAGTTTATTTATTTTTTTGGTTTAGGACAAAAGGTCGGGGGGATTGGAGGGAATTGTACAGTTTCTTGCAGATCCTGACTATTACACTAGAGGGCGTAAAAGATTTTTCAATAGAAAAAAAGCACAGTGCACACATGATTCATTGGGTCCTCCTGGCTATGTCGATGTGATCGATTAAATCTTATTTTTCTTCTGGCCTTAACATAGATGTTGTCTCTTTGTAGTCATCTGTCCTCATTGTCTAGTCTTAGATTCAATTAAAGAGCCCCTAAAGGACTATCAGCCTTAACTTGAATGACTAACATTCTGGAAAAACATCAACAAATTCATGAACTGATATGGATCAAAAGCATTATACTGGCACTTCCCCTTGTAAACATGTCCCTGTTTCCCTGGGAACACAGTATGGACTGGTTGTGTAGCTGATTTGACAGTGAAGTTGTCCTGTGTGTTTGAGAATAGAGGTTGTTTGCTTTTTAGAACAAATTTATGAACAATGTTTTGCATAATGGACAACCGTTAAAAACCTTAGTAAGTAAAAGTAAAAATACATACAATAGTTACAAAACTAATGACACTACTCAACTCCATATTACAAGTAAAGAGATTTTTCTAAAATTAATGAGTTATTTTTAACCAGTTTTTTTCTGTCATGGTATCAGGGTGTTCGCTGTGTTCACGTTTGCCAAATAAGTAATCTCTGATAATTTCCCTTTCTGTTTTTACTAATTTCTTGCATCTTCACTGTTGCGTTGATGCAGGCATGTTCAAATTGCACAATTTCATTCCTTCCTTGAGAAGTCATTTTTTTTTCCCCATCACAGATTTTTTTTTTAACAAAATGCCTTCTGAATGCATCTTCATCAGCTGACGAGGGGATCATCATCAGAATGGAGAAGGGAGCTTCTGATCCTCTCGTCAGCATGAGACCTCTCTCTCTCTCTCTCTCTCTGTTTTGCATACTGTTTTGTGCGAGCGAACACGCTGTGCTGCCTGAGGGAAACGCCCCTGCAGGTGTCCTATCCACCGATGTAGCGCAGCCCCGAGTTTCGCTCCTGGTTATCGGCCATTGTTTGCGCTCAGAACGGGTCGCACCCGTCTCCACGCTCATGCCAAGGGTTCAGCCCTCTCCGTTTAAAGGGAATGCTTGGTCTGCGGAAACGAAGCGTCCATAAATGGCGTAAACGCCCTTTGGTTAGCCGCCTCCCTAAGGCATCTTGCATTCGTTTTTCTTTTGTGCGCAAAATGTTTCAAATCTATTATTATTATTTTTTTTTTTGCACGCTTGTATTCTGCTGCCTGGTTTCAGCGTGGTAGCAGGTGGTAACTCTGCGATTCATCTCTCTCAAGCAGCTTTTCCTCCTCTCTGTAAACCCAGTGCCCTAGAGCTGCTTTCTGAAGTTTTTTTTTTTCCCCCAGACTGTGGCTTTTGCATTTTTTTTTTTCCTTCCGGGGTAATTATTTTGTACAGCGAGAGGACCCCGATCCATTTGTAATATTTGCACGGTGTACGCGTTCTTTTGATTGAAGGTTGACTTTGAAATCATCCTGTGGCCACGGCTCATTGAATAGACGCACCACGACGCGCGTGTTTTGGGGTTTCTGGCTCGGTGTAAATAAGTGAATCATTTTCAAAGGGCCTGCCCCGCTGCTGGAACTGCAGCCCCACGCTGTTTCAGGTGCAGTGCCGAATTTAAAATTCATTATTTCGCAAATTAGTAGTCTTTACAGAGGTTTTCTGGGCCGCGTCCGTCCCCCCGCCCCCCCCCCCAGCCCAAATCGTGCTCGGAAATCCATAAAGTCGAGCTCCTTTCCCCTGAGGTCCGGCTGGTGTCGATGAGAAGCCCCCCCCCCCCCCGATGCGGCGAGATCTCATTTGATTCCCCCCCTCGGATGGGGCCGACGGGAGCGGGGACCTCATGGAGGCTATCTGATTGAAATTAATGATCGGCGAGGCCGAGGGTCAATGAAGTACAAACACAAAGTCATTACGGAGGGCCCGGATTAGCTTGAAGAGAGCCCCTTTGTGTTTTCCTCGCGTCGTCCTTCCTCCTCCCCCTCCTCCTCCCCTCGGCCTCCTCTTCCTCCCCGGGCGTTGTGCGGCGCCGTTTCCCAGCAGCCCGCGCTGCTGCGGCGGGCGGCGTTTCATCTCTATCCGCCTGTCCCGCGCGCGGCCAGCTGTGAAGGGGTTCGTCGCTGACCGCAGCCGCCCGCGCCGCTGTGAGGGCACACGGGCGGAATCGCTGATGTGCCCGCCCCCCCCCCCCCGCCCCGCTCCCCGCCGCTCCCCCCTCGCAGAACCCCACAGAGTTTAATGTAACTCTGGAAAACAAGAGGAAAGATCCTCCTCACAGCACAGAGGCTGCTGAGCAAACAGGAACCGGCGACCGTTACCGCTACTGACCGTTACCGCTACGGTTACCCGTCCGAGCAGCAGACCTTCTGCACTGAACCCGACTCGCGCAGGGCAGAGACTGAGCGGCTGTTCTCTGAACTCTGGGCCCTCAGAGTGTCTCCCCTCTCCGGGCCCTCTGTCCGTGATGCACTGTACGCGTTCGCGCGGTAAAGCCCATTTGCCTAAGATGAAAGGGAATATTCAGTATCCCAACACCTCGCTCCCGCTGCCTTGTGATGTCATTCACAGAAAGCGCTGCAGAGGGTGGGTGTGTGGAATTGCCAATATAGGAACCTCCCGAGATCGTTAAGGTCAATATGTATCCTGTGGTGGAATCAAAAATAGAGTTTCAAACAGAATGAAAAGAAAGTCGGCCACACATCTTTTATTCTTTTTTTTTTGTTTGTGAGATTTCGTTTGAGGGTCCTGGATTTGTTCATATTGACATTGTGAGGAGAACTGGGATGCTTCAAATAAAGAACTGAAAGAATTGATTTTGCTGTAATTGTGCTTTGGCAGGGGTGTCTTGCTTGGCCCCAGCTGGGGGAGCCTACAGGCTGGCCACTTGCAAACCTCTTGATTTAGCGCCTGTGAATGATGGATAATTTTACCTGTCACTAAGACACTTCATCCATTTTTATAATTATGTCTGTCCATCCATCCATTAATATATCAATAATAAATATTTATGTAATTTAGTTTCTATTTAAAATAGCTAAATATTTGTAAATACATATTAGAAGCCTATTTAGTACTGCAACCAAAATGGTTGAAGATGCAAAAATATGTTAATTACTTTTGAATTCAAGTAAGTAAGTTATCTGTATCTGTTTGGAAGTGGATTATACATTAAAATAAAATGATAAGGAAAAAAGTTACTAGGTTTTGCTTTTAAAATGACAGATATATTTTAGGTGCCAGTGTCACTCATTGATTTGAATGTGGGCACAGTCTAGCCTGTAGTTCTGTACAAAGACAGTTGAGCTGCCCACCATAATTATCTCCTCAGTACAAGTTAGGAACACAGCAGGGAATTCTGGGAAAAGATCTCTGTTCACTGGCACTGGGTGTAGAGTGCTCTTTCAGCAGGGAAGGGGCAAAGCACAAAGTGGGTAAAACAAGCAGGGTGCAGCCTAGAACGAGAGTTGGAATGCATTTATCTGTTTGAGGAAGTGAAAGGATAAAAGGCCAGTTGGCAACAGTGCACAGAAACATTACGGGACTTTTTTTTAAGGGTCAGTGAGCCAGTGCTACTGGGCGGGCTAGGAAGATGCTTGAGCAGCAGCTAAAGAAACGACCGGCTCGCTACATGAACGGACACGACGCCCTTTTGAACCCTGGTAGTTCCAGTCTTTTTAAAAAATTGTATATCACATAATGAAATCCTGGCACATTCGATTTTTCCTGTCCGAGGGAAAATTGTCCCCATTTGCGACTTCTGGAATTGATCCAGGGTGCTGCTCAAAAAATTGGGTCATAATGTGAAAGCATCCCTACTGATTTTTTTTCCCCCCAAAAGACTTATACAACTATTATTCTGTTGTATTAAATAGTTACAGTTCTGTTACATTTGTGTTGAGTGTGTCTGTTAATCATAAATAATCTTCTGTCTTTTGTATTAGAACTTATAAAATCTGCGACCAAGTATATTGTCAAGTAATGATTGCTGTGCATGCACCCTGCAACCTCTGCTTCCATTAACTTCAGCTCGCTCTGGGGACCTTGCCAATTCTAGCGCGTCAAAGGCGTTCAATAAGAGCACAACTCACTGCCATAGCAAGCTGCCCTATTGAGGGCACCTTCGCTTCCCCACCTGTTTAATTGAAAGCTGTACATTGAATAGACTGTCCGGTCGTTTTTTTCCCACGTCCGCTTGTCCAGTCAGTGTGCTCCCTGAGGTTCTGCGTCTCCCTGTCCAATAGCAGTGCTCCGGGCTGAATACCAGGCCCCGGCCTGTAAACATTGTGCCTGCGGAGTGTGGCGCTGTTGCTCCGGCATTTTTCTCACCGGAAACGTAGCGCACTCTTGTTTATTTAATTTTTTGCTTCACTAACTTTTTGAAATGTCCTCCCTGAAATGCATAGAACCGAACCCTAAGCTGCACATTTGCAGCTGGGGTGCATGATGGGAAGCTCCAGCTGTCCTGAGGAGGAGGGGCTAATAAACCTTACTGATGACACGTGTTAAGTGGAAATAGCAGTTAAATGGAGGGGAAAGGACTGGCGGACAGTTTCCCCACATTAAAGAAACAAATGTCCTCCATGCAGATGCAAAGCCTTATTGGCCACAAATTTGGCACTGCTTAAAAGCCGGGGGGAGGGGTGGGGGGGGGGGGGGGGGGGGGGGGGGGTTCAGTGCTTTAAAGGAGGCCCCTGGGGGATCACGGTGTCTGCTGATGTTTGTTGCTGTCAATCTCTTGATCAATTAACGTTGTTGAAAACAACAAGGTGTTTTTGTTTATTCAGAATTTTTTTGGACCTTGAACTTATTTGAACACAATACACAATTTTGGCGCATTGATTTGGTTTTAATAACCAGGTGACCCTGTTTATTTAACCTGTGAGTCTATTATGTAGTCAATGAAAAAAAATAGATAATTTGCCATACCGTACATTATTGAAAAGGAAACTTTATTTGATCTGACTGATTAAAAGTCCTGGCATGTGAGCATTTATTCATGACACGCATAGCTATTACTGGTCAAATGTGACATTATAGGGTAAAATCCCTCAAGACAGTAACAGTGTCTAATAACAATTAAGAGCTTGCAACACTGCTAGGGTGGCAATTGTGGTTGCAATGAAAGCCAGTACACACAGAGGTCCCCCAGAACTGCTTTTGAAAACACCTGCTTACAGTGATTACTTGGAGGACGTAATCACGGAAAGCTTATGTAACTGTTCTGAACTATTATGTTCATCCTTCATATTTAATCCTCAAATTCACTTCCTTAAAAGGCTTCCTTCTCATTACGGTGCTCATAATCGCGTAATAATTTTTATTTTATGGTTTTTCTTTTTTTTTGACAAATCACTGTGCATGACCATCTGCCTTTGAGTCCTGTGCCATTCGTGACTCGCTGTAGCCTCTTGTGTCCTGTGCTGACTTGCAAAACAGTAGATTTACTCAGTCCCATCAAATTTAATTTTCTTGCCTGCATCCAATGCTTTACCTTCAGGGGCCATTTAGTTATGCAGTTCATTAAAAACACATTGTCTTTTTAATCCTCTCTTTATTTTAGTGGCTGCTCCTTTCCGGATGAATGGCTATACTTTTTTGGTCTGTTTTGTTCAAGCTGAATTGAATTCCTGATCTTTTTTTATATTTATTTGTTTTGATATGCCAGGATGCTTTCAGCCTTGTGGACATTTTGTTTAATGCACTTAGCTACTCCTTTACAGTGGAGCAATGTCCTTTTCAAGTTGTCCTGATTACTGATAATTGCTATGCCTGTGGCAAGTGCTTCATTCAGTAGATGCCGTACACACAGTATACTATCTTAGCCAGTGTTAGATTGAAGGGCACCTTCACAGGGTCAGAATTTGAAGAGCCCTCAGTATAGTAGTAGTCATGTATGTCTTCATAAAAGGACACACATTTTCCTGGGAAGGTCATTGGTTTCACAGGCCAAGCACACACCAAGTAAATGGCTTTTTGAGGAATGCTTAGTATATCTAGTTTCATACTTTGACACTTTTGAATGCTTGGTACTTCACACTTTGACAGCATTAAAAAAAATACATGTATTCGTTTTACCTCGTGTGCAACCACTTTGGGAAAGAACACGCAAAACCCGAGGAAGGACGTAGAGTAGAGGAGAGGAGAGACCAAACTCATTTCCTGTGTTTACGTTATCAGAGAACCAGCTAAAATGGCTGAGAGGTGCGTCACTGTGTGGACTGACTTCTGGGAAGGAGGGCAGTAAGCACTGCCATTTTTAGGTCTGTGATCGTATGAAGCCCACTATTACTGTAACTAGCTTGTTTTGTGATTGGGTGGGGGTGTGTGTGGGGAAATTTAGAGTACTGTCCCCTTTAATGAGCCAACAAGCCATTTCCCTGAATTCAGTTATCATTTAGCACACAGTTAATCACAGAGTAGTTTAAGCTGAACGCCACGATGGTCCAAATGTCTTAGTCTGGCGCACTTGGCTCCTCTGTCTGATTCTCAGTGGGTGGGTTTTGTCATAAAGCACGTTCGGCTTTTTCTAAGCCTGGCACGTCAACCACCCCCGCGGCCAGACCGAGCTGTTTTTGTTAACCTCTGCTCTCCCCCCTGTGGAAGTATTTAAATACCCCCTCCCCTCGAGCTCTCTCCTTATTACTCCTCGCTCTCCCCCCCCCCTCCTCCTCCTCTGCTCTTCAGCTGTGCCCCTGAGTGTGTTTTTCTGTTCAGCCTGCGTCGCTTCACTCTCGACCGTGATAAAGTTTGACAGCAAATCGATACTTTTCTTTTGGCCAGATACGGAGATAAGATTGTCATAATCCTGATGTTGTGTGGCTCTGTGGATTCGCATTCAACTTCATTATTATGGCCAGAGATGTCCTTAACAGATAGTGGTGTTCACCCCTCCCCCCACCCTGAAAGCGGTTAAACCATGACCTCAGGGTAGAGAATACGGTGCTCATACCAATAGGGATGGGAGACCCCAGAAACGTAACTTACCTCTTTGCAATTGTGTGTTAACGATTCGATACAAATCCGCCGTAAGTCAATCTTTATTTCTATATTGTGCCATTTAAATTCAGATGATTGTCTCACTGTGTGCTACGGTGGCTGTTTCACAGAAGGAATGATAAAACTGCATTCAGGCCAATGCTTGCTAAACTGAAACGTTTTCCTCAGGTGATGGAGTGGAAATACTGGAAAGCAGTGTCAAGATTGGCAAATAATAACACAAGCCGCCGATGATATTATTTTAAAGCCTTTTAAAAACAAAAGGTAAGGAGGGTAATCTCCAGATGGCCTTTGTCACAAGACATGTCTGTTCTAAAAGGCTGCTTTTGGCAAATATTTACTGTGCATTTCTGTTTAAATGTAAGTGTATTATGGCATAAGCTTAGTTCATCTGATAATTGGCCATATTAATGGGCAGATAGGAGGTGTTGGGGGTGGGACTGGGGCTGGCAGAGCGGTCTTGCAGGTGAAGCCCCTCTTTCACCATCTCCCTCAGCGTCCGACTGTCTCACTGCACCCCGGACTCTCTGTCTTTTCCCCGAGCGTCTAGTCAGCCTCACAGTTTTCGGGCACAAGCTTCTAAATTGCGTCGGCGCTTTACGGTGCGGGTCCAGTTCTGGACTCCTTCCGCTTCGCGGGCGGTGTCTGGCCCCGGCGGCTCGTTGAGTTCACTGTGCCGCCTGGCGGAGGCGCCCGCCGTCACACGTCCTGCCCGCCGCTTCCCAGGCCGAGGCGGGCGACGCGTCGGATTCCGAGCCGTTCCTCGTCGTCGCTGGAGAGCTTTTCTGAGAGAAGGCTGCCGAGCCGGGCGCGCGGCGTCTGCCCGCGGATGCTAACGGACAGAGACAGAGTGCTTTGTCCGTGGAGGGTTCCCCCCCCCCCTCAGGAGTGAGGCCCCGGCCCTGTTTGTTGTGCGGTGGCGAGGGGGCGGAGGGGTCACCTGAAGGTCTTTGGCGGTGCGGGCCGCGCCTGCGCTGCAGCTGGGGCGCTGTGACCGGCGCGGGGCGGCCCGGCCTTCGCGCCCAGCGGGCCGCAGATTGAAAAGCTCCCCGTCGAGGCGACGCTCGTTCATGTGCTGGTGCGCTACGGAGCGCTGTCTGCTGGGACACGGAGTCCTCCAAGGTGGACGTGTCAGCGGTCATTTCCACTGCCGGGCCGGCCTGGACTGCTTCGGGACGAAGTCCTCATTCGTCTCTTTGCTGTCAGCTGTTCCGACATCACGCTCTTTGTGAGATTTGAAATCCGTCTTCTTGGTGTGGCCCCGCGGCCCCGCGTCCTTGGCACATTAGGGTCGGTCAGCGTGTTATTACTGTGTGCACAGAGGAGAGAAGTCAGACGGAAGCTCTCTGGCGAAGCGGCTACAGTAGAGATGTCAGGCTGCTGGCAGACTGCTCTGCGCTTCTCATTTCCATGTGTTAAATCACAAAGTGACAGTGCTGTGTTTCTGCACAGAGCTGCTTTCCCTACAGGGGAGAGAACCGATTTGAACTGCAGTCTGGCCATTTTTATAGGGGAAGTGACTGAAAGTATGTATTTTACATCCCTCAATTGTGAGGTATATAAACTGCTGTAGCTGCACTAACGATGGAGCTGAGAGATTGTCTGGAACCTTCCACTTGTTGAATTGGGTTTTTAAGCTTTGGCGATGGCCGAGCTGAACTGTGAATGGGTGCTCTGTATTGCATCAGGCTGTTTAGCATGGTGCTGCATCTGCCCTGGATAGATTTTTTCCCTCTCCCCTAAAAGGCTCTGTCACACACACCCCCCCCCCCCCCCCCCCCCCCCCCCACCTCCTCTGCTAAATCGTAGGAGAGAAGGGATGTGCAGGGGGCTCAGGGTCCCTCAGTTAATGCTCCTCAGTGTGTTCCTCCAGTTAATGCTCCTCAGTGTGTTCCTCCTCCAGTTCCTTTCACTCCCCCCCCCCCCCCCCCTCAGCTCAGCCCAGCCCCCCCTCCTGGGGAAGGAAGCCACTCCGGTGGCCCACCTGCCTGCAGGCAGGAAATGAGGCTCAGAGACCCCCGCGCTCCCCCCCCCCGCCCCCAGGGTCCACAAATGTGCCTGGCTACTCACCAGAGGCTCAGTGATAGCCCACAATGCACCACATTTCCCATAAGGGTCCTCTGACTGCTGCCACGGTATTGGTCAAAGGCGGATTGTCCTTGCCTTGTTTTTTTTTTTGTTTTTTTAAATTTTTAAAAAATTGGACGTCTGCTAAAATGAGTCACATAACCGTAAACTGCTCAAGTGCCTTCCGCAGGGTCTGCAGGAAATAGGTGTCACTTTTAAGGTCTTGCCTTTGACAATGAAATCACTTCCAGGCAATTACCGGGTTTTGGACCTCACGCTAGCAGGCCGGAACGCTGTTGTTGTTGGAACAATTCTTTAAACGGACAGAGTACAGTTACACCGAATGCTTATTTGAGTTTTTGTTTCAGAAGTCCCCCCCAGCGCCCCTCCAGCTGTTAGAAATACTAGCCTCTGCATTTGCTTCAGTTTTTCTTTTTTCCTCCTTGATACATTTCTGCAACAATCTCACCCTGTTTTGAGTCTCAAAAGGAATTTGGTCCCTTTAAGTGGCTGAGACGCGGAGCACTCATTGGAGAGTAGTCATGTGAATGTAGCAAGATGTTCCATCCCCTGAATAGTATGCGGTGCCATTGTTCAAACACCGAGAGGTGACGTTCTGTTCAACCTTCTTCTTTCACAGCAGAAGTTTCACATTTTAAATGAAACCCTTTTACATGAAATTCTAATTATGTGTGCGCACACATTGTCTTCCTTATCTGGGTGCTGCAAATGAATGGAATCCTGGATTCAGCTGAATAGCAGTGGTCGAGGATGGGTGTGTGTGTGGGTGTGGGTGTGTGTGCGTGTGCGTGCGTGAGCGTGTGTGTGTATATGGGTGTGCGTGCGTAAGTGAGTGTGTGAGTGTGTGCGTGCGTGTGCGTGTGTGTATATGTTTGTGTGTGTGTGTGTGTGCGTAAGTGAGTGTGTGTGTGTGCGTGCGTGTGCGTGTGTATATGTTTGTGTGTGCGTAAGTGTGTGTGTGTGTGTGTGTGTGCATGTGCGTGTGTGTATATGTTTGTGTGTGTGTGTGTAAGTGAGTGTGTGTTTGTGCGTGCGTGTGCGTGTGTATATGTTTGTGTGTGCGTAAGTAAGTGTGTGTGTGTGTGTGTGTGTGCATGTGCGTGTGTGTATATGTTTGTGTGTGTGTGTGTAAGTGAGTGTGTGTTTGTGCGTGCGTGTGCGTGTGTATATGTTTGTGTGTGCGTAAGTAAGTGTGTGTGTGTGTGTGTGTGTGCTCGGGGTGGGAGGTGGGAGGTGGGAGGTGGGGGTGAGATGTGAAAAAAAGTTTATTTGGCGGCTCTTTTCTCTGACCTTTACTGAATTTGTTCAGCCGAAGGTAGCCGCCACTCTTTTCTGCGTTCGATAACAAAAATCATTTGAGCCTGGCTGGAGAGACGAGGAGAATCGAGGGGGTCCACTTAATATTCACAGAGCAGTCACAACGAATTGAAATGAGAGAGAGAGAGAGTGGGAGTGAGAGTGAGAGTGAGAGAGGGACAGGAAGAGAGAGCGCATGCAGAAAAAACACAGGCTGAAGCAGACTGTGAAATTGGCGGATGGAAATGGCGTAATGGAAATCGCGCAATTTATTTTCTCTAAATGCTAATGCTTTGCGCGGGGCCGGCTCGCGGGGAAGCAGCAGCCGCGGCGCGGCGGTGTGTGAGGGAGCCCCGGTCGCTGCGCGGGCGCTATGCTAATCCACCCCACTCCGCTGCCGCTGCGGCGTGCCAGCGTTCGGCGCAAACACAGTCGCGCCGGATTCCGCCTTTCCAATTTGACAAGAGATTTGTTGTATTATGGAAATGACTGCGCCGTTATAGGACAGGGATGATGGTGTGGAAAGTGGTGGTGGTGGTGGTGGTGGGGGAGCAGGGGGTTCCTGGTTGTTTGGTTGTTTTGGGATGTTTTTTTCCCATCTTCCCCCACATGCGCTGCGGTGTGGCGGGAAGCGGTCTCCGTGCAGTTGTCGCACTTTGGCCTCCCGGCTGCGTCTCCTGACGCTGTTATTATTGGCTTCCGGCCCGCTTCTCCCCCAGCTGCGGGCCCCTGGCCAGGGTGCCACCGGCGGCTGCCTCAGCACGGCCTAACCTTCAGCCCGGACCTCTTATCTCTCCCGGGACAGAAAAAAAGGAGCAAAAGAGGATTGTGCAGAATTATAAACTGAATGGCAGGAGCCTGTTAGCGGACAGGATGCGGGCAGCATTGTTATTGAGATCAGAACAATCCGGAGTAGGATTTCCTGTCTGTTTCATGGTCACCCAGGGTGCAGAGAAGCATGCCTGCTCCAGGGGAAATGAATCTGTGGCCCCCCACTTGCGGAGTTGAATCAGAGCTGCCACTGTCTGTCCCTCCTTCTCCCTCTCCCTTTCTGTGTGTCAGTCTCTCTCTTTTACACACACGCACGCACACACACACAGACACACACACACACAGACACACGGACACACACACACACACACACACACATACTCTCTCTTTCTCCCTCTCCCTTTCTGTGTGTCAGTCTCTCTCTTTTACACACACACACACACACGCATGCATGCACGCACACACAGACATACGGACACACACGCACACACACAGACACACACGCACACACACAGACACACACACACACACATACTCTCTCACTCTGTCTTACTCTCATTCACACCCACTTTCCCTCTCTCATTTACACACATGCACTGTCTCAAACACACAGACACACACACACACACACTCACTCACTCTCTCTCTCTCTCTCTCTCTGTCTTACTCTCATTCACACCCACTCTCCCTCTCTCATTTACACACATGCACTGTCTCAAACACACAGACACGCACTTACGCACACACACACACACATACACCCACATGCACACACACGCACACACGCGCACACATGCACACACACACACACACACAAGCACTGTCTCTCCCTTTCTTTCCCCGCTCTACCTCTTTGCCTATACCTTTTTTCTCTTAACCAAACACTGTCTTTCTCTGCTGCCCTCCTCTCCCTCTCCCTCTCTCTGTCTCTCTCTCTCTCTCTCTCTCTCTCTCTCTCTCTCTGTCCTGAAGTTACAGGAGAAGAGAACTGGGGGGGGAGGTGTCAGCTGACTGCCCCCCTCCAATCAGATAAGCCGTGATGTAAGTGTTTAGCAGCTGCTGAGATCAGATTTAGCGTGGCGGAGCGGGCGGGCAGTGCAGCATGGCTATGCGCCGGTAGAGAGGAATGAGCGGCGTCGCGGCGTAGCATGGACGAGTCCAGCATTCTGAGGAGGCGAGGGCTACAGGTAGGGGAAAGAGAGCCGTCTCCGTGGCTACAGCGCGCGCCGCTGCGGTACTGTGTGTGGCTAACGGAGGGCGGAACGTGGGGGTGGCGGGTGGGGAGTGGGGAGGGGGGGGGCTGCCATTAACAGATCTCAGTCAGGAGTTTTATACCTTTGTATTAACACTTTCCTGGGCAAAAGAGGAAGTGTGAAAACACTGTGTGTGTGTGTGTATACACACATCCTTTTTGATCTGTTGTATTGATTGTTGTGTTTTAGTGTGACTTTCTATCACAGCATTTGGGTACATCATGGCAATATATGTGAAAAGGGAGAAATGTGATTATAGGCAGAATTGTTATTATACTTATGATTTCTTTTGGAATTTATTTTCTGTCTCATTTATTTATTGCACACAGTTTTGTGGAAGGCTGAAGACAAATTGTTGCTGGAGGTACTCCTGAAAATGGTGTGATTTTCCTTGCCTGCATACTGTACTGTAAAACAGACACATTGCCAGAATTTTTTCTCTGTACCTTTGACGTAGTTGTGATGTGGTGGAGCTCATGCTGGAGTTGAGGCTTTTCTTCAGGAGGGTCAGAACGCGTCTTATGGTTCCCGCCGTTCTCCGGCGACATTCAAAGTGTTAATGTGTACATTTGCACACGCCCCTCTCGTCAGGTCTGCCTGGGATGCGTTTAGAGAAAAAAAAAGATCCTCTTCGTTTCCAAGAGGCTTTCCTTGACGCAGAGCGGCGTATTGGGCAGTGACAGTAGAGGGGAGGAACTTTTTTGGAATTTGTGAATGGGAGGTTTATCTCCGCCTGATCCGCGGAGATAATTCCCGTGCGCTCCCGTACGGATCGGGGCGCACATGTTGTCATCGCCGGCGCTCGGAGAGAGAGCAGACCAGGAGTCAGCTGCTGCCGCAGCTGGGCTAATGGGCAGGAATTAGGAGGCTGCGTCTGCGGGCGGCAGAAAGGAAGGGGATTTAATTGGGGTGAAAACTCGGTAAATAAATCCAGGGGGGTGGGGGTGAGACGGGGCGCGGCGGTGGAAGATGAAAGGCGTTTGATGTTACAGTAAAACCAGTTGCAGGTTTTTTTTTTTTTTTTTTTTTTTTCGAATTTCAAAAGTCTCTGCTTTCTTGTATTAATTTTCATTTGAAAGAAAGCAATGTTCTGAAAATTAATTGGGGAAAAATTATTTTTAAAAACATTCAAACATTTATTTTTTATGAAAATGTGGAGGGGGGGATGCTGACTCTTTGAGATTTTCCTTTCTGGATTGTGTCTTTAATTAAGTTGTTAATAAAATGCTGTATAAACAGGATAGAATGCCCATTTTGCTTTAAAAGGCGTTTCCTTCCAATTATAGAATGTGGAGGAATTAGAAGGGAGGAATTAACCCTGATAACAGCTGTCAAGTTCTGTTCTTAGACCTCCTGAGCTCATTGTCTCTTCTTTGATAGCATCATTAGAGCACTTTGCCACCCTGGCCATTAGCACTTGGCATAATTACTGCATGCGTTTATTGGGAGGAGTACCAAACAGGCAATTTGTCTCCCAGAACCCCTCAATTAAGGCTGTTTTGGTTGCCTGCATCAACTTTAAAGGAGGCCGCCACCTCTTCTTTTGTTCTGGGGTTTCAGCTGAGCGGTAGCAACCCGAGCACTGTGTGGCTCGAACACTATCGCATCTCAGCGGCTGACTTAACAAACAAACAATCCTGAGGTGTGCTTGGGTGCAAAGCGTCATGCAAATGGGTTAAGTGTACGGGTCTACCCTCCACCTGTGCCAAAGCCAGCAGGAATTAGACTAGGAATAGAGTAGGAATCTAACGTGAATGTTGCCAATGTGGTGTAGTGGATGCAGAGCTGGGCTTGGAGGTTGGAGGATTGAATCCAAGACATTACAGAGAGTATATAAATTCTGCTGAATAAATCGCTGTTAGATGATCTGCTTTTGTAAATAAGTGTGTAATGTAATGTCCGATTGTATTATTATTATTATTATTATATTTTTGGACCCGCATCCATTTACATACAAATTGTATGGGGCTCAGAAGTACCAGTGGCATCACATCACGCTGGATCTGATCTGGATTCCCACAGCACTCTCGTATCATCTGTGCTCAAGACTTGGCTGCGAAGACCGTTTCTGAGATTCAGAAGGTGGCATAAAAAGCCCTTTGAGTCTTATCTGCATCAAATACTGCAGGGCAGTGTGGAAGGCCTTATTGATAAGATACTGGACTGTTTTCATTTCCATTCTAATGCTTCCTTCTGCTCTCTTCAGTGTGCAAAGATTGTTTTTTTTCCCTTTACCACACATGGTATGTAAAACAGCATGACTTCCTCTATTACCATCTATTTATATTTTTGGATGCAGTCCAGCAATGGGCGCATAGCTAAGATTGTTTTATGCCACATCATTTCTCTGTCAGAACCCATCAGATGTTCAAGATCCTGCCATATTTATTTTTTTATTTGACAAAGCAAAATGCACAAAAAATACATTTTTTCAAAAAAGCAAAATCTACACAGGTGAAAAATTGATGTGCCTCAAGTTTCTTTCTGAGGCAAGACAGACGCTTACTTCCTTAATCTGTTCTGAGCGCCGCTGTTGCAGATGAAGCCGTTGTACATGGTGTCACTTTGGCTGGGGATTGTGGGTAAAGCACCGCAGAGAATGGGAGAGCCTGGTTATGAGAATGAGTCTTGAGTACACAGTAAGCGGCAGGTCTGTTGAGTAGCTAATGGCGCGGTTAACTCTCTTTGGCGTACAGAGAGGTGTGACGCGTGCTGAAGGGGGGGTTGGGGGAGCACGGTGAAGGGGGGCTCCTTTGATCCCAGTCTCCTCTCCTCTGTCTTCTAGCTGCTGAATGCGGGGGGGAGTGTGATGCGGATTCATCCGGCGGTGGAAAAACTCCACACGACGGCGTTGCGCGCTGCGGCGGTCCTCGCTGCTGAATTTAGGGTGTCTGGCCCACTCTCGGCGCCGCGAGATCAAAGGCGGTTTTTATTGTGCCGATATTTAAATTTTACGGGCCTGAGCCGTGCCGCCCGGGCGTATTTCACATTGATGGTTCCAGCGCGGTCGGGGCGGGCGGGTGGGGGGGGGGTGGGGGGTGTTTGGCGTGCTGCGTTGCTTCTCTGATGGGATGCCGCCTGCGTTTTTTGTGGAAAATGGCGTGAAGGCTCCGTTCCCCGCACGCCCCCCGCTCCCTTGGGTGGCCGGCCGGCCTTGCGCTGAGGCTTTAAAGCGCGCGATCAAATGGCGAAACCGCTGACTGGCAAAACCGGGGTTCCCGCGTTAGGGCCCCCTACGGTGAGCCGCCTGTGGCTGCTGGCCCCTTTACCCAGCGCCCACTGCAGGCCGCATTACACACGAGCACATGAAGCCAAGTCTGCTCTCCTGGCAGATTTTATTAATATGTATCACCTGTTGCTTTTTAGCACAATGTAAAAATGTAATACATTATGATAACATTACCAGGGATCTGTAATGCAGGCAAGGTCGACTGTATTTTAAATTTTAAAATTCTGAAATGCTTAGTTAATGCAATATGTAAATTATTATTAACTGGGGATATTTTTCCCATTTTTACTGAGGACCCTGTGCGACTCCTTCAGGGGCCTTTGGGGCGTTGATGGATGAGACACTGAGTCCAGACTCTGCGAGGCTCGGGTGGGGGTGGGGGGGGGGGGTGTTAACGGTGGTATAGACTTGGCGACATCCTGGCATTTCTGCACAGTTTTCTCACGGTCACCATTTCCCAGCCTCTAAATCACACCGCGCGCGCCTGAACAACTGGGAGTATCCATTCACATGAGCATGCCATCACATCTGCACTTTTATTATGAAAAATGGATCGGGTTCTTTCTTTGTGTCCCTTGTTCCTCATTGGATGCGCCCTTTAAAGCTCTAGAGATTGGCTAACGATAAAGCATATTGTTAACATGGCTCATCAGAACAGGTAGCCTACTTGCTGGAATCCTGATTAGAATAGAATAAATGTTTTTTTGTGTATTGTATTAGTTCATAATTAAAGCAGTGGAATTAAACGCTGTTCCATCCTCAAGTGGTTTACCACACTTGTTTATGAAATTCAGCTTTGCTGGTATAGTTAATAAGAGGGGAAAATTGTATAGTCCTCTCACAGTTTGATGAGATGTGCTGAAGTAATTGGTTTTCAGATGCAGACAATGATTCTGCTGGCAAGTGTGCGGTTGTATTTATTTCCCTGTAATTAATTTGCTTGTTTTCAAACCGTTGCAGACGTATGTGAATGTGAATCAGAAAGGTGAAGCCAAGCTCACGCTGGGGTGAAATTTGGCATGATGCTGTGATGTATCTTTCCATTTCTTTGTGCGCTAAACACGCTCGCACGTCTCCTGCGACCAGTGGAAAATGAGCGGAATACAAAGTTCTTGCGCTCGAATGAGCTAACGTTAACACTGAATAATTCCTCAGACAAATTAATTCAACAACGCAATTAATATATTTGCACGTGGGGCTATTACTACATGCAGGAGACTTAATTGTGAGGAGTTCTGTAATTGTGAGTTGAAAGCAATGCCGTCTTGAAGCACGCACTTGGATAATACTGTTGAAGATGAAATGTGGGAATGAGCACCAGTGGGCCGGTAGGGAGCAGTCCTCCAAGCTCTGGCTGTGATCGGGGACACATTGTTGTAGGAGGTGCTGCCACTGAGGCAAGCTGCTGCAGCATGCTCCTCAACACTCCCTGCATTCACTGAAGATGCTGTCCTAGTCTTCACCTGAAATTAGGTATATCCCCATTTATGGATGGAGTGTAGCACAGTGGGTAAGGAACTGGGCTTGTAACCGAAAGGTCGCAGGTTCGATTCCCGGGTAGGACTCTGCCATTGTACCCTTGAGCAAGGTACTTAACCGAAATTGCTTCAGTATATATCCAGCTGTATAAATGGATACAATGTAAAATGCTATGTAAAAGTTGTGTAAGTCGCTCTGGATAAGAGCGTCTGCTAAATGCCTGTAATGTAATGTAATGTAATTTATTACATGAGCCAAATATAGAGCTTCTGTAGTGGTGTGAGGAGAGCAAATCATTCCATGGATTAGGGATGTGACTCTGTGACTTTATATTTTAATACATGAATAGTGGAATTGCTCTACTTGCTGCAATTCCTGGATTTTTATGTTCCTTATGTATTTAGTATGCTTTATGTGTTTTCTTATTGTCTAGGTATTCCACCACTGACTTTTTGGCCTTTGCTAGAAACTATAGAAATGTCAGCCTGTATCATTTGGCAGCTTAACTCTGAGCTCAAAGAGAAATCACCCACTGAAGTAAAGACACTCTCCACAGGGTGCATAATCCCTTGGGATTCTTTTTTTTTTTTGAAAGGCTGTACTGTTCTACGCTATCATATTAGGATTTCATGAGCACAGCCTAGTGTAACAAATTGATTTTAGATGATAAATGGCTGTTCTGTGTTGACCCATGGTTGATATTGTTTATTTTCTGTTGATAATTATGTATTTGGTCCACTGTGTCCTCACTGTAGCTTGAATGAACAGCGTTGGGAGAGGAGATCTGTAAAGAGTTAGAAGTTGTCTTGCGCAATATCGAGGGGCAGATATTGTTTTAATAGTGTGAATCTCATGCTGCTCTGGTTCAAGAAATTGGTTGTTGGCTGAAAAGTTCTGGTTTCGATTTCAAGAAGATGCTCAAAAAGATACATACTGTAAAATGCACGCTGTTTAAGGAACGCTTTCCATAGATGTTTACTACTTTATTAAATGTATGCAAATATATGGGTGTCTCTCCGGGGAGAACCTGTGAAAGTTGTCTTTGGGAAATGAGTGCATCCAGCTGTCTTTGCCAACCGCGCATTCCTAAGCTTTTAGAAAGCCTCAAGTCTACGTCCTGCACACGGAAATGACACAGTGCTCTTTCATCTTCTTAGAATACCTGCCATGTGCATGCGTGTGTGTGTGCATGCGTGGCTGCGTCTGTGTGCATGTGTGCGCGCGTGAGCGTGTGCATGTGCATGTGTGTACGTGCCCACCCACTGAAATGAACTCTGATTCAGGTTCTTGGGTATCAAGCCATCTCCTTATTGAACGGGACGTTATCAGATCGTGTTTATTTGTATTCGTTCGCTACGCGGCGCGCGCCGACGGTCTCTCTGGCGCGCGGCACTGATAACCCGCCATTGTGAGTGCCGCTCTCAGCAAATACCGCCGCCGCTCTTATCTTTATTCTGTTGGGTGGAGGAGGCTGAGCATGTAAATGGGATCTGACTGATGGCAGACGATGTGGACGTTATCACACGTGTGCTGCCGCTGCTGCCGCCGTCTTCAGAGCTTTGGAGCTGATGTCATGCTGCCCTATTTGGCTTCATGATTTAAGCCCGGCTAGGAAGTTCACGTCAGATTTGTCCCCAAAAGGTACGGCACAAAAAGGAAGTTGGATAAAGGTTAGCGGTTAATGGGATTTCTAAAGGTTGCAGCAGTTTACATACCTCAAAGATGCTTTGTTTGCAGAACAGTTGCAGTAAATCGCACTGGCGAGTGTACAGTGAGTTCATGTAGTTTTAAATCAAGTTCATTTTAGTTGAATTGTGTCCCCGGCAGTAAAAGAGCAGTAAAATGAAACTCTTTTGATGCGTATCTTTAAGTGCTGCTCTTTGTGTTTGGGTTGTGCGTCTGCGAATCAGACCTGGGTCAAGTACGGATTTGTTTTGGATTCAAATACTTTTCTGTGCTCTATTGATTTTGCCTGGTGTAATTGAGCCTGCCAACATGACCAGAAGGTGGGGTTGGCACTTTTTGAGAGTATTTAATTGGTTCCAATGCACCAGACAAGATCGGTGAAGCGTAGAAAAGTATTTGAATCCAAAACACATACGTGTTTGACCCAGGTCTGCTGTGAGTTAGAGTGAAATGCATGTGTTTGGGATTTTTGAGCAGACGTGCTCTAATCCTGCGGGTGCAGCGTGGTTTTGGCCGTCCTGGCCCCCCGGGCCACTGAGCGCGGCTGCGCTCTGGTGAAGCAGGAGCGCTCGTTCGCCTCTGCTCAAAAATCCGCCAGATTAGGGTGGCGCGTGTCGTCATCTGTCCCTTTCATGAGTCAGACCAGCGGGCAAAATGCGCGGGAGGGGAGTGGATGAGGAATCTCCGCTCTCGTGCTGTATCGATATTTGAGGACCGTCACGTCATCTAGGCTGATTGTCTTTACTGTGAGCAAAGGGTGATAATGCTTAACTGATCCTCTCAGTAATGGGGTTTTCTTTTCCTTTGCTTATTGCATCTCATTTGTCATTTTTATTATTCGCCATTGAATTAAAAAAAAAAAAAAACGAAACCTTTGGGCTTAACAGTATGAATGTGAATGGGTGTATCAGGATTTGCATTGTGTAAATGGTTTTTGGCTGACAAGTGAACTCACATAAAAGATCTCTCTATATTTTACCGGAGTTTTGAGATTTCTTATTTCTTGTTTACTTACCTGTGCTGGTTTCTGATTCATGCTGCTGCCCTATTTTTGCTCTGAGTAGGATAAATGACCTGCTGGCAAATGGAATCACTACGTTTACCTCCATTGTTTGAAATGTGGAGCACAGGAGGTGGGAGGAATCAAATCTGCTCCCAGAATTCCATTGTTGTGATGAAAAAATCTGGTTTCATTGCTCAGGGATTCAGTGAGTGACCATTTGATAAATATGTGACAGTCCACGCCTTGTATGTGAAGTCTTGGAATGTAGGCAAACGGATCAGAGAAGTATCCTCACAGTAACGGGTTGCTTTGCCATAGAGATTGCATTCTTCTCCGTCGATGAGACAAAAATCAATAAGGGCGAGATTGTGGCCAACGTGTTGGAAAGGCGGCATAGTATTTTTATTGCGAGTATGAACAATGTTTGGTGTTGTTTAGTATGCATCGCGGAAGCCTGTTTGTTAAATCTCTGTCTAGCCTCCCTGCCCCTTCCCCATCCCAGAAAACTCCATTTCAATTTCATGGCTGATGTAGGTTTGACTACTTGCTTGTATTCATTGTGTTTCTGGTGGTAAGAATGCATTAAGTTCACCCTCTTTTGTTGCTGAAAATGGTGCCTCTGCAGAATACATTGCATTGATTCAGAGCCAGGGCACGTCCGGCAGAAAGTCTCATTTGACTGCTCCCTGCTCTGTGTATTCAATGCTGGATGACGGGGGCCCGATGTGGTGTCGCTGTGCTGCTCCGGACCACAAACAGGAAAGAGCCTGTTATACACGGATATGTTATTGTAGCCCAGGGTACGGGAGGGTTGGGTCTGTCAGGTCCGCATTTCATCACCATCTAGCGACCCCTGATCGGGTGCCTGTGGACTGCAGGCTGATGATGCGTATGAAAGGTCCTCCTCCGACTCCCCTCTACGAGCTCAGCTGTAGACACCATGTTTCGGAGGAGAACTGTGGATGTCTGCACTCACCCGAATCGGCAGCGGGTTTAGCACGTGAACGTGGCTACGGTTGCAGATGAGCTGACATTCTAAATAAGGTGCTAAAATTTTAACAGATATTTTAAAATAAAAAATAAAAAAAAGCAATAGAGTAATTGTAAGTGGGTCTGTGAATCCTTTTGTACTGTAAGTCCGGGAGGAGTGCGACTCCACTCTCCTGTACCTTCTTTCATACGAAGTTGCCTATAAGAACTTTTGTTTCTGTTGTTTAAAGGACAAAAAGGTACATTTTTAGCACCTCTGGGTAAAACTCATTTGCATCACAGAACACAGGTAAGCAATTTTGAGTGAAACTTTACCTCTACAGTGAATAAAAACAAAAATAAGAAGTGGAATGGGAGAATCTTACTCCTTACACCACACGTTCTTCCCCATTTGGTTACTTGCTGTATGTAAAAGATCTGTAACGGTTTCTCTTTGTATAGTGCACTTGCGTTCTATACTGGGGTGTTTTTTGCTTGACAGTGTAGGCGGTGCTTTCTCTATTTCTTTCCTCAAGAATTGTTCATGAAATAAATAGTAAATATATGTAATGCAATATACCAGGTGAAACATGTATTATTATTGTTGATATTTAGGTACCAAGCAACTAAGGTGTGTAGAGGTAGTTTATTCATGATGCCCTTTATTGACTTTGAAAACATTTAAAAGTTTGAAAATGCATAAATACAATATGTGGATTTTTGTGAGTGTGGCTTGAAGCAGGCTGATTGTAGCATGGTAGCTTGGGAATTAGGCAATCGTGGGTGTTGAAGAACATGTGTCTTTGATATATGCTGCTTATTTGTCGCATCGATATGGAATGATGACCCACCAGCCTTTTGCCAACATTGTCATGAATTTGGTGTGTAACTCCTGAAGCGAGTTGCTCAGATTGTATGAAGGCCAGGGTGTTCAAGGCCAGCAAACGTCTCATTTTCCCCACCTTTTCATGACAGGCAAGTTCTGACCAAGTCAGAGAAGCCCAATGATAGCGTGCTAATTATTTCCACAGAGTGCACCTTTACACGCTCATTGAGGAACATAAAGCATCCTTTACGGCAGACGGAATTGAATGAAATGCGTTCTCTTTTGGGAGAGCAGGCATAACGGAATGGAGATTTCTCCACGGGACAACTGATATAACGAACTCATTGTGTGGGTTCCATTGCATGCGCGAATGGGGAAAATGTTATTCGGACTTTTACACTAATGTGCGTAGCAATGCGACAACTTTGAACTGGGATGGCTGCTCTAAACCCATTTGTTTCAGCCACTTAGCAAACCCTGCACGCTGCCGCGTCTCAGTTTCATTCAGAAAGAAGCCAGCTAGCTGTGGGCTGGGAGTGTTGACCGAGTGATTGAAATCCCCACAGCGCATGCAAGAAGTCGATGGTTCCCTGGCACGGTTTCTAACAGAAAATATAACACCTCCCCATAGCCTTTTGAAATCCAGCATGATTTTTTGTTTGGCACGTAAAGTTTCACCCCGCAGTACATACGGGCTGTACGCTATAGCTTTTTCTGAAGGCTGAAGTCTCACTTTTTTTGTAGCAGAACATCCCCCCCCCGTTCACACGGTAATTGAGTGCTGGAAGCCTGCCGGGTGTGGAGTCCAAGATGTTGTCAGTCACCTTGCAAGCCAGACTATCGACGACTTCTCCTCTGTGAAAATAGGGTGACCTATTTTTTTTTGGGCATGACTGGTCAGATAATCACAAAGTGGAGGAGATTAAGATTTATGCCTGTGATCATTGCTTCTCTTTTTATGTTATTATGTAATATATTTCAAAGCCAATTTGGTCTTTTTATCAGCTCGTTGAATAGAAGTTCTGAGGACCCAGTTGTCTGGTGACACTGCAGCAAGGTGGCCAATGATTGTAGGAACAGAGTAGTCATATGATGTCTTCAGCCTTCGACCTTTTTATTTTGTGGGAACAGCGAACAGCATTTTTCTTTGGGTACACAAGATTATATGCTTGTGTTTTATATATGAATGTGTTTTTTCCCACCGACGTTTTTATTGTTGCCCGTATTGGACCCGCCCACCGACATATTTATTGGTGCACTTGTTGGAACCGCCCACCCACAGACATAATTAATGCCCTGCTTTTCAACAAACCTTTGTCCAGGTATTAAAACCAAAAAATTAAATTCTGTAAACCAAACGCATTAAATTAATGACAAAAAGAAGCACTGACTCATGATCAATCACTTTAATCGCCTCTGCCAGGTGGGTCTTTCTTGAAGTTTTGATTAAAATGAAAACTTTTCTCTAAAACGTGATTGATGAAAAAGAATGAAAAAAGAATGAAAGTAATGAAAAACAAAATAATGCTGCTTCACGATCGATCACTCGGATTTGTATCTGCTGATTGGATCTTTTTCTGAAGTCTTAATTAAAGTCAGAAATTTACCTCACTGATTTAAATTCAAAGTTGGGTCGAAAGTTAATGTCATTAATCTCAGCAATAGAGCTTGGGTCATGCCGGGGCAAATGGGCTGTCTACATTAAACACTGTGTTTCAAAATATTTCAAAGGGGGAGTCATACCAGTGCCCTACAAAATGTTTGATGGTTAATCTTTTACAAGGTCCAGTAATAATACATAATTTCATTCCTTTAAAAATCACACTCAGGGATTAGCAGAAAAGGAACCCTTTGAAATGCTAAACTTCTCTCCATTCCCCCTTGGTCTATAACATATTTCATTCTGTAAAAATTATAACTAATTTCCGTGTATTCCTCATTGTAAAAATGAGAATGTATGGAAAATTGTGAAATCGATGGTATTTACTTCTTTGATCACTTTTGTCTTTGAATTAGCCTGTTGCAAAGCAAGTTTTATCTGAAGTGTAATTCATTTGCAACATAAGCGCACACTTTGACAGGTTGCTCGATGGTCTATCAAGCGTTAGGTAACACCAGGTACTACATTACAAATATTTTATTTATGAGTAGGTGGGAGTAAATAAATAAATAAATAAATAAATAGGTGTTCGTACTTCATCCGTCCTGGTAATTGTTGAAATGACTGTTGGGTGGCGGGGTGGGGGGTTGGGGGGTGGTGGGGGGAGGGTGTGACTCACAACGCAGCGAGGAGCTGGAGCGATTCTACTGAGAAACACATCCGGAGCACCGAGGGAATAGAGTCTCTCTACTTTGATGTTCGCTGCGTTGCCTGAGCAGCTTTTATTTAAAGACACGTTTTGTATTCACCAAGAAGCACTCTTTCAGATTCATGTCATTATTGGCTGACGTGCTCAACTTGTGAGCAGGTGAATTCACTCCTCGGTTCGTTTTGTTCAGCACATTGTCATTTGATTTTGGGAATCTCAGAACTCTCATCTGGCAGAGCCCGTTTGAGGGAAATTCTCTCTAGTGTCTTAGTGTAAAATTTTTGTAATTGTAAATATTTGTAATTGACCTTTTTTATATTTGTAATACACTGTATGTTTTTTAGTAATTAAGATCAGTACCTTGAACATTACCCATATGTATTTCCCTATGCAACCTTCAAGACATTGTCACTTTGTAATACTGAATCACATCACGTTGTAGTGCATCCTTTATTTAACAGAATATAATGTGATGTTATTGTGGATTTGCTAAATTAGAACTTTCCAGTATTCACTTGATATGTTTATTCTACTTAATGCATCATTAATTCTTGTTTGTGGGTGGTAGTAGAACACTTTATAAACACTACTTATTTTGGACAATTTGAAAGAGAACAGAATATGCATGGATTATTATTATTGAAAGGGTGGCACTAAGCAGAAGTACTGTACTACACTAAGTTCAGCATTTTTGTTGTTCTCATGCAGTCTTCAGAATTGTGAAGGGCAGATTATGTACATACTGACCAGATATTGAGCACAACATCACTTAACTCTGAAAGCTCTTTCTCTGTCATTGTTTAAACTCAAAGTGACAGGACATCATACGCTAGCAAGCACGGCAATGCGAACAGCTGCAAGAGATCCCATTACCAGTCGGTACAGAGGGTGCCAGGGATGCCATAGTTGAGCATCTGCCCAGTGTGTAGAATATCTGTGGGTGATTTGTCTGGGGGACATGAAAGGGAATTATTAATAAGACCTTGCGTGAAGGCCGTTTCAGACATCGCCGCGGCTTTGATGTTCTGTCTTACACTCGAGGAGTTCCTGGTAGCGGTAATCCAGTGACATCGACGGCACTGGAAGGCTGCAGCGTTAAGGCACAGAGCGGCCGGCGACGGCGGAATGAGGAAACGATTCACTACGCAGACAGTCGACTCCCATTTGGAGGGATTCCAGCAGTGAGCGGCGCAGACCTGAATCTGAAAGCAGTCCTCCAGCACCACCACCCCCCCCCCCCTAAATCTCTGCATTTTTCCTGGCAGATCAATAGAAAAGGAAAGAGTGAGGGGGAAAAAAAACAGAGGCACACTTCTAAAAAGTTTTATTATTTAGATAGTACTGTAACTTCAGTGTACATTTTGAGAGGATTTCTTCAAAGCCCCAGACAGGTTTTTTTTTTTGAAGACTTCTGTCAATACCTGCAAGCATCTCACACGAGAGGGTGCTCCTAATCTCTTTGTAATTATCTCTGCAGTGAATCCTGCTGAGGTTTGACAATTCCTCGCTATAGCCAGCGGTCTTTTTGTGTGAATGAGTAAATACAAAAGGTTCTTTTTTCTTTTTTTCTTTTTTTGCAAAGGTAAATCTGGAGATAAATTGGATCTATTAGGCTCATGTAGCTGATGCCTTATAATGGAAGGTGTAATATCGCACAGGGAAAGATTGTAAATCCCATCCCATTCTTCTGTAGATTTAAAAAGAAATACTAAAGAACATCCACTTTGCTCTAAAATTACTTGGCTGCAAGGCAATGCCTGTTAATGTATTGGATTTCACTGTAATATTCTTTATTCATAATGACTGAATGAATAAAAATGAATGCATACATGGCTCGCCTATATTATGTTAATTCCTTTTTTGTACATTGAAAAAAATTTTTCGAGACTTTTTTTCAGGAATATGTATCAGATGACAAATTGACAATGTGTAATCAGTATGCAGACGGTCCCTTACCCAGGTGCACTGGGCGTCCTCTTCCTGTCTTTGTTGGAGCCGGGAGAAATACAAATAAATGATCTTGCGTTCTCTTCAGGATTTTCGTCCCTTCCCCCACCACTCCAACCCCCCCCCCCCCACCCCCCCCCCCCCCCAAAAAAAAAATGTCTGTATGTGCGCTGGTGAAATGGCCCCCTCCTATGTTCTCCCAAAGCAGAGATTGCAGGTACCTTGTGCTTAGTTCACACCTGTGGGCTTTCCCCCCCAGTGTGCTGATCTCTCTATGGGTGTGCTGTCTCTTCTATTTTTGATCTAGCACAATCTAGTCTAATAGGCACGCTGGGGAAATTTATGGGTACGGACCACGACTGAAACCTGATAATGATGATAATAAAATAGACTGCGGAAAGACCACTGTGCACGTTGCGCTGTTGAACCTGAAGACGTTTGCGTGTTTTTCAGTCTTGTTAAAGCAAAGATTTACGGCATTTACTGTCACTGTGTTCCTGTCACCTTTACCTGTCGTTGAATGTCAGTAAAAGGTCAGTACTGAGGAAAACACCAGACCGGCTTAAGGCATTTTGCATTCGCAATACAAATGGCCGACTGAGTGAAGAAAGAGCTGTTTTTGTGTTTAAATCGGAAATCAGAAATCCTGCAGGCTATCATTCGCAAATTCCCACACCCTCTCGGAACCTGTTACCCCGGGACGCTCTTGCGTGCGAGGCCTGGGTACCGCGGGCCGGTCGGCTCCGCCGGCGCGCGTTTCGGCAGGTCCCGGAGCACGCGCCTCATCCTCCTGCATCGTTACTCATCGGGCAGGAGCCAGATGAAGCGCCGCGTGACCCCCGTCCATCTGCTGGACCCCCCACCGCTGCCTCCCCCCCCCACCTCCGCGGGTCATGCAGCGTGACCCCCACCGCTGCCTCCCCCCCCACCCCCCCACAGGTCATTCGGCGTGACCCTCAGCCCCACGGGGGGGAGAGTGAGGCCGGGGTGCGGCCGTGATGGAACGCGCGACTCCGGTGACTCATTAAGGCGTCCGCGTTTTATGGCTTAATTAAAACACAGGGAGTGTAAAGCGAGTCGCTCCTCTCACGCTGGGCAATTTGTCTTCCCCCTAATGTAGATGATATACGTGCTGTCAGCCTGTCCTTATATCGGGGGCACGCGTGATGGTGTAACGTGCTCTCCCTCCTTATGTTCACATTTAATTATTCTGAAAGTACTCCGCCGTAGAATATTGCAGATGTTGTTCCGCTCCGGTCTTATGTAAATGTTGTATTTGTGCTTCAGTGGTATTACTTTCAGGAGTTCGCATTTTCAGTTTGGGAGGCCCAGAGGGAGTGTGTTGTCATGGCCACGCTGTTTTTGTGATGATGATCTCAGATCAGTTGCCGAAGCACAGTTCCTCTGTAGGATGATGTTTTATTCTCACTTTCACAGATATTGTGCCGCTCTCTCAGAAAGCTCCCCCCCGTCAAATCGCAAAATAAAGCACCGCGACATCAGGTTGGGTGCTCTTTGATGTCACTTGATACCATTTCTAATGGAGCGGTGCGCTAGCAAAAAAAAAATATAACCTAGAAGTCAAACTGTGGCATGCTGCTAGAAAGTGATGTATCTTGAATCTCTTTTTTCCCCCAATAGGTTTATTTGACAGCAGTGTCGTATTACTTTTTTGTTAGTTAGTTAGTTACAGTAGTTGACCTAATCAAGCATTGCGTACAGGAAGATAGCTTATTAATGCCCAGGATCTGTGAAATTACTTTGTGCTATATGATTCTAGATTACATAGATTTATCACGAGTGTTTCAATTATAGGAAACCGTTTCAGAGCCCATTTGGTTATCATCAGCAATTATTTCTGAATTCATGTATGACCAAACTTGAGTAAGTTCATGAACTACCTAATACGGGATTCACTAATGTGTTTGCTGCAGGATTTGACAGCTTGGTTTTGTATCTAGGGAGACTGGCTCTGGCAGGATTTACATTAGTATAAATCAACCTACCCGAGTAATTAGCCATGTGAACTGTGGTTCCAGTTTCTAATGACATGGTGCCCCTGTTCCAATTAAAACCAGCAGGGGGGTTCAAACATTAAGCTTTTACAGATGACTGTGGGGAGGGGTCCAAATCTAGTTTCCGTTGATGTCTGTATATTTTAGTGCGCTGAATGATTTTTGCCTGAAACATGTACAGATGTGTACTTAATTGAAAATGGGTATAAATCTCTATTTCATTATTTTGCTTTCGATTAAAAATTGCCACAATGACTCTTTATATCCTCTAGTATGACGTACTTCATTTCATTTATATTATAATTTATGTATAGAAACAAGCTATACGCGTTGATTTTTCGCCTCATTCATTTAATGATGTAAGTGTAATCCTAATCTCTTTGTGTTTGACTTCATTTAGAAGTGCAGTGTAAATGTACTATACCTGTGACCCACAAATTCCCGGTTTTAGAAGTGTAATTGTCTCCCTCTAGTGGTAATGCAAAAATAATGCATGCCTAGAAAAGTAGTGCTACTGTAATATTTTGTATGTCTATTGTGTGGACATGTGAAGTTGTAGCTGAATTCTGTGTGTTCACAAGATGTCAGAAGGTACAGAGGCTAATTTTCTTAAGGGCTGAGAGTCTGTGCTCATTGTGGTTATTTCTGTAGGAAACCTACAGAACCTACCTCTATAGATATATCTACTATCCCAATTTTTCATTCATTTGCAGTTGCAGTTTTAGACAAAGAAAGCCGTATTTCCTACTAAAATATATTGTCAAATTGTATAAGCATTACATTGTCATTTAGCTGCATACTGTTTTTGGTACTGTGTACTGTAAAACAGTGAATTACAGAGAGCAATGCATCTGGACCAACTAGTGATACAACTCTTGTAAGGGATCAAATTATGACTGTTGATTTCCTGGGTTATAACTACAAAACGATGCATTAGAAGGAATTCGTTTTTTTTGTAGCTCACTCATTCAGCATCTGAAGTACGATCAGCCCATATACTGTAATGTCCTATAGGCTTGCTGCTTGTGCTCGACAATACAGCAGTTTATATTTTGCATTTGGTCCTAGCTTTATTATACCTCAAGGAGCACTCACATGGGCCTTCCAATTATGTAGGAAATTGGCTCTATGAAAATATCCAAATAGTATAAGAATCATCTCTTTATTGCCCAGTAAACATTACGAGTCTGATTGATTGCTTTGAGCCATACTCAGTGCGGGGCTGGGCAGTAAAGGCCCGTGTCGATATAAGTCTGCCGCCAATCAATATCCATAACCTACTGCCATAGAAGCCCAGTCATAACACAGTATCCATTTTGTTTCAGGGTGCAGTGTAGTGCCTAGTCAATGTTTATGTAGTGCACTTATTATACGCTGCATCTTTTGGGCTGATGGAATTTTTCATGAGGTGGAAAATACACTTTTTGCCCTCTCAGCTTTTTGAAAGTCCTCTTTGTTATGCCTTCCAGAAAATGGCAGTCTTTTCTTGAAACGCTGTGTGTGAAACCATGGTGTGTGTCATAGTGACACTTAACAGGCACATTGTGCGCTTGCCTCCTTGACATTGCGGATCCTTATTAGCCTGTGGTGCGCTAAATTGGGCAAAGTGAGTAACTTAGTCTTGCAGAATTGTTAGCTGGGCCACTCAGCGTCTGTGCTGGAGGGGACGGGAATCTGGGTCGATCTTCACGAGTGACTGCAGGCAGTGCTTCTGGGAGGCGAGGTTGAGGGTTAACTGTGCTGGGGACCAGGGGAGAGGCTGGGGGGAGGGGAGGGGAGGGGTGCAGTCTGAGGTTAACACGGTGCGGTGTCGTTCTTTGATTCTGGTTGCGGGCTGGTCTGACTGGGCAGTATTGACTAGGGACAGATTTGGGCTTATGTCAAGGGCGTCTACCTGACCACAGTGGTTCCTTTATAACCCAGAAGTAACACAACACTGTGCCTTCAAATAATCAATGTCACACCTATGTCTAATTTTGGGTTTGCTTTGTATTCTGTGGTATTTTGTTTACACATGGGAGAGTGAGTCTTCGTGAACCCATGGGTAGGCTGGTATGAACCATTACAAAGACCTTATCTCTCCATACAACACTGTGACTGGTGCAGCGTGTCCATCATTTCTGAAACTATATGAACACCTGATCTGATCTGGAGCCTCCATATTTGCTTGTTTTTATTCTTTTGACTTAAGCTTATCCTTTTTTTCTTTTTACAGAAGGAACTGAGCCTACCCAGAAGAGGAAGCTTGTAAGTAAAAGCTGTTTTATACACATTTACTCTGTATTTCGGATAATGTACTTGTCAGCAGGGAACTGAAATCTATTTTAATAGATTTTTTTTTTTTTTTTTTTTGCCATTGGGTTTATGTATGAGCTGCCAAAATCTCTCCTGCCAGTAATTACAGATTAGTGCAAACCCCCTATTACCTTAAAATTTCCTGGTCCATAACGTTTAGCGGATGAGTTATTTTTAATTGGAGAATTGGGACTGTTCTAAGTCTCAACAGTTGCTTTTGTGCGCAAGTTCCCTGCTATTTGAAGGTAGAACAGCTAATGGATTAGCTGTGAAAGAGAAATGTGTGGCCTGCATGCATGTACACTGTGAAGCCTGGCGAAGCGCCTGGCTGTTCGGACGTGACTGCATGGTATGCTTTTTTATGACCAAGTCGTTTGATTTGTGCTGTTAGTTTTATTAGCTTGGCTCCAGCGGTGCACTCAATGAAAGGAGCTCTTACTTCGCTATGACTGCTGTTAACAATAATAAAGTGGATTCATGAAAGAAATCCCTTTAACCTCTCTATGTCCAGATAGGGAAACATATCTCTATTTAAGTGGCTTAAGCTCTGCAGCCTCACAGTGGAGGTCCTTATATGGGTTATTAGTGCAATATGTGGTGATTAAAGCGTCTCTCTTGTTCTGCTGCTTGTTGTGAGTTAATATTACATCTGTGGGCCTAGAATTTCCTCTCGAGGTGCAGTCTGATTTTGCTGGGTGAAATGCCATCCGTGCGGTCCGCCAGAGACGCTGGTCTCCCCAAGGCCTGTCTACAGAAGGAACGGCAGGCCTTCTGGTCCATATGCGACTCTGGTGCACCCAGGTACCCATCAAGTCACCTGTTCCTCGCATTGCGTCCACCACCTACTGGCCAGAGACAGCCCCCTGGTCCAGACAGGGCTTTTTAACGTTGGTCTCCTCTGGGCGAGAGGAACCTGTCCTTTTCTCTCCGGGTCACGCCAGGTCGTGAAGCACAGTGTGTGTATAACGGGACGTCACGTTTTCTGACTGACTGTTGACCGCCCTCCAGTGATTGGTCGCTGGGATTCCGCCGGTGACTGCAGGGGAACCGCACTGATCTCAGTACAGTGGAGTTTCAGCAAAGAGAGTGGTGGACACTAGGTCTCGGCACCTGCTGCGAATGATCCAGCAGCACTTAGTCAGGACTTCTGAAGAAGCTGAGCTGAAGTAGCACTGATTGAGCGCCCTTGAAACATGCTTGCCATTGTAGCTTCCATAAGTGGTGAGCGAAGTGATATGTGGGAAGGCATAGGTTACCTAGGGTCACTGTAATAGGCCTCACTCAACTATGGAGCAAGAGGGATGTTGTTCTTATGGCTGGCTAACAACATTCAAACCACCTGCCTAGTGTTGTGTCTCGTGCCGCCAAAACAGCTCTGACCCATCGACAGTTTTTAAAATCATGTGGAAATAATTCACCCTCTAACAATATCTTAGCTTTTTATAACCCTGTAGCAACTAATAATGTAATAAACTACACAATATTAGGCAGGTGGTTTTAATGTTGTGGCTGATCGGTGTATATGTGTGTGGAGTGATTTTAACAGCGATGCCTAGTAATTGGTATCTTTCCTTGGATAGAGGGAATCATGTTTTGAGATATCAGCAGGGTCTGGCCTTCCAGCATCGCGGTTTATTTTCCTAACTCCAAACTTTCACCCTGTGCTTTGGCTTTGTTTACCACGTACTGTGTCTATGAAAGCTGCGGTGTTCTGACATTTAATATTGTTCTTATTAAGAGAAGCAAATCAAAAAAGCTTTTCTTTCATTTATTTAGTCAGGGATGGCTCCCTGCCTCCCCTGGCCTCCTGCCGTTGCTGCTGAGGGAGATAATAAAATCTTTTAATGACCGCTCGTGGCTCGACGCAGCGGGGACGCCGCACGGGCACAAATGTGGCCCGCGTTTACGCCCTCGCCGTCACAAAGCGTCAGCTACCGTCGCCTACCCTCCGCAACGCGACAGCTGCCCAGGGCGTCCGTGTCACCGCTAGCGCACAGTTAGCCCCATGAAACGGTGGATTTAGCAACGGGAGGTTGAGGAAAAGATAACAACCCAGCATCGTTTGCCACAAACCTACATATGTTAACAAAAGTGTCTGGGGAGTTTCTGTGAGGTCGGTCGGCAGCGCGGGTGAGTGATTTAATTCACGGGGAATAGCCTCGTGTCGGCGGGCGTGCTGGTCAGTGGTAGCTTGCTGATCTGATGGCGTCGTTTTTGAAAGCTGCTCACCTGGACAGAAAGCTTACGGAGCTGAAGGAGTGAGAAGGGCGGAATGAGGGTCCGCTTGGCGGTGAATCCCCTCAGGCTGCGGCCGCCGAACTGGCCGGGTCGTTCCTCAGACACCTCTCATCACTCCGGACCGAATCAGGCGTCTGGCCTCTCCCGTGTTTTACACGCCAGCGACAGCCGAGGCGGAGAGGATCAGCCGGCCATTGCGCCGGCCAGCTCCCCCTGAAAGATTGACAGCTCGGCCGTCGCACTCGCTCCCCCGAGCGGCGACGCGAAGCCCGCACGCACGCGTGCGATTGGCCGAGCTCCAGCCGCACGCCTCTCTCTCTCTCCGGCCGCGGCGGAGCTGTCGAGCCGCAGGAGGGTGACGCGGCCGCTTAAGAGCCCGCTTTTGGGGTTTGGGCCTCGGCCGCGATGCCCCGCCTCCCTCTCGGGTTTGTCTCCGCCCACCCCCGCCGCTCGCGGGCGCTGACAGACAGGTCCTCACCCTGGAGCGAGGCGGTCCCTCCGGCACCGTCCTCGAATGGCCCGGGCTTTGAAGTGTGCCTGGGGGGAAGGGGGGGGGGGCGGGGGGGGCTCTCTGATCCTCCGGTTCCCATGGAGATGGCACAGTTGCATATTGCCCTTGTTTGCGTCTCGATTCTGCTAGGAGCCAACTTCATGGTGTGTGTGGGAGAGAAGGCAGCATTCACCAATCATTTTATTTAAATGTTGATGTTAAATTTTCTTATTGGCATATGAATAGCCACATACATACTTAGAAAATAACACCAATACATATAGAACTGCATACACATCTGCATGAAAGCAGCATTCTGGGTGTATCTTCCCTGAACATTTTATCCCTTCTAGGATTACATCAGCATGAGTCATTCCACCCCAAATTACCCTAAGTAGCAGAGACCGTTTTGCATTCATCTGTATCCACACTCTCCTGCCTCCTTCCCCAAGACCTCAGGGGACAGGACATGCTTTGCCACCTCCATAAGCACAAGTGCTGCTTCCAGACTCCTGTAAGAGCCACCTGAGTCATCACTGAATTCTTAGACTCCAGTACATCAAGCTAACTGGCTGAATCTCAATGGTCTGTCAGTGTTTTCTTCGGTAAATTAGCATTTTAATATCCAATGGGATGGACATGTTGTGTCTACGCGCACAGTTCCAGTTGCCCCTGAGGTCAGAATGGCTCCCTTTCATTTTTTGTTATGAGACAAAGATGTACTTAATATCACAAAATTAATAATGAAAGTAATAGAATTATCACTAGCTAGTATCTCTTACCAGGCACTGGGATTTGTGGTGCCGTCCAAATAGCTTTTTTATGTAGTAGAACTTCAGGCTTTCCTTGATGCTCATCTTTCATCTAGTTATCTGTAAACCAATCTGTCTAAATGTCCAAAAAAAACCCCAAAGTCTGACTAGTTTGGATGGCACTCTCCACCCCTCAATATGTGTCATAAACTCCACTTGTCATTCACATTTCTGATTGGCTCATAATCCCCAACCGGTGTACAGGATTCCAAATGTGGAATCTGGTCATGACTGGCCGTGTCATCTCCTATTCACCTCTATCTGCCCTAGTGTATTGAACAAACAGTACCCAAAATCCCTGACGCTGGGCAGCTTTAAACTGGCTGTAGTGTGCTTTTGTTCGAAAAGAGTAAAATCATGTAAGTTTAATAATGTAAGATAAGGGTGTCCTGAAGAATTGTGTTGTATATGTACATTTTACATTGTGTGTGTGTGTGTAGGTGTGTGTGTGTGTGTGTGCTAATAATAGGTCAGTTACAATGGAATTTTTAAAGTTCATATTTTGTCTCCTCTTTTATTTAAACTCACTGACATTGTGACTTTGTGCCATTCCTGTAGCTGGAGCAGACAGGCTTAGGATACGCGACCGGTTTCTTTACCTAGAAACCCAGCAACACAATTAACGTTCTGTTGCCATGGTTTCAGTTTCCCTGCCCTGCCACTCACCTCGTGTGACCACGTTATAAGCAGCAGTCATGGTGTTGTTCACTAGTGGAAAACCAAATGAAGTCCGTGCGAGGGAAGTCAGCACAGAAGCAATGGCTGCTCAAGGAAACGATTCAAATTGGACTATGCCAAAAATTCTGTTAAATTTTAGTAGATGTAAGCAGCCCTTGATCTGTTCCAGTGCTGTCATTGGTCAGCTATCCCTCACTCCATCTCTAGAGGCCACTTTACAGTACAACGAAATGAGTTCCAAATATGCTAAAGTTTGGAATAGGTTCCCATTTAGTTAAATCATGAAGTTTCAGCATAAACATGGAATGTTTGATTAGCCTGACAGCAAACAGAGCTGGGTCCAGTGTGCTCCTGCTTGATTCGAATGACCATTAAGGTTATTATAATCATGCCTTTCCATTAGTTTTTTTCTGTGCAAATTTCAATTCAGTTCAATATGCGTTTCATTTGAAGTTCTCTTCTCTGTTAGTTTTTATTTTGTTCGTGTTTTGGAGAGTGATGCCTATTGTTTTTATTGTATTTGGGTTTGGTTTTAGATTCAGAGGGAGAACCTATGTTTTAATTGAAGGGCTGTAAGAATTAATCGCATACCTTTGCCTTAACAGAAAGAGAATGGAATCCACAGAAAACTGACTCAAACGGCATTTACTGAAATTTGAATTTGCTTAAGTGAAAAATATCTGGTGTTTTACAGATTAAAATTAACCTCAATTTTTAACTGAGGTATGCTTAAGTAAAACAAATATTTTCTGCCATAAAAGGCAACATTGAAAGCATCTAACAATCAAGTAAAGTTAGGCAACCACATATCTAATAAAAAACATGTACAAAAGAAAACACTTAAAACTTCAAATCAGGCACTCAAATGCATAGGTAGAGTACACTGTTAATAATGTATTCAGAGTGATCTCAGGCTGAACTCTGTCTCTCTTGACTAACTCTAAGCTCCAATATGTGGGCCTTCACCATGACAGTTAGTGATGTTTGACCACCATTTTGTTGAAACTCGATAGTTAGAGTGATGATAATGCAGAAGGTAGCATGCCACCATCTAGTGGCCTGGAATACCTAGAAACCAAGCAGGAAGGAAAAACCACTTGCTTTTCATAATCATAGAACAAATAAATAATATGATTAGAATATATATATATATATATATAGGGAAAGATAATGGTATTTATTTAGGTTTAGCTTCTTAGACTTTAATGTTTCTTATTTAATTTCAGTTTGATGCTTTTTTGTCATGGGTAATTGTTTTAGTTTCAGTTTTAGTTTACAATAATAACCTTGACAACCATTCATGTAAATGTAGCACTGAACTTAGCTTTAGCATAACTAAGGTAGTTAAGACACATGCCACATGGGGTTAGTATGTTGCAAACTGGCATTAATTTTTAGTCTTTATTACCAAGATATGGTACATTATTTTAGGTTTGCCATATTTTATTCATGAATTATCTAAATATTTTTGTGGGGGTCATTGCTATTTTGAATAATTTTCATCATGTTGTGGTCAGTGCTAATTAATAAAAACTATTCTTTGATGAGTATGTTTGTCATTAATGAAAGCTGGGCAGGGGAAATCACTGTGTGTGAACCTGCTGATACAACATTTGAGATCTGCAGTTATTTAAAGCTGGAGGAAATGGCTTAAAAACTACAGCACTCTGCCAATGCAGGTAGGTTCTAAAGGAAAATTATCCCTCTGTTAATTGCTACCAGTGCTAGCTATGTTAGACAATTTTTTATTTTTTTTCTGTGAAGCGGGTAGAGACGGAAAACATTTTCGGTCCTCTTGTGTGAACACAAACACCCTTGCTGATCATTTGAGCAGGAAAGTACTTTCCCCGTGCCCATTCAGTTCAGAAAAGTGGCACAAATTTAATTCCCAGTGCTTGAAAAGGAGAAAGAATCGAATTGGGTCTGATTCATTTATCGCCTTCATTGCTCCTTTAAAACAGGTAGGGAAACGAAAGGGAGGAGGGGTCGGGGGTCAAATGTGCATTGCTTGTTGTGCATCACCTTCTTCCTCCTGGAATGTGAGACCGTCTGTACCATCGCTTGAGCACGCAGGAGCTTGGTGGCTAAACTAGCCACCTCACAGGTGAATGAAAAAGAGCAGAATGCCCGTGTTTTGATACTCTGCTCTTTGCCTTTGTCTGTGACAGCTGTTTCCAATGACAGATCAGCATCCCTGCTATATCGAAGGGGTTGCTTATACCATGCATTTTAAGCGGGCTTTAATTTTTAAAACTCCAAACCATGTTCTGAATGATATGTGTAGAATATAGGCCAACAGGACCTATTCTTAGGAGGGGCAATAATAGCAAAATAGAATGTGACAATGTGTTGACTGGAGGGCAAGTTGATTAATAGTTTCATATATAGGTGGACTATTGTGGTACCTTATATTGTGTGAGTGCCTAGTTTTCTAGCCTTTTTAATATTCTTTATTGTATTTGATATATCTCTATTTTATGAATGTGTATCCCCAAGGGAGAAAACTTAATTGGGGATGAGATTGTTAGTAAATGAATCTTGTTGGTCTCAGACCTTTTTGTTTATGATTTATGGCCTGTCCAATATGACAGACACTGGGATGACATGATTAATGTGGGTATGGCTAGGATTGATTTTTGATGCCTGTCTGCTTACATGGAGTAACTTTGGTGTGAACCGGTTGGAAAAAGTCAATGTGATTATGCGGTCAGACAGAGCAGCCATTGCCCCAATGGTCAGACTGTAGCACATCTGTGCAACGTCTCCTTCTCAGGCTGGCTGGAGGAACATGCCTGAAGGCAGCCACGCCACCTTGCTTCTCTTAATGCTATTAGTCGCTTTCCCTGGGCCGCCTTGCCCAACGGTGCTCACAGGTGAGTCATGCACTAATTCAATTGCCTGCACTCTGCCTCAGGCAACGGAGAGCTGATCCAATTGCAGAGTACAAAGCGGAAGCACAGATTGTGCAACGGGGCTCGGCAGATCGTTATATATATATATATATATATATATATGGGCCAATGATGTGACCTTTACATTTTGTGTCCGAATGCAATATTTTCTGGAACAATAGATGCATATACATATCATGCTATGAAATTATAATCCTCCTCCTTTACAGTACCACAGAAATGTTTATGGGGTGGCTCCATGGCTGAATATGCGTGTTTGCTTGTGTGTGTTGGGGGTGGGTGGGTATGGATGTGTGTCCATTATCTGCATATCCAGGCATAACTGGTTTTGAAAGAAGCTTCACAATGTTACCAAATTATTTTTGAAAATCCTTTCTATTTAGGCCAACTCAGTTTTACAGTTTTTATGAATTTTGGTTCTTATATAAGAGCTTTTTTGAAAATTTGAAGGTTAGGCAGTGTTTCACAGGCATAGATTTGCTTTTATCTTGGACTTGGATAATGTTTTTGGAGGGGGTGTGGGATGAGATTTGTAATATAGGGCAGGACTCTTGAATTACTTCCACATGTTTGTCCTTATACAAAGGTCAGAAAAAAGGCTTGTACCTTGGCTCAGAAGCCACAACCTTCTTTTGTTGGACACAAACATAATTGAGATGATATCAAACAGCACTGAGAATACGATTTTTTTCCATAATCAAATATGAAAATTCTGCATGCAGGATATCTGTGTATAATCCATCCCGAGCCAGCATATCTGTTGGTGACTGTCCAAGCATCAAAGCACTATTGGCTTCTGAAGTCTAGTAATTACCTTTTGTCTTTCCTAATAGATCTGGGCTTCTATAAAACACACACATATATATATATATATATATATATATATGAGGCATGGCCACAGATTTTTCTTGCATGTGCTCTTGTTTGTAGTGGTACTTATGCATTTATGAATGTCCCATAATACCTTTGTATTGTTTAGGTAAGAACAGAAAAAACATTTGCTATAGTACTTTGCAGGAAGGTGAGACCAATATGGTGTAATAAATTATAATTTGTATATATGACGTATGATAACTGTTTATATCCAGCTTGACATTGGCAAGTTGCAACACAAACAGTAAAATAGATATGTGTGGTGGGTGTTAGGCATGGGGCATTCCAAAGGCCTAAATGCATTACATACACTGTCTCCAAAGGGACAAGCCAACTTCAGATCATGTCACTTAGCTATTAATAGGGTTAGAGACTTCTGTCACTATTTTGTTTTAAGTATCATAGTTCAAGTAAATGTTGTTTACAGGGATTGCTTTCATTATGAAACACTCTTGTTGCATGATTGGCTGCTTTCAACCTGGTGAACTCTGTGAGGTTGACTGCTTTTGGCAAAATTAACTGGGCACGCATTTTTTTGTTAAAAAAGAATCTTTAAACTGTTCCAGTGTTGAAATATGTATTGCCAGTAATAAACTCCTGCACCACACGACCCTCTGCATATGCCAACCCCAACCTCCCCTCCACACGCAGACACACACACACACACACATACATAGTGCTGGTGGCTTAATTTTAATGTTGATGTAACCTGCATTCAACCTGATTTACCAACCAAAACCACCTGGTTAAACATAGTGTGCAACTGATGCCCTGAAAGGGACCAGGTGGTCTGACACGGGATAGTGGAAAAGAGGCAGGCCCAATCAAAGCAGTTGGCCTAGATCTGCTGGAGTTGCTGGCTAAACTGGGCTTTTTCCTACAGCTCCAGTTACGGTTCCCTGCAACTGCACTGGTTTACTTTCAGGCTTAGTGTACTGTAGCTGTACTGTCTGTAATTGCGGCATCTGGGAACCTTCTGTTTTTCTTACTAAACAGTTTATGCCTTTATTTTTACAAACCTTGTGCAACACAAATAACAGTCACCATCTTTTTTGTTTGCCTTTGAGTCACTCATTATATGGCTTCTAAACCTCATTCAGAAAGAAACTTTTATTTCAAAGACCTTCAGTTTGGAAGAAGCATTGCCCAATGTCAGTTTCCATTTGTAAGCAGGGAACAGATGGTTTCTATAAAGGTTTTATCTAATTAGCCTGCTAGCAGTAACTGCACATAACTACAGTACCTTGTGTTTTTGTAACTACTATAGCCATTTTATAATGACTCTTCTAAGAAGTAGACAACTCGGCTGCCTTCAGTGTCTTAAGATGTACGTTTTATATCTTAGTGTGGATCTTATGCTCTTCCTCCTTGTTTCTTTTCTGTTTGTAAATTTTGGACCCTCTCTGTGTGATGAGACACAGCAATCCCAGCCACAATAGAAATCCTCTCATTCCTGGGTGATTCCTCAAACTGCTTTTGGCACTGGCTCTGGCACGGTCCGGATTAACATGATGAGCCTACCAGAAGCTAATTGTGATAATAATGTTTAGTGTCTTTTGTATGCAGGTTCTTGTGTTACCAGTGCTATGCAACCATATCTATGGAAGCCATGTTGTTTTGGAGAACCACTGTTGTAACTGAACAAACTCTTGGTGTCACAACTGTCACTGGTGCTTTGACTTCTCTGGCAGCTGCAGTTCAGTAGAGGCTTCACATCCATCCATATATACTACTATGAGTTGTGTATTTGCATTTGTAGTCCATTTTGCTTTTTTGAATAGCCTGCATAAAAGGTTAAAACAAAGTGACACAAATAAGAATGGTGTCCTCTTCTGAACTCTGCATCACCGAAGCATCATTTAAGCACCATGAATGGAATGAGGAATAAGAGACAGACTTTTGAAATGTACTTTGTTTTATGATGATTTAAGAACGAAGCTGAAGTAGGCCTACCCTCTGCTAAAATAAAAAGCTAGGAGGAGTTGCTGTTTATTACTTTATCTAACCACAAGTTATTGTTTTTATGTATTATGACAGGTTCTGTGTTTTGAAGTACAAAATATTCTGCTTGCTTAAGTTAGTGGCTGCCTTATGACGCACCTGTAGGAAGGCCAGCTGAATGTCTTGGTGCCATTTCATTCGTATTTGAGTAATTAAATTGGATTATGTATGATGCATATGAAGCCATATCTACTGTTAATTTACCTGTTGTTAGCATGCTAATAGAGTTGCCTATCTAAATTACAACAAAGTATTAGCTTGCAGGTTTTCTGACATTAAGATTAACATTAAGTTGTGAGACAACTGTTAATTACCTTTATTAGTGACTGCCTATTATATCTATTTAACAGCAGTCTAGTGGGCGAATAATGGTGATTGATTTGTGTTGTAGTAACCGAAAGGACTGAAATAATTCACTGCTCTTATGGTGCTTGAAATTCCAAACACTGCTCTCTGCATCTTTCATAATTAAGAATATAAAATACGTACCTAGTCTCATGGCCTAGGGATCAGAGATGCTGGGAGAACCTGAGGAGATCCGGTTGTTCTTGCCTTGTGGAGTCATGCTGTTTTGGCACAGAATGCTTCTGCTGTAGCTGAGAATGACTAAGGGAAACACTGCATAAGGAGAAAGCCAACCTTAGCCCGCTGCAGAAGAATGTCAACACTGCCGCATGTCGTTTAGCACCACCGGGCAATGTTCATTCCTCGACTCCTGAACCCAGTTTGGTTCATTTAAACATTAGCTCAAATTGCTGTCATTATTGTATTTGCTGTGCTTTGATCATGGTCATTGTTTCTCCATTTTCCTATTTGTCCATAATCTGAGCGATAATTATCCCTTATTTTGTGTTTTTTTTTTCTCTCAAAAAATAACAGACAATATATTGTTTTTTTATTTTTTGAGAATTCTGTGTCGTAGTATATTTTTGATGCCGCAAGTAAAATGTCCCCACTGGGATAAAACATCATTCATCTAGAACTCTTTCCCAGGATACTCCCCACGTGTTGAGTACTATATATACGAGCTCAGTAATGTTTGGGATGACATCATCTTTTTTTCTTGATTTGGCTCTGTACTCCACACCACCATGTAACACTAAAAGCTAACTGAATATGGCTTAACTTAGCCTATTCAGTTAAAGTATCTTGTTATTTTTTTAACATTTCTTCTAGTTTCACATGTTTAGTAGTGACTAATACTTAACGATTTCATTTGTTTATATGATAGACATGAAACTTCTCCAGAAAAAACTTTGCTGTTTGGGTCCTCCTCGAGTGACACAGTTGTGAATCTAAAATTAGCAATCTATATTGAGAAAAACAAGGCTGGCATCCCTAAACGAAAATGCGCCAATGCTAGCTAGCCAGGTAGCAAACGTTAGCTACTAACTTAAAAATACAGTTTAGCTAAGGTTAGCGTGCTTGCCATTTTCACATTTTGCTACATTGAACTTACTAAATAAAAAAAATGTATTGATCTAAAAATGTATTTCGGTACACGAGACAAAAAATGTTTAATGAAATAGTACAAATTAGAAAAATTTAACCCGGGGGTTACTGCTTGTTATCTCCGTTGCATTCAAAACTCGCTTCGCTATTACTGATTTCTCGATTTGGTTGACAATGCTGTTAATTTCACTATACTTCTTCGCATGACTTGTTATTTTTGGAAACAATGATTGGGGTGAAGCACTGCTGCCTCCCCTTATGTTACTTTTCATAATTAAAATGACCACTGAACTTTTACATATGCCTTGATACACATGTACACTGGATGACCAGCTCCTTGGTAGCAAGGTATTTTACAGTATTTCCATTTTTGGCCAATAGATGTCACTGTTACTGCCACAATTTATTTTACAATGTGACCCCCCTTTCTCTTGCGTGTTTATATTTGTATTCGTTTATTAATTTGATTGATGACATTTAATTCACATAAGGAGTTTTTAAAAATGTATTTTTTATTTTGTGGAGCCTCCATATATATATATATATATATATATATATATGCGATTTTGCAATTTTTTAAATGAAGCTTTTTTTTTTTCTGAAAGCACACCAGACCATAAAAGTGCCTATGGAAATGGTTAGGGTATTTCTTGGAAGGAACCAACTGAGCAGCAACAGTGGTGCAGAGACGGGGGCCGTGTTTGAGGTGGATAGGGAGAAAGGAGGACGAGCAGCAGGATCCTGAATCAGCTATTCTGCCGCTGGCCCCTGAGGACGGCGAGGTCTTTGGTCTGCGAGCGCCGGCGTGCACATCGTGACCGGGGGGTATCCCGACGTACGTGGCAAACATATCAATTTTTTCAGACGAGCGTTTACCGAGAAGGCTTTTGAGTGCTGCTCGGAGCCAGGCTGTGTTGACGCACCGAGTCACCGTCCGCGGAGAGGGGAGGGGAAGAGAGAAGAGAGGAGAAGAGAGGGGAGAGGGAGGGGGTGAGCGTGAGAGGTGCATATGGGAGGGAGGGGGGAGTTTGCATCGTTCAGCCTTCCTGCCCTCCACAGGCAGCTGACATTCTTATCTGACAAACACGGGCTGGAAGTGGAAGGACCAAAAACTGCACTCCCCCCACCTGTCCCCCTCACCCCTCCCCCCTGAGAGATTGTTAGTCCATTCCTTTATAGTAGTTCGTTTAGGCTCTTTGTCAGTGCAATGGGGATGCTGGCGGTATGAATATATCATGTTCACAATAGAGCGAGCCAGTGCAGTGCAGCCATGAAAGCACAGCGGGAAAGACTGAGAATTCCTGGGCTGACATTGGAGTGAGTATTTTTTTTCTATTTCCTCTCTGTCGTACTGATAGTGACAGCTCTGCTAGAGGTCCGTATTCGTTTCCTGTGCCTTTGTTTTGGTTTTCCTTTGCGTCTGTGCGCAGCATTACCGCTGACTGTGTGAGCATATCGGCAGCAGCAGCATCTGCAGGAAGTGCTATTTAACATACACTGCAGCTAGCTTGCTAGTTAGCCAGCAGCGTCTCAAGCCTGTGTGCGTATGTGCGTATGTGCGTGTGTGTGTGTGTGTGTGTGTGTGTGTGTGCGTGCCTGCCTGCATGTGTGTGTGTGTGTGTATGTGCGTATGAGTGTGTGTCTCTTCCAGCCCTAAGCCGGGGGACTGCTGCAGCTGCACGACACTGACCCATGTTTTCTTGCAGTGACACGCAGGCACACTGCATAATCGTCTTGACAGCACAGTGTTAAACTGATTCGTTTAGCTAGCTACGATCAATGAGCTGTCTCTGAAGTACCTTCACAAAAGGCCTTCTGTTGTCAGTGAATAGCGTGAACTAGGTTACCACAATAGAAGAAATGTCTGAGGGAGAAGCCAGACAATTTTCCATTGTCCACATTTGCATTTGCTATCCCCTTTTACACCAAAATACTGGCGCAGCACATGCTAAAATCCTGCGCGGAAGCTGTTGGTCGTGTCCACTGGCCATGATGGCGCATGTTTACATTTGTGTAGCATGTGGACACTGCATCAGTGCTAGTCCTGCCAAGGAGTCTGAACCTTGCATGCCTATTTGAGCACGACGCACATTTATGTTGCTATCACTGAGCATTTATACAACACGTGAGCTCACTACCAATACAGCAGACGGCGAAATGCAATTATGGGATTCTGATGCTGCGTGCTGCCGTAGAGGACGTTTAGGGTCATTCTGTGAATTATAGATGGCGCTTTACCAAATCATTGTCAATGAATGTGTGCCATATATCTAAATTGTATAAAGATGTATTTCACATTCTCCACAGAGCAGTAATTGTTTCCTAAGCTTATTGTTTTTATAGAACATAAAACAAAATCAGCTGAACACGTCCTTTTCCCTTGGGAGCTCCTAATTCAAATGAGGTTTTTTTTGTTTCGGAAGGTGGTGCAGTACAGTTGGGCTTAACCCCTTGCACAAACCTTGAAATCTTATCTCAAGTGCAATTTGTAAATAGTGCAAGCTATGCAATGCCTCTGTGTGCGCTCTCATGACAGAGAAGGGGTCCTGGTATTGATCTTCAAACTCCGTCTGTGGAGATAATTTGTAAGCTCTCCATTGCCCTAAGTATGTCCCTCCTGCAAGGTTAGCTCATTACCAAGGGGTAATGCTTAAAACCCTGGGGGAATCTAATTACATTGCCTCAACAAGCACCGTCTATCAGAATCCCACACATCAAAAAAATATCTCCAATGTTAAGAAAACGTGAATATACATTTTTATGGTGTTATTTAATGTCAGACATGATTGCAGTCTGCGTGAGTAGCTGAGCGAATGAGAGTACTGTGCTGTTGGAGGCTTATCCTCCCTCTGCCTGTCAGCCTTTCTACTGGTCATTGTAACGGTCATGCTGAAGAGCCACTGTTTATGAAATTCAATTTAACTTGCAGCCTCACACCGAGAAGCTTGAGTCCAACTCCCACAAGCCCTTGCAGTCCATGTAGCCCGCTGCACGCATTTCATTTTTGGAGGTAAGAGCAAGCTCTAACATATGGACATTTTTCTATTGAGCAGATACAGTCTGTATGCCCAGCTGTTGAATGTTGAAGAAGGTGAACTGAACTGGTATCAGAAAATGGTTTACAAGACTAATAATACAACAAAATAATTCCTTTTGTTTCAGTGGCTTTTTTTTCATTTAAATAAATGAATAGTGTTTGTGTCCAGCATGATGAACGAGGACACAGTGGTTGTGTGCTTACGTAATGTTCTTAGTGTCATCCCTCCCCCCTTGTTTTTTTTTGTAATCCATTTTTTTTTTCTCCGGTGTTGAATGTGCAAAGTAGGATTTGTAGCATTAGCCAATGGTACGGACATCTGGTTCTGCTTGAAAAGAATTTCACGGTTTCAGATTCGGTCCTCAGTGAATGGGACTAGACTCTTTCCTGCGTATTAAGGAGTAGGGAGAAGGTCACTTTGATTACAGGTTGCGTGATGAGCTCATCTTTGAGTAATGCTAAATGTTTTTGGTGGGAGCATGTTGGGTCTCCATTGAAATAAATTGAATTTATTGAGGTTCAAATATGTATTTTATAATGGGAGAAGCAAAGCAAAAAAAGAAAAAAGGAAAGTTTCTCCATGATCCCTAAATGTACGGTAGCATTATAGACAGCAAACTAACTGCATGCAGATTGTTTTTGCAATGGTGGTAGTATGATTGATGAACATTGGGTTACTGAAGAAGCTGTTTGTTTGTTCCTCTGGGAATGACTCTTGAATGACCCAAAATCCCAGAATGCTCCTCTCGTGTCTGCTAATCGAGTTTGAGACACCGGCCCGGCTGGCCTAGCTCAGAGGCCCTGGCTTTGCTGTGAATCGGGCTTTGTTCCTGTCATCTGGACTCTGGCTCCTGTGAATGAAGTGGGTCACTGAGGCAGAGCTTTCTGTTCTTTACCGAGTTGATTGGTTCATGTTTACACAATAACATTCCTCTGACGTTCGGCACTGATGTGTTGGGGAAAGTCCAGTGGAGAAGATGACCCCAACCGCCTCTCCCCTACCCCCAGACCACTTCCCCCAAAATATGCACTTAGCCATAATTTATGAAATGAGCCTTTATGAAAAGGAGTAATGGGGACTCATTAAAATTTAATTGTGCACATGAGTAGGTTTTGTTCAGGAAATAATTGAAATTTAAGGAGTGTAATTAATATTTTCTAGGTTTAATTGCACATCTGTTAACGTATGATGAATTTATATGAGTGGGCTTTTGAGGGGCAGTTTTTTTCAACATTACTGATATGGAGGAAATAAATATTTCTGTTTTGTACCACAAAAGACATGATTTTTCAGATGCATTTACCGTCCTTTGATTATTTGGAAAAGGAAGGAATTGTTTATTTAAAGCAAAAGATGTCTTTGTTATTATTTAGTTGTAACATTGGTGTACTTACACCCCACTGCTAACAATGCAGTAATAACCTGAAATGTTTTCAGTACACTTTGTGTTTCTCCTTCTGCTGATAACCATATCCAGTAAACCTTCCTGTAAGTAATGAGCAGACACCCACTCCACTGTCAAAGTTCAACTCATCAACTTCAATTTAGTGGAAGTATTGTAACCGAGCCATAGTGTCTTGTTCCCTTTGAAATTTGAGTGTGTGCTTGTTAATGACTATTTGTTTTATTTGTTCAATTGGTGACTCGTCGGAAGAGTCACCAATTAGTCTACCCTTTTTATTGGACATTTATTAAACCGTTTTAGATGTAAAGATCTCCAGAAAACGCCATGGTGCTGCCCACGGTTGATTATTTGTCACAGTGCATCAAATAAATTGCAAAGGATGCATCGACCACAATTGATGGATCTTGTAAATGGCCTGACACTTGGTACCATCACAAAAATAATTTTGTAGTAAACTGCAGGTCCCAACATGCAAATTACCACTGCCCTCAACCTCTGAAGATGCATTTTCCATTTTATGCATGGGTTTTTGTTTTATTTCAGTGGAGGATTCTCAATAGAAATCAAATCGGCTCATGCCCATTTGAGTAACTTTAATTTTGAGAACATCCTGTCCCATAATCACCGCCTTTTAATTTTCCGCTTGAAAGAGGGTGGGATTGACTTGAAAAGGAATTGCTTTTGCACGTACGGCTCGAACAGGCTGATCTCCTTTTCAGGATCTTGGGTTAGAACAATTAAATATTTCTGAATGTGACTTGTGTACAGATGCGCGACCAAGCCATGCGCAAGTCAAATTATGACTGTCACCAGGTGATGATGAGTCTGGTAAAAAGTACTGCCTTTTTCGCTCAAAACATAATTGAAATTTACAGTTCACTAGCACCCAATCTGTGAAGAGAAGGCCTGAACATGAAATCCAGTACAGTGGTCCTGAGGAACAGTTCATGCTGTACAAGGGGTGGAAGAGCAAGGCCATAGATGGGAATTGGAGCACTACAGGCAGTTATGAGTTTGGGGTCTCTACAGTAATCTCTGTGGGTATCTGTTTCAGGAAAACAAACCTACCTACCCATTTTGAGTGGCCTTCCTTCATTAGAGTTCCTTCATTGCTGTATCCCTTCTACTTCGGTTTTCATTTTTTGTTTTTCTCACGTTTTTCTGTGCGGGGCATATAGATGAGTATGATAAAGAGGGATGAGTCTGCCTGTCTTCCCTATCCGCTGTGTAAGCTGTGCTACATGACGGCCTCGCTAGCAGCTTGTTGCTACCTGCTTGTTCCGCTTGACATGACTTGCTCAACCGCTTGATCAGACCCGTTGAATTATTAATAGCCCATGTTTAAACATCTTATTGAGACGTTGTTTCCTCTTTGTGTTGTCTGGTTTGTCCTCTTTCCCTATTGTGATTGCCTCTCAGTGTGATGTGGATACGCCGAGTTGGACTTTGTGCTGCTTCCTCTGACATGATAAAGGCTTTCATGGGTGTTTTTATTGGCTAAAATGCATACGCTGCCCACGCAGGTTTTCTTTTAATATGCAGTCATGTCTTTGAATTATGAAAACATTGGTTCTTTCACTTTGAATTTATTTTAAATACAACAGTCTTGAAAAAGAGAATGTTTTCTGAAGAAATTCTACATTTGTATGTGTCCTGATCGTATGACTAACAGAACCAAAGACCATTTTTGTGTTTTGCATGTCTTTGCTTGTCTTTTTGTGCGTGAAAGAATTTGTTGACGTGTTGATTTATTTCACTTAAAGATTTGGCTCTAGAAAACCACCAGAATTGCACAAGTGTGGCTGTTCACTCCCATCAAGTATATTGCAATTGTGATAAAACATCAAAACAGAATTCTAATTCAACTAAGTAGCTTCACTGGCTGCTGTTGCCTTGGGGATTGGTGGGGTGGGTTATTGGCTGATTGGCCGCTGGTTGCTCTTACCCTATTGGAATTTTTAACTTTCATTGGCTAACCACATGCCACAGTATGCCCATCTTAACACTCTCAAAAGATCTGTTCACAGAGCAACCTTGGAGTGCTTTTTTATATATGCAGTTGTATTTGCATTGCATGCTTTACATGTGGGACTACATTTTTACATCCTTGCACTTTTCACAAAAACTCCAGAAGCTGCACCCGGCACCCACCCATTTGAAGCTTGTGGGTGAACAGTATGAGCTGCCCGTGTTAATATCACTTCAGGACCTTCACTCACTCTTGTGGTCTTTGGTCCAACAGAAGCAGTGGTGCATGCCTACTGGAGTCAAGGGAAACTCTCACTCTTATGCTCGGATATGTTCCTTTTCAAAAGCTGAAATTGAGAGATTTTCATCCATTTCTTTAAAAAAAAAAAAACAAAAAATAAAAAAAACCCAAATATCAAGACTTCTTTTGGTCTTTACATTCAGAAGGCACAAGCAATTTAATTAGTTTTTCCTTCTCATGGAAAGTGTATGGCTGATGTCTTGTGGATAGAATCTAGGAGCAGTGGAGAAGTCTTTCACTCTTAATGTCAACACTTGTCAAATTTGCCAATTTGCAAATCGGTAACAATTTTCTTTTTCAATGTGAAATTGTTGATCTCCTTACAATGAAAAGAGTAGTTTAAATGACTGATTTTGCAGTTAATTTCATCTGTCTTTACTTAGCTATGTGTGTCTTATGGTAGTGTGCCTGTTGGTAGAATACTTAACACCTCCTGGTCATTTCTGGAAAACTCATCCCTCCATTATTCATGCTAGACAACTAGCTGGCTTGGAGTGACTTCTTGCATGTTTATGTTAACATGCCAGCCAGGTTAGCACAACAGTTCTACAGTAAATCTGTATTTGTTTAATTCTGCTCGGTTTACTAGTGGTATTTAATCTCAAAGTTGTGTTTTATTCCATTTAGAATGGTTTGATAGTTTTAATCTTGTGTTTAATCTTACAAATAACAGGTGGCGAAATAAAATTCCATCATACGTTTTCTATTATTGGGAGTATAATTAGATGTTGGGCACAGTTCAAACTATGAATCCTCCCCCAGTGAACTCAGTTGCAAATTGCATGCTACATTTATGACAAAAGGAAGTACTGTCCATTCTGGAAGTTGTGAGTTGCTATACAAACATACAGATTATGGCTATGTCTGGTATAGAAATGAATGAATGATTGCACCTTGTGCAATAACATAGTGGATGTTATGTCTCTCCCTTCTTCTGTTGACGGTTTTAGCATAGTCAAGGTTTGTAACTGCTCTTTCTGTCAGCAGCGAGTGGTTTGTATCACTAGCTGATGCCAAACATTGAAATAATTTTAAAATTTGGGGGGTGCATTAATTTTGACACGGTACTATCAAAGTGATGTATTTTCATATAAACTTGAAGATTGCTTTTGTTTTTGATATTAACTTTGTCCTTGTTGCAAACATAAATTATATGACAACTTTGAATTTCAGTTCGTTCTCTTCTTCAGTACCATCAATATTAGCCATTTGATGTTCTGCTTTTTCAAACGGAGAACTGCAGAATTTCATCATTTATCATTCTTCAAACTGGAGATATTTTGTTATATGATGAAGATATCATAATTTTTATAAATATAATTGTTATATTAAATACTGCTATATTGCTAATGTATTTAAATAGAAGCACTACCAAAAGCTGTCACTAAACAGGTTTTTATTGTGAAAGGGCTGTTGACATTCAAACTCCTGATATTCATGTACTGTAGCCATGTTTGGGCATGACTGCAGATGTGCTGATATGGACTGTTCATTGCCCTGAGCAACAGTCTGCCCCATTTCCAGAGGGAAAGAAAAAGCTTGCAGTATTTTCAAATCCACATTGGTCTCAGAAAACAGATGCAACTTGCATGTAACGGTGCGGGTTTGACGTGCATGTGAGTGCGTCTCTGTGTTGAACTACAGTGAAACAAAGTCTCCTTAGTTCACTGTGCTCCAGACTGAGTCAGCTCAGCGGCTGTGTCTTTGAATCACCCTTTCTTAACGGGGACAGAGAAAGAGAGCACCTCTCTAATCAGGGCACGGCCCGCCGCACGGGTCCTCCGGGATGTGAGGGGACACAGATAAAGGGAAGGGAAGAATGGGAGCCTGACGTCAGCGGGCTCGGGTTCTGCAGGTAATCCACGCAGCCACGGAGACACAAAGAGCAGCGGGGAAAGCACAAATGGACTGTAATCTTCTGCCTTTAGTCACGCTGCGGGGCCACACGTAGGGAGCTTTACTGTAAGCAGTACCTCTCCTTCGTTGTGCTCACCGCTTCTGTCCTCTTGCGCTTAAAGTGTGCCTCTGATTGAATAGTATCACCAGGTGAGGACGTGGGCTGCAGTAAAGATCCCTCATTGTTTATTCTTTGCCATGCCATCAGTACAGAGGCAGGTTGTTGCATGCTTCCTCACCTGTCCACTGTTCTGATTGTTCCCTTCATACAGACACAGATAGAGCGATGTGTGTGTGTGTGTACGTATATACATATACAGGGAGGGAGAGAGAGAAAGAGAGAGAATGCAAGAGATTACAATAATGAACAGCTGCCAAGTTGAATAAAGGCTGTGCGGACTTTCTTACCCCTCTTCTGTTCCATATAGTCCCACTCAGGGCACCCACTGTGTTATGGTTATCTGCTGGCAGGGCTGGGGGGGGGGGGGGGCAGATCAAAGGTGCGTGAGTGACTGCGAGGCACTCCTGAAACAGAATGGGACCCGCTCACTGTGTCTGAGTGCGGGGGAGGCTGGAGGTTTCTAAGCAGAAGACTCATTGGAAAAGCACAGCATTTACATTTCAAACAGGTCTCGAAAATGCATCCCGAGGCGGGCTGTAAGGGAGCCAGACTGCGAAAGCTGTGAAATATGTTGCTATGTTGAGTAATAATGCGGTAGCACTACGAGCCAGTGACACCTCCTCCCCCCCCCTCTCAGAATGTGAAATGGTACGTGCCTGTTAGATGATATGAAGCATGTTTAGCCGAGGCAGTGCATGGGATACACAGCACTCAGAGAAACCACGAAAAGACAGAAGCCAGCAGTTAAAGATGCTTGCCGTCCCCGTGGCAGAGGTGTCCGGAGCCTGATCTGGAGAGGAGAAAGGGAGTGCGTTTTCGGCGGGTTCCCCCGGAGCAGAGCTCTCCGCGGTCAGGACACGGGAAAGGGCACGGTGTCCCCTCCGGCAGACTGCGCGCATGCTGCAGCTGGCTGCAGATGCGTCTGGACGGATCAGACCCGGCTCTCAGCACTTTGCGGGGGCCGCCGGCGCCGGCCCTCCCGCGGACGCCGGACGCGCTTCGTCTCCCGGCCCTTTGAGTCCCCCCCAGCGCGCTCGCCCCGGGCCGCTGGCATGACTTTGAGATCATGTCCGACTCCAGCTTCTGGACCGTCCTCTCCAACTTCAGCTTGCCTCACTTCCTGACCGGAGCCAGACTTCGCCGCTCCAAAAGGTAACTGGGGCCAAAAGCGACACGCCGTTACCATGACATCGGGCGGCTTGTTTCTTAACCGCTCCACGCGAGTCTCGTCTGGCTGTACTTCAGCTGTGTTTATGTGTACTTGACAAAAATAAACAAAGGTGGAAACCAACAGCAACACACATCTGGTTGTTGCTTTCTCCATTGTCTTTGGTTTTTTTTCTGTGCGCTGACTAGTCGTAAGGCATACTGTACCTTTGTTATCCAGCCTGTATTGTTAGGCATCAGCACAGAAAGGGTGTTTACAAGGAAGGTATAATCATGTAGTTTCCGTTAACTTGGCATGTTGGCAGGCATGTTTTGTTTAAGAAAGACCGGTTGCATCCACTGCGAATTTCTTCCAGTGCAGTCTCCCTTCCTTCTGTAAGGTGCTGGTGCTGTCGGGTGTATCTTTGTAGAAGGTAAAACTGGAACTGGGACCACTGGGATTGGAACAGGTTTAAAAAAAATAATTAAAAAAAACTGTTTTATAATACATGTACCTGGTGAATTTCACAAGTGTTGAAAATGGTGCTTATGTTTCTTACTAGGAAAATAAAGCCTAGAATTCCCTTTTCCTTCTTTTTTTCCCCAACTAGTTTTTTCTGAAAAGTTGCGTTTTATGACCGAAGGAAGGTTGACAGTGAGGTAGAATAGCTCTCATTTCAGGACCATAAACCCGAGACTGTTTTTTCCTAATTAGATTTAGGACAGGGTAGGGCCAGTCTCTTTGCTTCCTCTTCCTGTTGTCTTGCATACTGTATAATGGTTTGTCCGTGCCAGTCCTACGCATATTTTAATCCACCGTGTGACCTATTTTATGGTCAAGAAGAGCTTAATAACAGATGGATGTAATATTTGCATCAGTGCATAATGTGCAAACTCAGCCTGGGTATTTCATCTGGATATTAAGCATTGGGCTGTTGGTAACGCTCAGCATTTCAATTTGAATATATTACAACAGGTGGATAAGACCCAAAATCTATTGGATATTGAACGAGAGGTTGTACATAAGGTTAGATCTTTCTGAAATGAAATTGTATGGAAATGTGGCCATGAGGCTGTTTTTTTTTTGCTGTTTGCTGGAAGGATGAGCAGAAAATGGAGTCCTGGGGATGCATGTTGTGTCACGTGTGGCTGTGGGATTAGCAGATTAGCCTACATGCAGTGGAATAGTGGAATAGCTTTCTTGTGGACACTGGTTCCCTCTCTTAATCCTGGACTCAGTCATGTGCAGTCCTCAGTTATGGACATGGAATTATGCGAAAGCCTGCCTTATGTAAACACGTGTTGCGGTCTGAACTGGAAATGGTTGGTTTAAATTCTTTAATCTCAAAACGTATATAAATTAATTCATAATTCTGTTTGTAATTCTGAATTGTGGCCACTATTTTGAATGTATTTTTTGCCTGGCGTGTTTGTTTTCCGGCGCTGCGATCCGTTGTTCAGATTTTGCACACTTCTAGTAGCACATTCCGGCTTGCTTAACAGTATGAAGGAAGCAGGAAAAGGCATAATAATCATGTTCATCACGATGAAATATCAAAACGGTTATGTGGGTTTCTATGGGCATCCTCACCGTTCCATTTTCAGTCTTGGTGACAGAGGTGTCTCGATTGGCCCTCGACTGTGTGTCACAGTTCTCGGGATCCCAGAATGCACCGGGCCCAACGACAGCCCTAATAATAACCGCCTGGAACAGCAAAGAGGGGGTGCGTAATCCCCAGCGTGAGTGCGTCCGCATGCCTGTGCAACATGCACACAGAGCAGAGGAACTCGCGGAATGGTCTGACGTCAGGACTCTCCACTTCACACTCCCCTGACGAGCAAAAGATGGCCAGGAGAAAAGCAATTAGGCTCCCGTGATATTTCTTTTCTTTTTTTTTTTTTTTTGTTTTTGGAAGTGGTTTTTGGTAATGGTGGTAATAAGAATAGGAACTTCAGACATACTCTCCAGGTAAAAAACACCAGAATAAAAGGAATGGGCTAGAAAGTTTAATTTAGGTACGACAAAGGCGGAATGTGAAAGATCTAAAACTGAGTGCAGATAAGAAAAGGGTTACAATAAACTAAGAATAAAACAGGCCTTTGTGCACAGAAAGTTGTTGTGAATTCTCTATTTAGTTTATAGAAGCAAGTGATAAGTTTGGGTGTGTCTTTTATGGTGTGTTGCTGTAGTCCATATTACAACTTGTTGTATCACCAGACAGCTGCTGTAGACAATATGACATAGCTTGTATTGCCTGGAAAGTAGAAATGGTCATGTAAATACCTTTGAGGATCTAATTTGTGTCTGAAATACTGATGTGTTCAAATAATTTACCTGCTTTAGATACAAATGCACCATATATATATATATATATATATATAGCCTAGACTCAACTCATCCTCTTGGATGAACACCTCTTTTTCTGAGATATTACTACTATTACTCTTGAACTGATGTAAAACTTTAATCACCAGATGTATATCAGAATACAGTAGTATCCCTATTTTGTAATAAGGCTTAGTCTATTACTATGATTACTATGGCTCCAAATCCAACATCAGTTCCCACATAATAGATACTATTCTAGTATATTCTAATATGTGAACTGCTGCTGGGGGGGGGGGCTTTAAATTATATCCAGCCTGGCACATAGGACACATTATCCCGTTTTGAATTTGTATTCTAAAGTTAGCACAGTCAGAACTTATGTTGCTTTGCATGCCACTGTAAGCATGTTTCATTGTTTCAAATTAGATAGTGTAGTGAACTGAAATATTCACATAGTCAATAAGCTGTGGGCTACATGTCTACATCATTACTGGTTGTGTGTGCATCTTCGTGTGAGGGGTTAATAAAGGACTAAAATTTTAGTTATTTATATGCAGTATGTTGGCAAGATATACCTGTGTTCTATTTTCAATTCATCCTTGCTAATTTTAAAACTTTTACGCATTATTCAATTTTCATTGTAATGAAATGAGTTGACAGATGATTTAAAAAAAATAGAATCATGTCACGAACACAAAACAAGTCACATAACACAGTAGAGTCTTCTGATGTTATTAGTGTTTTATCATAGTGGGCCTTCCACAGACTCTTCCTGACAACCATGGCCTACTTTTGCTAATTTAGCTCAGCATGGTTTCTTTGTTGTGCAGGATGTTTGCCAGTTATAGTACTGTCAATAGCAGCAAAGGCCAGAAATGCATATATCTGTCAAATATCTGTCTGTTATTAGAGAAAACTTTCCACGTGACACATTTGAAGATATGACTGCCCAAGATGATTTGTCACACAAACTGTTCTTTGCATCTGACAAAAATGTAAAAAAATGCCGAAAATCTCCACATATAGAACTCATTCCCATCATTTCATTACAACAGAACCCCGCAGCTAAACAAAAGTCAACTGGCATGGTACTCTAGCTATGATTTGGATTGGCTGCTACCGATGGTGTTTAGTTTTTTTTTCCGCGATATCGCCATTTTAGATTATATAACAAAGCATCAGCTAACACAATTGAATGTTACCCTTTTGCGCAAGCCCCCTATTGGCTAGGATGCTGGCATCCTGAGATTGCTCAACTCAGACATTCAGTGCGCCTGCAACCAAACTATGTGTGGGAAAAAAAAAACTGTGTTCCAGCTTTATTAGTAGATACATGACAACTAGCCTATGCCATATATGGAGTTTAGAAGTGCCACCATTGTTGCACAGGACGTAGGACATTGTGCACATCCTGTTACTGTGCAGTCACTGCTTTGTGAAAAGTTCTTTGTCAAAGATGTTGTACATGTGACAGTTCTACGCTTCATGAATACTGCTTTTTCAGCACAGTAAAATTTTTGCCCCTGAATATTAGTTTGCTTGTATTTTTATGGCAGGATTATTTGTGATTAGATTTCATGACAATTTCCTTGTAAGGCTGGCAATTTTCTTCCTCTTTCTAATCCCTCTTTTTATCACTCTCTTTCTTGCTCTCTCCCTCTCACCCTGTCCCTCTCACTCTCTCTCTCTCAAATCCTTTTAACCCAACATTCCGCCTTAACTGTACATGTTGTGGAGAGAATTATAAATGGATTTGATCTGAAAAGATTAAACTCATAATGTCTGAAGTATCCCTGCTGTTACTGTGTGGGGCAGGGGGGTGTTTCAGTTGTGTAACTTCTCATATGCCTAAATGAGGACTTGCTTCTCATCAAGGTGCTGTAGGTTAAGCTGCAGAGGGGGGAGCATCGAGGAGATGCAGTAGTGACTGTAAGAAATGAAAAACCTCTATCAAGGCCATAACATTGATCTGGATGGGCAGTAGTGTATTATGTAGGTTGATGCATTTCATAACACAACTAAGATTTTAGACAACAGTGTTGTGTTTTCCAAAATCTGTGTGCATACGTAATTTATCTTCATAACAAGTAATGACATTTCTCAGAACTGTTGTTTGTGTTTTTACAAAGGGAACAATAGGGCAAGAAGGAAGGCAAAATGTAACATTATGACCCATTGAGCCCAAAATGTCCTCCTCAAAGTGAACGCATGTGAACAATGATGACTCCGTGGAGGTGTTGCTTTCAGTAATGAATCAAAATGAAGGTAATCACTCTCTTTGAGTCATAATGGGATTTTGGACATAACCACAGTTAATTTTTTTTATTTTATAATAAATCTTTAAAGGTACTGTCTTTTTTCTGTAGTTTCAATCCAGAATGCTGTTTGTTTTTTTTTTCTTTTGACTTAATTTTGCATTATGGTCATTTATCACTATGTAGGGCACTATTAAGGCAAGGTGACTGGTTAAATCCATGTGATAACTAGGCTGGCAGTCTTCTCTCTGCTAAAGTCCCCTTTTATTCTGCAGAAGACCTTACGGGGGAGAGGGAGGGAGGGACTGAGGGACAGAGAGGGTGAGAAAGAGAAAGAAAGAGACAGATCCCTCTCTCCTCAGTGTGAGTCACAGGCCCTTCCTTGAGGACGTGCACAGGGAGCTGTGATCATCCTGCTCTCGCTGTGCTGGGGGGGGGGTTCGCTCACTGCCCACTTTCCTCTCTCTCTGCACTGCTCGCCTGTCACTGGTCTGGCTGCCGGTAAAGTTAGTATCTGATACACAGTGAAAAACAATGGCAAGTTTTTAGAACTTTTTGACTGTGCCAGTACATAGTATGTTTGGAAATCATATTGAAGGGGGAAAATTTTGTGTGTATGGGTGACCCAGCGTATGACTGAGTGGGTGGAGGTTTGAATGTGGTAATGTCCACAGTATGGAACTGAAGAATGAAAATCAAATGTACCCTGGATCAGCAGCACTGGCGCCTGCAGTTTTATGATTTGTGCTTTGTATTTTACTAACCAAACATACCACGCAGCATACTTAAAAAGTTTATTCTTATATTTTTAACGATAAGTCTGTAATGCAAGCTCCTTTTGCAATCTGTTAGCCTTTAGCCCTCTATTAGCGATTTTGTGGTAATGTTTTAACAGATCAAGAATTTAAAATGTTTTTCTTTGAACTGAATTGCAAACATAAAGTAGCTGTTTTGACAGTTGTAGCAAGACCAATTTGAAATGTTTCTACTGTATGTATGCTTGTAATTATAGTGAATTATAATCAATTTTAGTTTTTTGGGATAATTTTAAAGTCATATGAACCATTAAGAGATGATTTATATTGCATGATCATTTTGCGTGAGTGTTGAGTACACTGGGGAGAGGCTGCCAGGGCTGGAACGAATGATGCTTCACTAGCAGTAACATTTATGCAAATGGAGGCAACGCATGAAATTCAAATGACCAGGAATATTGAAATCAGGATCAGACTTTTGTGATTCAAATGTTTATTTTTGGTTAGCCAAAGCACCTTGGAAGTCAGGTTTCTCATGTATTTTTTTTGTAGTTTGCTGTACTTAGAAAGCTGGATTAATCATATACGAACTTGACCAAGGTGGACTTAGAAAAAAGGAAAACAGAAGAAGAAGACGCACCGGATAGTGTTCTTCTTATTGTTCCAAAGCCTCTGCCTGGAAATATTTGCTCCACTGAATGGCACCTTTAGTGCTCCATCACATTAAAATTCGAGTTGCTCCATGGGGTCTTTGTTCCTCCTTTTGAAAAGATGACATGATTGCGTGTTTCCTTCTGTGTAGAGATGCATACGTGATGTCATCGCTCATGGCGGGAGCTCAGGGGATAATGCTTTTTGACAGGGACACGCATCACAGCCCTCAGTGTGGCTCACGCGAACGCCAGCGTATTGCTGCGTGACAATCGATCTTCATTGTAGGCGGGACGTTTAAGATGGGGATCTCAAGGGCTCCGCAATGTCACCCGCGGTGGCTTCCAGGCCAGGCGAGGGACAGCTGCTGCGGGACCCTGGGACGGGTGATCGATTGGCTCGGTGCTCAGGCGCGGAGGCGGCACCGGGTCTGTGCCCCGTGCGCTGCCTCCCGTCTGCACTCAGCCTGACATTGAGAAATAAGATCATCGGGCATTGATGCAACATCCCTCATTTCCTTCTGTCATGTCTTCCTTCAATGGTCAGCGCGGCAGACGAATTTGGAGTTGGAAAGGGACTCCTCTGGCACCAACTTTTCGTGATTGAATTTAAATTGGTGTTTGGCGGTTTCATCCGACAGACCATAGGGCCTTCAGTACTGCTGAAGGGGGAAATGCATCTGGGAGAAGGGGGATTTGTTTAGGGAGTAGGTAAAAAAATGTTCATATGATCTGAAGCATAATCTAGCCGGGATATGCTGTTGATTGAAGGTTGGAATAATGCATCAGGCTTTCATGGTCAGAGGGAAAGCTGGCACTTTTAATTCCTTATTTGTCTATGCCTGTTTGAATATAGATATATATAACAGAGTGCATACTGTGCTGTAAATCAAGCTGATGTTTATGATTCCAATCACATTCTTACAGTTCTATTGTAAAGATGGATTATTGATATAATTAATATTGCCAAAAAGTGCAGTGAATATCAGTCAGTTTTGGGTTAATAGATTTCAGCATATTTAGATGGCAGTGGCAGTTGGTTGTGGTGTGTGGAGGTAATATCTATGAGGTGCGGTGTAGATGCATGATGCCATGGATGATGCGTCTTTTAGAAGCTTGTTTGCCTTTACCAGTGGAAACCAGCTGCAGAATCTGCAAATCAGATACATTGGCTGGGCCAGGGGCTTGCAGCTTTTGAACTTTATGATACGTTGCTACTTGTCCAGAATGCTTGGACTATTCCTTGGGTCAGATGTACAAACTTCAGTGTTTAGCATTTTAATGCAATGCAGACCAAGTGAGACCACAAGGATGTCATCCGTAGAAATCAAGGTTGCCTTTCAAGCTTAGTCACTGCAATATGGTAGCTGTTCACAGCTTATCTGTGATGACTCTGGAATTCAGTGAGGTTGCTCAATTTCCCCTATGTGAATTTAAAAAAAAACATACAACCAAGGATTGAGAGACGGTGTTCATTCATGTTAGTGCCACTTTGTTTGCCTGTGATAAGTGATCTTGTGAAAATGGATTTAATTCAGGATTGAAAACAATATTTATTTCTTCCCAACAGCTTCTTTCCAGATTTTCTTGGTCTGTTCAGTTTTAATTGTCACACATGCTGTAGATAATTTGAAGTCATTGTGTCTTGGAAAAAAATGATTCCCATGTTCATGTGTAATAGTAAGACTGCATTAATTTTGCAGTATTCCTTCAGTGCAAACAAGGCAGGCTTGTTTGTACATAGCCTGTGCATGTGTGTACATTTAGAATGTGTGTGTGCTATTATGATTTCTTAGTAAAACTATGTGCTTCTTTCTTAATTTCTTAGCATGTTACTCATCTCCAGAAAAAGAGTGATGTATGTTAGACAAGTGGTGACCAAGCCCCTGTTTATCTATGGCAGTTGAAAGCAGTCCAGTCCTTGCGTGCTGTCCTGCGAGCTCGTCGACTTCTGTCTGCATGTTCATCAGGAGCAGTGAGTCTGGTAGCTAAGAGGATCTGTTTTTGTGAGCGCTAAGCATGCTATTAAGTGTGCCACGTGGTACCTGTCAGTGCAGATGAGCACAGTCTCAGAGCCTTAGATTTGCTCTTCACTCAGAAATGCTTGGGCTGGCCTGAAAGTTCTAGAGGGCTATACTTTTGTTCTGCAGTTCTGTTGATGGGTTCCAGTGTAGACGGTTCTTGAGATATATAATGCAGTACTTTAGCAACAATAAGTGCTACAGATTGTGGAAAAGATCTGGCAGACGGTAAGGACTGGATTCGATTAATCACAATGCCTCAGTTGTAGTACCTCACCGTCTGCAGTGCATTGCATTGTTGCTGCATGGTCCACTTTTTAATTTACAATATATTTGCTTCATTATGGAATGAGGGATCTCAAGCATGCTTTAAGACTCACCTCATTTCTGGTCCTAACCCACAGCTATGTGCAAAAGGTTTCCTCCTTTTATTACATTTTAGTGTTGAAATGTGTTGAGTGTCGAAACGTGTGATGATAACGAGGGCACTTCTTTATTTTAGGTTGACACAGCTCCAGATTTCAGTCAGCCTGGGAAATACTAGATTGTATCATATCGGGTAAATTCCGGCCGTGTATGACGTTGACTGTCTTTGTTCCATACCCATTTGATCTGTAGGTTAGTCTTGTGTTACCCACAAATAAATTATCAATAAAAAGTTTACCATTTCACGTATATTTTGAATCAGGTCATTTGAATCATGGGACTGAGGATGAAGCATTCCTAAATCTATGATCCTCTTTGGAATGGCTTTGAGATGAACATAAATTGACCCTAGCATATATCGATGTTGCAGAGCAATTATGTCATTACATAAAATGTAGGCCTAGAACATGAACTGTGAATGGTTCATTTAAAAAGTATTGTAGCCACTGGCTGTGATAATTAACGTCATTTTATCCTTTCTGCATGCACCAAAGATGTGCAGTTATAGTGGTGAACTACTTTCTTATCAAGCTATGTTGATAAACTCAATCGGTAATAATGTTCAAGGCTGACTATAATAATATTCTTTTATTTAATTTTAGTGCAAGAGAAACATGCTCTATGGCTGGTTGTATTGCAGTACTCTTCAGTCGTCTGTGTTGAATTTCATTAGTGTGTTCATTAGAGTGTTCTATTGGCTCAACTTGCATTCAGTCAATTTGACCTTAACAGTCTAGGTTCTTGAAGTGTGTAATTTTATTTTCAGGAGTCTTGTAGTCTTGTTTTTTTTTTTTTATAATTTGGGAATTGTAACTTAGTTATTTCCTGATTTTCAACTCTTCTGGAAACTGCTAATCGGAGAGATTTTCACCACTTACATTTACTTACGCAGCTTACGTTCAGTGTTTGTATGGAGTACCTGTTTGAATAACTTGCCTATTGTTTGGTCTGATAAATGGTTTGATGGCTTGTTAAAGGTGAAAGGGTCACCAGCAGAGTCTGTAAAGTTTGTTGGAATGAAAGCATGAAGCCATCAAGCCTTTCAAACCCTCTAGGGTGTATTATGTACACTAATGAGGACAGACAGGAATTGGGTCATTCTTCATCATCAAAAGGAAGTAAACACAAGTGGATCTATAAACATGGAACTCTGTGTACACAAGTACATTTTATGTCAAATGTTATGGAAAAGCACAAAACACATGTTTGTCACACATTTTCTAATAGCAAAGTTTGTCAATGTCAATGCCTACATTTAGTGTTATGCATTTTTACTGTCATTATCAAAATGAAAACCAAATTAATCTGGTTATTGTTATTTTCTTTGCTCGTATTACCTTATCCAGGGGTGCTCACTGAGCATTATCCATTTATACAATTATGGAAGCCGCTCAGAGCAGGCTTCTTGCTGGAGGTAAAAAAATGTATGTTTGAGATTTACAGACCCATTGGCATCTACCAGGTCTCTGCAATATGATTTTGTACTCAAGTTAATGTATGTGTGTCAACATTTCAGTTTTCGAATGTGACCTCATTGTGCGTATTGCCTCTTTTTAGAAATAATTATGGGTCTAACATTGAAGGCTTAGATCACTCTCTTGAGTTTTTGTGAATATTATTTCAGTTTTATTGTATATGTTTGGTTGGTCCAGGCAGTTTTTGTGTGAGGTGAAGGATGTTTTACATAATTGCAGAAGTTTCTGATGACCATACACGTATTCAGGTATGATTATGCACTTTAAATACATCTCAAGAACACACAATAAAACTGAAATGACATTAGAAAACTCCAGAATGTAAACTATCCCTTTAAATCTGAATGTCACAATAGCTTGTTTTTTCATTTAGCAACAAATATTTCATACATCTTTAGCCTGAATGTGTATACAGCACTTTTTTTTAGAGGACTTGGTTCTCTAATTTAACTTGTTTCCCTTCAGAAGTCTTATTGATAATTGGTAAGCGCAAGCAGAATTTGTCTTCAGTTAGTCTGCTTTTTTTTTTTTGAGGGGATCTAACTGCTTTGCAATTGCATTGCTTGTACAACGCACAGGTGTTTAATACAAAAGTTCTTCACATTAGGTTTTTGAAAGCTGCTCCAAATTGCAGGTAATTGTTAATCTGTTGACCTGTGGTGATGTGCTGAATAAAGCAGGGTATTTTAAATTATATGTACTGTAGCCAAATTGTGCCAGCTTTATGGTTCACTCCCTTTCAGAATTAGGCTAGCTGCAGAACACTAATGGTCATTTAACATTGGGTAAAGAGGCAGAGACGACGTAGGGAGGCAGGGAAAAAAGAAGATTAACGGTAGTCAAGGTGATGAAAATCACAAACACGGAGCTGGTGTGGAACGGGAAAGAAAGCGGCACGGTTTCATCGAGGAGAAGTGTTGGGAGAACAATGAGGGAGGCCTCCGGTGGTCCTTGCGGTCGACAGAAAGGGGGAAGGCTGAAGGCGAGCGCTGGGCTTTCGGTAGAAAAAGAAAGAGCGGGAATAAATCAGACAAAGGGAAGGGCAGACGAAGGGAAGGTTACGTTTACAATGGTGGGAATTCCCCAAGTTGTGTGGCAGGCATGCTGAAATGTGAGAGGAAACTGGAGGAGTCAGCATTTGTTATTGTTAGTGTTCTTACAACCTTTAATAATCCCCCACCTGTATGACTCATGCGAGCCGTGCCATTCCCCAACCCATCAGGGGACCTTGAACCTCTATGCAGCCGTGAACAGTTAGCCTGCTTTTGAACCACAATGGCTAATGGAAGCACTGTGTGAAATGCAAATGCAATGTGCTAGCGAAACAAAATGCTGTAAAACTGTGATGAGTGTTGGTATAGCGGTATAATAAATAGGCATAGGCAGAAAATAGTCTTCACTCAAATAATTGATTTTTATAAACAGTGTTACTACATGCAAAATTTAATTCTGTTTTTGTTTTCTTAGCTGCAGGACAAGCAACAGAAAAAGTTTGATTGGTAGTGGACAGTCTTCAGCGCTTCCTCGACCACATTCCCCCCTCTCAGCGCACACAGGTAAGTGTGTGTGTGTGTGTCTGTGTCTGTGTCTGTGTCTGTGTGTGTGTTTTTGTGTATACCCATCCTTTTCTGTGTATCTGTTTTTCCCACGTCGTGCAGGAACTGGCGCCGTGGGCTATGCGCGGCAAATTGCGGTCACTCACTCACTCACTCACTCACTCATGGACAACCTTTGAGGGAGGTTTGGTGGGACGCATGCGCAGGTGGTGCTTCGTTTAGTAGGATGCATGCGCAGGTGGTACGGCACAACATTTTTAAGCAAAGCTTTATTGCCTAACGTTACTTTACCTAACCCTAACATGTTCGCGTTTCGCCTACTTAAGCTAACCTAGTTAGCTTGTACGGATCGCCTACTTTAGTTAACCTAGTTAGCGCGTAGGTATGCTATCCTGCACGCATGAGTAGGAGCTAAGGACACACAACGACCGATACAGATGTATGAACACACGGAGGAAAACAGATAATGTTACAGAGGTGAGGATGTGCCATAGCTAGCTAGCTATACAGTACAAAGGGAAAAATGGAGCTTTATTATGTCGCCAGCAGTGTATGTGCGTGAGCTCGACAACACATTTCTCATAGAAAAGGTAGTTTGTAGCCTTTTTTTAGTTCATTACAGTGGTGGTACAAGTGACAAGAAGTAAGTGGTACTGTGCTGTTAACCTTTATTGATCGCTGTACAAGGTTCATGTAAAGTAGCTAGCACAATCTGACAGCACTAACCCATAAAAATGTACTGTGAATGGTACTTGCTCAATCGAACGGTGAATGTGAAAAACATTCGATTACAGTCAGCGGCACTGAAATTTTCTGTCACACCCTCAATAAATGGCAAAACTCCCAGTAGAAGATTGAATTAAATCTTTTAACGTTATATATTTTCTGAAACTATATATTTTTCTGTTATCGATTTCGCTTGGCCACAGTGAGTGAAACTAGGTGATCTGAGCGTATAGTTTCCATGTAAATTACGTCAAAAGGATTCAGCCTTGTTGTTTGCCACCTAAACTTCACAGCACAGTCATTGCCATTATCAAGATTGGAGCATGGAGTGTCTATTTTCAACCAACTGCCGTATATGAGCGCATAAAATCAACCAAAAACTATAGTTCGCGAAGTTTCGCCGTGGGTCAGGGGACGGTTTTGTGCTTGTTGTTTTGTGTGTGCGTGCTGGTGTGCCTGCCTGAAAACGTCTACATATGTCTGTCAGTGACATATTGAGTGTTGTATGGTACTTGCGTGCAGAGAGAGGATTGGTAAGTCTGCATCCACTTCACTGAATGGATTCCATTGTTCATTGTAAATGAAGAAGCCGTTTGGTAACCCAATGGCTGAAACAGAATCTGTGTCTGACTCATTAGTGGCCCGCTAGATCCTCCTCTGGCTCCTTTTCTAGACATTTCACCTCAGAAGAACCACAGCAGTTTTGACAAGGTTGTGTTTAGTGCAAGGATGCAGTACATTACTATAAGTTATGTTCATGACCTGTCATGAACTGTTTTTTTCAGGTCTCAATTAAAGTAAATATGCTTTCAAAGCTAAATGGCTCTTAATCTCATAAAGATTTTAACAGGCTTTTAGTGCCTAGTCTTAACAAAGCACTTTTCCTTTATTCATTTATTTATCTGATGTCACCTGAATAAAAGCTTTTTCAGATTTGTTTTCTGTAGATGAATAACCAATGATGATGAGAAATATTAGCACTGAAATTAGCCATAAATGAAAGTTATGCAATAGTTTCAGCACAGAACTCACCTTTTGAACTCAGAACAAATGGCCTGTTTAATTCTTGTGATTTAAAAATTCTAATTTAAATCCAGCAATGACAAGGCCTTATACTCATCAATATCTACTTATAGTTGTACATATGAAAACATCAATGTTATAGCTTTTATTCTCAATAGTAAACATAAATTTCGGATTTTATATCATGCCAGTATTTCTTTCCTTGGGCACAGTGGTCACAGGTTGCATGTGCAATTGTAAATGGTTCCAAACTAAAATGAGATTAGATGTCAATTTCTGAAAAATAATCAGCTAATAAACATACGTACAACCTCTGGATTCATGACGTCACTGTATATACTTCTTTGGAGTTACTTGAAGTGTATTTTCTTGCTTATAGCCAAAAACATGCTAAAGCCCCCAATTCAAGCCATTATTAAACTGGCAGTTCATCAGAAAATTCTGTAAGTATCTAAAAGAGCCTTGACTGGACACAAAAACAGGTTGGGCCAATCAAAAACATACATTAAAACTGAAATTACATAAAATTAACTCCAGAAAGTGAACCTGAATTATGTGAAAAGAGTTTTATAGTGAAGTCCCCAATCCCCCAAAGGCACCCACCATTGCCATACCATTAGGGTACAGGTTTTCTGGATTGTCATACTATCTACGAAAAATTAAAGTGTCTTGCCATTTGCTGCAAGGCTGTGCCAATGATGCAGTGTCGCGCTCAGCAATTGTGTTCTGCACAGGAGGAGTTTGAGCCTGCAGGAAGCCAGGCCTTCATAGAACAGGGAGGGGTCGACCTCACTTACAAAGAGAGTTCCTTCCTGCTCCTGTGAAACGGACAGAGAGGGCTGCCGTTCAGTGGTCCCATTGTGTCCATGTACCCGAGTGCGTGTGGACCTGCTGATCAGCTGATAACTTAAGGTGTATTCTGAAAAATTAAGAATCATGAGGTAAATGGTACATGAAGCTGGAGTGAGACAGTACTGCCATGGGATTAGGTAAGTGTGTTACTTCAGGCGCCGCGGTGCTGTATAACCATGTAATGAGAAGGGATACATTATGCATTATATTTCTCAGCTGATGAAGTGGTAAAGCTCAAATAGCCTCATGAGCTTGCTTGTAGATTACTTAAGGCTGCGTTAAAATCAATAGTGTGCACATAGGCAGTCGTGTTGTGGTTAGCTTTCTTTTCCTTCCAAAACAAAAATACTTCCAATCCCCTCTTGACTTCTAAATGTTTAATCAATATCATGTAAAATGGCATTGTGGGATTTACCCCTTTTAAAAAAATGCATTAAAAAATAAATGCTGAAAAGCTTGCTGGTGTCCGATGCACACTAGTGGGGGTTTCTGTTTAATCATCGACTAAAATCATGCTGGCTGCTTTGATCATCTTGTGGTTGACTGCGTACCGTACCTACTGTAGGCAGCTCCAGGGCTTACATAAAAACTCAGACAACCTGCAAAACCACTAATGCGTTTGTGTTAAGGCTACTGTGCTAAGTCTATCTACACACGTGCCTATTATATTATATATATAGTCACTGCACCTGTAAAGAGCAATATCGGTGATCCCTAAACAAAATGAAAGGGGGAAAAAAGCCTTAATTAAGTCTTGTCTCTCCACTTTTGGTACACCATGAGGTGTAACAGCATGGGGTCCATTATTGGGTCCATTATGGTGATTTCAATGCAGCATTTCAATGTGAGATGTACTGCGCCTACCTGTAATCATCATCACTAATCAGCAAAGGGCACTGCTGGCATCGCTCCAGATCTAGCCAATAGTACGGCCTCAGGTGTACTGTCATGCTTTGAGCCAGTGATGGCTTATATGTCATTATAAGCAGCACGTAAATTACAGCACAATTAAAAGGCTGGCATTAATCACAGTCTAATGTGCCCCTCTACGATCGCTACCACCGCAAATTGTGAGGAACCCCTCTTTATTGTCAGAGGGGCGCTATTGTTTTCCTATGCTAATTAACTGTTTACTCTCTCTGCTGCAATCCAGTTAATTACGTCCTTAATGTTGGACCCAGGGTTTTGCTTACTTTATCAGGCAGCAAGCACACATCCTAATCGCTGTCAGATGGGATGTAGCCCAAGTCTTGTATGTTAAACTGCCAAACAAAATCCCCCAAAGCTGTTGGGCTCTGGTAATAAGCCGATCTTGCACATATGGACAGGGAAATGGATGTTTTGTTGTTTTTTTTTTTTCCTTCTTCCCTCTTCCTTTTTGAGGTCTCCCAGGCATTAGCTCACAGATGGGTGAATGCAGGAAGGCTCTTGGCTTTGCCAGCGGAGCTGAAGGTCACCCGCCGCATTAGCCCAACGCACCTTGACAATTACTCACCGTTTACTCACGGGCAAGCAGCTTGTGGCGCTTATATCTCCCCCCCCCCCCCCCCCCATCTTAAACCTGGTTCGCTTCCCGTCTCCCTTCAGTTATCTTCACGCCATATTTCACAGCTTTGTTGCGAGGTGCTACAGGCTGAGTTACTGACTGGTGCAAGGAGGTGGGCTTATTATGGGTTAAAATCCACACACTGTGGCTTGCCATGCCATTTTCTGAAAAAAAAAAAAAAAAAGTGCAGATTTTATTTGCGATGAACAGCGGGTACAGTGACCACTTCCTGTTCAGTCACAAGAACATCCACTGTTATTCTTCTTCAGTGTAATGCACTGTATACATTTTCCATGTTTGCTATTCTTATTCTTGTATGTGCTCGTTAGTATCCGTTTTGTGTATGCAGAAACCTGCAGTAACAGTGGCAGCACCTGCTGTTTTCAAGGGATGATTATTTGTCATGTTGAAGGGATTCTTTGTCCCTACAGTCCTTTTTTCTTTTCATTCTGAAGGCTGGATGAAAGTCAAAGAAAAAAGCAGAGATCTGTGGTGATCAGTAGGATATTAAAAACCATTGGTGGTCTTTTTGGGTATTTAAACATTCCATCTCTCTCGTCTCAGTGCTGGCACTTTGTTTCAGTTGTCACGCGTATCTGGACACAAGCGCCAGCAGGAGTCTTGGCTTCATTTTGTTTGTGCGAAGAGATTTCAAGATGGTCTTGTGCTTCCAACTGTGATTCTCTCCCCACTGCAAAGGAAATGGATATCACATTTCGCATGCTGTCTTTCAGCCAAAAAGTGAACTCAATCGCCAGATAAACCTCCTTAAATTCATTTTGTTTTGACAAATGGAAGAAAGGCCAAGATAATGGTGCTTTTCACTCTGGATAGTCCAAACAAACTTATGTTGCCTAATACTGGGATGCACAACGTATTACTGGAACAAAAGATGCTTTCTGTGGTAGCCTGTAGTGCCAAAAGTCTTTTGTTAGCATTATTCATTGTCTTTGCGTTTTAATGTGTGGTGAAACAGTGCAAAGTTGAGAAAAGAAAATGGCAAATTATTAGCCTAGATAAAGATGGAAAAACAGGCCTGTTGATCTTTTTTTAATTACCTGAAAATAAGTGATCACTCATGTTGATGTGAGTTGTCATTATGCTTTTTTCTGCTTCACACGTAGTAGAGATTGGTTTGAACTCCAGTTTTTGCCATTTTGCCATTGGCCTTTCTTAGACCCAAGATCACTTGAAGGGGGTGAGGGGAATAAGACAATACCAAAATTGTCCACAGGAATATCAAGCCTCAAACTTGAACAAAAGCTTTATTTAGTTGTGATAAATGAAGGTTGGAAAATAGACAGGAGCCATTGAGAGATAAAATGGACTTCTCCTCTTTATGAAGTGTAAAAGGGCCCAGAGCATTGGAGTGATGCCTTTCAGTAGAAATTGGTCTGGGAAGGCCATGAGAATACTAATGAAGGTTTATTACATGCTACTGTATGCCGTCCGCTTTCAATATTCTGCATTGTATGTGCTTTGAGTTTTGCCAGTGTACTTAAAACCACACAAATTCATTGATCCACGAATGAGCTTAGACCGATGAGCAATCGCTCGAGGAACTAGAGGAGGATCTCCTGACTACATTTCCTGCATTTAGAATAGCAAGTTTAACTTTTGTTACAGATATTGCATGTTTTATCAAGGTGTCTCAGTGTTTAACACACAATTAAAGAATCAGTAGTTCTGTCCTTCATATCTGTGAACAATTGAAGACCAAGCCTATCTATGGTTTGCTTTGTAACCTAAAGATAATATTCAATATTAGAAAATACAGATATTGTATATATTCAAAATGGAATTTAACAATGATTACAGGTATATGCCCTCATGTTGTCAGTTAAGTCTGTTATTTTCTGGGAGAAATTACTAGTTCCTAGTCTCTAAGGGAGAGAGAAATTAAGAGGATAATTATAGTAGATACCCCTCAATGACATTTGAACGCGACATATTTTCACTGGAGAATGGGGAAGGAGGAGCCTGTTTTGCATTGCGTCTGGTCCACTTGAACGTACATGAAGTTTTCGGAGTCACCTCGTATGACCTTACTGCCAGAGGGCTGTAAGATGGAGGGTGGTATAACACAACGGAACTTTCTTGCTTATTTTGGAGCAGGCGGCCTGTCGTCCTTATTTTTCTCTCTATTCAGCTGGGAAGGCAGAGAGGGATGCAGGTAGATGGGATCGCAGTACAGAGAATCCCTGGTCGCACTGGGGGATTTGTGCAGGGGTTGAGGGCAGACCGCCCTGCAGACTGCAACACATTGCCCATAAATAATAAAAAAAATAGTCAAGTTTACATACTTTGTATGCTTTTATGGAGCAACAGACCCCAAGTCCCATTCCTGACCTTTCCAAATTTTGGTGTATTTATCCCTATTAAAGAATCACTCATTTGTAAGGAATTTGCTGGAATATGGTGGATAGTGATAATGCTTACCAGCTGTGTGTGTTAATCCAATGCTGGCTAATTGTGTGTGCTTTTTGCAGCCAGAAAAATCCTTTGACATTTTGTGGAACTGAGAAATCCTAAGAGGGTGATTTTGCATTGTGACATGAACATTTACAGACATAATTGTTGTTTTTACAATACCATTGCACTGTTGCAGTGGAGCAGGGGTGTCAAACTTCAGACCTGGAGGGCTGCAGTGTCTGCTGATTTCTGGTGTATTTCAGCACAAGTAATTAAATTGAGTTATTGTTGGTGCCTGCAGTTGTATAGCTGCGTTCCTACTATATAAGTACCGTGTATTGAAAAAAGAAATTATTTTGGCTGGAAGTTTTTGGAGTGCTGGGAGTGTATCTTCCTTGTTGTAGGTCTGGTAATAATTGGATTCTTGGCCAAGGTGCTTGACCAGGACTGTGTAATTGGACTGTGTACATTTTTGTATCGCTAAACAATAATAGGATGCTGTGGATGAGGGTGTTTGCTAAGCGAGTAAATGAATAAATAATAAGGCGATGTAATTTGATCCCATGCTGTTTTTGAACCACGCAGGAACGAGTCCTCAAGACAGTCCAAGAAATTTCTCTCCGAGTGCCTCTGCCCATTTCTCCTTTGCCCGAAGGTAAGTGAAATTGCGCGGCTATATTGTGTAGTTCCCCTTGTAGCACACTCCGTTTCTGCCAGATACAGCCTGTAGTAAAGTACAGTACTCTTGGGGTAAGGGGAAGGCTCCAGCTTTCCTTCATCACTAAACCTTGCCAAGGTACATATTGTGTGTAATCTACACAATATTGTGAACATGGAATGGTTGATCCTTAGTGAGTCCACAATGGTTGTACTGTATATGTGAATATTTCTTGCTCACATGCTCATTCAAGCTAAAAATGATTGCATTTTTGCTTACTTCTGTCCTGCGTCGGCAATGGCAAACAAATGAATGTACTGGCATTATAGTACATCACCTTAGGGACGGCTTGCATCATTTCTGTCAGCACAATTGCAGATTGATATTTACCATCATTCATGTATTACAGTCAAATTTATAATCACCCTCGGAGTGCTAGTCCTTACTGAAAAGATGCATCGATGTTCTGTGCAGTATCTTCAGTGCCTGAATGAAAAACTGTTAGTGTGTTCTCTTTAGTGTCCTGCCTATACTACTATATAAGCACTACAGTATATGCAGCATACAGTGTAGCTTCTGTGTAGATCCTGATTTTCCATTGAAGTGTCTTGGAGCAGAATAATCAGTGGCTGCAGCTTCATAAAGTTTCATCTTTTGGTCTAAACCTCTCAGCTCAGGAAATGACAAAAGAGTCTTTAAATGAAACACCCTCTGATGGAATGTTCTCAGCTGCTGCTGTTGTCTAAAGCACAGAATAAAATGCATTGAAAGGCTTTGAAAACCAAGAAGGGGGACAGCATGTGAAATGTTTTGACTTAATCCAGTATGTTTTGATTTGAAAACAAAGAAAATCAGGGTCAAGAGTTCTCTTTCATTCTGTCAGAAGTTTGGTGATAAAGAAGGCGAGAATATTGAAAGCCATGCGCCTCTTTTTTGAATTCTGTGGTTCGTGTGGACTCTCTCCCAGTTTCTTAAGCAGCTTGGAATGAAGTTTTCTTTTTCTGTCTTCCCTCTTTTACTCCCCCTTGTTCAATTCCTATTTCTATTGTGACTCTTTGGTGCTATTCCTCAGTAATGGCCACAAGTCTGACAGGTAAATTTGGACTGGCCCTTTTAACATTTGTTGTGTCCTTTCGGCTTCAAATTACTCTGAAACCCATGTTTCCTAAGTATGTACATGCATGTCCAAGTACACTACACTATATAGTTTGTGCCTCTGCTAGCACTAAATGCTATGCCCCTCCAAGAACTAATACTTGTCATTGTGTTTCATAATCCTCTTTGCTGACAGATTAATGCCACCTGTGAATATTTGTGTTCCTTCCTGTGTTATCGTTTGTTAGTCTTGTCGAACACGCAGCTAAGTGTGTCAATAAGGCACAGATTAGAGAACATAAACTCTTTGTCAAAGCTAATGTGAGGATGTTGAAGTGATCTTGTTAGATGTTAGATATCCATTTTGAAATCCTCAGGGAAGCAATCACCTATATGGATCTGAGTTATGGGAATACCATGATGGTAGTATAATTAGTAGCCACAGATTGAGCACTCACAGAAAATTGTTTAGAGCTCTGTGTTCCAACATATTTTTAACCTCTGCTCCCCACCACTGTTTTTACTTCTACTATCTTCTTGCCTTAAACTGCGTTTTTATCTCTTGTGTCTATGCCATATGGGTTATATTTGTTTTTATCTTCGCAGTTGAATTGTGAGCAGGGGGAAAAGTGCCCTCTGAACAGAATAAACTGTTATCACTGATTAGTCAGTATTACAACACTGATTTTTTTTGCACTGTTGTACTGTGGCAGAGCCTTTTGAACACACCTGCCATTTTTATTCTGTGTGCAGGACTGATGGGCGACGCTGGTCTCTGGCCTCTCTACCCTCCTCGGGCTATGGGACCAACACACCCAGCTCCACTGTCTCTGTAAGTAACCGCCTTTCGTCCAGTTCGTCCGCAGACCTAGTGAGCAGAAACAAAGGCTAGTGCTTGTGGCAGATGCTGTAGAGGCCTGAATCATTGTACAGTAAGACTTTAGTTTCCACAGTCCGCTGTGGTTCATCAAGCACTGTATATTTTTGCTGATTATCAGGCTTGAGTCATCAGATTTTATCAGTAATTTGACAGTGAGGTCTTTGCAGTTGCAAGTCTTCTCAATAATGGTCTCAAAATGTTCTGTGTGCAGTGAAACTTGAAGTGCTCTTTTTTGCATTTACTGTATAGTTTAAAACAATGATAGAACCCGCAAGAAATTGTTTATGAAATACTATTACAGGGATTGCCTCCAGAAGAGTTGCTGCTTGTCATCTGAGTGGCAGTTAAAACTTTGACTCTACAGAAGAGTAAATCACACACACAGCTATCACAAATGTTTATTTTTTCCCAATAGTTTTTTGGCGGTATTATCTGAAGTGAAACGTTTGCAAGAGAGTCGCTGAATTCCCAGGGCCCCTACCTAACTGCTCTTGCCACAGTGCTGTCTGTCACGTCAAGTAACACCGAATTAAACGTTGATCAGAAAGCGTGTTTTGGGTGGTGAGCCGTTTCGGTTGGTCGTATCTGTAGATTGCGTGGCAGCGACCCCCCCTTCGTCTTTAGGAACAGACACTCGTGTGAATATCTGGCTCACGCCGCCAGAAGCGGTGTCGCGGGATGACACATTTTGTTTTTTTTGGAGCCGGCCGCCCGATTCGCAGCCAGTCAGCCCACTCTCACCCATCCCTGCTGATCTGTTTGCTGTCAGAGCGAATCTCGCGCGGAGGAAAACGGCAAACAGTCTGACAGAGAGGCGCGGGCAAATCGGCACACGTCCCTGGCCAGGACTCCGGCAAACAAATATGTTATCGGCAGCCTTGTGTACGTTGGCACTTCTGATCACGAGAGACTGTTGCCGGCACTGGCAAAACTGTGACGATGTTTTTTTCCCTGTTTTATTTGCACGAGAACTGAATTTCAACTAAGTAATAATATGTAATACCATTATAATCAGAAGTAAAAGTGACCCCTTTCGCTTTCGAATGAATATTTTGCTTTGAGCGCTTTGATATTGTCAGTTTTATATTCACTTGCTGTGTAGAGTCGTGTGCCTCCTAACTGAATCACATTTTTATAGGACAGATTTTATTAGGGGTGCTCCACATGTAAATCAGCCCTCAGCCCTATCCATGTTCAAAATGCTGTGATCGGCTTATGGGAAGCAGCAGTGTTACTAAAGCTAGGGAGGTTCAAACCTGTTTGGCGATTTTTCAGAAAGCATATTTGTACATTTTTTTCGTGCATAACAATATAAATGCTACAATATATAATCAAATAACTACGTATAAATCGCTAACTTTTTTTTGGTGCCTTTTCCCTTCTGAAATGGCTGTAGAATTCTAAATCCTTTAGAGTGCTTGCAGCTGTAACGTTTTTAGGAAACCTAAATATATATATGTATGAATAAATAATAACCGATTAACATCTAAATAACTGCGCAGTGAGTTTTTCTTGTTATAAAATGTGTAGTAATGCCTTCAATGTGGTTAGATTTTTATAATGACCCCATTCATTTTGGTGAAGTGTTAAGTGCAGGCACCAATGCTTGTAAACAAAGTCAAATTAACTTAATAATTTATGACTTTTAAAGTTAAAAAGTGACATCACTGTCAGTGCACTTTTGAAAATATTTAATAGCTTTATCTACTCTAATTTAGTGTATTTCCTTGTTAAATGACTTGTTAAAGTGAGCACAGATGCCAGTCGTATGTTTGTGTGTGGAAGGCCCATTGTGATTGCATTGCGGGCAGAATATTTTCTGCTCCCTGTGACAGCAAAGGGGTTTGTCTTCATTGTGCTTGCACACAACTACTCTCATGTTACGCCAGAGCTTCATTTGATTCAGAAAGCCTAGTACAGTAGTGCAGTGCGTGGAACGTTTGAAAGAGGTTGCGGAGTAATGGAGAGAAAGAACTGGACATGTATTGAGTGTGAGTTGTTCAGATAATGGTTCAAACCACATAAGACACTAACAGTATGTTGGAAAACCATTAGCACCTCGGCTCGTAAAATGAATGATTTCATATGAATTTGGAGTAGAATGGTTATGGCTAGAATGTGTAAAAAATAATCAGACAGAACGGCTTCATTTTTGTGAGCCTTATTTTACTTCCCTGGCTAGTAAATGGAGCGCGGTCAGTTAGAGGTTTTATGACACATTACAGATTGTAAATTGCACTTCACCCCAGTGAAAATCCACACTGGTTGATTACACATTGACTAATTTGCATTTTTCCCCTGGCCATGCATTTTCCATGATATTGGACAAACGATATAATCTTCAGTCTCTTTCTCTTTTTTTTCTTTTCTCGTTCAATGTATTTTCATTTCATTTCCAGTCGTCCTGTTCATCACAGGAGAAGCTGCACCAGCTGCCGTACCAGCCCACTGCTGACGAGCTGCACTTCCTGTCCAAACACTTCTGCACTGAGAGCATCGCCGGGGAAGACAGGAGGAGGGCCACGCCCATGCGCCCTCGCTCCCGCAGTCTTAGGTATCACCGTGACAACAATATTTATAATTATTTGATCGTTAGATTGGTTCATTCCTGAGCAAAATTACACTGGACAGGTGTACCATAAAAAGGGACATTATGTGAGGTTTTGGAATGGCCAAATATGGCTGAAATCTCTCAGGAAATTTGGCAGAGAAAAATGACATCGTCTTACAGCCAAGATGATGTCTGACCTCCTAATTGCTGCATTAGTCAGCTGCTATGATTTTTATTGGCGTTCTTTTGTGCTATCATATTAATTAACTATATTAATAATTGTATTAATTATAGTCATTTTAAGGGTGCAAATGCTAGCTCTAACAAAAGGCACTGGCACCAAGCTTAAGTGCAAATGCGGTGCAGTTGTAAAAGAGGCTGGTTCGATAGGAAAAATGAACTGTTGGTGTGATGGAGGATTGGTTTCATTATGGCCAATCGGATCACTCCGTTTCCCTTTTAAAACCCCGCCTTAGCGCAACAACTAACTGTTATTATTGTCATGGCGAAGCGCAGAGAACGAGAAGCTCTGTTAAGAGCGTCTCTACGAATCATTTCTTGTGATATCAAAATAAAGGCGAATATTTGTCATTTTCATATTTATTTCACCCTCATACAAAATATATATTCCATTTATATGCCAGTGGTCGTTTCTCTGTTTTTTTTTTTGCTGTCAATATTTGTTTAATATCACTGTTTGAAATAAACAAACAAAAAATATCACCACTTCAATTAAGTTTACTTTCAGATAAGCACTTGATGAGGTGAAAGTACACTCACTCATGCATTTTTTACATGCATTTATACACGGATTTAGCATTTTTTACACCCATTTAGAGCTGTTATATACAGAAGCAATTCAGGTTAAGTATCTTTGTCAAGGGTGCAATGATCCTAACTGGGAATTGGTCTGGATTTATACTGCTACTGCTATATCATGTAGAATGCAGCACACTACAAAGAGTACACAGACTTTCTGAGGGCTATTTTGTAATGTACCACCTGACCAGTCCTCTGAAATGCATTTTAAACTTTCTAAAGGTTAGCTCAGTCATTGACCTAGCCCTGTCAAATGCACAAATAAAAGCAAGTTGTAGACGTTTTCTCAACTCAATGTCTGGTGTAAGCAAATGGAGGAACTCATACAACGTACCATTATGTACTCCATTTGACTGTAGTGTCAGTAGAAAAAATGAACATAACAAGAACCAATGCACCTACATGTATTTAACAAACATGTATCTAACCGTATTTGAGGCATGTAGAGCTGGTCTCCCACATTCCTTGTGTCTGTCATTCAAATAGCTTACATTGAATAACTCCATACAGGTGCAATGCCTAAATAGCTGACATTTGAGTCCTTATTGCGACGCCCAGCCCATGATGATGCAAATGGGTTTACCTGCAACCTACGAAACTACCAAACCCAACACAAGCAACAGTGTTCCGTTTGAGAGAAAACCCTATAAGGGGCCCTATAAGTCTTAAAAGAGACAGAAGTATTTCCTATATACGCACCTGCAAAATAGACTTTGCCAGATGGACAATCTAAACCAGGGGTCTCTAACTCCAGTCCCAGAGTGCCGCAGTCTCTGCTGGTTTTCGTGATTTCCTTTCAATCAGCAGCCAATCATGGCCTTGGGAACAAGGTGTGCAGACTCTTTAGCCAATCAATGACTTAAACTAAGCACTTAAGTGCAGGAACACATCAAAAACCAGCAGACACAGCGGCCCTCCAGGATTTGAGTTTGAGATCGCTGATCCAAACGGTGGCGATGCGTAATATACACTCTCCCTCTGACAGACTGTTATGCCTGGATCACGCTATAGCTGTTTCACTTTTTAATTCCGCTTCCTGCAGGATGAGTAACACCTCTGCCCCAATTTCCCCTCTCCTGTGATTTTTCAGTCCTGGAAGGTCTCCGTCGTGCTGCGATAATGAGATTATTATGATGAATCATGTCTACAAAGAGAGATTTCCGAAGGTAAGCAACTTCAGCGTTCAGACTGCTTCCTGCCGTGTTCTTATTCAGTTGGAATGGCAGGCACAGTATGCCGTCCACCAGCTCATTGGTTGGTCGGGTGAACCCTATGCCTGTACAGGACGTTTCATATGAAATACCTGTTTTTGATTTTGTGTGTGCAAACTGTTCCTGAAAAGTGGTGCACAGATGTGTGATAGTCTTTGCCCCATTTCCAACTTCCAGATATATATGGGGCCGTTGGTCAGTCCAGTATTTGTCTTTGCACAGAAGCAGCGAGTCTTTAGGCCCTGTGCCCCAGTGCTTGCTTATGTGTATTGTACACTGCATGGCTATACATGTATGTTTATGGACGCATGGACATTTAGAGAACTGGGCAAACTAGGTTAGGGAACTGGCTTTTTAACTCAAAGGCTATTGGTTCAATTTGCTGGTGGGGCATTGCTGTTATACCCTGTGCAAAGTTCTTAAACCAGATTTCTTTAGCAAACATCAAGCTGTTTAAATTGATTATATGTAAAGAATCTAAGCTGTGTGAGTCACTCTGGATAAGAGCATTTGCTAATGCCCAAAATGTATGAGTTACCTTTCTGTACTATGGCCTCCTGTCTGAGTAATGAGTAATGGTTTTTCTCTGTGTCACTCTGTTTCACTCTCTCTCTCTCTCTCTTTTCTCTTTCTCTCTCTTTCTCTTTCTCCGCCTCTCCCTCTCTCTCGTTTTTGCTGACCAGGCCACGGCTCAGATGGAGGAGAGGATCCAGGAGATCATCCGCACGCATGCCCCGGACAGCGTGCTCCCGCTGGCCGACGGGGTGCTCAGCTTCGCCCATCACCAGATCATCGAGCTGGCCCGGGACTGCCTGGAGAAGTCCCGCCACGGCCTCATCACCTCCCGCTACTTCTGCGAGCTCACCGACAAGCTGGAGCGGCTCTACCAGGAGGTACTGTCCTTTAGCTTCAGCTAGGCTGGGGGCTGCCCCAGTCCTAAATTAAAAAAAGGATAAAAACTAAGGTTCAGAGATTAATTATTGTGAGATACACCCTTACCTGTCATGATCAGACTGTAACAGGGCTGCCAAATCAAAAACCCCTCCTGGGACATGCCAGACATGGCATGTTTCCATCCCAACGCAGGATACTGTACAGCATCCAAATTTGGTGGGGCTCATTTGTGTCATCTTTGGGGCTAACAACACTGAGGTTATCATTATGGTGAAGACCATAAGGCACGGCAGCAGCAGTTTTGACTTGGTGAAGGTGGGGTTCATGTAGGCAACAGGGTATATAATAGGTGGCCTTTTGTAAGGTTGGAATGGGGCTATGGGGTGGGGGAAGGGTATCATGAGCAGCACTCAGACCTGCTATCTTGTGTTGCTGTGTTTTTCTTTACTCAGTTACACTATCGGTAGTAGTAGACAAGGATTAGAAAAGTCATTAACAGACTGAAGGTCATTCCAAGAGGGTAGACTGTCTGAATGACATCATTCAGATCTACTGAAGATGTCTGAGTTTATCTCTCAGACTGGGGCGAAAGCTGAGTTGTTGTTGAGCATCATAAAGGGATCAGTTCCGTCTGAGCTGACAGACAGCTTCAGGAGTGTTTGCAAAACTCTTTGGATATGGAACATGCAGTTATGAGCATTCTCATTTTTTGGCTAGCAATTTTATAGTTTTTTCAGATTTGCATGTTGTGATGAAAGAACATCTAGCATGTTGGGGTTTATGTTTTTAATGTAGTGAATTCAAATCGAAGGTCTCAATGTTTGGAGGATGCAGAGAATGTTTATGTGAACTCTGCATAGGTGGGTGCAAATATTTAGTGGTTAATATTTGTAGATTTTTATATGCCAAGGCTATTGACTGTCATGACATTTCAAGTTAATTTCTGCTCATTTATATCCCAAAGATGATGGAACAAGATAAATTATTACCTTCTTATATTTTTATCTGTCTTCCGGGATGCATGAAATGACTTGCAATTGGATTTATAAAATCATATTATCTGTATAATTGTTCATCAGAATTGAGTAATTCCATGAGATTGGAACGGTTGCAGCACCCAGGGTAAAGACAGACGGGCAGACTGACACACGCACCCACACACCCACACACACGCACCCACACGCACACACCCACACACACACGCACCCACACACCCACACACCCACACACACGCACCCACACACACTCACACACGCACCCACACACACTCACACACGCACCCACACACACGCACGCACACACACGCCCGCACGCACGCACGCACCCACACGCACGCATGCACCCACACACACGCACGCATGCACGCACGCACCCACACTCACATACACACACAGACACACACACACACTCCCACCACTCAAGTACACCGAACACAGGTAGAAAGTTACAGCTGTGCAGTTTAACCCCCCATATTTCATCTTCTGTTGTTGTCTTGATTTATGTGCAGTTTTAGGAGAACCTATGACCACCTGACTGAGCTCCATTATAAATCATTAAAGCACACAATGTCCGGGATGTGTTGCAGGGAGGGAGACATGCTATTTTGTACATGTATCTGTGATCTTAATATACTTCCTGGCCTCGGTTACAGAATGTCAGTTCAGAACCTATTGAAAGCTAGCCTGCCCTTGCAACTGCTAAAAACGACCCAGGAACAATAAAGGAATGCAGAAAGCCCCTCTGTATTTAGTGACAGATGACTGGAGGGCGCAGATTGCTCTTCATATGAGAGTCAAGAGGGCAACGTGCATTGGGTGCTTATCTTGGATCTGCTATGAGGCCATCAGGATCCCCTGATACCCCTGCCCCCCCCCCCCCTCCCACGTCAGGCGCTGACAGCTTGTGTCTGTTGTTGTTGCGTCACGGTCTCGTGGTGGACTCCCTGTTGCCGTCCATCTGACTGCTGTAACTAGACCCGCCTTCAGGCTGGCACCCTGGAGGAACTGGGTGACATCACACTGGGTCATGTTGACTTCTCACTCCGAAGTGCATCTTGCCACATTGGCACCTGAAACGGGTGGAGAAGCTAGCAGGGTGCTTATTTTTGAGCCGCATCAAGTTTGAAGCTTTCATTTCGAAACCCCGCTGACCCCCTGAAACAGGAAGAATTTTCCTGTCTGGAGTCTTTACCGTCTAAATCCAGTGTTTTCTTTGGTGTTGGGTCCCCTTTGTGAAGGTTCAGTGTTCTTCCCCTCAAAAAAACAAAATGAGAGAAATATCGATCCTCATGGGGTCTGTACTTCTGAAATGCAGCTCATTCTGTGTTTGTAAGCCCCTGATGTGTCCTTCCCTGCAACTGAGATAGGTCAGCCCCAAAGGAAACTGTGAAAATGCGGAAAGTTTTCAGAGCTGCTCTTTCCTTTCTCTGTAGTCCACCGAGCGGTCAGAGAGTGCGGAGGTGACCTTCATCAAGGAGCTGGTGAAGAAGATCCTCATCGTCATCGCCAGGCCCGCACGGCTCCTCGAGTGCCTGGTGAGTCCGCCCTTCCCTCTCTGTGCCTGCGTGAGTACACACAGCGCGCGTCACTGCTGCTCGAGTGGCTCCTTGGCTTTCTGTCAGCGCGCCTTTCTGACAGCACCTAACGAACACAGACATCTGCCTGCTCCGACCGTGACACGCTGATCGTTTGGGATCAGCAGCGTGAAAATCCTCAAGCTTCCACAGTGGGGGGGGGGGGGGGGGGGGGGGGGTAGATGCAACCACTACAGAAATATGAGATGAGCAACGAGCATGGCTTTAGTAGTCCATGAGTGTGCTCCAACGGAGACCCCTTTTCCTCCCCCCCGCAGGAGTTTGATCCTGAGGAGTTCTATCACCTCCTGGAGGCAGCGGAGGGTCACGCCAAGGAGGGGCAGGGCATCAAGACGGACATCCCGCGTTACATCATCAGCCAGCTGGGACTGACCAGAGACCCTCTGGAAGGTACAGTGTGCATGTGCCTCGTCGTGGAAATGCGCTACAAAGCATTTTCACTTACAGTGGCGACAAAAACAATTTCTCGCACAGTGATGACAGAAATAAAAAAAAGCCATAGCTGTGTCTGTGTGCACTTGCCCGTGTGTATCTATTATGGTATCATCAGGATTACTCAACCCTGTTCCTGGAGATCTGCCATCCTGTAAGTTTTCATTTGTAGTAGTAGTTTCCCTACTTTGGCACACCAGTTTCTGCTAATTAGCAGCTCAACAAGTTCACTACCTGTTGAAGAAAGTGTGCTTTGTTGGAGTTGGGGTGAACATGCAGGATTGTAGATATCCAGGAGCAGTGCTGGGCAGCCTTGGTATCATCCTGTGTGCTTATGTTACCACGCTTTGTCAGAGTAAGTCATCATATAGATATTATGTTTTTATGTGCTCTGCTTGAGAGCACAAATGAAAGCACTTCACTATACGACATCCTTTTCTTAGTCTTTTTAAAAATCTGTTTCTTTTTTATGGCGGTCTCACTGGTCTACCGATAAACCCTTCAGGGTTTTTTCAACAGCCTGTGCATGTACATTTCTCATTTTTCTGACTTGTCTTTGAGTTTTATAAACTTATGAATGACCAAAAAAACAAAACTGAAACTGAACTTAATAGCTAACAATGTGGAGAAGATAACACGTCCAACGTGTATACCTTCTGGTAAAATCACACAATTACATTATTGTTCTCTTACTGTCTTGCCTATGGGCTGTTAAAGTCAGAATTAAGTCTGAATGGCATGCCACTGTCTTGCCATGTTTGCCTGTTATGAAATCACCAGAGTTACAGTAATGGATTGAGGTGGAGTTGATTAAGATGAAGGTGTTGCTGAAGAATCTTATTTTGAATGTATTATTTGACCTCTTATTTCTAAATCTGTTCCTGGTTCCTGACTCAGGGGCAGGAGAATAGCACCAGCAATCATTTATCACATTTTAATTAACTTCTGACACTTTTGTCTGTCTGTAAAACTCCCATTGTAATAACCTCCAAAACCTGTCAAAATTGACTCTGCTAATTAAAAAAAGCTAATTATACAGTCTTGGCAATTGTCCCCTCTACTATCTTGAAATTCACTTAATGAATGCCATTATCACCTCTCAGTTTGGAGGCTGTGAAGCTGTCTCTTCATCAGTGCCGTTCTATTTCTTTGGTGCTAACATTCGGTATACTGTACTCTTAAAATGGGATGGTGGATTCAGAAAAAAAGTCTGGGAATCCATTTTCTATACAATGCACTGTGCTTTTTTCTCAGTCAGACTACTGCTGGCAAGAGGAATAGCATTTTCTGCGTTGATCGGAAAACCAATGTTCATTACGGCTAATTTTAAATTATTGTGGTCCCCTTAACCCTCCCCTCCCCCCACCAGCCCTGCATTTGGTTAGCCCATTTGTCCTTATAAAGCTTGCCTCCCAGTAGGGCCGTTTCCGTGCGTTATCCCCAGGAGTCGAGCCTGTGTTTTCCTTGCCCGGCTCCTGGAATGGTTTCAGATCTGTGGAATTAAAAAGGGGGGCAGCTGTTTAACAGCGCTAATGCGTCAGAAGGTCTCCTTGGGAATGGCGCAATGGCCTCTTTAAGGCAGCTCTGCTCTGCTCCCTCCTGCTGCTCATCCATTGCTAATGTGGTGGGGGTGGGGGGGTGGGGCTCTGGGCTCATCCATAATGCCCGTTCGTTCTGCGCTTTTGGTTTCCTCAGGAACATCTGACATGTGTCTCCGTTTCCACCCCATTTCTCCCATTTTTGGGATAATACGGCGTCAGCTGCTTCTCGCTTATGAGATGGATAAAGCGAAAACGCAGCTCTTTTTCTCTAATGGCCATGTCACGCGGCACTGGCGCAAGGATGCATTTCTGCGAGCTTTCTGAAGGTCGTCTTGCGCGAGTGTGTGCAGCCCGTGCCAACATTTGGGTTCGACTTCGCCCTGTGAGACCAATACTTGTCATTAATGATCAATGCAGTTGCTACAGGCTTGAAACATTGACCAGCCACCAAACAAAACTAACCAAGAATAAAGTCTTGGTACACTGTTTTTTTTTTTTTTTCATACAATACACCAAAACCTGTGACCCCAGAATCCTCCCCGAGGTTCCTAATAAGTTTCTCTCAAACTATTCCAGTGGTGCGATGTGAGATGCTTATCAGTGCACTAGAACAGTTTGTTCCCACTTCTTACACTAATAACACTTGTGTCTGTCTTGTAGAAATAGCACAGCTGGCCAGCTATGACAGTGGGATAGCAGAAACTCCGGAGACGGACGACTCTGTGAGTACAAGTGCGGCGTCCTGCACTGAGGGTCACGTGTGGAATGAACAGGCAGAGCAATAATGAGAGCCTCTGCTGTTTATCAGTCTGTCGTTTGTATAGAACAATTTACGAACAAGTTATCCCGCAGTCCTTCTCAGTGGACCTTTTCAGTAGTTTTCAGGCTGTAGCTTTAAGAGACAGCATGACTCAGGTAGGTTGTAGATTTGGATTATAAGAGGTTTTGAGGCTCAAAAGATTTTTTTGAAGAACTTTGATGTCAAACCAGACAGCATTGATTCTGTCACAAGCCCCTTCTCCCTCTCTTACCTCCCTGTGTGCAATGATGGTTGTGATGGCCAAATCAGTGCTCAGTGACATCACTGTGTTGGCTGCAGCGCTGATGGGCCTTGAAAGTTGTTGCATGTAAGAATAATCTGGATGTAATGTGGTCTGTTGGCGGCCTACTCTCAGTTGTAACACCAAAATCTACCAGAAGTGGTTGGGTGAACATACATGGGAGCCATTTGCATTTCACTGCTTGTGTTGCAGTGATATGCAAATGGCTTCCAGGAACTCTTTCAGAGCTGAAACAGGCCATAATGGATCCATTAAAATGTAAGCGGGTCACATGAGCTGTGATAGTGAAGAGGAAGTGAACATGGTCTGTATGCGTGTCTCTCTAGTCACAGAGTCTCAGCGCCGCCCTGCGATCCCGACGCAAGCCCTGCGAATCAGACTTTGAGATGATGAAACTGATCAGCAATGGCGCTTATGGGTAAGGAGGCTGTTGTATTAACCTAATCTGTTTTCGGAGGACAAATTGTTGAATGCTGATTATGCTACCCCTTCCGAAAGCCGCTGCTTTTGGCACTATATGTCCCGATGCGCACTTGTTGTAAACCCATCCACCCATTCAATTTACATTCACTCACTTCCATAAACAAACACATGCACACACACATTAAACCAAGACGTAATGTTATAAAAAGTGATTCAGGCTTGTAAGCAAAATGGCATCACGTCTGTGTATTCTTGTCCAGTACAGTGGTCATTTCCACCTAACCATCTAATCTACTACTTTGCCCTGAAAGCTTTGTGAGGATTCTCTCCCTGCTAAATCAAACTTGAAAAATTGTCCCATTTAAGACTTTCATACCCTCTCAATTTATTTGTTTGTTCTATCAGCTTCTTGGTTTTCTCTTTTTTTACCTCTCAAATAAATCTGGTTCATGCTTAGCGTGTTTTCATGAAAACTGTTCCAGAACACTGGAATTTTCCACTGCCCTTGTTACAGTTCATCCATATGACCACTGGCTGCATGCCTGTGGACGTGCTCAGTAAGTAACTGTCGCATCGCGCACCTGGTGACACGGTGTCCTCCCCCCTCAGGGCGGTATACCTGGTGCGGCACAAGGAGACCAAGCAGCGCTTCGCCATGAAGAAGATCAACAAGCAGAACCTGATCCTGAGGAACCAGATCCAGCAGGCCTTCGTGGAGCGCGACATCCTCACCTTCGCCGAGAACCCCTTCGTGGTCAGCATGTACTGCTCCTTCGAGACCCGCAGGCACCTCTGCATGGTGATGGAGTATGTGGAAGGTTTGTGGGCTTTTCCCAGTAACGCCCCGTGGCTCACGCACAATGGCACGAGTTGCATGGTATGTGTAATGGTGTAGTGTAATGATTTAAGGCATGTGTGCTCTGTTCTTGGCACTGTTAGTAACTGTTGGTATAACAGCTATGGCTGCAGTGGTTAAGTAAGCCATGCCATGCGGCTCAAATACTTTGGAGGTGAATAAAATGTATTGTTGCTGGAATATTTTTATGAAGTTAAAGTTCCAGTACGGGTGACAGGTTTAGCCTTTTTTCTTTCTTTTTATTGTTGTGCATCCCAGACACTTGCATTTAAATAAGCGCATTGCCAAATTCTCAGAGTAGCAACAGTGTTTCAGATCTGATTTCTGTCTTTTGGAGTGTGACATGCCAGCCTCCATGCTAATCTCTCTTTCTCTGCGTCCATCTCTGTCTCTGTTGCTTTCTCTTCCCTCTCTTTCAATCCGTCTCTATCCCTCACTTTCCCTTTCTCCTCTCTGTCCTCCCTACATCACTGTCTTTCTCTTTCTGCCTTTTTTCTTTCTCTCTCTGTATTTCTCTCTCTCTCCTGTGTTTATCCCAGGCGGGGACTGTGCCACCCTGCTGAAGAACATGGGGCCTCTGCCGGTTGACATGGCCAGGATGTATTTCGCTGAGACCGTCTTGGCTCTGGAATACCTCCATAATTACGGGATTGTCCACCGGGACCTGAAACCAGACAAGTGAGTAAACGCTCCATCCATTCACATTACTGACAGGAGGGATGCTCCAATCGCAATATCGCAGGAGAAAGAGGAGAAATGGGGGCTCTGTCAAAATCCCATCTGTCTTCTTCTTCCTGACGTGGGCATCTTAGGACAGCCTAGTGTTTATCTCTGGAGCAATACAGGGCTTCATTACGAATGCAATTGCATTACAAATGCTGTGGCTTGTGCATTTGTATGATTCTCTCATGGAGCCTCTGGTTTCCAAATGCAAATGTTTTTATGCTTAATTGACTTCTCGTCCCATTTTCTTCCTCTTGAAATTTCCCAGAACGTTTTTAGATTGAGTTATCACTGCCTTCTCTTGCAATTTCTTGCTAAATTGCAGATGTGATAAGTAGTCAATAAGCCAGCATTACCTTGTTAGGGTAACAGAACAGTCAATAAACCAGTATTGCCCTAGCTGCAGTAAAAGAATGGTCAATAAACCAATATTACCCTGGCTAGGGTAACGGAACAGTTGGTAAACCAGCATTACCCTGGCTAGGGTAACAGAATAATCTTCAGTTTCATCTCATTGTCCCTCATGGGGTCTGACTTTCGTTGCTGCACCCTTCTCATCCGCAGTTTGCTGGTCACCTCAATGGGGCACATCAAGCTGACAGATTTCGGACTGTCCAAAGTGGGCCTGATGAACATGACCACTAACCTTTATGAGGGGCACATCGAGAAAGATGCCAGGGAGTTTTTAGACAAGCAGGTATGTCCTCCCCTTCTCTCTCTCTCCTTCTTAGAAATGGACCAAGCTCTAGTGGTATTTGCTTACCATGTTAAATGCACGTTTTATGTAAGTTCTGTAAGAGGAACGTTGACTGGACAATTTCATGCACACACATTTGAATCTTGCTTTTGAGGATTGACTTTTAGGGTTCTGAATGGGAAATACCACCTTTGTAGCCATGTTAAATTGTTATATTGAACACCCACTTTATAAGGTCCCTCTATTATGGAGAAATTAATGGCACTGAGGTACTGTTTCTGGCCACAATAGAATTTTAGCTCATTTACTTGGAAAAAATAGGAGCCCCCACAAATGATATTAAGATAACAACTTTTAAACTGAGAAATTATTCATAGGTTTACTGCTAAAGCAACATTTATTGATGGCTACTTCATTATTCAAACCCAGCAGGACTACTATATAAACAAAAGCCTGTTTCGGTTTCACGGTGTGGGCATCCCCATTTTAGTTTTTACTGGCTTTAATAATGGATGAGCTGGTCTAAATCACAACAGTGAATCTTCTGACATTACTGTTTACAAGGAATGTAAAAGAGGTTGATGGCTTACTGTCTCTTAACCACTGAGTGCAGGCCTTTTTGTGGAGAGGTCCATTAGAATTATTGACAGTAAATGACTGGTGAAAGTGACAAATAAACTGGCTGTATTTTAAAACGTTGTAAATTATGGGGTAATGGTGTGCCTATGCTCTGCAGTCTCTTACAGCTGCACCATCTGCTTGTTGCTGTTGTGTCCCCTTATTTCCACATTTGTTTTCCCAGTACGGCCCCGTATTGAGGTTAACTGCTGAAAGTGATAATGTGGACGCACCTGAGTTACAGTGTCCTTGACTTACGAGCACAGCTGTCTTCATCTCACATTATGTTTGCTGAATTAAAAAATTTTTTTTATTTTTTATCTCAAGTTTTTGATTTGCACTGTGCCACACCGTACTGTACGTCCTGACAAAAGGGTCTCCCCTGCGCTCTAGGTGTGTGGGACCCCTGAGTACATCGCCCCCGAGGTGATCCTGCGGCAGGGCTACGGCAAGCCGGTGGACTGGTGGGCCATGGGCATCATCCTGTACGAGTTCCTGGTGGGCTGCGTGCCCTTCTTCGGAGACACGCCCGAGGAGCTGTTTGGGCAGGTCATCAGCGGTCAGTTCCCTTTCTCTCTCTGTAATTCAGGGGCTGGTCAGGAGGAGAATACTGTTCTTAATTTAAGTTAATGCAATGCATTACATTACAGGCATTTAGCAGACACTCTTATCCAGAGCGACTAACACAACTTTTACATAGCATTTTACACTGTATCCATTTATACAGCTGGATATATACTGAAGCAATTTCGGTTAAGTACCTTGCTCAAGGGTACAACGGCAGTGTCCTACCCGGGAATCGAACCTGCGACCTTTCGGTTACAAGCCCAGTTCCTTACCCACTGTGCTACACTCCGTTCACAATGCAATGCAAAAGAACTGCAGCCATTTTCATGACTAAATGCAGAAAAGATTTGGGAAGCATACTAAGATGTTATCTAACCTGCAACAACAAGGTGCACCGTGGGCTGTTCTATACAATAGCCCTGAGTAAGCCTTTTGCTTGACACAATAAATGACCCAAAAATGCGTCATCGTATTTTCTTGGAAAAGTATATCCGGCTAAATTATTTCTCTGGGGTTCATTTGCAGATATGCATAGACTTTCTAAAAAAAAAAAGAAATTATATTGAGCTCCAATATGCTTACATGTTTAATTTAGAACGTATGTTTCAGTCATAGTCTGTTGATTATCTTGTTTTTCTTTCTAGAGAACTGCCATAGGTAACATTATGAGTGATATTTTCTGACTTCAATTAATGAAGTTATTAATAACTTGTTATTAAGGCAAAATAATGGGATAACCCTTTTTTGTGTTCTGTGCCTTGCCAGCTCTTCTCTTGTATGAATAAATTTAGGAACAGTAAAAAGCATAGTTCTTCTCACTGATTTTGTTTGAATGTCATTGTATTAAAAATGCTTGCTACACTGAGTTTTAATCACAGAGAGCTATAACAAAGGAATATTGAATGGCAAGGATTGCATTTGAGGGTTTGTATGTTTATGTTTCTTCATAGTTTTCTTCAGCTTGTTCAGTGGGTGGTGGAAGAGGGGCAAGAGGCTACTCCCCTGCAGCATTGGGATCAATTCCATTTCAATTCAGTCAGCTCAGGAATTTGATTTGAAAGTAAATTCAGTAACTGAAAAATGGCCATCATTTATGTCAGGCTTTTTATGAAATTTTAATTTCCTGAATTGAAATGGGGTTGACTCAAACTGTGTTGCACGTTGTTAGCTGTATGCCTTTGTCTGAAAGACCAGCTCCTGTGGGTTTAGCACGTGAAGATGGCGCAGCTGCGCTCGGCTCCTGCAAAATGCGGAGGGAAGCGTTCAGTGCTGGTGTTCAAGGCAGCCCAAACTATTTCCAAACGTTAGTGCGAGACGGAGAGCCGGAGGTGATCTCACCATTTCCCTCACCTGCTGTCGCCTCACGGATTCCGGAAACCTCCGGTGACTTCCGTGCGTCACGTGAACAGTCCCAGTTATCTTCCTGATAATGATACGTATCGCGCCTGTGGTTCGCTTCCAGTGGTCTTCTCGGTGTTGAAGTGAGCCTCCCTCCCCAGTAGGACGCTTGGCTCGTCTCATCAATCTCCCAAGTCACACAAACACAGCTCATTAGGAAGAGAACTCCGCACCAGCCGAGGCCGGGGGGGCTTGGCCCTGTCATTATTCCTAACCGTGGAAATTAATGGAGGGATATTAAATTTTTGTTTGCGCTTCTATTTTAACGAGCTGGGGAGTTGAGTGTTAATTAAAGGGATCTGAAAGCGCTGGGAGAGGTTGCCGCGGCCTCGGGGTTTAGATGCATATTCATGTTTCACTTCCAAGTTTGATTAAATCGCATGGCACGCACTGCTGGGGAAGACGGTCGTGGAAATGACTCCATTTTCTGACTGGTTTGTCAGAAAATGCTCATCCTTTGGCCTTTTATATTAATGTGAGGAAGCAAATAATTCCTTCTCTTTTTATCCCAGTGAAACTGTCAGATTGACAAAATCAAACCCACTCCCCCCCCCCCCCCCCAGTCTGTAAACTGCATATTTTATTTGTGTGGTTGTTGTTTTTGAGGTTTGTGAAGACCTGAGTGACAATACGATAAATATTCAGCAGCCATGGCCTTGTGTACTTGCTCTTTTCGGAAGCATGAAATGGTGACCTTTGTCATCGAGGAGAGAACGACCCAGTAGCCCCTTCTATTGTACGGAAATTAAAAATTAATTGGCAGTGCGCCTTTTGTTTTTGAAGCAAAAAATGACGAGCGTCTCCCGAATAATAATCATCAGCCTTTTGACCTTTTTAAACCTTTGTGTCCACAAAATTTATATTCTTTTCATGAACCCACTCAGAAGGCCACCCTGCCCTGCTCACCCTCTTATGAGAAATACAACCTGAAATATTAACCTGCTTAGTGAAGGCACCTACTGTAAAAATAAGTCTGTGTGTGTACACGTGTGTGTGTACGTGTGCATGTGTGTGTTGCAATTTACAATAATGCCACGTGCTTGGGACAGGGCAACACATGTATTTACAAAGTAATATCACTGATGATATTGTGTTATTATAGCATACATACATACATAAATGTAATATACATGGTAAAGCTGTGAAGTAGTCTGACCATTGCCATCGTATTGGGACTGACAACCTAATCTCTGTTTTCATGCACCAGATGAGATCAATTGGCCAGAGGGAGAAGACGCCCCGCCCTCTGACTCCCAGGACCTCATCACCCTGCTGCTGCGACAGAACCCTCTGGAGAGAATGGGCACAGGTTAGCCACGCCCTTTGTGTTTGGAATGTTCTGCACACTCCTGCCCTGATGCGGCCCCTGACAGCCCATGGAAGCACAGGGATGAAGGAGAAATGAGTGAAACCACTGTCTGGGTGTCGCCCTATTTTGCCAGTGTCAAATGACGTGATGGAATTAGCTAGATTTGAAAGTTTGTACAATTTATTCCCCATACATCTCTGCACTCTGTTCAGTTTTTCATGAAAGGAGCTGTCATTTGAATGCACATTTCGCTGCAGAACAGTTCACCCCCTCTGATTTGGCATTGCAGTTTCAGATAAAGCAGGGATTCTTGCTACCGCTTGCTTCCCACACCCAAGATTTATGAGATTAATTACCCGGTCTGATGTACATTTCACTCTCGCTGCGACTCTTAATCTTGCACGGAGATCTGAATGCGGCACGCTCCAGCTCAGAGACGTAACCGCTTAGAAAATAAAGACCCCGATTACGAGACAGGATGTCTGGCTATATGAAGGCCTGAGAAAGCGCACAGGCTGGCCAATTAAAAATCAGTGCTGTGCATTGGCCTTGAGTAGGGAAAGGCTCTGCTGCTAGTCAAGTCAAGTCAAAGTTTATTTATATAGCACATTTACAACAACCACAGTTGACCAAAGTGCTTGAACAGACTTTAAATACCAAAAATGAATATGAAAGTAATAAAAATAAGAATAAAAGGAAGCAATAAACATGGTAATAAAAGAATTATGTCGAATTATATAGAAGATAAAAACAAGGTGACAAGCTCAACTCGAATTGAATGCCAACGAGAAGAGGTGGGTCTTCAGCAGCGACTCAAAAGACTCTAGGGTCCGAGCAGTTCTTATGTGGAAAGGTAGGCTGTTCCAGAGATTCGGGGCAGCTACCGCAAAAAGGCTCGGTCAGAGCGCGAGGAGGGGTATCTGATGAGGAACTCGGGCCCGTAGAGAGCACGCTCTGCATTCTGAGTGGCCGCCACGCTGCTACGGGTCCGTGAAAAGAACAGCTTCTGCCTCCTCAGCCAAACTTGTGATTAAAGGGCCGAGACCAGGGCGTGGGATCGGGCCAGATAAGGAAAGCGCTCGTTGACTCGCTGCACGACTTGCTGCATTTTTTTTCCTTGTTTGTCGGTTATGGTAATTGTCCACGGGGGGGGTTACACCACGAAGTCACGCCATGCCATTTTGCGTGCCAGGCGCTGTGTGCTTTTAAAGCTGACCGGCGGCCCCCAAAAAGAAATAAAATTTAAAAAAAATCAAGAATGTTGCTAGTTTGCTTTAGAGCAGATTAAAGTTATAAAAAAAAAAAAAGAGCGACTGGACTTGCCCTTTGAAATTACTCCCGACCGGATCTGCATTCAAAGGAAAGTCCTTTCTTCCTGAAAGGTCACTCACAGGAAATTGGTGTGCATAATTTATGGCGGTGATATCATCGCTGGGCGCGGGCCAGCAGGATACGGGGGGGGGAGGCACGGAGTCGGCACTTAGCCCGGCGCTGTTCGATCTCGACCTCGCCGGTTGAGGTAACGGCCGCGTGTTTTCGTCCGCAGGTGGGGCCTACGAAGTGAAGCACCACCAGTTCTTCCACAACCTGGACTGGAACAGCTTGCTGCGGCAGAAGGCCGAGTTCATCCCCCAGCTGGAGTCGGAGGACGACACCAGCTACTTCGACAGTGAGTCCCGCGCGTGTTAAAACATCTGTCTTCATCAGACACAAGTTGAAAAAATGGCCCCTGCCGTTTACCAGATCTGGGTCAAATAATTTTATTTTAAAATTTTAAAAAATTTTATAAATTTTAGTCTTTAGACCAGTAAAACTCAGATTACCGACAACTTTCACCGATATTGTGAAACATAATTCTTCTTTCATGATTGCACCTTTTGGGAAGTAACACATTTTGTTGAAAGTTCTCAAGGCTCCACAGAGTTTTTTTTGTGTTTGGACCAACATCTGAAGAGCATTTAAAATATGTAGTTGACCAATTTAATCCAGTCCCTGCCTCAGTAATGCGTTAGTGTCTTTTCAGTTTGGTTCAATTTCTATTCGGTTTTGTAAATTAATCACGGTTTTCGCTTTGGTTTTGTTACATTTTTTAAATATGAATGTACTATGAAATAATGACATTTGAAATTCTTTTATTGAAATGTGAAACTTTATAAACGCTGAATGACAATTTAAATAATCGAACCAACGTTGATCGATTCATTATTTAAACATCAAAAAAAACACTGAAACGTCAGGCCATAGTGACCTGGGAGCAGTGTTTCTGTCGAAAGGTTGCCTTGTGGGCAGCAGAGTAGAGTGAGATCTAATGAGGGATCTGATTCCACCCTCATAGCTCGATCTGAGCGGTATCACCACCTGGAGACGGAGGAGGAGGACACCAACGACGAAGACTTCAACGCTGAGCTGCGCCAGTTCTCCTCGTGCTCTCACAGGTTCTCCAAAGTGAGTCTTTGTTCAGCTGTGAACGCATTTACTGCGGCTCTGCCGCTCAGGCATGTAAGCTTATGTATTTATGTATTTATGCATAGTGTGTAATATTTATGTATGATGTACTTATGTGTTTATGTATGAAGTTAGACTTATGTATGTATGAGTTTGCGATTTTGCCTGGCTTGGCATTGTGGACCTGTACAGTGAAACCTATTAAACTGCGTGCAGTTTACATTATAGTCGCGCATATTACTGTGGTCCATTGTAAATGTATTGTCCCTCAGAGAATATTCAGTGAAATATTTGCCTCCTTTCTATTTTCTGTTATGTTGATGCTGCAAAACTTCGCACCTGCCTGCCAGTTCAATTTTCTTGGAACATTTTTGTACCTTAAAGGGCAGATTTAACAGAAACTGAAGAAAAAAAAACAGTCAAGGTTGTGTGTATTCCACAGGCTAATAGTAGGTGTACAGTCATCTGTCTCTGTTATCAGGAAAATGTGCATGTTTGTGAAAACAAAACAAATTATACCACTTAAGAATGTTTGGAGTGATCAACATCTGTTTAACATTCTTCTCTAGGCCCTCATGCTGATGAGAATTAGGCGCCAGTGTGCAATCTCTTCCTGATCGTGGTGTGCTTTTGGGCTGGAGTGGTGGTTGTGACCTGCATGTGTAGTCTGTCTCCATTGTCCCTGATGGGCCTCTGTTTTTTGGGTATAACAGGTGTACAGCAGCCTGGACCTGTCCCGTGGGCAACTGGAGGAGAAGGGCGAGCAGGAGGAAAAGAGCAAGAGTGGCAGCCCACTCACGGTGGACTCCCTCAGCTGGACCCCAGAGTTCACCGAAATGTAGGTCACACAAAAAAAAAAGTCTTACTTCTGACAGACTGAATATTGGCCTGGCTGTGAACAATCGATCATTTTATCTCACTTAAAAAGAAGCGGCTTTAGTCACGCTTTTCCGCTTATATTGCAGTGTAGTGCAATATTTAAGTTGAGGTGATGTACAAAGGACATGTGATAGGTGATCCTCAGGGTGTGACTTTTAATACAGGATGTTAAACAGGATGTTACTCTTTAAAAGAGCACACCTTTGGATATTTTGATGGTGACATCATGTGTACTGTTAAAGGGATAGTTCCCTTTCTGAGGTTGTTTGACATTGATACACAGTTTTATGATACGCTTGTTTTCAATTAGCCTAGGCAATCTTTGTTTGCGATGAAGGATATGTTAGATATTTACAGATGTTTCTGGCTCTACATTTCCAGGTATAGGGAATTCAGGGGTTTGTGGAAAAATATACACTTAAGTCAAAAGCAGCTTTTATGGTGCTGTTGCGCCTCCAGAATGTTTTCTTTGGTATATTACCCAATTATTTTACAAGAATGAAATTTGATATTATTTTGGTGGAACTATTTCCTCTGGCAATCTTCTGTGCAACCTGAAACCACAAGAAAAGAAGATCTGGCATAAAAAAGGATATTTATCATTGGGAAGAAAGGCTATGAAATGTATCTGTTCATATGTTCCACCTCTGTTGCTGTACGAGCTGCTTTTGGGTGTATTGTCCTGCTGTGGACCACGCATCCCACAATACCTGTGGCAGTGTATGGACTTTTCTGTGTGATCATTTTGTCCTTTTACCTGTGTTCACTGTTTTGCCACCCCTCCCCCCACAGGCCCTCCCTGTCCCACTCGTCGGAGGTGGAGAGCGCCAGTCTGAGCCGACGCTCCGGGCTGCTCCCAAAATTCGCCATCTCGGCTGAAGTGGAGGAGGTGGACGGGTCACTGGGCGGGGTGGACTCTGGCAAAGTGGCCTTCACCATTGGGGAGACGCCTCAGGACGAGCCCGAGGCCACCACGCCCGGCAGCACCCTGAGCGGCTCCACGCTCTCGGGTACGATGGACACGTGCCGTAGGAGCCGCTAATGCTACATGGTCCTAGAGTAGAACTGAGCATTATGGAGAAGATTAAATGAATGACACTGTGAGGCTAAATTACCCTATGAACAGATGCAAGCTTTGCGTTGTGGTCAGATAGGCAGACTTGTAAACAGTAGCTTGCAGGTTCAGAGCTGTTGCTCCCTTTAGCAAAGCACTGACATGAAATTGTTTCTGTAAATAACCAGATTTATGAATGGGCTTCATGTGAAAATGTAAGCTATATACACAAAATCACCAAGAACCTCATATAGTACCTTGGATTATTCTTATAATTCACTCCTGACCTCAAAGCAGCCGGTTGCTACTTGAATGGAGTTAGTTTCAAAAATGCTCAGTGGGCAAACTTTGTTACAGAAAGAAAGAATCATTACTTTCAATGGATAGAAATATATGCAGCCGCAAAATGGCACTAGAAAATGGAGGCGTTCCGAAATCATGTAAAATAGAAATCTTTGGAGATCTGCATGTTAAATACTTATAATAAGTAATTTTAAGTGTTTGTAAATCAATTTCAAAATTGTATCCTTGTGGTTTTTAATCCATATTTTGGCACTCTTCACCCTTCTCTCCACCCTCCTCATCCCAGTAGGCAGTTTCTCGGAGCACCTGGACCAGCTGCACTCGAGGGGCGAGGGCGTGGAAAGCCCCGACGCCTCCTCCAAGACGTCGGGGGACCTGGGGGCCCTCACCGCCGGCGCCCGATCCGACGGGGCTGACAAGCAGAGGATCACCAGCAAAGTGCCCAAATCCGTGTCGGCCAGCGCCCTCTCCCTCATGATCCCGGGAGGTGAGCGAGGAGAGGGACAGCTTGGGCTGGGTTAGAATTTGGAGAAAAGAGAGCGAGAGAGAGGGAAGGAGGGGGGATGAAAGAGATAGAGAGGACGGCATGAAATTGCATTTTCGGAGTGTGAGGCTCCCATGGGGCAGTGCTTCGCTGAAGCGTGGCGCGATGATGCCCTTTGGGATTCAAGACTGGCAGGAGTCGCCCCCTGCTGGACACCTCGTGCTGAATGCATGCACCTTCACGCTGCGGGTTTGAAATCCCATCAGTCTCGGCCACAGCAGGGGAGCTGGCCCAGAAACAGCGTCTGTTTGCTGCTGCTGAACCACTTAGAGGAAAGCTGTTGCCTTCACGGCCAAATGAAATTCTGTTTGTTCAGCTCCCTGGGTCTGATAATAGAGATGGCGTTCCGTGCTTGGCACTCAAATAGCAGCTGCACACACATTTTCAGTGCATTTTGGGAAGATGATCCAGCTCTTTGTCAGTTCCGAAAACATGCTGTAACTCTCTTTCTGCTAACAGTTGCCAAATTATATTGTCTCATTGCAAGATATGAAAGCTTTCAGTAACATTTACACATACCTTCTCTCCTTCCTGCAGATGTGTTTGGGGTGTCCCCTCTGGGCAGCCCAATGTCCCCCTATTCTTTGTCCTCGGACCCCTCCTCCAGAGACTCCTCGCCCAGCCGAGACTCCTCCCTGTGCGCGGTCAGCCCCCGGCAGCCCGTCATCATCCACAGCTCAGGGAAGAAGTTTGGCTTCACGCTGCGGGCCATCAGGGTGTATGCTTGCGACAGCGATGTCTACACCGTCTACCACATGGTCTGGGTAAGGAACAGCAATACTCAGGCCCTCAGACATTTATTTTATGGTTTTCCCCTTTCTCCTCCCTGGTTTGGAATGCCGTGTGTGTGTGTGCGCGCGCGTGCGTGCGTATTAGCGCTCATTGCTGTAACCCCCACTATCGATTCAGGAGAGTCCAAAGAGGCACGTACTTTCCTCCAAGCATGTGAAGTTGCCGCTGGTCCTCACCGCACTGCAGTTCACAAATTCAGGGAAAGAGTGCTAAAATGCTGTAATCCTGGCCAATGAAACCCTCCGATGCCTGGCCAGCACAAGAGCCAATTGTGAATTGTTCTGTGGAGCTGTTGGCTGCAGTCAGCACTGGCATGGTCCAGAATTGGTACCAAACGGGGAGGCCCATCCATGCACTAGAACGGTTCCTTAACAGGCCTGACAAACTGACAGCGTTGTTTAAATGGAAACTTTCTGAAGCGAAGACACACATTTATTTTTAGATCAGAAGAGTTTCCTGTCCTTTGTAGTTCAGTGCTGAACTGAACTGTCTGACAGTGAGTGAACTGACAGCAGATCCGCAGTGACTGACAGCCGGCTCCTCGGTTTGCCTTTCAGAATGTGGAGGAGGGCGGGCCTGCGCACACAGCTGGGCTGAAGGCTGGCGACCTCATCACGCACGTTAACGGGGAGCCGGTGCACGGGCTGGTGCACACTGAGGTGGTGGAGCTGCTGCTGAAGGTGAGAATGCTGTACCTGTCACCTCTGCTGACGGGTACAGCATACACACAGACATGCACACGCGCATATACCAAGAGATATGCAAGCTGATGCAAACAAACACCAACACACAGACAGACTAACAACCATAAACACATATTTGGACCATACTTGAAGGGGTCACTCATCCTTACTGTTGCTGGTCTCACACGATTTCAGAGCGGCAGCAAGGTGGCCATCTCCACCACACCCTTTGAGAACACCTCCATTAAAACTGGGCCAGCCCGAAGGAACAGCTACAGGAGCAAAATGGTGCGAAGGACAAAGAAACCCAAGAAGGAGAAGACCCAGGAAAGGTTAGTAGGCTTTCCACCGCTCGCATAAAACATTCTCATAAAAAAAAACTGTATAGGCCTAACGACTGACAAAGATATAATTACAAAAAGGTTTGATGGTTTCTAGTGTTGCCATTTTGAGGCCAAACCATTCTGTGTAGATATTTGAGCAATTTTCATCTGCTGTCTCTGCTGCCACCTGGGAGTTTGTGTCAAGATGTTATGGCAGGGGAACTTCCTCTCTTTTTTGTGATGAATGGCAAAGATCCTTAGCATGTTATTTTAGTACTGGAGACAGCACATGGTCTACTGGTTTTCACTATTATTGATCAATAACTCCAGGACCAGGGTTAAGGACCACTGTGGTGACCACTGCTTTTTGGTATTGTCTAGGTTGTGCAGTAATATTGAGTCTGATTTTCTCTCCATGGTGTCTCTGATTTGGGTGCTCTGTCTTTGTAAGCCATGCAGATGGGACTATGAGGGGAAACGGTTAGCGGCTGCAGTATTGGGGTGACTCATATCCCCTCCTCTGTCTCACAGGCGAAGGTCACTATTTCGACGTTTCGCCATGCAGCCCTCTCCTCTGCTCCACACCAGTCGCAGTTTCTCCTCCCTCAACCGCTCCCTGTCATCGGGGGAGTCACTCCCAGGGTCGCCCACCCATAGTCTGTCCCCACGCTCTCCCACCGCTGCCTTCCGTTCCACCCCCGACTTCAACCAATCAGGTTAGCCGGCTATGTCCTGGCCCCGCCCATGCAGAGCAATTATTTTATTTTGCATTCTGTCTAAAGATTCTGTCCTAAAAGTTGCATTGACATACATTTTTAATTTCTAACTTAAATTTAAATGTTAATATTTTCTGTTTTATACTTTTTTCCTCGTATTTTAATTCCAGGTGGGACCTCTTCTCAAAGCAGCTCTCCTAGCTCCAGTGCTCCGAATTCCCCTGCTGGCTCAGGCCACATCCGTCCCAGCACCCTCCACGGCCTGGGCCCTAAGCTCACGGGACAGAGGCTGAGACAGGGGCGCCGTAAATCAGCAGGAAGTATCCCGCTGTCCCCACTGGCTCGCACACCCTCCCCGACCCCCCAGCCCACCTCTCCACAGCGCTCACCCTCCCCGCTCTTGAGCCACAATGTGGGCAGCTCTAAAACCACCCAGGCCTTCCCAGCCAAAATGCACTCTCCACCCACCATTGTGAGGCACATGGTACGACCCAAGAGCGCCGAGCCACCCCGCTCGCCCCTCCTCAAGAGGGTTCAGTCCGAGGAGAAGCTCTCACCCTCCTACCCGGGGGACAAGAAGCACCTGTGTGCCCGCAAGCACAGCCTGGAGGTGACACAAGAGGAGGCCCAGGGAGCGCCCACCCCCAAGGACCACGCCCTGCAGAGTGTGGAGGAGACGTCCTGCGATGCCCCTACCACCACCCGGGTGCGCCCAGCGGAACAGGGCTGCCTTAAGCGGCCTGTCACCCGGAAGATCGGTCGGCAGGAGTCCATCGATGAACTGGACAAAGAGAAGCTGAAGGCCAAGGTGGTGGTGAAGAAACAGGACTGGACGGAAAGGCGAGAGCCCCTCCAGAAACTGGAGGCCCTTCAGGAGCCTGGGAGCCCTGAAGCAGGCCCCTTAGATGGAAAGTCTGGCAGCTCCACACTGAAGGATGCCCTGTACAAGAAGCTGAACACCCGGGCATGCGAGGGCATCTTGGAGCCGCCGTGCAGGGGTGGTGACTCTGGGTCCATGGTAAACGAGGGAGTCAAGACACCGTCCAGTTCAGGCCTGCTGGATTGGGGCCCACAGAAGGGGGATAGGCCGCTGCCCAGGCAGGGGAAGGAGGCAGGCAAGCCCGAGAGGATAGATTTCAAGGCCTCCAATGTGGAGTTTGCCAGGAAGAGGCAGTCTTTTGAGGAGCGGGAGGACTGCATGTGCAGGATCTCCCCTACCATCCATGAGGGCCTCCACCTCAGTGCAACAAGGTCTAAGAGCCTTCAGCTGGACTCTGCTCTAGTCATGGACCATGTAAAGGGGACAATGGGTGGAGTCCACACCCCACCTGTCATTAGCACGGAGGCTCTGGCCCCCAAGCTGCTCAGCAGCAGAGGGGAGAGCGCTGTAGAGAAGCTCCAGATGATCTCCTCCAGCGAGGGGCCAATCAGAAAGACCTCCTCAGAGTACAAGCTGGAGGGGCGGCTCGTCTCCTCCCTGAAACCCCTGGAGGGCACCCTGGATATTGGCATGCTGTCTGGGCCAAGGACCTCCAAAACTGACACGTGCTTGTCCAAGATGATCATTAGCCACCCCGACCAGGGCTTGGGAGCTCAGGGGCGCCAACAAAGCCAAACCGAAAAGCAGTTGCCAGTCCAGCAGCCGAAGGGTACCTCTGTAGGGAGCCATGGACCACTCAGCTGTAGGAGCCCAATCAAAGAGGAGCCCACCACTGGAAAAGATAGTCCCACACTCACAAGCAATCAGTGCAGTAGCAGTGCTGACAAAGGCCTCTTTAGAATGGATCTCTCTGGTGAAGCAACAAAGGGCCTGGCTAAGTTGGACACTGTAGACGTGTGTGGGAAGGTTGAGTCCAGGCCTGGCGCGAAAGCCAGCTTGAGCCTAGTGCACGATCTGAGAGCCTCTCGCCCAAGTATCCACTCCTCCTGCGGCAGAACCCCGTCCATCCGAGAGGCCAGCAATGAGGACCAGGAGGACGAACCAGAACAGCCTCAGGAAATGGCTCCTCCACCTAAACCTGACAATGTGGGTGAGGTCTCCAGCCAGCCCTCCGCACCTAAGAGAACAGAGCTGGGAAGCCCTAATGTGACACTGCCTGTGCAACAGACAACCCCTGAGGTCCAGTGTGGGGGTCAAAATGCGGTTCCCCAGCCATCAGAAATGGTCAAGGAAAGTGCTGGCTCACAATCGGAGCCAAGCTCCAGGAAACAGGGTACACTCACGTCTTCTACGCTACATGGCAGTGTTGACGTAGAGCAGGGACTCCCTTCAAAACATACAGCCGACCAACCAAAACAAAAACTGGGAAGCAGCACCACTGACGCTAAACCGAACACGCTGCAAAATCCATCGTCAAATGTCCTGGCTTCCAGCTCAACAGACACTCCACAAACGCAGGGTGCGAATGTGATGGCTGCAAATGTGGCTGTTGTGAAAGCGGACAGCAGCCTTGCTGGGGTGCCTGATGGGAAGAAGTTCAGCACCTCCAAAAGCCCTGGAGACAAGGTGGAGACAGCCAGAGAGTCATGTGCAAAGGGGGAGACAAAAGGCGATAAGTCAGAGGAGAGCACTGTGCCAGCTAAGACAGAGGGACTGTTTAGGTGTGATAAAAAGGCCAGTAATCAGGCAGCCTCCAGTAATGTGTCGAAGCAGAATGCTGGTCCCACATCACCAAAGATAAAGGGCGTCTGCCCCACAGCTTCGGAAACTGAGCAGGAGCTGCTGAAAAATAGGCCTGTGGAAACAATTCAGACCAAGCAATCCAACAAAATGGTCACTCCCAATAATGAAAACCAAAACCAGAAAAAGTTAACACCAGACTCAAAAACAAGTTTGCCTTCCAATCCAGTGCAAGCTGTCAAACTGTCACAATCAAGTATAGAGACTATAAATCAGCCACGGTCTGGCATGAAGGAGTCTTTACCGACTGCAGAGCTAGTAAAGCAGGTACAGCCTGGTATTAAAGAGTTCTCAAGTTCTGCACAGACAGTCAAACAAGTGCAGTCTGATGTTAAAGAGACCTCAAGCCCTGTGCAGACAGTCAAGCAGGTACAACCTGCGAGTAAAGAGTCCTCAAGCCCTGTGCAGACAGTCAAGCAGGTACAACCTGCGAGTAAAGAGTCCTCAAGCCCTGTGCAGACAGTCAAGCAGGTACAACCTGTGAGTAAAGAGTCCTCAAGCCCTGTACAGACAGTTAAACTGGTGCAGTCTGGCATTAAAGAGACCTCAAGCCCTGTACAGACAGTCAAGCAGGTACAATCTGCTAGTAAAGAGTCCTCAAGTCCTACACAGACAGTTAAACAGGTGCTGTCTGGCATTAAAGAGTCTTCAAGTCCTGCACAGACAGTTGAGCAGGTGCAGTCTAGCATTAAAGAGTCCTCAAGCCCTGTACAGACAATAAAACAGTCACAGTCTTTCAGTAAAGAGACCTCAAGCCCTGTACAGACGGTCAAGCAGGTACAACCTGCTATTAAACAGGTGCTGTCTGGCATTAAAGAGTCTTCAAGTCCTGCACAGACAGTCAAGCAGGTGCAGTCTGGCATTAAAGAGTCCTCAAGCCCTGTACAGACAATAAAACAGTCACAGTCTTTCAGTAAAGAGACCTCAAGCCCTGTACAGACAGTCAAGCAGGTACAACCTGCTATTAAACAGGTGCTGTCTGGCATTAAAGAGTCTTCAAGTCCTGCACAGACAGTCAAGCAGGTGCAGTCTGGCATTAAAGAGTCCTCAAGCCCTGTACAGACAATAAAACAGTCACAGTCTTTCAGTAAAGAGACCTCAAGCCCTGTACAGACAGTCAAGCAGGTACAACCTGCTATTAAACAGGTGCTGTCTGGCATTAAAGAGTCTTCAAGCCCTGTACAGGCAGTCAAGCAGGTGCAGTCTGGCATTAAAGAGTCCTCAAGCCCTGTACAGACAATGAAACTGGTACAGCCTGACATTAAAGAGTCTTCGTGCTCTGTTCAGATGATCAAGCCAGTACAATCTGACATTAAAGAGTCATCAAGCCCTGAACAGACAGTCAAACAGGTACAGCCTGTTGTTAAAGAGTCTTCAAGACCTTTACAGACCATCAAGCCGATACAGTCTGGCGTTAAAGAGTTATCAAGCCCTGAACAGACAATGAAACAATCACAATCTTTAAGTAGAGAGTTCTCAAGCCCTGTACAGACAGCCAAACAGGTACAGCCTGCCATTAAAGAGGCCTCAAGCCCTGTTCAGACAGTCAAGCAAGTACAGTCTGATATTAAAGAGTGCTCAAGTGCTACATTGACTGTCGAACAGATACAGTCTGGTATGAAAGAGTCCTCAAGCCCTTTACAGACAATTAATCTGTCACAATCTTTCAGTAAAGAGTCCTCAAGCCCTGTACTGACACTGAAACAGGTACAGCCTGGCATTAAAGAGTCTTCAAGACCTTTACAGACCATCAAGCCAGTGCAGTCTGGCGTTAAAGAGTTCTCAAGCCCTGCACAGACAATAAAACAATCACAATCTTTAAGTAAAGAGACCTCAAGCCCTGTACAGACACTGAAACAGATACAGCCTGGCATTAAAGAGTCTTCAAGCCCTGTACAGATAGTCAAACAGGTACAGTCTGACATTAAAGAGTCCTCAAACCCCATGCAAACAGGAAAGCAGTCACAGTGTGGCATGAAAGATTCCGGAAGCTCCACACAGAACGTAAAACTGCCGCAGTCTGGCACGAAGCAATCTTTAACTCCTGCAGAAATGGTAAAACAGACACAGTCTTGTATTAAAGAATCCCCGAGTTCTGTACAGACAGTCAAGCAGATACAGCCTGGTATTAAAGAGTCCTCAAGTACTACACAGATAAAGCAGTCTGGCTTGATTTCAGGAAAACAAGCCCCTCTGTCCCAAGTAAATCCCAAAATCAAGCCTAGAGGAGAAACATCTCCTGTTTCACACCCTGCTTGTAAAGCAGAAGAGGACTCTGGGAGAGGCAGGGCTAAAGTTCTGGAGCAGCCAATAGTTAAAGATGGCCTCAGTGCAAGACAAAAAGAGCCAACATCCCAACACACCTCAGGCAGGCAGCAGACTCCCAGGGAGCAGGCGAAACCCAGCAGCAGTCAGACTGCGCCTCCCAGTGGTGCTTCACCGCCAATGCAACCAGCACCAGCAGAGAGGAGAAAAGAAGCACACAAGCACAATGAAGCACTTTCAGGCAGGCTCCACGTCGATGCGGCAGAAGAGGGCGTTTCGCATGCAGCCAAGGAGTGCCGCTCAAGGCAGCAGGCTGAAGGCCCCGGAGCGGATTCTTATAAGCAGACGGGGTTCGGAGGCGCAGCCCGAACTGAACTGAAACCAAGCGTGGGTGAAGCAAAGGCTGGGACCTCCGAGAAGCTGGTGTCTGGCGGCAAGAAAGAGCAGGGCGAAAAGAAAAGGAAAGAATGTGAGCAGACAAATTCCCTGACAAAGAACACTCGCAAAGACGCTTCAAAAACAGCCTCGGCAAATGACACCACTGCTTTGGAAAAAGACTTTGTCCGTAGCAAACCAGCCAAGGAATTGGCACGTGGCTCCACACTCAAAAAAACGTAAGAGGTACCTGAGCAGTAGCTGCCAGTTGTATCGCACTGTGCTGTGTCTGAAAGAAGGCGGCCATTTTCTTTTTTGGTTGTTTTTGGTGTGCAGTATCATTTTTGAGTTCTTTTGGAAAAATCATGTCTTTGTCGTTTCACATGCCTTCTATTTTTGAGAACCGGTGAAGCTGTTACCACAGTGTTTGTACAGCATGAGAAAAGGTATGTTTGTGTGTGTGTGTTTGTGTGTGAGAGAGCAGCTGTATGGTAAAAGAGACTGCTTTATAAATATCTGTCAATAAGAATTATCAAATCTAAGACTGAATGTAGACATAATTTGCTGCTGATTTGAATCTTTCACCAAAATGTTTTATTTATGATGTTTCGACTATATTCCTGTCACAGTTCTTTTTTTGACAAGTGTCAAATCAGCATTTTGGGATGAAGGGTTATATTTTTATTGACAGCAGAAGTTTGTGCAATCATTGTGATATCGTAGCGGCATTTTGGAGAGGCCATTTTAAAGGGTCAGTAGATGAGTGTCAATTTGGGTTTGTTTGGAATTGCCCTCAGCACCAAACTATAAAGCCATCAGAAATTGAAAAAACAGAAACGAATGAAAAAACAGAATGGTATTCATCGGCAGTCTTGGGATTGACCATGTGCGTACAGTTGTAAGCAAATAAGTACATTTCACCCTTGGAATGGAAAGGTAGTCTAGCATGTAAATCAAAAGCGCTTAGCATGTCATTGAATCAACCATTTGAAGAGAACATCATCTTAGTGCTGAACACGCGCTAAGGACACTTCATGCAGATTACAGAAAATGAATGTCACCAAAATGTTTATTTTATTATTTGTTAGTGTTGTTTTTGTTTTTGGATAGAGAGGGAGTGTGTTTTTGTTTTGGGTAGTGGTGCACAGATGGAATGCACTGAGTGCTGTGCTTCTCACCTAGAACTATTTAATATGGAATCATCTTATGGTTCTGGAATTTCATTGAGTCATATCTAGTGGAAGGGGCCTTACTGTTTGTGGGAATTATACTTGCTGTTTTTAGCAGGTTTTGGTGAAATTCACATTCCTTTCACATACATCTCTTTACATTTCTAAAAATTTCATTTTTATGCAAACTACTGTAAATATGATCAAACTAACTGTACAAAGGGGATTAATGGGCTTAATCGTGAGTATTGTTTGTTTTATATGTATATATTTTGTTAGGTTGTATGTTTGTATACTCCAGAATCTGTAACTAGTTAGGAGTCATTTCCTCTGCTTGGCAGTGAGCTAATGTAATGTCTGTACATGTTAAAAAAAAGGCATAGGGCAAGACAAGTATCATTTCTCTCAAGCTCAGTCTTTTTAACAATTTATAATATGTTGTGTTTTTACTTGAACTAATGCAAGCTAGTGCACACAAACTTAGATCAAAAGGGAAAACCTTCTTTAAAAATGTCGCTTTGGAACATAAGTCTGAGGGTAAATGCTTGCCAGGATGGTCTGATGCTTGGCTATTCATCCGTACATTGGGATGCCCCTATTGCGGCCATTGCCAGTTTAGCTGTGACGTTCAAATTCCCAGTGAGAAATTCTTGTTCCTTGTGACAGTGTGGGCAGAAACAGACTTTATCAATGGGAAAGGACTGCAAAATAAAGTTCCATAAGCTACATGTTGGCAAAGGTTCATAGGAGGCTCTTTTTAAATCAGTCTATTTTGGGGGGAATGTTTCTCCCCTATTTAAAAATGTGTTTGTTTAGATATACAAAATAGGAAAACACATTTCTGTTCATGGATGCAAAGTTTAAAAAAAGGCTCATTTAAAATTCAGGAATAACCTTCTATCAATATAGATTCAACAGTGTTTTCATCATGTAGAATTTACTGTCTTATCTCAAGTGATTCCATACATGACATGCAGTACTTAAAAATACAAAAACAAATGTAGTAAGATGAAAAGAGAAAAACTGATAATCGTCGTATCTGGACAGTGCAGACTCATTTTATTTACACAAGTATTTAAAGTTTAAAAAGAATATGCATGTTTAATGTAAAACACTTCCTGCTGTAAACCTGCAGTGTTAGTCAGATTCACTTTCTGGACGTACAATACAAAACTTATTTTGTTTGGACATTGCGACTGAAAATGCTGCCATATTTTATCCCAATCACATTTAAGAAAGGGTACTGAGTACATGCATAGGGCCATACAAATGCTGTTTCCACATTTTTAGAATTGCCAGCATGATCAGATGTGGTAGGATATGTCATTTAAACAAACGTGAAAGGATGCAAATGTGAATCTCTAATTTGATGGGCTTGTCAAACAACTATCTTCCATCTTCTTTTCAATTCTGTCTCTTGAAAACATCTGTGATAAAGATGCGCCCATTCTTAATCCATTCTTCTTTGGCCTTTCTTAACCAATGGCATCACTAACATCTTTTCAAACACTGTGTTTTTGTGAGATTCTACTGCCAGGTTTCAGCAGGCAGTGTCAAACCTCTATACACTGCATACCCCTAATTTGAGAAACTGATACTTAAATTATACTTACACTGTTGATACATGTAATGTTGACTATGCTGAATCTTATAGATACTGCATCTAAAAAAATACTTTATAAATGTATGCCTATAATTGGGATAAAATCTGTAGAAATAGGAAATAGAATATGTTAGGAATTAACTACATTAGTGAAATAATGCTCAGACACTGAAGTGTTTAAAAAAAAAAAATTAAAATGCATTTTTACTAATTATTTCATATTATTACCATCATGTATTTTGTGATGACAGGGAAGACCTTATTTAATGCACCTTAAGTAAAGTGAGATTCCACCCACCCCTTTAATGAAATATATGGAAAGAGCAAAATAGCATTGTTGAAATGAAGGGGACAAGTGTAGTATCTTGTGCTGTTTTATTGTGTATACTCATTCATGAATAACTAAAATTATGTTCTAAAAAAAAAAAAGAATAAAATAAAAATCACATGACTTGGAGCGATGGAGCACCTGTCTGTCCCCATGCCTTTTCTCTGTTTTCTTCTAAAGGTCGACCCATTTGAATCCTTAAAGCACATTCAATGTTTGTTTACAGATACTTCATGGATGTATATTTTGTATATTGTACTATTAATTTGCCAAATCTATGTGCTGCATCACACAAAGTAATATGGTGAATAGTATATGTAGCTTGTGCCTCATCCTCCCAGCCAGGGCGTGCTGTAAATGACTGTAAAGTCTATGTGGTTGCCAGTTCAAATCTGTGTAAATTACCTGTCCGGTTCTGTATGGTCTCTCGCTGTTTTTTTTTTTTTTTTGTTTTTGTTTTTTCCTTCCATTTTTTTGTTGTGTTTCATTTGATTTTCATTTTATGTGTGTGAACTAGTATTAGATGAATTTGCTTATTTACAGTGTGTCTTTTAGGATCTGTGCAATAAAGAAGTGTTTGCATTTTGTATTTTGCCCAAGGAAAGCTCTATGGATGTCATAGATGTTGTATATTAAACAGATATTTATACTTCTAAAGTTGCATAACACTAAAAATAAAAAGCATGACAAAATTCCTGACTAGTCTTTGGTCATTTATTGATGGATGGACTGTGTGTGCTGAGAATTTGTTTAGATCATAGTATTTTGAATTTCTTTTTATAATAAGTTGTCATATTTTCCCTATTGGATTTTCTTGATTGTTTGAGATCATATGATGAAAGAATCTTTGTTAGTTATCTCCACAGTTTATCCCCATGGTCCAACCTTCCACAATCAAACTGCACCAATCAAACTGCACTGATCTCAGCTGAAAAGATCTCATTCTTTGAGGCAGCAACAGACTGACAGTAACAGCACAAAACTTTCAGAACACCAATGTAAAAGGAATAAATTCAATATATTTGAATGAGCAAATGATCTTTTGAGAATTGTGGCTACATTCTAAATGAAATCCATCCATCCATTCTCTAACCGCTTGGTGCAGGTCAGGGTCGCGGTGGCAAAGGGGCCACCAGAGCAACCCAGACGTCCCACAACGACTTCCGCCAACTCATCCCGGTGGATCCCCAGACGATCCCAGGCCAGCCTTTGGATATAATCCCTAAATTAAAATCTAAATTAAATGTTCCAATAAATCCCACCAGGTGGCTCCTACCAACCTCATTTTCCGATGGATTCAGTATTCTCGAATGTGCAGTAGTGACTCCTCCATCATAGTTGGCGCTGCCAAATTCCCCCATGTGAGCATCACTGGGCGCACTATTTTTATTTAATTTTTTTGTTTTTACTTCATTGCACACTGCTGTCCACTAGCCGAGCTGAACAATCATTGGATAGGTGTTGCTGTAATAGTACTGGTAAATTGCAGGCACCAAATCGACCAGAGAAGTCACTATCATGTATTGTGTTAGAGAATCTGCTATAGAATGAAACCATTCTTGCAACGTGGAACATTGAACATTACTGTTTCTTTCAGCATTGTGTCTGAGCACCCACCTGGATAGACCACAGTAGATGAGGCTTTTGAGCATGGTAAGAGGGCTGTTGTTCATGGAGGCCATGCAGTTGAAGCTTAAATCAGATTTTGAACTGAACTTGAGGGCTTGTCCGGGATGCTTTGTAAGTTATAATCACTGCAATCACAGACCCCCCCCCCCCCCCCCCCCCAAAAAAAAGATTAATTTCTATTTTGCCCTAAAAAATGTTTTGTTCAGGAAACAATTCAGTTTACAAGTTTCAGTTTTAGAGTGGTCCAAGCTGAGTCCTCTCAATGTAAATTCTAAAAATTCTGTCAACTAATTTTGCAAGAGATAGATAGAATGTCTTGCAAATAAATGTTTTACTATAATAAACAATTGGCAATTAACTTATTTTTCTACTGTTTTTAAGAACTAATTACATTTGAGATTATGAAAATGAATTTAGTGGACATGTGAACCTTACATACTAATTTCTATGTTGCTGTTTTTTTTCACAGAAGAATACTGCGTTTACCTATTGCTTAGATCAGTTGTGTCTGACACATCAAACTTACTGAGCTGTTTCAGTGAAAAGACAATAATAGCATCTGTCCCTCCATAATGGAGACAGTGTTAGCACCATGAGTGCCTCTCGCTTTTCAAAAGAACCAAGGAAAGGCACAACTTAAAACCTGAAACTTAAAAGAATAATGGGGAAGTAGAAGTGTATAATCTAAACCTCATCTTCCTCAGGTGATGTGAATGCACTGTGGAAGCATTGTTATTCTTCTAGGGATAGCCTAAAAACATTCAGGGGCATTGCACTGGACACAGTGTATAAAGGGCATTTAACATGGTAACAAAATGACCACTATAGCTAGATAAGTTACAATAAAATCAGTGCCCTCGTAGAAATTACTGATACAACACCTGCTAAATGAAATGCAGGTCAAAATGCAGGACAATCTCTTGACTGAATCTTGAATTAAAGAATGCATTCATTAATAACCATAAGAACCAATATCTGGGCATGTACTTCATAGATTTATTTAAACAAGGATTTACTGTGGGCTTTATTGTATGTAAAACATGTGGGGTCAAAAGTGTGAACTGAACTTTACACTGGAAAATTATTCAGCTAGAACTTTAACTCCACCTTAACTCTAATCCAAGTGTGCTGCATGCGTTTTGTTGTATTTCTTATATAATTTTTGTATGACATTCATATAATTACTGTAATGTGTTTGATGCATATATTGTGTATAATGCAAACTACTACAGCTGATGTGCCCAGGAGGCACAAAAATAAATATGTTTATGAATTTGGAAAAAAAATATATCAATAAAAAATGTGACATGTTAGGTGGACGAAACCAACAATTCTATGCAAAAACCTGGCTGCGTGACAGGAGAGTGTCTTTGCTCGATACACTGTTGTCTTGGTTATGTTTTTCTACAGGGACGCATCATCATATCATCAGGTATGACAGATTTATTACAGGGACCTGATGAGCTCAAACCTGTGAAAGAAATGGCCTTCTGGAACAATGCTGGGACCCTGGGGTTGTCATTACGCACTGGTGAGCTGATCTCAGAGACACAGGCCTTCTCGCTGCCTGTCATCAATCAATCAAGGACATCAATCATCATACAAATATCAAAATAAAGGTCATTCAAATTTCTACCAGGCCAACATAAGACAATTTATTCAAGACATCCGATGCACATTTTCTGGTCATTATGGTTGTCAGTGTGACAGATGTGAATGTGAATGGCCGTGATTACAGTGTCAGAGAACCCACTTGTATTGTCACCGGCAATGTATTCTGATCTGCTTTAAATCAAAATTCAAACTATGTCCAGCATTGGCCAAAGGCTTCTCCTGCACTCTCCAAGAATGTGCTGATATACAGAAAAAACAAATTTAGAAATATCGTGGCATTTCTTCATAAAAATACGTAGCCTCTCAGTTGTTGTTTTTTTTTCTTCATTTTTTTAATTGTGTGACAGTCAGGAATTGCATGACTGCATTGTTCTGTTTGTACTACATATCCTGGCCAGCAGGTGGCAATGTGATCCCACTGGTGTTGTGAATTATTTATTTATTTATTTATTTAACATTTTGACTATTACACAACCTCCATCTCTGAGAGCGGTAAATAAACACACATTATATAAATAGAAATGATTCCGAGAAAATTAGGGTACCTTCAATGGGGACAAAGCTAATCATTAATAAAATGAAATGTGAATACACTAAAAATTATTTCAGATTGTCTGTAATTTTTACATACGCATTTTTAATAGTTGAATGATTAAAATGAAAATTATAAAGGAAAATATAAAACCAGGAGACTTTGCCGGCATTCATATGTAAATTTGTAATGTGAGAAAACGCCACTGAAAACGCAGTTTCTCAAAATACCACATGAACATAACAATCAAGCAGTGAGACCATTGCACACGATCTGCTGCATCCCAACCCACATCGGCCATTTAACCGGAGTCGTGATAGTGCAGGTTTTACACTGCCCACGCTTAGGTATTAGTAAGCAAAAAAAAAAAAAACTAATCCTCTTAGAATATTTTAAAAATGGTCCAATTAAATGGGGCAGAAAACTGTATTTGCTATTGAGGACAGTGCAGCAACTGTCAGTCCAGCCTTAGTACTGCCAAAGGTCTTGCATGACAGAGCTTAACACAAAGACCAGACAGCAGGGCTCTTCTGACCTAAATCGCTCAATTAGACATCAATGAGCGGGCCGCTCGCAGGGGCCGACAAGGCAGCCCTTAATCTTCCCAAAATTTAAATAATCTTGACAACCTACAGTGAAATCCTCCAAAAGGGGGATGCGTGGTGCGTTCTGACCATCACAAAGTGCCACACTTGGCTTCTGTACTTTGGCGGAGGCCCCCACCTTGAATAAGGAGGATTCGCTGGGGAGCATGGCCTTCTGGGTGGGTAAACAAGCAAAATATAATAATAGGCTCTGTGCTGGACCATCGTCGTTAGCTGCTGCCAAGAAGGACAATTTCCCACAGCCCTGAAAGTTTGTTTGGGTTTGTGTTATCACCAAGGCTGGAATGATGAATGTGCGATCAGTCCCTTTCGAGAAAGAATTTTCACTTTTTGTTGTATTTGTCAAATTGTGACAAAATTCTCCTCTGCTGTATGTTTGTTTATTACTGTTCTGAGCTCCTTTTGTGCTCAAAGTAGTTCTACTCTCAAGCAATCAACTCACCATTCCATTACTCCTGTTGTTTATTTGATCTGTTGCAATACATATGGACCTTGTTCATTTTTCCAGTTGCTTTACAGTTTATCACATTAATCTAATAGAGAAATGGGCTGAATTGTGACAAAAATATGACAAAAAATTATTTGTATATAAATGAACAATCAACATAGTTTCCTGCACTGACAAGTTTGAGTCACGCATTGTTGTGTGAATAGCAAGCATGCTCTGTTGAAAGACCTCGGTAAACCAGTGTTTGCCTTCATTATTTGGCCACCTTAAATACACAGTTCCCACATGACCCTGTACTGTTCTTAGAAGACTCTTCTGTCTTCTTTCCTAAACTACTCGGAGTGAAAGATGGAAGCAAAAGAAATGGGGTTTATATGTCAGGGCCTATTGATACGTCTGGTGAAAGAGTCCCTCCGTTATTATAGGCTTCAGTTTACTCCTGCCATCAATAACACTCGCCATTATGGAACGGACAGTTTTAAATTAAAGCCCCGTCACCCCACCCCACCCCAATCCCCTCCCCTCCCTCGCACACCCAACCCCCACCCCCACGGCCATTACTCATTATAGTGCAGTGCCTAACACTGGCACAGCTGCAGACTGTTTTACATATCGGTCCTTTAAGCTCACCTTGTCCATCACCCTGACAAACCTTTCTATGGCTTCCATCATAATTTTTATATTAAAATAAAACAGTTATGAATAATAAATTTGGAGGTTAATAAAACAAGGGCAAACAAATCTGCGGTGGCAGGGTGAAATATTGTAAAGTCTGGACTATAAATCAACGTGATGGACAGTCTATGCTTCACTGGACATATCACTGATGCCATTCAACACACTTTGCGGCAGTGTTTGATCAGTGCATTGTCAGCAGAGTTTCTTCAAGGCCTAAGAAAGTGAGCCAGTATATTCTAATTAATGTGATCCATGCTTTCAGATTAAACCCAAAAATGTAATTAATAAGTCTTGTTAAACAGCTTGTGAGTTCCTGTTTCATATACATGCATGATCATTATATAGGTATGTATGGAGTAAATTTAATCCGGCTGTTCTGGATTCTGACAGCGAGGTGTCCTGATGTCCTTTTAATTATCGAAATGTACATTTTTGGGAAAATATACCTGAAAACATTTCCCCCATTTAAGTGTAATTTGCCGTCAACTCAAACAAATGTCAATATTTACAGAGGCAAAATGAATTATAAATATAAAATGTTTGCACATATATTAATTTTTTCATTTTTAAAATAAAATCCTTCATTAGCAGCTTTTGTGTGTGTGTTGTGTGGTGCAGTTCTCACCAGCTATCTACTAGTCATATCTTTTCCCACCAACAGCCCTGCTGCCTGTCAATGGAGGAGAATGATCTCAGCTTTCTAATTTCAACTGTCATTGCATCTGAAATGGTCTACTGCCACACTCATTTTTAGTTTTAGATGCAGTTTTATTCTGGGTACTGCCATCTACTTCTTAAAATACCAAAACAGGGCTTCAAATGGTAAAAATGAGAGTAGGGAAACCAAGCACCATAGGTGTTAGAAATATTACTAAAATAGTTTGATATTATAATTTGGGGGCCAAACAAGTCATGTATTCGGGCTCCAGTAAATGTCTGCTGTATGTTTTTAGCTACTTTAACAATACTAATATTTAGGTTTATGTTTTCAACCACGAAAAGCTGAGGACCCCATGCCATGGTGGTAATGTTGATAATGCATAAAAAAAACATTTTTTTCATCTTATTCTTTTGTAAATTTCTATCTTTTTAATCACAAGAATTCCAGCCAACACAACTGGTCGGTAAAAACAAGTAAATGGTACAGGGTGAAGACGCACGATGTATTTTGTTAGAATTCGTATTGACATTTGAATGGAAGCGTAGCCAAGTCCTAGCCCAGAGAAGCCTTTGCGTGTGTTGTGTCCGTTATGGTGTTGCAAATATGCGGCATGGAGAAGGGGCCCACGCAGGAGGGTTAACAACGTTGTGACTGACACTGTTCTTCTGTGAGCAGGGGAATGCGAGGGGCCGATAAAAGCGCGCTGCCCTGGAGTTAACTTCTGCTGGAATACGTTCAAGTACATTCTGTATCTTGGGGAAACGCCAAGCTCCGCTCACAAGTCCCATTCCGCAGCGAGCGCGAGCTCTGCCCCAGTGCTCCCCGTCCGCGCGGGCAGGCCAGGAGCAGCAAGGCAACAGGGCCGCGATGTGTGTTTAATGCGGCGATAAACAGCGGCGTTCCGCGCCAGGGAAATGTTAATAAACCCCCTGAACGCGGGTCCCGGGCCGGTTTGGGAATGCGCTGCGTCCTGTGCGTGCGGGCCGAGGGCTCAGAGCCCTCCCCCCGGTGATCAGAAACACGTTCCAGATGTTCTCTCCACAGCCGTATAGAGGGGATTTAAAGGTTACAGGTCATAGCCTGTCCGTTAATTCTACATGTACTGCGTAGCCAGGGAATTTTCCTATTTAAAAAAAAAAAAAAAATTTTTACTTTTTTTTTTTTTTTTTACATCTTTGTTTGTTGCCACCAAAAAAGTATGCCCTGCAACAAACTATATTATTATTATTATTATTATTATTATTATTATTATTAATAACTTTGTGTAATTATACAAATGGCTGGAATAAGCATTTTGCTCAACAGCAATGTTCATTCAGAAATCAAATTTGTAGCCCTGGTTACAGACCACCTGGTTGTAGACCACTTGCCAAACTGCTGCACCATGCCAATTCCTGATTTCTTATTGGTGTAGCAGATGCCAATCCCTAAGGTTCTCATTTGAGCCAGTTCATTTTTGTATTTTATTTGACACATTTATCATTCACATTGAATTTGATAGATCACATAGGTACTTTAAAAAGTTGCAGTTATTTTCTTATTCGCACCACTGACTTATCGTTGTCAAACTATCGAAGTGCAGTACTTTTTCTTGTTCGGTTTCCAATTTTGGAGACTTCATTTGTATAATTTTCACATCGAGTAAAGAGAAATGGTGTCAAAGCTACGCCGCGTCAGTTATCACATTGTGTTCTGGAGCCGTCATGGAACACTGACAGCCAAACGGGTCCAGACGCCAATCTCAGTGCCTGATGTTGAATAAAAAGCAGAGAATCACTCCTTACCCTCTGGAACTAACTAGCCCTAACTGGCTCTGTCACGCTGGGACCACAGCCAATGGGAACATTTGTTTTATCAAAGGCATGTCTGTTTACTTACTTTTAAAAAAAAATATCAACGTAGCCAAAATTATGCCATGTCCATTAACCACAGGTTACATGTTTATGTGGAAGTAATTGGCACTCAAAACAGCTCTTCTTTAATGTTGGACTGTTGTGATGGAAAAGTGTGAAACTAGCTTGAAGACCAGGAGCGGTTTCCTGTGGTCACACTTTCTCACAACAAATCCCTTGCAGTCAGGGTGGCAAAGACAACGTCAAATGATCAAATCTTCCTGAGGAACCAGGCTCATGCAGTGCTTATGAAATGCCTGTGATTGCGACATACTGTAACTTTGGAAAGAATGAAGAAGTTTCATTTTCACAAGGGAGACTCTAAGGTGTGTTGATTAAAACATGTTTAATTTTTAAAAAATTCACTGAGAACTTGGATCATCCTGAGATTGGGCTCCAGACTATTTTTTCCTGCATTTATAAAAATAAGGTTTAAAGAGAAATGTTCAGTACTATGTGTCTTGTTATGTACCTAGGTTTTTTGGAGTAGTTTCTCATCCTGGCTTTCTTCAAATAATCAAACATCTCACTGGAACTTGAAATTAGTTCTCTGGGGAAAAGTCAAGGGAAAGTGTTTGTCCAGACATACCTAGTACTTACCAGAGCACCTCTGCAAACCATTCCATCAGTGTCAGCTCCCTTCAGTTAAATTAAACATTTTTGTATTTAGCAGGTGCTCTTATCCAGATGGACTGAAATGGTTTATTTTATTTATTTATGTGAAATAGTATCCATTTATACTGCTAGATACACTACATGGCCAAAGGTATGTGAGCACCTGAACATCATATTGAACATCTCATTCCAAAACCATGGGCACTAATATGGAGTGCGACAGTCTTAATATGGAGTTCACCAGTCCAAACAGCCTTTTCGTGATTACTTCTGTAATCCATTTCTGTGGAAATGCATGGCAGATAAAGTCTTGAGCTACCGTATGGATTTGTGAAAAGGTATGAAGATGACAGAAGTTAATTTAAATGGCATAGACTTGAGCCACGGGTATCATCATTGAGGCATCCATTGAACTTCTAATTCAGGCGTTTTTGTTTATTTTTTACATTTAGTAACTCATAATCATAGAATGTAATGCTCTTGTAATACTCTTATTTAAATGTGGCAGAGAGCACAATTCATGAGTGTACTGTGCAGTACACAAACAAAACAATTACCGCCCACTGTAATACCCATCTTTATGCTGATATTATTACTGTGTGACCATTCCTGCCTTGGCTAACAACTACCAATCAGCACAGTGTGCACTGTAAAGGAAATATTAGTACTGTATACACATATTTTCTTCCAGTAGAGATCACATCATCATATGTCTGAAAAGAAGGCCTTCGGTACATTAGAACTACCTCATAATATACTGAAAGCACCTCATTTCCTCCTTTGGGGTGTCCTTTACAGCAAAAATCAATTTCTATCACAACAAAGTGTGAATTAATTCATTATGTCACATATGAGAAGCAGTTACCTGTCTTCATGCATTAGCTGTCAAAAAGATTACCATGTTTGCTTTTCCCTTTTTGAAAATGGTTATCCTGCCTTATGGTATGACTATATGTCAAGGCTTTGTACTGGATAGTTTTAGTTAACCAAGGGTGTATAATACAGTACATTGGAAGCATGCCTTGCCAAGATTGATTCTTCATTTTTCCATGGGCAAAGTCTGTTTCTGTGTGAGGTGTGATCAGTGTCATGTTGTTCAATGTCAACAGCTATCAGTCATTGTTTGGTGTGGGATTTCTAATGTTTGTCTTTCTTTCAGACAAATCATCTTGACAATTTTTGTTTCTATAAAATCTGAAAGATATCTAGAAAGATTAATTTTACCAGCATTGTTGACTAAGAACATGCTGTCTTGAACATGCTGTCTAAGAACAAGCTGTCTTGGAATCAGGTTTGTTATTAACACATTAATGTTGGTAATTTTACATTTACTTAGCAGTCTTAATTTGATACACCATTTTTAATTGGATACCCTTACTCTTGTCAGTACTCCTGCCGACAACATAATTAAGGCCTGGTCCCAGGTGGGTTTGCAAAACATTGGCACTAATGCCAGATGGCAAACTTACACAACCAGGGCCACAGTGTGCCTCATTACTTGTTTTTGGAAATACAGGTCATGTTACATCAACTCGAGGACTTGATGTTGCAGGAAGCTATGCGAGATTGCACAGATATATGAGTTTGTTCCGGGTCCCGTCTTGGGTTACAAGGCACGAGCAGGAGGGGCGGGATGTCCTTACACTGCATTAGCATCAGATGCTTCCCACTGGGTGAGACGCAGACGTGTGGGATGCCTCAGGATGTAAGAATACAGAGTGTGATCTGGGTCAGTACCTATGAGAACGGGCCAGTCATTTAGGACAGAATGACTGATGGGATTGGCAAGCCAGACTTACTTAATACAGGAAGGTTACGGGACTTCTGACTGCTTCCATAGACTGAGCAAGTTTCCCAACCACATCAAAACCTGTGATCGGATTTCCTGAAAATATGAAGTTTTTTTGAGGAAGAGGTTTTATATCTAGACTCCTGTACATAAAATAAAAAGGCCAGACCAGCAAAGTAAACCGTTGAACATTAAACTCTCCATTTTGGTCATAAAGAGATCAAAGTGGCGGTCAAGGTGTAGGGTTGAAAGTCACCCAGAAAATTCTGTATACTCAACAGGCTAAGGTTTCCAAGCCCTATTTTATCACTGACCTTTACTCCCTCTGGCTGCTGGACACATTAAGACCCAACCTCACAAGGGCAGCACGAGATGACTCAGTTAGTGCTGTTGGGGCTGGACAAACTTAATCTCAGAAAGCTTGTCCTATCTAACAAGGAACACAGAACTCTGTCATTGTGTAATTCTAAGATGGTTTTCACTGAAATGTGCTTAACATTTATAATGGGATTTTTTTTAAGTGTCATGGATGTCTGTGATGCTAACTCTACTGAAAGAAATCAGAATTTTCTTCCTATGAGCTAAGCTCTTTAAATACAGTTACGAGCATAATGTCTTACACTATTGTCTATTGTGCAAAACATGCGAGCTGATGCTTATTTTAAACAGAAAACATCACATGTATTGTTTCAGGTGTCCTCTGTATTCAAAGTTTGTAACTCAACTAAAGCGACTAATTAAATGAATAAAGCATATTTACTGCTCAGGAACCAATGAGACAGAGTGAAAAAAGTGATTATTTTCATATATGCATCTCAGATTCAATGGGACAGAGGACTGCTTTCAATTCTGTGCCATAATGTAGTGTATGGGAACATAAAAACAGTTTTAGTGAATATAGAGATATCTACATTTTGATTTTAAAGGGTATTTTTCCTATTGAAGATCTCAGCAACACACACGTGCAAGCACTACCCTTAACTCTGGACAAAGTCAGTTGCTGTAAATAAAATCCTTGACTGCAAGTGGCTCAGGAACTTCAGTTAAGAACTGGCACATTGCGAATCCGCTAATCTTTATATAATGTTCGCATGATAATCTAATCATCCATGTCATACCATCCTGTAAATATAAAGATTGGTTGGGCCTGCACAGAACAGATGGCAGTTGACAAGGAACCTGTATTGTCAGTTTGAACAACAGTCTCTAAAAAGCAAACAACAGGAAGAGTCTGCATTTGTGGTAGAGCAGTGTGCAGCATTAGAGCCTGGATTGCTCCTTGAGATTTACACAAAAAAAAATCTAAAATGTGGGCTTGGTATCATGGTACAAAACTAAGGGTATTTCTGGTAGCCTTAGCATATGACTATGTGAGCGGGCTTTGTGCTCATTCCTGACCAAAAGCTGTGACCTTCACACTCTTCCTCTCAATGTGTACGCAAACAGCAGAATTTGGACTGAACATTGTTATGCTGGTTTTCATGGAAAATTTGAGACAAGAATAGGCATTTGCCAAACAGAAAACCTCCTATGTGTTAAAATCACAATTAAATTAGAAAAATCTGCTTTGGAGGAGAGAATGAACAGAATGCAAAATGATTTGTGAGTTGTTCATCGTTCATCTTAATCCGTCATTTTTTCTGTTCTTTCATATGAAAAGTTGAGGGTTGTATCTAAGCACTGGTGTTTGAGTTATGCACTCCCATATAGTTTACCCATGTTTATTCATGAAACCAGGAAGCTCATTTTGAGTAACTGCTACCTCTGTGAGACTGTGCCAGGCTACAGAGCAAAAAGAGGCTAAAGCTGGCCCAAGATGAATCCAGGGCGAAGTGGAAACTCTCTGTACGGCCAGGTAGAGCTGCAGGCCTGCCCGCCCCATCCACAGCTGCCACAAGAAGAGGAGTACGACACAGTCCGTGCCCTTGTGGGAACCACAGAATGGATTACAAATCTTTATCCTGGCCAAGCTCTTGAAAACTGTCACAAGAACAGCTGCAAATATACTTTTTTAGGAGTTCAGGGCTGCTGGGGCCAAGCATAACAATAATAAAGTTTGTTTGTTTTAGCCTTGGATCCCATACAGCAACCCAGAGCTGACCTGTTCCTTTCTGGGAAGAAAGAGAAATTTGAAGAAGCTGTGGTTCATTTATCTGGCTCAAAACTGTGGGCAAAGCATCACTTAGTCATGTTAAAGTTCCCTTAAAAATACAGATTACCAATTCAAAATACATAGAGAGGAAAAGAAAGGAAACAAAATCAAATGGGAGATAAGCAACTATAAGCTAAGCATAGATAAGTGGCAGTGACCTGGCATATGGCCTGGAGATCGCAAACTACCCCTTTTTTTAAATTACTTGAGATTTAGAGTGTCCCTCAGATTTGAACTTGTAACCTTGAACACAATACTAATGAAGAAATATAGAGCTTTTACACAATGAAATATTAAATGCAGGCATGTGCACTTTTATGACTATCTAAAGCAAAATGGCTTATCCCAGACTTTAGACAGCCATACATTTACCCTTTCAGCAGTTTATTATATATAAGATGTTCTTATAGCATTGATATTGGCTAAATTGGCAAACTTTAATATTTGTATAATGCTATAAATACTATAGCCAGTCAGCTCTTCTCTGCCTAGAAAAAATGTTGTGAACAGCAAAATCACAAGAGGCCATTGCAACTTCAGATGTAAGAAAGTAAGGAAATATGAATCAAGAACAACAGTTAAGGCTGAAGAGAGATTAGACTAAGCCAGTTGATTTATGCAGCTTACACAGCAAGAACAGTCAAACGTACTAGAGGAGAACGTCTGCTGACCGGAGGAGAGGCATGGCTTTGAGTGATGAAAACCACCCGTCCATACGCAGCTTGTCTCCGGTTGTGTTGTTGGTAGGTGGTAATGGTGCTAATACACCATGATGACCAAGGCACTTTCAGCGCTGCTCAGGGATTAAACTAAACACAGGTCAGGAGAAAAAAGGGTGTATTTATCTGCACTTGCAATAGCAACATCTGCACAACGTGCACGTCACTGCCAGTGTCGAGGAGTCAGTGAACTGTTGTAGCCGTTTATATAAACACCCAAAGGATGCAAAACACAACTCTCCTGTCGACTTTATATAGTGTCTACATATGGAAATCCCATCAGTATGACATGTGTAGAAAATGTATCTGGGGGGTATATTGACTCATTCAAGTTTATAAAGGAGATTTAAAATATGGTACATCAATAGTAAAGTCTATTATGGGAATGAATCACCAAGGTTGCGCTGTTAACATTGAGCAATTATATTATATTATTTTGTTCACAGTTTGTGATTTATCTCAGCTTAAACCAGAATGTGTATGAAAATGTGAAAATATTATTTGCATAATGCTTTATCCATCCATCTTCTAACCCACTTGTTCCTAGTCAGGGTCAATGTAGACTTTTCAATTAACCTAACCTGCATGTCTTTGGACTGCGGGAGGAAACTGGAGTACCTGCAGGAAACCCAAATGGACAAGGGGAGAACATGCAAACTCACATCGAAAGGTCCCATCCAGGATTCCAGGACCCTCTTGCTGTGAGGCAACAGTGCTACCCACTGCACCGCCATGTCCATAATGCGATAATCAGATTGAATTAAAATTTTTAAAATGGTTTCTCTATTTTCTTTTTTAAAAAATGAAGTGGACAATGCCTTTGTGTTCAAAAATGGCAATTTTGTTGTAATTATGTCCAGTGTTCCCAGAAAGAATCTTATTGTTTGATTTGACATTGACTGCATGTTCTAGAGGCAAGTCATTTTACCATGTGTGCACTGTACTTTGTGCCTACTGTCCAGCAGCATAATCACTTGGTGTACACTATAGATTCACTATTGTGTCCTCTGGGAAGCATCTAGACACCCATCACCAGTGCTCAATACTGAGTCAATACCAGGCGGTTGTTCTAACCAAATGATCAGACAGGACTTTCAACATGAGCCTGCTGGTCTGTATATAATCTCAATCATGATGACGGTAAAGGAGATTATGTGAAAACAAAATCCTCATTTTTTCCACAGTCTGATTAAAGAATCATAAAGCTGTTGCATGACATAATATTTAATACTCTTGGCTCATAAGACGGAAGGCAGTGTCTTTATGAATCATGTATACACACAATTTACTTACTGGTTGTACGATGATAAAATTGAGGAAAAATCCAAGCAAATTCTATGCATGAGGCCTCTGGCGCTTGCTGATTGAGTAATGCTTACTTCCCTTGTCCCTAGTGCCATTCCACTATGAATTCCAATTTCAAGAAAACTACAGGCTGAATAGAAAGATTAGATTAATTGGATGAATTTGGATGGGATGGAATTGGAGGGATTCCTCCAACTGTATAAGCAGCACAATCCTTAAATGCCTTTAATTGTATTCTGGTTGAATTGCAAAAAAGGATGAACAAAATTACCTCACCGTGAAACACTAAAATGCTGTAGGAATTATATATTACAGTAAATGAATACAGAGATTCAAAGTTAAAGAGATATTCAGCTTTGAAGGAGACTGTATTAACCTGCATGAACTATTACATTAATTACTGTATAAAAGAAGAAAAAAAGTCTTTGTTCTCCTTTGTTCTCGTCTGCTCAAAAGATTTTTATTTATTTGTTTATTTATTTATTTATTTATTTATTTATTCATTTTTTCCCAGCAGTGCACAGTAGAAAGTGGCCGGAACATTGCTCACGTAATAGAAAATTCTGGCAGCAAGCACAGGGAAGCACGACGAAATCCCCTTTCAGACATGGTGCTATGGTCTGGGATCAGCGGAGTGACATGATTCCCAGTGCAGACCCACACCAGGCATTAGCGAGCAGTCTGAGCGGGATTTAAAAACGAGGCTTAGAGAGGATCAGGCATCAATTCTCCAGCCTGTGAAAGAGGTCTGATGATAGAGGAGGTGGGCTGAAGACAGCATTAGGGACAATCAAGACCGGGACATTATTGCCTTAAAACCCTGTCCGAATACACTGCAGCAGAGATAAACAGAATACATTTCTAACTGAGACCCTTACATCTGGACACCACAGTGAGGCCTAGTAGGAGATGCACTTTGTCAGTAACTTGCATTGTGAGAAATTCTGCAGCTATTGTGCTTATTTTAAGAGGACCCTGAATATGTCTTCGCATTATGTAGGTTCACAGATTTATTCTATTCAGCATAATAGCACTGCAGTTATCGGAAGGTATACTTGCATGCCAGAACCAATCTTCAAAGGCCCTTTGCAACAACATTTGAGCTTCTGAACCCTGTTCATTTGTTGCCTGTAATCCAAATGTTCTCCGCTCCATAAATATGAATATGGGTAATTCATGAACACACCAGAACAAGTTCTGGATAAAGGGAATTATTGTCAGGAATGATAACAATCAACCCTTAATAGCATGGTTCTTTATACTTCTTAATTGTGAATTAAATAACCTTACTCAACCTTCATACAGAATCTATTATGTTGATGCTAATCGTATCTGAAGATTATACTTTTATGTGCTTATACACACAAGCAAAAACTAGTGCTAAATGCAATCATCCACACTATTGTCTATATTTTATACTTCTTCTGTAGATACCTCTTTGATTATATTTTAAAGGTGCAGTATGTAAGTTCGGAGAAACAAGCAAAAGGGAGCTAAATGTGGAAAAAAGAAGTTCTACTCTGTACCACCCCCTTTCACCGCCTTTCCTCTGCTCTCCCTCCGAAGCCACGCCCTCCAAACACATGCACACAGGCTGCCTGGCATCCAAGCACTGAGAGAACAAGAGTGCTGAAAAGGAGGGAGAGGAGTCCAGCGCATCATGTCTGATTCACAGGCAGTAAGAGAAATAAAATGTTAGCTGTATCAGAGCATATTTGCATAATTATGAGATGCTCCAGGATTTTTTTTTCAATAAAATGAACCACGTGTCTTATACTAATTCAGAATACTAAGTCAGTACTAATTTATTTAATGTCATTCATAGAGCTATTTAGCAATAAGCAAAAAGTAAACTGTAATTACAGGATGCTCTTCTCATCTTTATTATGGTTTGTACCTTTAAGCCACTCGTGGAACAACCTATGATGAAAATCCATAATTTTCAAAGTAACACGAAGTCTTTAACCTTTATTATTGCAAGTACATTCAAAATCGTGTCATTCCATGCTTACAGTGTATTGAGTATTATTGTAATATGTAATCGCTCTAGCAAGTAAATAGCACGCCATCGGCCTGGTATGTAAACAAATTGCATGCACTGCATACAGCTTGTATAAGCATACAGTCTTGTATAAGAGACCATGCGTTTCATACAGATTGAGTAATCACATGCAATCCTTTGGAAGTTCAGCACCCATTCGAAGTATTACATGGCACTATTACAAAAATAGAGATTAAGCGTGATTGAGGTCATTGCTGTAAATTTAGAAAGTTTTACAGATATAGGTCGGCTTTCACAGAATTTCTATGAAATGCCTATCGTTGTGCTGGTGCTGCAAAGACCCAGTGAAGGATCTTAAATGCTTTAGCTAAATCTACTGTACCTTTGTCATTGCATCAATCCTGGTACTCCTTTTCTTAGTTATTAGTTTATTTTATTGAATCTGTTGCAAATATGTATTCATTTAAAAAAAGAATTTTACCATACAAAAGGGTCAATTTATGTCTATAAAACATGATATGTATTTTTCACCAATCAGGATTTGGCATGTAGCTACTGCCTTCGGTTTCATATTATCAGCACACTAGATATTACCAGTCCTTCATATTAATACACAAAAGTAGTAAATTCCTAAATAAACGGACATATGGAACATCATAGATGTCATGTCACAGTAATGTCATTTGCATAAGCAATATGCTCATAAAGGACATTGGTATGAGAAAATGCCTGTACTGGGCTACCTGGAACTAATGATAAACAAAGAGAAAAACTGCAAGGATACAGTATGCCTGAGCGCAAAATCATCTATGAACACCTGTATACATATGTGAGTCTGTCTGCTTTCATTCCATCAGAATGGCCATATTCACACCCTGAAGGCAATCCCTGCTGCCTCGTTAATTTTCTTTGTTGGTGGAGCATAGCCATGATTTGCATATCAAATTGATGCCTGGAGGTGAGCCAGTTGCCTTCTCTACTGCCACTCAAAGTGGGAAATCAGTTGTGCCCTTTCTTAACCTAGCCTTTCTCCTGTTGTTTGTGTGTCTGAAAGCAGGTAGCTTAAAGCTATTTATACTAATCTTGGACCCATGGAAAAATAATGCATGTTCAGGAGCTTCTTTTTGTCGCCAAGAGCCAATATTGCTTTTTATATTTTAACCTATTTGAGCTTTAGTTTTAATCAATTATACCATATGCAATATTCAAACAAGCAAATGTTCATGTAAGAAACACTAAGCCTAATTATTGCTTCACACAGTAGGACATCTACATGTTTAATTAAACTCAATAGGGTCCTGTAATGTCAAGACAATGGATACTTCACTATACGCATTTCTATTGGGGACTGGTTTTTATTTGCATGTAAATAGTAGTGAATTCACTTGTTTTGTATGCAGAGAATGTTGAATTACAGACCAGGATAAGTTAATTTAAGTCTGCCCATATATCCTTCAAGAAATGGGATTTCCTTAAGGCGTGCGCGAGAAGCAGCTCCACGGAAATGTTGTGAAATCGGCAGTGACCTTCCCACCGCTATCTTTCGCTCTCGTCTCCGTCGGTACATGACCTTGTGCCTTTGTTCTCTTTGTCTCTGCATGTCTACCCATGTGACATGCATGTTCTCGTCCTCCTCTAAGTTCAGTGTAATTAATTTGATTTGTCTCCTTTTAACTGGGATCTGACAGTTCCCTCTCATTTGTCCTTCTCGGTATCGTTCTTTTTTTCCTGTGGAAACAGTGGAAGAAAAATCAGCTTTCAGCTATAAGCCTTGTGATGCAGACATTTTCAAATTACCATTATGGGTTTTTAAAGTAAATGCATACATGTACATATTTAAAAAGCCTTTTAAATCCATGACATTCCATTTAGCCGTACACCCTTCATCCTCATCAGAGAGAATTCAGTCAGAAAGGCATTCTTTTGATATAGCAAATCAAAGTGCTTTCTCTATGGCTGAGTGTAAAGGTTTCTCTATTACAAGCCATCATAGATGGAGGCAGCTCTTGTACTGTAAGAGTAAAAGAGCCACTGCCCTTATAAATCTGACAAGTGCATGCACACACACACAATTGTTATTTATTCTTTCTGGCAACATTTTAATACACACTTTGAAGGGTTTCCAAGCTAAAGAACTACTCCTCTGTAGGGATGGGTATCATTAAAATTTTACAGATACTGGTGCTAAAAGTGATACTTTAAAAACTTATTTAAAAGAAAGAGTAAACTACCACCCCCCCCCCCCCCCCACCCACAAACCCCTCAGCCCAAGGAAATTGAGAAGGAAATTCCCCTACTAATTGTGCAAGACCGACCGTTGGTCCAGTGGGTGCCTGCAGTCTGCCTGTGCCGGATGCGTAAGGAATGTGCACAGCTCAGATATGGCGGTCTGCAGAACGAACAGAAGCAGTGGCTGGCAGCACACATGCTGGAGGATGCTTGTGATTGATCGCGCTCTCCAGCAAAAGATGTGGCAGAAATGTTTATTACTGTGATTGAGCATTCCTAATTGGGATGGTGGGCAAAAGACAGTCCATAAAACAATCTGTAGAACAGGGGTGCCCAGTATGTTGATCGCGATCAATCGCAGAGGCCATTCTGGTAGATTGCCCAGCTTTTAAAAAAAAAAAAAGAATGCATGGGTTGGAATTCTAATTCTTCCTGTTTTCATCTTTCTTCCCTATGGCCTGACAGACAGGTGCACTTGATTGACATGAAATGTCGATCTGCTGCCATTGAGAACTTTGTTAGCGAGCCTTACGTGATAGTAACACAAAACCCTTGCCGATGCATTTTATATGTGGCAGAGCAGTACTGGTGATGACACACTAAATCTGGTCCATTTTAGGTAGGGAATTTCACTTTCAATATCCGATGGATAGTAGTGATTAAAATTTAAAGCTGGGTTCCTTTTGTCCAGATGTGATACTAGTCTCACAATTTAAATTTTTTGCCAATACAGCTACAATTCGACTTGATTTTGCAAATAGTTAAACTGCACACACAGTAGCCTACGGGGAAATGTAGCTACATAGCTCCACCCAACACCAATTATAACTATACTCCACCCCCCCCAAAAAAAAAATAAAAATAAAAATTATGGACAGTGAACGCTCACAATTATGTATATGTGACTTCAACTCATATATCAACTTGATCTGTTTGTCTCAGCCTACATACTAATATATTGTGTGGAATCACTGTCCAAAGATACATTTTTTGAGTAGATACTACATAGTGAAGAGCTATGTTCAGTTTGTATTTATCTGCGCTAATTTAGTTAGCAAGCTATGGGCATGTAAAGAATTTGCATGGAAGGAGTTCTCGAGCCCGGGGCTGCCACACTTCTTCCAGCTCTCTCATTTGTGGGCCACTGTGGGCCGAGAACCGGTGATAAATTCTTATCAGATTACCCCCATAAAGGTTTGTATCTTGGTGGAGGGAAAAAACAACCATCGTAAAATTCTGCTTGCTGTCTGCCAGGTGAATTCTGAAGCGGCCACAGCCATCCATATCGTCCATCCGCTGCTGTCACTTGAATGTTACTTAATGTGAAGCTATCGCCAAGCTCCATCCCATGCATGCTCAATATAGCCTCCCCCTCCCTTGTGCTCCACAGTGCGTTAAGGCATATTTTTCGCGTGTTGCCGATGTGCTCGCTGCAGGAAGCTTGTTTGTCAGAACGAAGCCTTTGGAAATGATTGTGCTTTTCCAATCTTGGTACACATCTTTGATGCGTGTCGAATGAGACTAATAGGTGCGGCAGAATGAAAGCCATTTCACTGACCTAGCTGACTCTTGATCCTTTGGGAAGGGTGAGATTGTCTCATGCGCTGTAGCAAATGCTTAACCAATTAAGGCACGCTAAATGTTTTGCTGGAAAATGTAGGCCTCGCCAGAAAGTACACAATCTGACAAAAGCATGCGGTTTTCACAGTAGTTAGCGGTGCAATCAACACAAACATGCAAAGTGAATGTTACAGTGTATCTTTTAAAAAATGCTTACAGAACCTCATCTACTCCTTTGTTTAAAACAGTCTTTAGTTACAGTGTTAGAAATGTGCCTGTTAGGGCAGCATAGCTCTTGAGAACACCACGGCTATTTTTCCCTCACAGGCAACTGTTATAAATTGCAGATGCACTGCAGAAGATATTTTTATTGCTCAGATTTGGACATTTCCCAAACATTTATGCAGTCATATCTTTGGATAGTGTAGATCATATTTCCAAATACCCAGAACATATTACTGTTCTGGGTATTTGGATCTGCGAGAAGTCGCAGCAGCAAGGTGAAGGCTTGTCTTGGTGTGAAATACAATACTGACACGAGTGTGTTTTCATTTCTGCTAGTAGCTACTGGGTTTAGACACGAAAAGCGCATGCAGTATAAGTATAAGAATACAATAAACACCGCGTGTATCGTGAGTCTCATGGGAAGAGAAGCCGCGAGATCAGGAGTGAACTTAACAAACGTGCCAAGCAGGCGGACGTGTTCTTCTCTCCGCTCAGACAGATCCAGGCTCATCCCGTAGGATTTGGAAGGGACTTGGTCGCCCCTCCCGTAGACACAGGATCAGGGTGTCTCTTTAGCAGGTCGTGCCCCGTAAAGCCCCCCAGAGATCTCCAGCAGAACGCGCTCGCCCAGCCGCACCCGGTTACCCACAATGAAGAGGAGACGGCCCCTTTGCATCAGACCACAGGAGATTGCTTTTTTTTTAATGAAATTCAACTTGCCACTTGTCAGGCGAGTTTTGATGAGGTCACATAATCCTGATCATCCATCCTGGGATGTCACTTGATTGTCAGATAATGTGACACCACTGCCATTATCAATCTATGCCAAGCTCAATTTTCTCCCTGTTCTCTATCTATTTGCATCTATAATGCAGAAAGTGACAAGTAACTAATATTCTTGGGGAAACACTGATGTATACCTGTACATTTAGAGTATCTACAGTATGGACAGCTATTTATCTAGCATGTTATAATGGCCACACAACATGTCTCTATTTTCCTATTTTTCGTTATTTATATGTACACAAACAGCTATCAATTGCTATCTTTTGACCAGGAATTTTCCTTCACTTTCCTTAATCCCCCCTCTCCATGAGTGTAATATATATTATAGTTCTCTATTTTTAAATGAAATGATAACTAATGGATTTAATAGATTTTTTCTTCCCTCTACTGTTTCTTTTTATTACCACGCAATGTCTTCACACTTTAGTCTATCCTAATAACCATGTCCATCATCAAATGTGGAAAACCCACAGTGTAATTGATTGGCACTGTCACCAGTGAACTCCCATTAAATGTGTCAGATATGCATTAACCTTTGCCTCGTGGAATGTCTTGGGAATCAACTCTCCAGTCAGTAAGACCAAGATTGTTAACCCACTGAATAATATGATAGATATTATGGTACTGTAAGGATGGTAATATCTAAAAAACTAACATAACTAACTAAATAAATAAATAGATAAAGCAGAAACTATACATTGGGTCTTCTTTACATATATGATCAAAAAGAGAAGTGGAATAGATAACATTTAGTAAAAAAGAATACAAATTTGAGTATAAAAATATATAAATATATATTGCTTATTTTATGAGCCCTTTAGTTCCAGTGAAGGCAAATCTTAATGCGAAAGCATACAATAACATTCTAGACAGTTCTGTGCTTCCCCAACAGTTTGGGGAAGGCACTTTCCTGTTTCAGAATGACAATGCCCTTGGGCACACAGTGAACTCCATATAGAAATAGTTTTGTCAAGAACGATGTGGAAGAACTTGACTGGCCTGCACAGGGCCCTGACCTCAACCCCTTCCAATACATTTGGGACCAATTGGAAAGCCAACAGTGCCTGTTCTCACTAATGCTGTTCTGGCTGAACAGAAGAAAATTCTGGAAGCAATGCTCCACACAGTCTAATGGCTAATTGCTTCATCATATTCAGTTCATCATTACCACTTGATGTTGTGCATTTAAATTCTGCAACTGATACATCCCCAAGTCAGACTTCATTGAGTACAGACTGCCCAGATAGACCGCATCAAGTTATGTCTGACATTTTAGAAAATCCTCCTGGGTAAACAGGTGCAACTAAGCCATGTACTTTTCAATTTCAGCGAAGCACAGCAGGGTGTTCCTTGAAAATATGCGCTGACATGTCTATGTGAACTCCTGGGTCACCACGGCCACTTCAGATTGTAACAAAATTAATATCAATATTACACCGGACTGGTAAAAACATTTTAGACCTTTGAAACTGACATAAGCTATCATGTGAATTGACACATATCTACTGTAACCTATACAGAAATGGACTACCATGATACAATATGGAACTTGCATTTACAAGCCTTGCTGTTCTCTGTGATTTGATTGCTTTTATTTGGTTGAAAAATAAAAACCAGCATCAGTGCTTTTTAATGCTGGAATATGGCAGCAATTCGGCCTCATATTCCACATCTAAAAGTAAAAAGGAATAATGGAAAAACAGGTGGAGCAGTCACCATTAATCATATTTTATCATTATACATTATTCTATGTCTATGGAGCCCTCGTCACTCTCATCTTTGTATTATAACACAAGGTCACGAGGCATGTCCAAACATTAATATCCCAATCTCCTTCAGAGGTTCAACCCTTCAGACACAATATACCAGCCACACTGAAAATAATCACGGGAATTTGGGGGGGGGGTTATTATTTTGAGAGTATTCTAATATTAGTTGTGTGATTTTGTCTTCAGCATACATAACTTTCTTGAGACCCAAACAATCCGGTTATTTCTGTTATAATCTGCTTTGTGTTGCCAGCAGGGAAGAGACAAAATTTCCTTTTAGGTGCTCAAGATCATGCTGAGGCACAACTTAATGAGATTGTTGTCGTTTGGGTCAGGGTCACCTTGCTGGTGCTGTGGGTCATGTCATCTTCCCAGCAGCTGGAGTTGTATTACTGTGTACTGATTGGGCAAGCTGTATTTGATTTTTTTGCCACACGACTGTGTCTGCTTTTTGTCCAATGGTGTCACAGGATGTTATTATCTTAGCATACCAACACACAGACAATATCAATCTTCTGGTCAAAGATACAGTGGAGGATACAGTGAAAACTTGCGATTTGGTGAAAAGCTCATGACTGTAACTACTGGTAGGCACTTCATTATCATTGTCCCTTAACACAAAGAATTAGATTAGATTAGATTCATCTATGCAAAAATCTAGTTTTTCTCCTTCAATTTGAAATGAAATACTGAAAGATAATGTATAGGTAACTGGTAATCCTGAATCATAAACTCCTAGACCACAAGTGTGAAAAATCTGAGGGTGGTATGCAGAACTACTAAAGATCGATGAAGCAAAACGTAAGCAGTGTATCCTAGTGTCCCTACGTGTCTTGTATTTGGAGTCTCAGTTATCTATGGGTCCAAAAACGATAAATTTGGTCCTTATGATGGTTTAAGACGAAACATTGATATCACAATGAAAAATAATGCAAAAATATTGTGACACTGTGGTACATATACCTGAATATGTAATCTCTAATCTCTAAATCTCAAATATTTCTGTACACTCTACAGTGTGTAGTCTTTTATTGCATGGGTATGGGATGAGATTTTACAAATGTTACTATTTGTTCAAGACAATAAATGACCACTGAATCTTGAAAGGGACATGTTTACATGTAAAACCAATGGTAAAGATTGTATATTTATTCCATATTTAGTTGCAGATATTAATAGTAGAATGACATGGTATAATTCCACAAAGATTCCCCCAGTTCATTTAGCTATTTAGTTAATTTTTCACTGCTGTATTTGGGCTTGTTGGGCTTGGTGGTGAAAGAATATTTTTCAGATACTATTGTCCAGTGTGTCGTGATTAGGGGTGTACTTGCAGATTGGTGGTGAAAGAGTATTTTTATTAACTACCAGAGAGACATTATTGTCCAGTGTGTCATGATTGGTGGGTGTACTTGCAATGAGGCTGCAGGGAGTGGGTGCTTGTTAAATGGATGACCTATGCGACAATGGTGAAACTCTGTGTTTGACATAGTTGTCACGTATCATCTTTTAAAAAAGTTAGAACACAGAGTTTGTTGTTTCCACTCATAGTTTGTTACAGGAGCACTGCATTTCTGAATTGAGCAACCTCAGGATGCCGGGGGCTTGTGCGAAGGGGTTGAAGCACTGGAGAGAACAGAACTGATATGTGAAATGTTTCAGAACAGAACACGGAAAATAATTGCAGCATTTTTGGTTCATAAGTTAACCTTAGTGGGGATATTTGGATCAAATGTTACATATAACGTTTACTTGTGAAATCAATAGCTGTTAGCCAAGAGATGAACCTTAAGAATCCTCTTTTTGGAATATGTTTGGCATTTAACTAAATATTTACCCAAATGAGTATGTTTTGTGTCTGACTTTTAAGTATATCAAATGTCACATTTGGTTCTCAATGTAGAGCATTATCACTCAAAAACGAAAGTCTGCTTATATTGAAAAGTCCTCAGCTTGGACAGAAACAGAAATCAGACTGGGGAACAGGTGAGCATGAGTATTAATATCTCACATTAGAAATATAATATCCATTAATCACTGCAGTCACAGCCACATGGGAACTAAATCAGCTGTGCTCCACTGGGTTTGTTTTCAGTTTCAGGGAAACCCTGGAGGCACCCATGGATGGCATTTGTCCCAGAGAATGACAGGGAGTTGCCATAGTTATAATGGTGTGTTGGAAGGTTTAGGCTCTACCAGCATAGGACATTTCCAGTTTAAATCCAGTGCTGCTGCTGCCTGCCTGTCGGGGTCATGTTCTGGTGTCTCTCACCTCTGAAGATATCCCTGGCTCCACAGCGTCAAATGTATTTGACTGAACATTAGCAAATGGGACAGAAGCAAGCGTAATATAGTGAGCCAAATTAAATTCTCTGCCTGCTTTCTGGGTACCTAGTGTCCTGTCACTATAATGTCCTCAAAAGGCTTTCCCCCCCCCCCCAAAAGCCATAGGAAACAACTTCAATACAAGGCTTCCACACTGCAGGCGACGCCTTATTAATATGGGCTGAAATACTGTAACAGTAACAGTAAATAGGAAAAAGAGAAGGAATCATTTACAAATACAAAGTTGGCTTCCCAAAGACAGAAGTTTTAATACATCACAAAAGGTATCTGCTTGGACTTGTTTCAGCTGGCTTGACAATATACTTTAGGATTGAAGATTACACATAGTATACCCCTGAGCAAAATAAGAGTCACTGTAGATTAGTTTTTTTCACCAGTATGAGATTCAGTAGTCTTTAGATAACAGTGTTTTAGATACTGTCACTGCTAAAACCACCTCTTAGGCACATCCATTGCCAAGACATCTTGATCAATCTCTGCTGCAATACTGCTGAAACTCCTATACGATCCTGTAATAAACTCAGACTCACCCTAGAGAGAACTAGCCTGACCTGCTGTAATGACATACAGTATCAGTTAAATCAATGCCCTGATGCCTGGAAGGAAAAATATCCCCCTCTCTTATCCAAAAGCCTCTTTGGTCACCTTGTGTCAGTGATAACTCTCCAGCCCTCAACTTGAAAGGTTAGTAGTGCTTGCTCTTTGGCATGTGTAGTACACAGTGCAGTTGGCACAATATTGTGGAGAGGATGTGTGTAAGTTTAATTACAGTAATTCCCTGGAGTTAGGAAATGCAGGCTAATCCCCTTCTGGGGTATTCTGAGGCCCAGCCGCTTTCGAACCCAAGGAGGCCTGGTGCTGAAGGGAAGCCCGTGGACTGCAGATGTTCTCAGCTAGCACAGGCTGATTATAGGCTTGTGTGCTAATCAGCTTGCCGAATGCTGCTTTTGCCCTCTTGCCTCCACAGACTTGCCCTATGTGTCAGACAGCTTCACTTAGAAGAAATTCCAAAGGACTTTTTTTTCTCTCTCCTTGAGAGCCAAGAGAACACCATGTTCTTCTCGCTACGTTTGGATTAACAGTCAAAAACCCATTTAAAATACATGGTTTAGAGGCAGAAACTTCCCAGTCTGGTTGCGATGTTAGAGTGTCTCATTACAGTGGTTTTATTAATTTTGTGTTCATACTGTAACACCTGTTTCCTTTTCTCTGCCACTTTCTCAGAGCATAGGCTGTTGTCTAACAATGCAACATTTTTTTCTGCTGGAGGAACCTGCTTGAGGATCAGTAGCGTCACTCATTGACTACTCCTGAATCTTCAACAAGCATGTCATTTTCACTCTGCTCTAGATGGAATATAAACAAAATTGAATATAAACAAAAGACGCAATTTATGCTGTAGTCTGCCAATGTCTAAATAAATAATACGGTACTCTGCACGCAGCACACAAATAGCAAGGATGGCGAGTTGATATTTTGTTTTTTTGCTACTAAAAGTTTGTTAGTAAAAGCTTTTTGAGAGGATGAATAATTACTTTTCTTTGGCATGGATCCATTTGAGGACAATAACGGATGAGTTCGTTTAGTCTTTGAATCCGTCATTATACTGAGAAATAGCTAAACCATTTTATTGATAGTATTTGAGTTTCTCTGCAAACGCACAGAAACATGCTGGTATAATAAAACAATGACGGTAAATATATATATATATATATATATATAGTCCACTCCGTTGCTACCATAATATACCAAACTTTCTTCTGTCTACAGCTGCAGTTTCTTGCTGAAATGACTAATATTGCATATAAACAAAAGACACAATTTATGCTGTAGTCTTCCTATGCCTAAATAAATACTATGGTTACACCATTGGTCGGCCAGATGACGTGTGTTAGGTCCAGCCATATACTAGGTTTTTTATACAGTCTATAGTTTTGACATGGTATTGTTTTTACTGTCTAGCTAGCAGGCCAGTTGTTGCAGGTAGCCACTCAGGTAAACAGCTCGATAGCTAGCAAATATAAAGTAGTTACTTAGTTAGCTAGCTGACTCTAATTCAAGGTCTTGGTAGCTAATTTTCTAGCTAACATTTTCATAAGTAACTAGCTAATGTAATGTTACAGTCAAATGTTGCCGAATGCTTTTATAACTTGCAGAAACATGAGAAAATATATTAGAAATGTCATTGTCCCAATGAGTCACTTGTTTTCTTCCATAAAATCCTGTAGCTACCTAGCTGCTAGATGCTACTGAATTAGTCAACTCGACTTGGAAGCTTTGGCTCCCAGTTCTCACGGCACGGCCCCTTGGTGCTTGGTGGTTCACATCACTACACTGTGTTTTTTTTTCCTTCTAGAGTGGAGTATCATACATCTTACGTATATTATTAAAAACCGTACACTTCCTTGCCCAAGCTTAAAACTCAAATATTCATGTCATGAATTAAGTGCTGAGCTTACTCTGTGCTAAGCCATCCACGAGGGTCTTATATGATGTGGCGTGTGCTCCATAACGCTTGCATAACTTAATTGTGATGTAATTAACAACGCTACACTAACTGAAAAGGGACTGACTGAACCTGGCTCTGACTTTACGGTGCAGTCATTGGTTAAGGGAGTTTCCCCAAACGAAACCTCAAAAAAGAATTAGGCAATGAAGTCAACCCAGGGAAGAGATGGATCATTATGGCCTGTGTTCTGAGCACATGTCGGGTGTATCATCAACTTTATGCTCAACTCTAATGTAGTGTGCCCACGCTCTGAAATTATACATGTTGGAAAAGCTGACTAGACATTTAAATGCAGATGTTTCCATCTGAAACCTCCCATTACGATACATTGTTGATGTGAAAGTTGCAGATTCAGTACTTGCTGTTCGTTGCATTTGGTTTTTCAAGGAGTCAAAACGTACAATTTCCTTCTTAACATGGGAAGTTTGATCACTGGAGTTCTGCTATGGTTTAATCAATCAGTATCTTATATTTCTTAAAGTCAATGCCTGTAGATAAAATTCATACAAATGACTATTTGTATAGTATAGTGTACTGTATTTCACTAATGCAGCCATTTTATGCTTTATTGCTATTAGGTTATATGTTGGATTTATAATCAGATCCTCTTGAGTCCAGATTGATGGCCGCAATATTCATTCAATAAGACGGGGCTAAAAAAATTAATAAAGGGTTGCTTGTTCCAGCTTCCTGCTAAAGGAGTGCACTCACTTGTTCTCTGATAGGCCGGGAGAAAAAACAGCAGCAGAAGCAGGAAACCATGAATCAGACAGCAGAAGAAACATTAGGGAATTTTGAGACAACACTGATTCTCGATTGAGTTTTTCCAGGTTGAATATATCTAATATAATATACCCCCAATTGTGTCACACAACTATCTGCAAGCTAATCCCGTTTGATTTACAATAATCTTTTTGAAAAAATGAACACAGAAAAATCCCTTTACAGCTGATATTAAATACATTGCAGTTGCTGTGTGAATAAAAAAAAACCTGAGAAACCATGATTAGTGTCACAGAAAAATCCCATTATGCATTTTGACAGAAAAAGTAAAAGTAAATCTTCATATTACACATCTTTGAAATCTTAACACGATTGAAATAATACCCATGAAAAATCCACATTTGTTCACAGTGTATCCCGGCAGGTTTTGTGATTCATGGTGCTCCTGTAGAATGTTGATTTCTGGCAGAGCTGCGACTCTCTAACCACCCTTAAGGGCCCAGACTACAGCCATTCTGGTCACACACGCATGGAGATGCTGCCAGTAAACGATTCGTCGGAGTGTTCCGGGGCTTTCCGGCAGCGTGGCAGTGCTCGCTGCTGCTCTCCTGTGGGGCCTGGATTGGAGCTATTCCTGTCGCACAGCGGGACGCCCCTCGCGGCGGGACGGGGAGTGCCGGAGTGTGACTCGCTACTCCGGGGTCTTGCGTGCGAGGCTCAGGCTGAGCCCCGTCTGGCTGTGAGGGGGTTTGCGTGTCTCCTCAGAGCGCTCAGGTTTCTCACACTATCCCAGAGACGTGCCGCCGGCCCGCAACTGTGCGTCCCAGCGCGTCCGTGCGGCAGGGGCCCACGCCAGGGGCTGCCGAACATGTGGCCGTGACTCATGCGCAGCCACTCATATCAGGAGAGCAATCACTCAGCCGTTGGGCTGGTCTGACTTACCGATGGTGATGATCATAGCCCCATCGTGTGTACAGCGGTCGGCTGAAATGAAGGATTAAATGGCGCAGTTTTTAAAAGCTGCTTCTGTGAATTTCATAATTGTGCATTTCGGTCTTAGGGCTGGCCTCTGTGCAGTTTTACAGTTGTGGTGCGCACATACATGTATGGTTCTCTTTCACTTTTGAGACTCGTTTGATTGCCGCTTTATCTGCTGTGTATCCACTGTGCAAAGGATTTTTATTTTACATCTAGCTTTAAAATAAATAAAAAAAATTTCTCCACTAAGAATATTGAGTTTAATATTCTTATAAAATGCAGCTACATTACAAGAACCTGCCTGAAAAGTAACTTTCAGAAGATCAAAGATAGTTTAGTGACACTGACATATTAGCAATATATTCTGCGTCTGCACATTATGTAAATACTTATGAATATTCACATCGGATGAACGTATTCTGGAAAAAAACAGAATGTATTAAATTCCCCAAGAGATGAACCATGTACAGTAATTATCAATATTAGACTGTGCCATTGGAGTCAATAATGATCAAAATCTTCAAACGCAGGTGGATCAAGCATGCTAGATACCGGACTTAATTAACGTCAGGTGAAACAGATGGTGTTTAAATAATACATTTGTGTTGTGCATTGGAGAATCTCTGCAGACAGCTATCAAAGGATAAAGCAGGGCAGTTCATTCAGGGTTCAGTGTTTCCCTTCTGACTCCAGAAAGACGTCTTGGACGAAGACTATGATGCCGTGCATTAACCCATTCGTGGACCTTTGGTGGATGGGGACCCTCCACAAGCTGTGTTCAGAGCATTTCTTCACTCACTTCACAATGCGGTGCAGGCAGGTACAATATGGCACTCATAGGTTCTGTGGAACTCATTGCTTGTGTTAATAGGGCTCTTGCATTAAAGCTAGATGTATCAGACGGGAACCCAAGGTATATTGCAGCACATGCACATGATGTCCATAACACCTTCCATTGCTTATGGATCATGTACAGTGCTGCTGCTAAAACTCTGCTGCAAATCATCTGCAATTTTGGAATGAACTTTCCTCAAGGGCCCAAATGTTACATATATTTAATGACATACTTTGTGCTCTTTCAGTCATTCTTATAGGCATGTGACCTGCACCGGTCATTCCAGAGTGTTGTGATATTTTTGGTCTGTTCTGATTTTGGTCTGTTCTGACCCCTGTCTAAAATGAGCACATTGTGAGCTATAAGCATGTTTTCCCTTGGGGCTGCCTCCTTTTCTCTGTGCTCTGCTTGATTTCAGATTCCATAAGCGCACAGGACTTAGCAACTATTTATGAAGGTTTATGTAGTTCATGTAATATTAAAGAACCACCTGAAACTGCACAAAGCTGTTAAAACTCCAACATCCAGGACTCCATACATATTAGATTCCATACAATACCATCACCAGAGTGTACAATATATTTGCTATGTTTCAGGCGATTTAATATTGGGACTGGATGAATATTGCAAATGTGATGTCCAGTAGCTAACCCTCTCTTGGCACCTGCTATATAAAGGACATCAACAAAAAAATAAATCTCATTAATAAAAAATTAACTTTACGCAGAGATGTGTTCTATCCATCTTTCCTCTGAAGCTGAACATGTATGAATCGACTGCAAGTATATTTTTTTCCAAAGGGTAAGAATTCATGGCTTAAGATGGACTGATAAATAGGAACAGGCAGAGCCTTAAATCTTCAAAAAAGGAGAAAAAACATTTTTTAAATCTCTGACACTCCATTCCCATTGAAACCTCTAACAAAATGTCAGGAAAAAGATTATTTTGAAGTGTAGAAAATTTTGATGTTTTATTGCACTGCTGGGACATTGCTGTTTTGCAAAAGCAGCAAGTTCTCAATGTTGTTTGGTGCTTTCAACATTACACTGTAATGCTCTCTTTTGCTTAAAATATTGAACTTGTGTCATGACCTCCCATATGTCAATTGGTACTAAAACGTATATGGCTACTGTTACATGGCTGCTAAGTGGGATACTCATTTAAGGTCTAATCTTGTGTTTCTTGTTGTTTTTACATTAAGGAACATGCAAGCAATGTTATCAATGTGAACTGTTTCTTGCTTATTAGCTTATTCGGCAAACACTGATTTGGAATGACTTGCAAGGGCATCATTGTAATATATTCTCAATATGTATTGCAGAACCAAACAGAACAAGAATCACAGTAATAGTGATGGAGCAATAACCTTTGAACCACAACAGCCTGATATTGGCCATGTAATAAGAAAACACATAGTGGCAGTGCAATTGTTTTTCTGCTATTAGCTCGACACAGCTGTTACCCAAAATGGCATCGATATTGTGTTCCTGATCAGTCTAGTCCTGTGGTTGGATGAGGGTGTTCATTAATGTAACTTTGTTTTTCACAGGACCCATGCAGGAGAAGAACTAATCCTTTCTTCTTCCAGTTTGTCTGTCTGTCAATGCTGCCTGCTTTCTGACTCACCCATCCTCAGTGCTGGAAGCAAAAATACCATCCAAATGCTTTCTTTGTTCTCAGCCTTTTTTTTGGCCCCACCACATAAAGTCTCTTTTTTACAACTGATTTGAGGAAAATGTCTATGGAAGACTCAGCGCTTTCTCTGACCTCTTGCTTTTGCAGTCTCTGCTGCAAGGTATTAATGTTTCATAGACCAAAAACTTACACAGTTGTGGAATTGGGTTTATCGGAGACTGTAGATGTAATTGGACTTGTGGTGCACAAATGCATGTCACTCAAAGATGGATCTCTCTAATTGACAGGGGAGGAAGAAACACTCTTGGTTCATAAATGGTGGAAGGAAGCATCAAAACCTTTAGGGGTTATATTGGAAAACAGAGTTGACATATTACAGGTGTATAGCATAAAAATATCATTTTTCTGGTTGTGCATAGCGATTAATATTTCAGCTTGAACTATAGAAATAACACAATGGGATGACTGATGGGCTTTCAGTACACTTCGGTTTATGCATAGCAGGTTTACATACCAAAATGGGAAGAGGATAATGATGCCACTAAAATTAATTCCAAATATCCCCTTTAAAATGTCACTTGGGCTTTACTGTTCAAATGCACGACCCATTATTCATGGAAACTCACCTAATTAAGTATTAATGAGTCACATTTGCAGGTTTTAGTTGTTAAACCTTTACAAATAATGCCCCATCTGCTGAAATGTCAAATATATGGATATCAATGTAGAATGACAGAGGGGAAAGGGCATTATAAACTGCTGTAATACTGTGAGATGCCATGACATCTCAAAAAATAAAAGGGTTTTTATGTGTGTTAGAGGAACTGCACTATTTAATCTGACCTATTAGTGCCGTTCCATGACAGACACCCCAATTTTCCCATCTCATTATAGCGGAACATCTTTTTAACATGCAGAGGACAACCTGATTAACATTTCCATATATAGCCCACCATGCAATCCAGAAATATTAAAAGGACCACAACCAACATGTTCAATGAAATAATAATAATAATAATAATAATAATAATAATAATACGGATTTGGTTACAGGATCCCAAAGCAAGGGGTCAATCTTGAAAAAAAAAAAAGAAAGCTTAAGGAAATGCAAACCATGGAATCCATCTAGTACATGATCAAGAGGGAAATGATAGGCTACATCTATTATTACCACAATAATAGGCAAAGAAAGATCAAACAGGGTGGATTTGTTTGTTCATTTCTTTGTCCCTGTAAAAATGATTCTCTCTTCAAGATCAAGGGAAGACCACCAAACATCTTGAGCACTATATACCCCCATACTAGCTCTTGTTCAAATTTCTTTTCTTTTCTCCCATTTCTCTCCATTTATTTTTCTGTGTTTGTGCCTGGGGCACTGATGTTTGGAAGGAGAAAGTCCTAAGAAATGTGCACTCCTATGATTGGACACAAAATGACTGATACTGTATGTGTCTCTGAACCTCACACTGAAAAGACTGATTAACTGGAGTCTGATGAAAGGTAGAAGAGTATCGTTTTTGAGACGTTTCACAATTTTTCAGTGTCCATGTCTTCTTTGTGTGTTTCTAGTACACATTGCCCGTGTTTTAGCCTGCACCAAATTTGTTGGAAATCAAAATTTTACACCCAATTAATTTTTTGAGTCCATTCTGAAAATAGACATTGTGCATCACACTGGATTTTGCAGTTACACAAACATAAGTGCCCACTGGTCAGGCACAGTTTCCATGGTGAAATTCCTGTCATATGACACATCTGGCCAACAGAGCCAGATCAATTTCATGCTGGATTGTAAATGCTGGATGTAAACACAGGGTCTGCAAAATAAGTCTGATTGCGAAGAAGAGTTTTTTAATGTAGATAGATGAGCTAATGAACATACTACCATATTTGTTTTAAGTATTTCAGGGAACTAGAATATGAATTACTTGCATTTACACTAAATGTTTGTACACTTAGTTTGGCAAGATATATATATATATATATATATATATATACATTAAATATATTTTTAAAAAATTCTTAAATTTGGCTCTGCAATTCAGCTTGTACCAAATGATTAAACAAAAAGAATATACAAACCTTTTTGTATTTTGTTAAAAAATATTACATATGAATACTATTTTTCATGCCTTGTTATATTGTTGATATGTTTTCATTAATTACAATAATTTATTTTTTTTGATTACAAAGAATAAAATGGATCAGTAAGATAAAATTCAAATGTTTCAGTATGTATGCTATATTTATAATCCTATAAATTTATGACTGAAGGAGTATGTGATCCAAGGAGTGCAAAAACTGCATTTAGGGCAATCCCAGGAGCACATAGCCACAGAATGTTGGAGATATTTCAATTTGAAATCCTTCTGTGTTCACTGTGTTAAACAAGTGGGTTATATGCGCAATGTAAGACAGTTTGGCATTTGCACTTAAAAACAAAATCATTTGGGAATATGGTTTTAGGGTCTCTTGATTATGGAGCCAAAGGCTTAAATGAAGTAGCATATGCTAGTGTGATATGGGAAGCCTGTCCTTCCACGGATACACAGAACACATTCTGTGTTCTCTAAATGCACTATATGAACTGATTTAGGGCATTTAAAAAAAACTGCTACTAAAATGGATTTCATTCCCATGATTCTTTCTGTTGTTTTAACAGCTTCTTTTTTGGTTTGTTTTTCTGAAGAAACAAGAGAATGTCCTCAAAAAATGTCCAAAGTCCTCAAAAAAGCTGACTGTCCCATTTCCCCTTTAAGTGTAACATAACTAAGAGAGGTTGCTGGAGATCCGCATGCACAGAACACAACCACCACTCTCTGCTCAGTGTCATGGAATGAGACCAGGCTCAGGCTTTCATAAATAGATGATGGAGTGGTTAAAACAGAAGCCAGGATGAAAGCAGAAGATGGCAGAAGGTGCTCTCAGGATGAATAGCAAAGATCGGCCTGTGAAAAAGTGCAGACATGCTTCCAGTTTCCCTCAGGAAGAGTTCCTGCAAAAGTAACAGTGTGGCAAGTATCTTTGAGGGGGGAATGCCTCGCTCTCTGAAAGGAAACAAAATCTTGCTGTGTTCTCCTGCAAGACTTTACATCTCTATATAAAACATGGCAAGGTCTAGAATTAATGCAAGGGAAATGCCATGTGGCGCCGCTTACACTGTAATCAGGGCTGCAGCTATTGAATCAGTAAAACTTGATATTAGCCATTGACATTCTATATAAAAAAAATTGATGTACTGTTTAAGACTCAAAAATAACTGTCCTTTGTTCTGGTTTGAGAGCCGTGGTCCATGACAGCTGTATTTTTTTGATGACGCCTGAATGCTATGCAAATGAGGGAAGAGGAACTTCACAGTGTGGTCGCCGTTCTCCGTGATGACGAAACTGCGGCTGTTTGTCCTGATTCTGGGGCATTTGCAAAAATTCCTCTGGGGATTCACTTTATTTGTGGGCCCGCCTTTTTTCTCTGAGAAAAAAATGACATCATTTGCATGTGATCCTTTTTGACAAAAAATCATTTAATTTTGCCAAGATTGAATATTGAAAGCTAACAGAATGCTCTTCGCATTCACATTGCACTCTCAAAGCCTACAGCCAATACGTTCGGGAGGAAATAGGCTACGGCAAGCGACAGTGTAACAGAAACCCGTACCTTGAAGCAGCACATGCATGTTTTAGTAACCCCTTCGAATGATAAATATTTGGCCCCGCTCACATGGCCTGGCAGTGTGACGGGACCCGGAGGCCTTTTCCTTACATGGAGATCTGAGGGAATCGGGGAAACTGCAGCCAAGCCTCGCAACTGGTGACCTCTGCACAGGTCGCGCGGAGCTCTGGTAATTCAGCGAGTGCACGCATGGGGAACTCCGAGAGGTTATTTAGAGTTCTTCCTTCAGAGAATATTTATTGCTCTCCCCCACTGCTGCCATCGGTTCTGTGAATCCGGTAGATTAAATTCCCCCCAAACTTCCACCCCCACACCCCCTAACCCTGCCCCAACACCACCCCCCCCCCCCCACCACACACACACCCCTAAACACACACCCCTGTTGAAGTAAGCAGGGAAGGTTTCATATTTTTGATTTACACTCTATTGGCATGCCCATGCACATGCTCATACGAGCACCGAAGAAAGACATATCCCCATTTAAAATAGACCTCAGTCAGAAACATACCTGTCGCGCTTGGAAAATATTTTGGTGCCTAATATCTCTTTACGTTGTCATTTTCTAATTTGTCTCATGCTGATCTGAGAACCGGAGCAGATTATAAATGGACATGAGTAAGATTTTTTTAATCTTAAATTTCTGTACAGTGAAAGGGCATTTGAAGTGGAATTACTGATTTAATCTGGAGAAATTCTATATGATGATACTTTGTACATATGAATTAAGTGTTAAGCTGACAATATGCAGGAATACTGGATTTTCAATATCTTCCTCTCAAAAATGTATTAAATAGAACTGAATGTACCAATGATTTCATTATGTAGGCTAAGTCAGTTCTGTTGAATAAGCATACTGTTGCTATAGTTACAATATTTTTAGTCCCTGTAAGACTCACTGACAGAATACCTGCATAGAAATCTGAAGGTAAAATCTCTATTATTTACATAATAGTACCCTGTCAACTTGGTCATCTGAGAGAAAAAGAGAGCAGGAGAAACATGAGACAGTGATCTTTCATTGGCTACATACAAAAGCCATTTCAGGTGTGATTCCTCTTCATTATACTGTACGTATATTGATTTATTCAGTTACAGTCCTTGGCCTTTATGTGCACCATGAAGGTCTAATAGGGTATTGCACACGCAGGCAGTCATGTAGACCACAGGTAGACCACAGGAATTGCTACAGATACTTGATCAACAAGAAGAGTTACTAACTGGTTTCTAGAGTTTGAGTGATGGTTGATACTGTCAATAAAAAGACTGTATATATTTTTATTGACAATATGGTATATATGAAACATTATCCAAATTATCCTGGATGGTATCAGACTAGGTCAGGGCTATCTATCCATCTAAAAACTGATTTATTCTTCGTCCCACAACCCTTTTGACAAGTGCCATATGACAAAAATGATGCATTTTTAACTGAATAAAGTTTTTCTCAGTGTCGTGCACCTCTAGAATTTTATGTTGCAGACAACGTCATAGCCTAATTTGTCACGCAGTGTTGATTGGACAACCAGATGGAACACCTAAATTCATTGTCGCGGAAATGCACGAGAGTGCAACGCTCATTTTTGTTGTGGAACACTTGTCAAAAGAGTTGTGCAAGGCAGTATAAACCAGGCTTTAATACCCTGCTGAATAGGCCTATAACCCACCCCTGTGAGACTCCAATTATGTCACTCCACTGGGCTGCATGTATAAGAAAGAAAACAAGTTCTTTCTTTTCTTTTAATTGTTAGTCATTTGTAAACAACTGTCCTATGATTTAAGAAGTTTCAGTTCTCAGTATATTGCTCCAGTCAGCATTATTGTATGCCTCTATATGTGGGATTTTGGCATGTTCAGTAGAAAGCACACACACACACACACACACACAGGCACACACTCAGGTACACGCGTACACACACACACGCACATCGCACACACACACACATACACACAGCCGTATATGTACAGAACATTCTCACAGTCCTCCTGGTAGGAAGTACAACCTGTGCCAAATAAGACACAGCCTAAGCACAAGCTCAGGTGCCCTACACAAATACATAATTTAGAGATAAAGCCCGTTTTGGGAGTGGCATGCATTCGTTTGGAAGAGAACTCCATTAAACACATTGAAAGAATGAACTCCGACAGGTATACATTTTGCAGGTTCATCTCGGGCGACAGCAAAGGAGCCTAGCTTCCGCGACTGCCTTGACAGCCCAGTGCACAATGGTCCACACACATACACCGTTATCACTTCTTGTCAGAGCCCAGATTAGCAATTGACTCAACTCGAGGGCTCATTTGGCAGCCGGAGAGCCAGCTCGTTGGGCAACGCGAGGTTGCAGACTCTCTTACATGCGCGTAACTGACACGCAAAGGCACACAAGCATAATTCATAGGAGACAGAGTGCCAACTAGGCAACACTGTTAAAAGTTTCCAACCATAAAAATAACATGGCATGCTAAAACTGGGAGCATGGGATTCTTGCCCCTGTGTCAACCACAACAGTCTGTGCCTGCATTCCCTAACTGTGCAGATACTGAATTTACTTTTGTAGTCAATTATAACCCTCAAGGGGAAATAAACCATGCATTTGCACACACTGACACACACACACGCACGCACACACAAAGGTCTATATGTCAGAAAAGATTACATTAACTCAATGGTCCTTCAATAAAAGCTTAATTGTTCTCATCCCCAAAAGCATGCTGAATTCAAGTAAGGTTAGCTAAGAATAATAGCACTGTTTGAGAGAACTTCAGCTCCTCAAGAAAAGGTCATAGATGATTTGTATGATGCACTCAAACATAATTGGGAAGCGGTGCAAGTCGATGGCCATATTGATAAGCAGCCCTTACACATTCCCTCCTCCCCTAACCTCCCTTGAATTCTTCTGTGGCTTCTGGAGGGTGGCGTAATAGGTGCTGATAATGAACTCTGATTTAGTGCTGCATTGTGGGTCTCGTTCAAGTCTTCCACCTCACTCTGACCTCAGGACATTGCTGGCAAGCCAGATTCCCCCTAATCAATCTCAGCATCTTGGGGGATGAAGGTCAGCGCATGACACATATCAAAAAAAGGGCAAAACATTTACACAACTGTTGTAACTGTTAATCGTTACATAAATGCCATGCCGCGAAAGGCACCGCCCACAGATTGGCTACATAGGCAGGCTCTTTCTGGCACCAGATGAGGACCCCACACGGGAAAGAGAAAACCAAGCGTGGAGAAAATGATGCAGAGGATTTATTGGTCAACGAGGAGGAATACTGTTCTCATCTCGGCTGAAAATTAATTTAACTGCCAGGAACTCAGTGGCATTACTGGGGGATCACTGTGGATAAAAGGAGTCTTAATGAAAATACACAACACACAGTGAGGTAAATGCCAAGAGACACCATTATTATGATAAATTAATGGTGGAAGGGGAGGCTTGAGGCCTGGGAAATTCACAAGCTCCTCTCTGTTGTGCTGTATTAACAGCTGGCATGCAGTGCCAGAATGAGGGGAGGCTGACCCCTGACTGCTGGAAGGAATCCAAGTTTCTGGGTTAACTATGGAAATTCAAAGAAAAGAGAAGATAGGTGGGCAATCTGAGCATATATGTAACAGGTACACATTCCTTGAAAACCATAGGGCATGAGGAGTTTATGATGTGTATACAGTATATACATACAATCAGCTCAATAATGTTTTGGACAAAGATGTGAATTGTTTCTTTAACCCCGCAAAAATATACAGAAATCATTACAGTATTTATAGTTTTGCTGAGAGCAAGCAAGGATGCATCACATGCCTGTGAGCCCAATCACTTGCAAGGCATTCAATATAATTGCCTTATCCCCAGTGAACAGGAATGGGTGCTCAAAAATTCAACAGCGTGACAGATGCATGTACCATTATTATGACATGCGTGCACAGTAACTTACACGTGGCAAACGGATGCACTTCAGTCAACTGCATGTCATAAGAAGATGATTTAATATGAGAATCTTTCAAGAAAGATTCCAATAGATGCTCCAATAGACTGCCTGTTTTTTACTTTTCATTAACAAATGAAACTCTCCTTCTCATTCCCTGCCATAATAAACTCGGTGGAGATGGCCATTATCCTTGTGTTGGCAGCTTGTCCAAAGCCCACAAACTCTCCTGTTCTGATTAGCAAGGAGCAGATGGGATCATTGAAAGTGTGCATTGAGACTCTTTTGAAAAGTGGGAACCATAAAGGCATTCTGAAAAAAAAAAAAAAAACTTCACTTCACCTGTGGTTTTTCAAGACTTGGTGTCGAACTCTGAGGCAGATAGAAAAAGGTTTTTGGGAGTAGCTCAACTAGTCTACCTTTCAAGACCATATGAAATGACTCAAATTAGTGCTTAAAGATAAGGCTAGGTCTGTTTGCAATTTTGTAAAAAAAGGAAATCCCCAGCAATATCCAGTACTGGGCATGAATGCCTTTCATGGTATCGTCCCCTCTAATTAACATTTTGAGGTCCCCCATGATCTAGACTATCTGTAATAATGGCTAAATGTGAACATGATTCAGCAAATGTATCGAAGAACAGAAATGTCAAAATAATTTGCCAGCAAGCTGTTTGCAATCAGATGCATATTGCACTATATTAAACATTTGGGGTTCAAAAAAGGGTAGCTGCCAATGGGTTTTGTACTGGTGTATTAGTTGTGGAGAAGGGGGAAGGCTGCCTCCATGACCTTACACGTAAGCTATGTAATGTTCATCTTTATCATAAATAACTATGAGCATAAAGTGTGCCATTATTATGGAAACCCTAAAAGGCTATGGATTCATACATTTTATTTAGTTTTCTCGAGATCTCAAGTTATTTATGTAATTCTCTTGAAATAAATGTTATTTTCCTGAGATAATGGCATTCATTTTCTCTGTACATTATAACCTATAAAAACATGAAAAAACACAAAACAAAGCACATACAAGCTGCCACTGTTTACACTTTTCCATAATGCCAGAACTGCTGCTTATATTGAGTGGTTCCAGCACTTATGCGGAGACTGATTAGTGTAAAATGTTTTCCAAGCAAGTAAGATATCCCCCACTCATATCGCTGATTTACCCTGAAGGCAAATTGTTGTGAGTGATGGATGCTGGTGGGAGGTTGGCCCTATTCCATGGACTCCCTGCTGAAAGCGTTGCTGTATCTGATTGTGGTGCAGAAGGGATGGTGGGGAGCTGCAGAGTGCAACATGAGCAGGCCAGTCGCATGGAGGCTGTCCTGAGGGTAAACGGGCTGGAGGCAGCGCAGACCACAGGGATCCCAAAGAAAGGGTGACCATGTGAAAGCACCTGCGTGTTTGTGTGCATGCATATGGATGTTTGTGTGTGTGTGAGTGTGAGAGAGAGAGAGAGAGGGAGAGGAAGTAGGTGAATGTGGGTTGAAGCGCAGAAAATAGGAGCTATATTGCAAGCAACACGTGAATTTAATTAAATTGAGGCATCAAAGTCATTGTTTTGGGAGGTTCAAACAGTCAGAAAGCAGTTTCCTGAGAACAAGAGGTCCTGTTTACTTATTTTCCTATCAACTCCTTTTAGGTGTGTACTATAATTGAGTCTGTGAGCCAAAGACAGATTTCCACTTTTAACCGGTGGACAATAAAGTTTAAATTGATTTGAATTAAACTGAACCAGAGTGGAGGAAGAATGAGGGCACATTCAGGATTAGTCAGGTTGTCATGACGACCATTTACGCCACAAGGACGAATCGGTGGTGTGTCATCTACCTGGAGTTGAGAACGAGGGCAAAGCCAGCTCATTTAAGTGAGTTAATGTGTACTTAAAGTATGCCTTGATGACGTCAAATGAACAATGATGTGCTTTGGGAAGCAATGTGGATAGCAACGATTCATAAAAAACATAGCTTGAGGGAAAAGAGATAGTGGGATAGAAAAAATAGGGAGAGGGAGAGAACTGTGTCAACACCATGCCCATAGAGGTACAGGAAATGGGGGCCATATATGGTCATCTAGGAGTTTGGGAAAGAAAGCCACCGGAGTACACATTTTAGATGCACATTGTGCCATGTAGTTGGTGAAAACTGCCTAACTTTGAAGTTATGTGGCTGTATTATGCTATGACGCGGAGGAAGTCTTACAGTTGCAAGAGCGGACAGAAATAGGCATTGTTGTTAGAAAACGGGTGTTAGTACGAGATACATCCTGACCTGAGCTGCTGATGGAGGTACTGGTACAGTCTTTGTATAGTACATGACCCTAATCCTTACTCAGTGGACTTCCGTAGGTCAGCGCCCTTATCTTCGTGGATTAGAGCTGTCCATAATATACCCCCCTGTGACACTCCTAGCACCTGATCGTAGTCAAGCATTCTCAGCGCTTTTCCTCTCAAGAGAGATCTGTTTTCCCAGGCGATTTTTCTTCACATGCAAACGTGAGAGGGCCTCAGCTTTTCCATGGAAACACTAGCCAAAAGCAAAAAAAGTATGAAATACAGCAAACAACCTCCGGTACCTTTACGAGCACAATTCCTGCAACACTAATGCATCATTTAAATTACTGCGTACCTGCTGAAGCTGCATATGTGATCTGATTACTTTGCTAAATGATGCTATCATAGCATAGTGTGCTAGGGTACCAGTGCAAAAATGGCTAAAATTATCCCTTCCGAAAAACTAGTATCACAAGGAAGTTGATGTTAATTGACGATAACATCTAATGAGCCGTAAATCCCCCAGTATTATGATTTGGCTTACCAGAGAAGTGGCTCCTCATTTTATTTTATTTATTTATGCATTTATTGTTTCAAGACTGTACACCGACTACAGCAGGTACACAGGCTTTATTAATGGGAAAAATATTATAATATTTACAATTATTAGTGTGCTTGCATTCATGCAAACGCACACTATTGTTGTTCCAAGGGCTTTCTATTATTATTCTGGACACTTTTGGTACACTGATCTCCTCATACAGTTTTCTTACTAAATACACTTATCATACATCAGCGTGTTCAGCTTTTTTGTGCTTTAAGTTGCTATATCTTTTGGTATTCATACTGTTTATTCTTTGAGATATTTCAGCTATTTAGCGAAAAAAATTCCCATTGAAATTTATGGCGGAATGTTGACCCTTGTGCTGTCTCAAGGCCCTCTGCCTTCTAGCAGCTGAATTCCTGCCTCGGCAGCCGATGATGTCTCTATGCACTCTAGCAGAATGGTATACTTTCATTGCACCAAATGCCATGCATTATGCCAGAGATACTTTGATAATGAGGGGATATGTCAACAGGAGCTGATACAATGGAAGACAGCATAATGCTAACTGATCGAATAATAAAACAGCATAATGATCGAACTAAGTTTGAACTAATCTTGTTTATTTTCCAAGGTCTGGGATGATTGTGGAAAAATAATACCCCTTGCTGTACTACATTATGGAGTGTTGGGTTTGCCCATTCCCCCCCACCCCCCCAAATAGACACTGAAAAATTCAGGAGAGGATGTGTTGGCCCTGACTGCCATGCAGAGTGGTAATTAGTGCCTGAGATTCACCAGTCTGGGCTCGTTGGGGAGCACTGGATTGGTGCTTAGAGGCCTTTACTTTCTCAGACATGTACTAATCTAAGATGTAGTGATCCTGATAGTCAGATTTAGCACAGCCTTATAATTTGCTCCTCCTCAGCACTAGTGATCATGTCTGTTTCTGTGGCTCCATGGAGGAGACAGCTCTCTAATAGTTTGCAGGGCAGTTCTAGGCATGTCTTGAGTGTCACTGTAAGAGAGGAGCCTTCCAGATGTCTAATCATATATTCTAGCATGATTTTTTGTCTGCAGTTATGTTGTGTATTTAATAACTGTGTCCATATATCCAAGGTTGTCCACAAGACCCAGAGGCTGTATGCTAAACTGCTCGCTTATCTATATTTCATATATTTATGCACTGATACTTTAAAATGCAAAATAAACATAGATTTCATACCCTGTTACAATTCTTTTACCCCTTTCCACACTATTTTGTTTCCCAATATTAAATTCCCAATTGAAACTGTGGGCTGGTCTCATTGCTAAAACATGTCTGGTCAATTCAGGAGGGCATGTAATAGCACACTGATCCTCCATAAGCCATGCAGTTCGCTGGCTGATATTTTTCCACACATCAATCAGCCTGTTTAGTTGCCATAACTACTGTGCTGGAGGACTGTTCATTCTGGGTGCAGTTGCCTTAAGGACCAGAGGATTTGCTGTTGAGCGATTATCCAAATGTTTCATGTTCAAATACCATTCTGTTCGAATACCATTATTTACATTCTGCACATGCCATTAGGGGTGAACCTGGGCCTGAAACTTACAATTTTCTATCGATTTATGAATTGTAGCACTGAATATGCATTAAAAAGATAATGGGCCTGATTTACTAAGACCTTTAGCATGTGCAAAACCTTTTAGAACATGCAAAAATAATAACATGACAAACAATTGGTCATGGTATTTGTTTTGAACCAATCATTGGTTGTGTTACAAGTTTAGTGTGTGCTACAAGGTTTTGCACATGCTAAAGGTCTTAAAAAATCAGGCCCACTATATATTGAGGTGAATACTTAGGTAATGTGTATGAGTTAATAGGGGGTAATTTCTGTCCTTTGCAATAACGTTTCTGTCCTTTGTTTATTTTTTTGCACTTGAAATGCAAAAAAAAAACAAAAACATAAGCATGATTAATTTAGACGACTGAAAATTAATCTTGTGTAACTGTCTGCACTCTGGAGCGAATGGTGGAAATATCCATCCATCAGTTTTAAAAGCAATCAAAACACAGGACCAAAGTTACAGGCAGTTTAACTCCTAATTGCTTTAATGATACTTCCAAATTCCAGTCAGCTTCTGGTCTGTGTTTACGGCACAATGCTTTTTATGTCGGTCCCCAAAGTAGTCTAATTAGCTGATTCATTCAGCCCTTGTGGGCAAAGCTCCCCCTTTTTGCCTCACTGTAACTTAATTCTATTCCGAGAAACGGCAAAGTGTGTGAAGCAAAGCACCGAATCCCGAAAAGAAAGGCTGCTTTGAATGTCCTGTTGCGGTCGTGTCTACAATAGTGTCATGTGTAAAACACAAACCCTTAGTTAAATGACAAACTCTTAGACTTTACAATTACCAAAATAAATGCTAGCCGTAATACCAAAGCTAAATTTAAAGGGTTTTTTGCGTGCATTCATTTATAGAAGTCCATAGTTGACGTGGAAGACACGTCTTGAAAAACACCCAAGAAATAACATATTTAAAAATATAATTTCTTCACATGGCTTCGACAAAATGGTGTCCCCATCCCAGACTGTCAAAACAGCATCTGCATAATGTGTCCTTTCCTTATAACATGTGCTAGCTCTTTATTTAGGCCCTAGTGCTGTCTCGACTGGACAACTGCAGCAAGAACAACAGCACTGTCTTATCAAACCTTCCACTTCTGCCTGGTCACACCACTCCGTGTCTGCTGGTCGCCTTACTGTCCCTTCCTTAAAGGGGTCCATTTCTAGGTCATGTGTCTTGTCTATTGTCTATTGTCTATACAGAGTGAGTCAACATGCTTGCTTAACGATCTGTGAGATAAAGGGAGAGAAGAGCTGTTTTTTTAAAAGATAACATTAATGTTAAGTTGAACATAAACATTGAGGTGTAATCTGAAAAGATTTTTGAAATATTTGACTGTCAGTGGCTGAATAGGGAAGGTCTTTCTAATTTGGTATTTAAACTAAATATCTTTTAAACCTTTTTTCTGTTTTATATTTACTGTATAATATGTTGTAGGCTATACTGCACCACTCATGCCATCTATCATACAATAAATAGTGCCCAGTATTTATTACTTGATATTAAATTAGTTTTCTCTCCTAACTGGACTGCTACATGTGCCCAGCAGATGATTACTTTGCCTTGCCACTCCTTCATGAAGAAATACTGTGACCATATGTTCTCTGGGGTCCTTGTTTTCCTTTTTGACAAAACTCCCACACAGTGCATCTGCAGTCTGAAGCTCCATTATAGTGAAAAGAGGAAAACAGGAGAGAGAGAGAGAGAGAGAGAGACAGAGAGAGAGAGAGAGCAAGAGAGAGAGAGAGGGAGAGAGAGAGAGCAAGAGAGAGAGAGATAGGGAGAGAGAGAGAGAGAGAGAGAGAGAGAGAGAGAGAGAGAGAGAGAGTTTGTTTATAGGAAATTAAGTACAGCCTCATCAGCTCTCAAAGCTATTCAGGGCTGTGTTAATCGCATCAGCCCAACCAGCGTCACTCGCCATCACAGGGAGCAAGGCTTATTTGATTTTATCACTAATAACATTTCCTGTTAGTTCCAAGACAGGGCATGTGAGAAAAGCGAGAAAAAAGAAGGGTTCCTGCTGTTACATATTGACTCCAAACCTTTGGTGAGAATAAATTGTATGGTACATGCCTCCTTCTGATGTGGCTCGTGCAAAACACAGAGATTGTGTTACTCATCCGTCTATCAGTACACTCCTTTCCCTTTGAACTATAAAAAGAAAAATCAAGGAATTGCGAAAGAGTTATGAAGAGTGTTGTCTTCTGATGAGATATATAGGCCAACTTACACATGCATAGTCTATATAAACATATTTATGTATAAGACAGTTAACCTCCCAACATTACAATAAAAATTTAATAAGATTTTAAAAACATTTTTTTCTATCTAAGACACTTGTATTATTTAATTTGTATGGACAAATGGCATTGTTTATTCAAAAATTTAAATTATTTTTTTCCTGCCGGGTTTCAGGATGTTATGCACACACAGATGAATGTGTGGTAGGCTGGGTGAGCTGGTTGCTGTGTGTAAAGTGCTTATCAGCATCAGACGGCAGTAAAATGAAAGGGTTCGAATGGACGAGATGTGCACGTCTCAGTGACCGAGCTCTAAATCACTTCTGGGAGCTGTGTGATTAATGGGACAGGAGCTTAGAGCAGAACAGTCATGGTTTTTTTTCCTGAGCAGGTAATGCTTCATGCCCAGAATAGTCCACTGACCACTCCCTCTAGCAACCACACCGCTGTGAACACGGCATTATTCTCTTAAACGGACCGACGGTGAAAACAAAATGATTGCTTCCCTCATTTGGGAGCTGCAAAAAAAAAAGCAAGTCCTAAAAGCACTTATTATGTGGACTAGGATCTGTCATTATTCATCCTTCGCCACACTGAGAGGTTGCTCAGTCCAGTAGTCCAGTGAGTGGTAGCATTTCATTGGCTGTTTGGACGTGCATGGGGATGCGTTAAATTATATTCAGCAATTGGCTTTCATAGATGTTGTTCACCTGTGAGCCAGTGCAGCAGAGACTAAATGGCACTGTGTGACTGATAGCCCATCAACAGCGTATCACTAGATGTAATGTAATGTATTTCATGCAACTTAATCCCCAATTTCCCAGCCATTCGATATGGGAGATGGATTTTCAAAATGCTATTTGGGAACATCTGCAGTAAACAAAAGTCTAACTCTGCTGCTATTGCTGTTCATTGATGAGATATGGTAAATATAGCATAAGAATGCAAAATTGAAGGTTGCCAAAAGGAAACTGAATGGTAAAAATATCACCAGCAATCTTTCAAAAACTGACACACACACACTTCATTCTAACATTTCATGCAATATCAGAGAATTACTGTAAATAAAATATTGCAATTCTTTGGCAGTGTGTAGCACTGTTGACACACAACAAGAAGGTCCTTGGTTCAAGTCCCAGCTGGGGCTTTAATGTGGAGTAGACTGATGATCTGTCCAGGGTGTGTTCCTGCCTCTTGCCCAGTGCATGCTGGGATAGGCTCTACCAGCCCCTTGCAACCCTGACTGGGAGTAAGTGAGTTAGCTGATGGATGGATGGATGGCTCCATTCAAGGGCCATAATCTTTAGAGTTGGGCCACAATGATTAAATGAATAAAATCCATAGCAATATAAATTTCATGGATCATCTGGATTGTGCGTGAGAATTATTCTCATGGTTCACAATCATTAAACATGAAAAACATTCCATAAAATCAACAGAGGGTACATACGGATATGAAAGTGAGATAGTAATTATGTGATTATTATGTGAATGGAACGCAGAGGAGGCTATTCTCTATGTTGTTTTGTACATTATTAAGATGCAGGTGGACAGTGCATTATGTATTATATATTTCTACATGCTTGGCGTGAGCGGTGAGGGTGGGATTCTCTATACTTATACTGTACCTGTGCATGGGTTGGCAGGCAGACATGATTAAAGTAGGGAGTGACCTGATATTAATTAAATCACTGAACTGGAGGACATAGCGATCCCTGAATACAGGAGTTTCCAGAGATTGAAGAAAAAGCTCATTGACAGAACATACTGCACATTCAGAGAACGAGTGGCCTCAATCAATCTACTAGGAAAAACAAAATGTATTGTAGTGCATTTCATTTTTATTCCTTAACTGGCATTCTTATGTTATATATTTCCTCCTTCAACAATTAAATTCAAGGTAAGATATTGAATACATCTGCCATTTAGACAATTTGCTTTGCTGACAGTTATCCATTTACTACACACCTTAATTGACCACCAGTTTTAACTTCTTTTATTGGCTGTTAACAATTTTTGTCCAAGAGTTGGTCCTGTCCTGATTCCAAGTAACTGATCTGTGCAAGTGCTTACCAAACAGAAGGGCAACCACAAGGCTGTAACAAAGAGCAATGTTGCTGTCATAGTGACAAAGAATGTACCACTGTAGCTTTCTGAGTGTAGCATTACTGTGTTGGTAACAGAATTTACTCAAAAGCTGGTTAGCTACTGTAGCTTAGTTTCCAGTTTTCCAGCTCTCTGTAGTTATTTCTGCTATGATTAGAGAGGATGGTTTGCGCTGGATGTTACTACATGTAGCTTACTCCTGTAGCACAGACCTCTGGCCATCTGTCATGGCTGTCCACCTGTGGGGCCCATGGGCACTAAGTACCAAGACCAAATCCCTCCTGGTGGGTTGAGGGAACTGTCAGCCTGGTACAGATTTTTACTGAAGCAGTTCAGATTAAGTGCTTTGTTCAAGGATGCAATGCCAGTGCCCCAGCTGGCAATCAAACCCACAACCTGTGGACACTGCCACCCAAACTGTCTGCTACCTTACCCTACTGTGTATAGGTGAGTTCAGGATTGCCGAAAGTGAATAAGTGAACCTTAAAATATATTTTGTCTATTTTTGTTAAGATGGAATAGAGTTTAGTAAAAAAAATAAAAGGAAAATAATGTAATTGAATGAGTCAATTAGGAGACCAAAGTCATCAGACTTACAGATGTGGAATTTACCTTAATTATATAGTATCTATTGACATCTTTTCATGTTAGGCTAAACATGACCAGTGAACTTGTAACTTATTTTTTATGGCTATTTTGACATACTATTAAGCATTTATAAACACACTACATGCAAGTACTACATATTATGTAGGTGATAATGAATGATTCAAATGACCTACATTTAATTCATATGTATAAAGGTGCCATACACCCGTATATGTAGACTACAATCAGGGGTGGAGCTAAGGAGGTAGGCATCATATGGAAAGCTTTCCCAGGCACTAGTAGATCTATGGGGCCCCTAGAGGTATGTAAGTGTGTACATGCATGTGTGTGAGTGCAGAGGGGGGCCTGTTGTCATAGTTATTTCTTCCTGCACAAATCATTTCTCGAGCCGTCCATGGCTACAATTAATCTGTAAAATTAACCTGGTGTGTCCACACACTTACCATTATCTTTTTTATAGTGTTAATCACTGAGTTAAAACTGGTGGATGAGACAAAATTATCTTCACTTTCAATTTATATTCATTTAGAAATGTTTTTTTATGTGAATACCTACTTCTTGAGATAGGCAAAACCATTTAAAATGAAAGCAATTTGACTGGACTGGGCAAGACAAAGCCTGGGATTACTTAGCAATCAGACGATGATATGTTGAGAAGATGGCATAACGGTGAGAAGCGGTATATTTTAATGGAATCATACTGCCCACAAGCCATTACAGTGGGAGATAACCCTTGGATGTCTACATTGACATTGGCAAAGCAGGTGTGTTTATAAGATAATACACATGAGATGTTCATGAAAAGATTTTAACTTTCTATTCCCTAATGATTTAAAGTCTGTATGAAATAGATAAACAAATTTAATTTCCTTCTGCATTCCTTTGTTTTTGGAATTAGGCTTGTGAAACAAGGAAATTGAGTCCACATGCACAGACATATACCATATGTGTGTATATGCATAGGGTGGGTTGTCAGGCTTTTCATTCAGCCAACGACAGATAGAGAGTTTAATGCCTTCTTTATCTGAATAAAACAAAACTATACACTAATGGAACTGTTCTGCTGAATTTAAGTGTTGATTGAAGCCCTGGCCCAGAAACAGTCAGCCTATAATGTACATAAATGTTTTTCTTCTGGGTATGGAATTTAATGTGCACAATACATTGCTAAAACTCAAAACAACTTACAGAAATCAGCTAGGTGAGAAAAAAAAAAAAAAAACTTAATGCTACTTTGTGCTCCATGAATATACTATTATTTAAAATTATAGGGTTTTTAAAAGATTGTTTATTTATCAACAACAGTTCTTATTTTCCCTTATGCAGTATTTGTTCTTATCTGTCAATTGGATTGGCAGCAAAAAAATACATACATAAATAAATAAATAAATAAATAAATAAATAAATAAATAAATAAAAATACCTGACAATCTGAATGGAAATAAAACATAATTGAGAATTTGGGGATCACAGGACAGTTTCTGAGTTCTCAGTCAGCTAATGCTGATGTTGGAAACATTGCAGTTGAGATAAAAGTGTGATTTCTGGAAGACCCACATGTTATCTGTCTCACTTTTTAAAGCTCACAATAAGATAGCATCAGCAAGCCATTTCTCAAGAGCAGAAAATGAGAAATAGGAGACAATGAAAAATGCCTCGATTTAAACTTTAAATTGCCTTGTTTGGGTCTAGGAGATGGACAGCAGAAGAGAGAATAGCATTTTCTTATCCTGTGGGCTCTTACAAATGTGAAGAAGCCCTAAGACCTCTTCTGGAAAAAAACAAACAAACCATGTGTTAAGCCAAATGACTGGAATTATTTAAGACAGGTCAGTGCTGCCTTAATTTCTCTCCATTGGGTACAAGAGTAGCCAGCAGCACTGAAAATAACACGTTCGGGCAATGCTACAACTGAGTGCAAGGGTAATTTGGAGGCTCAGACCACTTCAGCTACAGAGCCATCTTTGTCAGGCCCTCTTTTCTCTCTTCCCACAATTTCAAGAGATAATTTGTCATGGTTTTCACCAGCCTGTCCCCATGACAACGTGGCTTTTACCCCCAGCAAGTTTCTTTGGAGCCTAAGCTCAGGCACACAAGCTTACGGTAAGCAGGTCAGCGGAGCTTATGATGTTCTATTACATGAACCAGGAAAGGAATAATATGCAAAAATTCGCATCTCACAGAAAAGGAATATCCCTCTTCTTGACCCTCCTATTTAATTACATTTTCAGAAAAATTCTCATCTTCCCCAGACCAACATTACAATGGCAGATTCCCCAGGATACAGTGAGTCTGAGTGAATTACTGCACAACACAAACTGCTCAGTTCTCTCTTCAGTGGATCCCATATAGTGCTGCTCCTTCACTAGTTGATATACTGTACCAGAGACAACTTTAAACTGGGAGAATGGGAAAATGACCACTGACTTTTGAGATTACGTAGAAATTACCATATCCCTTATAGCTGGTACATTCACTAAACTTAAAACAATTATTGGAATGTAAGGTTGTCTTTCTGACTATGGTTTTGTTACAATGCAAACATTTTTTGATGGCAGAAAGAAATGAAAGGAGATTTTAGCATAACGTAACGTAACATAACATAATGACGAGAACAGGCCATTCAGCCAAACAATGTTTGCCATTTTCCTACCACTAAAGTGTACTTTGGTTGGCCTACTACTAGATAGTGTCTAGCACTGAATCAAGCTTGGTCAGGAAACCCCTAGAGTTTCTGCCTCTACTACATGATCTGGCAAGCTATTCCACACAATGACTACTCTTTGTGTGAAAAAATGCTTCCTAACGTCTGTGCGGAATTTACCTTTGGCTGATTTTCTTTCCACATAACTTTTATCTTTCATGCCAGGAACCAATTTGGTTGCCCCTCTGTGAACCTATTCCAGAGCCTCTAAATCTTTCTTGTAGTACAGTCCCCAGAACTGGACACAATACTCAAAGTGTGGATTGACAAAGGTATTACTCAATATTTTTGACTATATATCTGGCATCTTGCTGGCCTTTTTTCTGCTACAGCACAGTGCCTAGAATCTGACAGGCTTTGATTAACCATTACTCCCAAATCTTTTTCAAACTGCGCACATTTCAATTTTGTTCCTCCCATAAAGTAGTTCTGACTTACAGTAGCGTATGTTTTTATTTTCCACATTGTGGAAATTTACATTCAGCTATATTGAATTTCATTTGTCAGGTTTCCACCCACTTCTGGATTCTGTTTAAATATTCTTGGATTAATATAATAGATTCCAAACTGTTAGCTGAACCTCCCAGGTTTGTATCATCTGCAAATTTAACTAATGCATTTTCAATGTCAATTTGTGGGACTCCACTTCCCACAGTACCCTGCTTTTCAAGCATACACACACACACACGCAAATACTCACATACACACACAAACACACTCTCACGTTCTACCCATATTTGCCCTGCGCCTGCCACTACATGCCTTTGTTGCCCCGGCAACATGTAAATCAGCAAGGCGCCCTTCAATAATCTGCAGTTTATCACGACGACAAATCGACACAAACAAAAACGTCAAGCTCGTTCACAGCTATGATCTGCGTAAGCACGGGTGTGAGGGAATTGGGGCTGGGGAGGATCCAATTAAAACCCCTTTATTTCCCTTCTTGCGGAATCTCCAGCCGATACCACATTGGGCCCCTCGGTCGGGAGCCCAAGTCATCCTCCACTTCCTGTTCCACTCACAAATCTCACGCCGACCATACCTGCTGCTCCTGCCGTTCCTGTGGCGCTACTAGGACATGTTTGACATCCCGCCCCTATGCTGTGCGGGCTGTTCTCTCCAGCAGCACTCTCCTTTCCTTCCCTCACTCCATCTCTCTCTCCCTCTCTCTCTCTCTCTGCACCTGGGTGAGGTTTTAAGCACGGGACTGCCATGTGCCTGCAAACCTGCTGACGCCAGCAATTATATACACACGCACAGACTCTCGGAGTAAGGAGAGAGAGAACAGGTGTGTCTCCCAACTGATCCCTGTTGCTAGCGTGCTTGCATGTTAGCGTCAAACTCTCCCATTTCACCCGCCAACTCCCACCCACCCCGCCCCCAGCACACTCCACCGTCAGGACCCTGACAAGTTTATGGGAATCCACCCTGGATTGATGTCTGCAAGTATGTCGGCACCTGTATATCACAGCAGCATTGTGCTTTTATTTAAACGTGCTGTGAATGGCACGTGCTGGCTTCGTGAGAATCACTGCTGTATTTCATCCCTCAACCACAGCAACATCATTATCCGTCACTTTCCGATACGTGCGTATCTTTTGCACGGGTTGGTGGAAAAAAGGCTAATTGGATCCATTTTTTTTGTGCACAATGGACAAGAAGGGGCACTTAGAATAATCATGCATGCAGGGTTTTTAATGGCTTCAGCGTGCAGACTGATCATATTGTTTCTTTCACACTGCCATGCACTGTATTTGTACTGAAATGACACGTATGTGAATGCACCACCAACTTCACTGAAGTTTTTTTTCCCCACCATCCCTTATTGTATTATTTCAGAAAGCATTACTTTTTTTTGCTTGATGAAACACAGCAAACCTGTTTGAAGCACACTGATGTTACTTTGTGTGAACCCAGGTGACAATGCCAGACTATGATACCCCAGTCATACCAGAGCTTTCCCAGCATTTGAATAACTGAAATATGCAAATTCACAGTTATTGGCATCACACTGTCCAGTTTTCCCATAAATAGGCTTCGTACCTATATTTATTTTAGCAGAGGCAGTTATCATCTGCTCGAAATAATGAAAAAAACATTTAACATTTACATACACTGCCCTTGGAAATGCATTTTAAATATAGTGGTATGGAGAATAGCATTGTAGCAAAGGAGTGTTGTAATTGTTTGGAGTTTTATTCCATCTACTCATGTATCTAAAAATATAACTGCAGAACAATAATTCTAGGCACTCCTGTCATTAATTATACTACAAAGTGCATGTTATTCATTCAGCATTTTTCTCTGGTGAGTGTTCTGGCTCGGAAATGAAAGGGGAAAGGAGATAGAACATTCTGTTTCACTTCTCATTTTTATAACTTCACAGCAGATTATCATCTCTATTTTCATCACACCCTGCCTGTATGCCCGCCCCCCCCACCCCATTTTTTTTAGAAAAAAAACCCTCCCACTACTTAACAGATGATTTATTTAGCAGAGAAATTCTAAAATACCTGTTTTCATTCATCTAGAAACCTGCATGTCTCTATGATTTACACATTGTTGTCATCCAGGTTTTAACAATTAAGTGTTAAGTTATGTACTGACACTGAGGGTGGCATTGAGAATACGACTTTTCTCTGTGCACACAATGCACATGTACTCATAATTGGTCAATATCCCATTTGTCGCGTATATACACCTACCGTAGATAGGTATGTTGTGTGTGTACAGAGAAGAACAGCGTATGAATGTATTCAACGTCTCTTATGTCCATCTAGCTTTATAGTCAGCCTTTGTGATTTTAGGGATTTTGAGATTAAATGTCATTTTTTTAATCAACTGCATCTGCAATTGGCGAATCCTTTCCCTACTGATATTCTTAGTAAATTCTATCATTAGTCAAAGTCAATTAATTGTAAATGGTAAAGAATGGTAAAGACATTACTGGGTCAGTGTAGATTCTCATATTTATGGCTATACAATATTCTTAATTTGCATAATAGAGTATACAAATGTGGTTAATGGATGTTCCACAGATTGGGGATATTTCTGATTACCATGACAAATTGCTTATGGATTATATTACTAACATATTTATATATTAATTTAGCATTAGCCTGCCCACCCACACAATGTAAGCTTCCAGGGGATTTATGGACACATAGCTATTGAATCCACAGTCTGTTCCCATAGAAGGATGGTGAATAAAAACACTCAGTTACAATTGTGCTTTTTCAATGTAAGTCTATTAACATAGAACCATCACTAAATAAAATCAAAAGTACTTGGTTATTTTACAAAATGACCAGATGACCTCTAGATACGTGTAACCATCCGTATGCTGTTTATAAATATTATGTGTGGAATTATATGGTTCTAGATACATCTTTATCTTATTTCATTTTATCAGTCATTGTTACTTTTTTATTTATTTGGCAAATACCCTTATGCAATTGTTTCTATGAAAACAACTGGATATGTGCTGAAGAAATCCAGGCTCATTGCAAAACAAGAGTAACAACATATCTGATAATTTGGCCAGTAGTCCTCTTGTTAGAAGCTCAGGTTCTTGATCACATATTTGACTGTGTGAACACATTTGAAGTTGTCCTTAATGGCTGAAGGTGACCCGTTACTGTATTGGTGTTTTGGCAACAATGCTGACCACCTTTAAAGGAAATGGTGAAATATGAAGCACAAGTAACTTAAACTATACGCTTTGGTGATGGTGATGAAGCCTGACCCATTATAATGTGCAGGATTCCTGGGCAAGGGAAGTTATAAACATTTCCTCCTTACTGCAATCAGATAGATCAGTCTCACATCTGTAAACCGCATGCACCGCTGATGTGGAAGGGTATGCAAGGATATCAGAGCTTTGGCCATTCAAATGGATGGCTTAAAATTTACGCAAGCCTGCTAAACTCTGTGGTATGAGAGATTTACCTTGCTCGATGCCTAGAGGGCTTTGCGAAAGTAGCATGCAGGGAGTGTGTCATCACACGCTCGGGTCTGAATGTCCTCAGGGAGACATGGAATTAGCAGGGCGCCTGCTTGGAAGGGCAGGCTGCAGTGGAAGGTAATCGGCTTGATGCTGCCTGTCTTTGGCAGATGCAGTCCACATGAAATATTCAGACCTAATTCACAATTGTGAAGCATTTGGATGCAGGACGTTGTTGGCCTTCAACAAGAAGTAACTGGGGACAACCGATCATGGATGGGAGGGGTGGGCTTTGGCGTAAGCAATCGCAGTGGGTGGGGTTGGGAATAGGATTTGTGGGCGATCACAAACTGGGTAACCAGTGCAAGAACAATAACACCAAGAAAGCTATTTGTACCCTCTGAATAAAAGACTTTTAAAACCTGGATTGTGTGGTCCATCTGTAGGTGTGGCCCTAAACGGTTGTGGCCACATGGACTGTTCGTGCCAACAGGCTCTGTTCAGAGGATGTTTATTTATTTACTTATTTAATTTATTTAAAGCTTTACTAAATTATGAATGTCTACACTAATAAGTTAGCTGCATGTTAAGATGTTCACCAGGGAAAGCAAGGTAGAGAATATAAGTGACTGTGTGGGCAATCAACTGAAGGGGACCTAGGTGACCAAGTAACCACAGTTTGGGATTTAATCAGAACTCAGTGGTGCACAGTGTAGCCTGAGCAGTGGCATCAAATAGGGGGAGAAAAAAAAACTTTCTCTGAAATAGGGCCATAGGTCATGATCTCCTTCAACTGAAAGATTACCTAAAGCCATTTTGGCGAGCTTTCTTTGAATAAAACAAGCTGATTGTGCTTATTTGGCATGCCGTTTTGAAAATGTTTCATCGTCTTAATTCAATGCCATGAATAGGAGTGGTGATTTATGGAACTAGCTAAAATTTTGATCTGACAGAATTGCACATGTTTTCCAATGTAACAAGAAACACTCTAAACATATTCACTCAAACAGAGCGCAGTCAAAATAGATACAAATAAAAATAATGAAGTACTGACATATGGAAAAATGTCCTGAAGGACAGTAACAAATAATTTTTATTCTGTTATACAACAGCTTGGCTGAATAGTCAGTTCTGATTGCTGTGAGATGGTCTGTTTCACATAAATGCCCAGCTATGAAGTAGCTCTGGGAAATGATCCCTTTCATACTTCATACCACTGCTCACTCTGAGGTTGACATCACTTTTTGGTAAGTATCATAGAATAATGACCGCAATGTTGGAGCCTTGGAGTCTCATCCAAAAGGCAGTTCTATCACATAGCAAGAAGTCTTTCTTTTCTTTAACGGAAGACGAACAATAGCACAGAATTATAAACATGTTGTCAACATTTTACCTGCATTTTATTCTGAACTAGGCAAACATATTGCCATGTACAGCATATGGGATTTAGTCAGCAGAGACCTGTATACCTTCAAAGCATCCTTTTTGTTTGCACGCAAGATTGTTCATTTCCCCCATTTACACATTTAAGATTGACACATTTTATGGGCCCAGTGGTTCCGTGGCGCACGGTCGCAGTCCTCGTGGAGCCCTCTCTTTCCAGGCTTTAAAAATTCAAGGCTTCTGACTGCATTCCCTTGGCTGCTATCCCGGCACATTCCACATTTGAAAAGGATTAAGATATCTCACAACGCTGACATTTCTTCTCTGTGCAGATAGAGACATTTGATCCTGATGTTAAGAAAACATGAAAGTGGTGTCTCTTCGAGTTTTCAGAACCGCAAAAGCACTCTGCATTATTTATCTTTCAGTGCCTGTGGTTATTATTTTTTTCCACTGATAAAAAAAAAACCATGCAGTGGAATGTCTACAGTTGTCAATCATTCTGTGATAAAAAAATAAATAAAAAAAACACTTCAGGTTGTTATGGGTATTTAATATGCTGGACTGCTTTCCTCTCCATGATCTTTTGAGTGTGATTGGTTCAGATGTATCACACAGATTGTTGGGGCCTATCAGGAATAGGTTAGATTTCCCTATTGTGTAGATTAAACGTCATGAATGTAGAACAAATCGGTTGTTTTAATACCATGTCTATGCTGATGAGTTATTGTGCTTTAGAAATGTATTTCCGTGTAATTAAGCATTGAAGTCATGCTTACTTGTCCCTTTTTCTCTGACACTGAACAAAATGCAATTAAAAGTTACATGGTATACCATGTCAAAGATGGAGAACAATGGAGAACTTCTTGCTTTCTGGCAATTGATGGACGAGTTTCTGGAGCATGTGGAATGCTATTTTAATTAACATTTTTGGTCTTTAAAAAGCAAATACAGCTTCACGAGTTCTAATATTTGAATAATAACATGCTCAGATATCAAAAATTATATTGTGAAATATGTGCATTTCATTATAAGCGACTAAAGGCCTAATGTATAAAACCTCTATTAAAGACTAAACAACAACAACAAAAACCCAATATAGAATGGCTTATGCAAGCTACAGTCTCATTTAGCTACAGTTATATGTCATGTAGATGTGATTCCTACAGTTAAAGTGAAATGGTCAAGGTGACACCCTACAGTCAGTGTGTGCCTTATAAAGTCATGTAGGGGGAAATGGACAGTAATGCTTCCTACTGCTCCAATATCTGTGAAAAGTATCTGTTTGCATGTTTTCAAACTATAGAATTGTTCTTATTGTTACTGATAAACAGAAAAATAGGGAAGACCTGGAAACAAAAAAAGAACTGAACCAATGAGTACTGAATGAACCGAAAATCTGTCTTTGTCCATTTCTTGCCCTACTAAAGCATGCGTCTCATTATTTATGTGGGGTGGGATGTGGGGGGGGGCTGGCAGATCAGCAGCAGTCACCAGTAAGTTTACCTTGCCGAGAGGTTTTAGTCAATTCCAAGTAACGACACTTGAATGTCACAAACACGCAGGCAATTTGCGGGTAGTTAATTCCCTGATGCTGATTAAATACCCTACAGCATCATGAAATTTGCATAATTTTGAATATGTGGCAGTAAAATGTGTAATTGTACCCTGCATGTAAATAAGGATATTACTGAATGAATATCTGTGCATTGCTTTAGGGCATTCTATTCCGTTTATCTAAATCGCTGAATTCAGCAAATTTCAACAGCACCTAAAACTTCCAACTGAAAAAAGATCAGCATCGATACATGAGATGTATAAATCTAGATATAACAAAATCAATTACACAGCAATTAAAATAATTATATGTATATGTGCTGTTATCAGTTTCCACAATAAAATTGCTCCGTATTTTAAGCTGTGGTGGAAGTGTCTATCACATGGATCACTCCGTTCTCACAAAAAAAAACACTTCTCAAAGGTTATGCAAGATTGTGTGATTTTCCAACCCAAACCTTGTTTATTTATTTCTTTTTTACTTATTTCGAGTTGACATCGAGTTGATTTCACAATGTTAAGAACATGTTAAGAGTATTACATTAATTTGTCATGTTTTTAGGAATGGTAATGATAATTGTCTAGGCTCATCATTTTGGTTTGTCCATAAATAAAGAGAGCCAATACCCAAGTCTCCCATTTTATAATTATCTCATATTAACTGTCAATGCAGTTTGACTAGAGAACCAATTATACAACCGTGAAGTCAGCCATGGAGGCCATTGAAGTTTAATAAATGCTTCTGTGAGTAGACAACAAAGGGGCGACTTTCTTCTCAGATGTGCCTTTGCTTTAATCTCAAATTATAACAGCGTGTTGCACAAAACAGTTATTCAGCTGTGCGTAAATTGAAGTCTTGATGTCAGCCTGATCCTTTTGTAATACAGACCTGCAATTAAAACATTTGGGTTTCACTTTGCAATGGCAAAAATGTAGTTCTGACAGGAGACGATAATATGATCAGGATTTTGTGGTAGGTCTTTTATATACGTCATGTTAAAATCCAGTACTTCTTCTTCTTCTTCTTCTTCTTCTTCTTCTTCTTCTTCCTCTTCTTCTTCTTCTTCTTCTTCTTCTTATTATTATTAACTATTTGCAAAATTCAAGTTAAAATTCTATATATTTTGATAATATACCATTTGCACTATATACGTGAATGACCGAAAGTAATGATTACAGCAAAATGTACATGATATACTGTAATGTTTCAAACAAAACCATAGCATGACTCCTGCATCTGGAAACTCTGAATGGATATCAAGCTGGTTTGTATTTTAAAGTTACGCAAGTTATGTTCAAACAGTAGAAGTTTCAGTATTGGTATTGTCAAATTGATCTCGATATTCCCTTAAGAAAAAAATAGAACCTCAAAATGATATTTTTGTATTAGAAATCTAAAGATTACTAGTTCCATGTATAATATTGTGCATGTATTGTTAAACACACATTGAAGTAAGGGTATTTATTTCAGAAATTCATATTTTAGTAGGAGATCAACACAGATTAACAGGGCTAACAGAGTACCTCCACCCTATTGTTTCATATAAATGTAGGCACTCAAGGTGAGCTTCCAGATCAGTCTTATGTGTAAATGAGGTTCTGACTGGGAAGGATTTACCATGTCCAACCCTAAACTAGAATCTTCCTGTGATCTGGATTATTGGGGATAACTTTTATCATGAAGGCAGTCACATGATATAATTTGTCTCCCTTGAATGAATGGAATCAGGGGAGATGAGATGGAGCAAGAGTGAAAGCAGAAATCTGTGTACACTGCTACAGTATGTGTGCACTAAAGGGATGGTTATTGAGCAGGAAATACCTTCATTACATTATGAAAGCAATGATTTTATTATTTCCATGAACTGGCAAAATGAATGGGGCCGTTTCACTAATCAGTATCACCGAATAGTCACTGTCAAATTGAATCTGTATCTGTAACCAAAATCTGTATTGATTTTGCAATGTTTAGTATGTCAGAGCTCAAGGTCTCAAATGGTCTTCATAGGTTTGTCAATTTCTTAGTGTCAGTGATTTTGCTCATGGATTTGTCACTTTTTTAATTATTCAAGTATCTACGAATCTTACTTTCCATGCCTCTTGTACATTTTCCATTGCACATTCTTGCAACTTCTTGACAGACAGTAAATGTATGTTGTCCACTACTGTGCAGTACCTCAAACCTGGTAAATACACAAGTACGTCACTAAAAATGTTAATTCCTCTGTACTAACAAATACAATATTTATATAATGTTTTTCCACCCTTTCATAGTCCTGGAACTTTTTCTGTGTTTTTCATATGGATATGTATCCACATACCCATGAAGGGCTACCTCATACTGAATAGTTTGGTCTCTATTTGCGGGAACAAATGACGTAAACCTGCAGAAAATCAAGATTGGCTGAAAAAGATTTCTTTACTCTTTCCTATTGACATGACTACATAGACAAAATATGTGATTTTAAAACATGATGAAACCACAACTCCTCCAATCCCGCATATGTACCGTTTTAAGCAATAAACAAAAAAACATGACCTTCCTGATTGGTACCGGGTTTAAACATCCATGTTCGGTATGCTCTTTTGAACCAACAGTGTTTTGTCCTAAAATATTGTAAATATTAATGACTTATGCAGTTATTTTTCATTTTTACATTTGTACCGCATCTCTGTTACAACTGTCTTCTTTGCAGTTATAACATCGGTCTACGTTAACATTTGTTTAAACTGTACAAGAACCATCTATGATCACCTAAAACTTAATGTGACTTATTGTAGCAGACAAAATTAACACTCTTTGTAATTAACTTTCACAGCTTTTCATCACATTACTTCTACTTCTTGACATTCTTCTCATTATAGATGGTTGTAAGAAATACAACCATCTGTAAGAAAGTACAAAATACAGTACCCGAAGGACCACAATGCAGTAAAAGAACAGCCATAAACAATAAAAAATTGAAATAAATACAGGAATTAAAATGATTAAAAAATAAAAAAGACTATGAACAATAAATGCAAAGTATGCATTTTTGTATATTCAGCAATATCAACAGCATTTTTTAAATGCATATCCACAAAAATCAGGGATTGGTTTAGCACATTGCATGGGAAAGCCCTGAATTTAGCAATCCATCATATGCTGGGCTGCAATTTGCACTGTGGACCTGGTCTGAGCAGGCGGCTGGCAAGAGTAGCCAGTCAGACTAGACTGACATGAAAATTGCAATGAGCTGCACAAACACTGCAATCCGCTGCTCAGTCTTGTCTGATACACCCCCAACAGTGGCTTTACTCCCACTTTGGTCCACTGCAAGTCACAAAATCCCTGAAGGGCTCGGACATGTCAAAGTCTATGGCGAAAATACCACTTCACCAGTGCGACAGCTTGTTACGCACCATGCACCGGCTGGAAAATAGAGCTCCAAGAGACTTTTTGGTATGGTATTACACTTTGTACCATATCCTGACTTTAGAGATTCAATAACATAGAGCTGCAACACTATAAGAAGCTTAGTGATTAACACCAAAGCAAATATACAATACAGAATGTGGAAGACCTACAGATTAGCTGAATGAAGTATCCTGATTTCCAATAAAAATCTTTAGATTTATGTCTCAAAGGAATACTGTACATGCCATACATATCTGTGCTTATAAACAAAACATAATGCTGGGTGCATTTTAAAGCAATTAAACTATGTGCACAGGAAAAATATTTAAATTAAGTCAATACAGGAGCAAATAGCTCAATTGCAGGCAATTTATCTAAATTACAATAAGCTAAAAGACCACTACTGGTAATTATTTATCAATCCTCCCAGAAGTGTAATACACAATTTGGCCATTCATGTGTCAGTTTGACAGTAACTCAAAAGGCCTCACTGTTCCGGGATTTTTTTTTTTTATGAGGCCAGATGGCCAACCTCTTGCTCCCATTCAGGAGTGCATGTCCTTTAAATCATGCAGTACAAGACCAAGAAGGGTGGTGTTCACTGGAAACCTGGCAAAAGCCTGTTGAAACATCTTTCCAGCAGTTTGTAGGACTCTCTTAATTTGTCTCAGCAGCAGAAATCTTTTTTTTTTTTCTTTAAAAGCGAATAAGAATTTATGTTTGATCGTATTATTATTCCTTCTTTCCTTATTATTTGTCCTTCTTTTCTTATTATTTGTCCTTTCCATTTCTTAAAAAGTCTGTTTATTTCCCCCTGCCATCTGCTCCTCGAAGCTCTGCCAGCATTTATTAATGGTGCTGAACCGCTTGCTTGTTTTTCTTAGCAGTAATGATCAGGAAGCCAAAGTGAGAGCTGGCTGTACCACTTTTGGGACTCTAGCAATCAAAATATCTTTGAGGAGTTCCCGGATGTTAACATAACATTAATAAAACAGACATTCTGACAAGCTTCTTTCACCTCAGGAGATTTAGCCTACAGTGTCTTTGTGACATCACATTATTTCCTTCTCCTTCTTGGCCAGCCAAAGCAGGACAAAAGATTAGCCCTCTTGGGCTTTATGACGTCTTTGCCGCTGTAATGACCCTAGCCTTGGCTCCTGACCCCGGTCAGTCCATAATAATAGACTTTGTACTGCGGGGAACCTGATCCACTACAGTAACACTAGCTATCTGATTTGGAGAAACTATTTCATGGCTGCAGCTTCACACATACTAAACAGAGGAGAAACATGGCCCCCTGCTCACCCCATCCCTCACTCAGTCACCAGCTCTGCCATTTGTTCCATGGGAAATTCAATCCCTCTACAGTAACGCTAACATCAAACAGAATTGGCTCTAACGCAGGGAAATAACTAAACAAAGACATAGATGTGAAGCTACGGTGAAGAAAAAAATCGGATATTCTTGCAAGGGTTTTGTTCCCCACAAAATAATGGACTATACACCAGTGGACTATACACTTAGTGTGAACTACACACACCCTAGGCTATAGTTTTCAATAGAGGTAGTAAAGCCATATTTTTTACTGATGTAAGCATCGGTGTATGGTACTACGACTAACAACATATAGTAGTGTTCCTTTATTACCTTTATGTAACCATGCAAAACCCATTGAGGCCATGGTCTTTTTTTTCAAGGGGCCCTGCAATACGATAGGCAGTTACCTGTAAGTTGCTTGGTGGCAGTTCCTGTTTTCAGTGTTGCTTGTGTCTATGGTCCAATGCATCAGACTTGCTTTGACCCCCGAAAAAGGTATCCCAAATTATATAAAATCATATTACAATCATCAGTGTGTGTATGTGCGTGTGTGTGTGTGTGCTTGTGGGTGTGAGGGAGGGTCACAATAAGATAATTACAGAACTATACTTCACATGTTAGACACAACAAATGGATTGTACGGTGTTTGATGAGCATTAGTATTTAACTACCAATTGTAAATGGCAAGTTTTCTGCCATAGTAGATGGCGTAGATCTCCATAGTAGATACTAAAAACATATGGTTGCTTTGTTCAACTATTATGTTTTACATTATTACTTTTTAATTAAAATATTTAATTTGCCCACAGAGGTATTAATTAATGGAATGTATCAAATAGATGCAAAATTATGTTCCTGAGTAAAATCATCAAAGAGCTTAAAACTGTGGTTGTCTTTTGATGAGTATTTTTTCAGATGTACTATGACATAATAGTGGCTTGTGGTTCCTAAGATTGTTGTGTTTCTAAAGTTTCATTTAAGCATAAATAAAACTATTAGCTTTACCTGCTTTTATACCGCATGCTGTATGAATTGTATTGTTTATTATGCAGTGTAAAACAATTGTTAAGTTATTTTGGCCTTTACTTAGCCAAACTAGCTGTATCACTTGCAGGTTCACTACCTAGTAGAACTGAACTCTGTTTGAATAATATTCCTTATTGAATGTGTGACTCAGGGGGTTGAGAGGAGATTCTGTATAATATGGTAACAAGTAATATAATAACATGAAATTCACATACAGTGATGAATATTAAATATAGCAAAGTAGTTATGCAAGAACATTTGCTTTTTTTTTTTTACATTCACCGTGACCCACAACTTAAACCATACATAATAGGTGTGAGGAAACAAGGGACTGTCTTATTTTGTTATTTTCTCGGAGAACTCACTGACCTTCCCCGTCTAGCCCAAACCGCCCATCTGAAATTTCACTCCCAGCAGCCTGAATGTGTCATTATGAAACTCTATGCATGTAAAAAAAAAACCCAAGCTGTTTGGGGTGACTGAAAGCCAGAAGCTAAGTACTGCATGCTACAGCGAGGTGAGTGAATAATAAATTCTGGGATGCCTCTGGAGCCAGGCTTGACTTCAGAGTGATTCAAAAGCAATGGGCAGTGTCCTTGTGTGACAGGGTTAAATATAGGTACAGGAGTGCCTTAAAGTGCATTCCACCCATGAATAGGTTGATGACAGATATTTTGATAGCATTCGCAGAAACGTATATTAGTAAATTAACTGGAAAAAAGTGCAACTGAAATGCATTTTAAATAGGTCTGAGTGTTTATGCAAGTTGTTTTGCAGGCATTCTTCATTTTAACAGTCCCTGAACGTTGGAATGCATGGGCTCTAGGGTACAATAGGACTGAGGCAGAATGCCAGAGGCCCCAATCTGTGTCTTTAATGAATCTAATGAATTATGGGGTTTTATATTTGGGTTCTGTTATTTGCTTTGGAATGCATTTAATATTATGGGGCCATTGGTGTGCTTACACAGTAAACAAGACATATTACTGTTAAACCCACAACTGCAATACTTCTGTTAAAGTGATCATTTGTCCCAAATTTGAAACCCAAAAGAAATCTGAGGAGTTGCACGAAAAGATATAGTGAACAGAACTGGTATTCTGCCCTTGGTCATGTTTCATGTACAATTCAAACTAAGTCACTATCAATAAAATCAATTGTGCATATTTGTTGCACAATTCTATCCCCTGACTTCAATATTTTGATGTTGACACAGTACATCTAGTCCAGTATGATATTATGTCCATGGTTGTATAAAGCAAATACAAACTCCCCACAGAAATAGCAATGATAGGAATTTCTTTTATGAAACATCATATTGAAATCCTGGAAGTCCTTACAGGAAGAACTTTGTCTTTGAACTTCGATTAAGTCAACGTTTGTCCTAAACTTTGATGTTCAAATAAATGCGAATGCTCCTTTATTTACAATGAAAGCGCAAGCACAAATTTTCCCCATTTTTTTCGGTGAACTGGCAAACTTGTGATCGAAAAACAAAATGAAACAAATATTTCTATTTATTTCTTAGTCCATGTAAATGGCAAATGATTGATCGTGTGTATGTGTTGCCTTCCTGTTGATATTGCTGAATACGCACTGTGCATCTGTGACCATTTCCTGCCAGGATATCCTGAGTGTTATGCAGCTTTGTTGTAGCGGTACATTTTCAACTGGACAGTACATTTCTCTGTACCTCTTTTCAAGCATTTCAGTTCTGATCCTGCCGCACGTTCTGTATGACCACAAGCCCAATTGGCACAGAATAATTCCACTTGACCTTTTACACATCTGTCACCATGGCAACAGGTACATCTTGCACTGGGGGGTTTTTAGACAGCTTGAGGCTGTCGATGTTTTTGAACTCCGAACAAAGGAGGCAATTAACATTTAGGATATGAACAGAAATCATCCTTACATTGCCTTTTAAAAATAAAAACAATTAAAGAATATTGTTTGACGTTGCCAATATGAAATTACTAAACACTAGATTTTCCTTTGCGGCCTCATTAGTTGATGTCATATTGTTTAACAAAAAATGAATACATAATGAATAAGAATGATGGAATCATGTTTAAACCCACAAAAACCATTCCCCAAGGATCCTGACCTTTTGAGGCAATGCTGATAAACATGACGGCTATGTAAATAACCCCAGTAATGAACTGAAAGGTCTGGTAAATTTAACTGTTTTGCAATATGTGTGCCGAACGTCCAATATGCAATTAAATTGAGTAATGGTTCCTTTCTGTTGGAGGCGTCCCCAGGTTCATAAAACACTTCATATAATTCAGCATTCAACTGGAAGTAAGAAGAAAGATGATAAAGAAATAAAAGATGAAAATAAACAGCATCAGTTTATCCAAGTGTATCTGAAGAGGCTAGTTTCAAAGAGATTGTTTGTCCACCTCTCTTTCATGTTGACACACTGTTGTTGGGTCAGCACTCCCATGGTTCTTGGGCTACTACGCTTCAGTTATACCATTGCATTACATACACCACTCCATCAGTCCATCAAATTCCTTGGCTTTTTATGCATGTATTCTTGAACTGAATGTGCATCCTGGGTATTTTTTAATGTTACATCACCAAGGGATGACTGTTGTCAGTGCCTAAACAATTCCAGAAAATCACAGAGAATATCTCTGTGTGTATATAGAAATGAACCCTCATATCCTTTAATGTGATACAGGAAGCCAGCTAAGATGAACATCAGATGCCACATAAAGATTTTTCTATTTTATTTATTACTGGCCCGTATTCGGGTTGGAGTGGGTTTATTTGCATTCATTGTTTTTTTTTATGGTGGAATTTTCAATCAGTCTGGTCACACAATACCTGATTTGAAAGCGTAAAAACTCTATCTCTATAAATTGTTTTACTATGCCAGTGTTTTAGCGACAACTGCTTTTTTTTTCAACATGTAAGGTGGCACAACAACCTTGGTGGTCCTAACCTTCTTTGCGTTTTGAAACTCCACAGATTACACAAATTACAATAAAGTCGATGTGCTCGTCATGGCAAGAATCTGGCGAACAAAATCTGTAGTCATTTTAGTCCCAAAAGCATCCTAACTCTGAGAAACCTTGATAAAATGCAAATTGTTTACTTAGAAATTATTCCGAGGAATTATCATTGTTGTCCGTTATGCCGGAAGTGCTGTACAAAATGATGTTATTATCTCCAGTTTGTATATATTCCCAGGAACTAAAAAGCCCACCTATAACCTTCTGTGGCCAGGACTGCCCAAGCAGTCCCTCAGTATAGCCAATGGGACCCACAACAACTCGACATGGACAGTATAACTTCTGCCCAGTACACTGCCAGTCAGTGGCAAGCTAAAGTATTATAGTGACGACCAAGAAGAATTCTAGATGATGAAATTACGTTTCTAATGGTGTAGTGGTAATTAGACTTGCATAAAAGGACATATGTTATTTCTCCTGCGTTAACAAACCATAAATCTTGCTGAAAATGTTGCACATGAGCCTCAATGTTCCGGAGACTTTATGCCTACAAGGATTGTTTTACAACAAATATTTATTTTGCAATGTGTAAGTCTAAACAGAACACTCAGCATTTGGAAGTCTTGAAAGAAATCACTTGTCTGAGTGAATATTTCAGAAAAATTTAAGGATTTGCAACCAAGTACAAAATATTATAAGTTTATTTAAGATCATGTAATTGTATCCAATTAATTGGTCTCCTAAAAAGAGGGATATCGACATAAATACAATTAAATTAGAGCTGACAGTCTGCCCTTTAGTCCAGTGAGCTGGAGTAGATAGACAAATATGGATAAACAAAATAGAAAATAGGGAAATCAAACATGCTGTTTCCTATGATTATGCAACTGATTAACCTATATATTGGTGAAACATATTTTACATTTAAAAGATGATTTATTTGACTTCATACTATCATTGTTTCTTATTCAGGCCGCTGTAGTCCTACAGATGAAAGTGAAAGTGTTGCTACTGTAGTGTGTCTCAGTGAGAACACCAAACACACACAGCTTCAGTTCCAGCTGTAGCTCCCAACAAAGATTTTATTGTTTGGTTGGGAGCCTCCTCTTGGTTCCTTATAAAAGGCATCATATTTGCATGTCTTTGTCCAGAATCATGAGAGGCCTCAGACCGTGGCATCTATGCTAGTCACTGCTCTGAGCGGGATGCATAATTATGAGCGCTATACACAGCCTAGCAAGACAAATTAACAATGAACACATAAAACCGCAGTCATTAACTCACATCCTGCCAGCATGCTGCAATATAGCAATTGTGTAGGTGTGACATCACTGCATAAAACATTGCTTGCAAGATGCACTTGTCACCATTGATCAATAAATGCTATTTTTAGTGTCTTCCATCATTCCACCTTTGCTTCCTGAATCACCTTAATAAAATGCAAATAGAAGGGAAACTGGCAGTTTCCAGCCTTATCAATAATGTGAAAAGCTCCCGGGTAAATTGGTGTAGGAGTATCTGGTAGTAGGACAATAGTGTCTGCAATACCTGTCCACATGAAAAAATCAAAATAGAATAATTGCACATTTTATTATTTTATATATATATACCCTCCCAATACGTTATATGATTGACAGCCACTGCTTTTCAGAGGGCACAGTGTAAATAACCCGTAGCATTTGACATGATCTCACCAATAAACTTTCAGCTGATGCGCGGTTGTTAGAGCCAGTGGAGCTGGCAGCTTGTAGATATCTGTATTATCTTGGACCCTTTGTGGCTGCACACAGCTAGCTCAGCTGTCATCACAGACTGAAATAGGCTTTTGGAGAGTGTGTGATTGAGGTATGAGAAGCCGTAGCTCTCCGACTGGCATAAAAATTTCTGAGCCTGAGAAAATGGAGAATATACATCTGACAGACTTTCTGCTTCACCTTTGAACTAGCCTGTCAAACAAAATGTCATCGTGAAACCCCTCGATGAACTGCTTCCACGCAGTGTGTGCCTTTTTGAGCACCCAATGAATTATGAATGAAAGAGCTTATACTGTACATGTTTGGCAATACCACCACGCTAACATGAATGTCATATCATGGCTTTAATCTGTTTTTAGGAGTCATTACAACAGAAGCATTTCTTTGAAAAATAATAGTTAATTCAATTTTCTCTAGGTTACAGTACTGTAACCTAGAGAAACTACTGTACTTACTACTGTAAAATACATTTTCCCTGTTTTAATAGGAGTCTCATTGTGTGGTACACATTTACTTTAGCTTTAAGTAAATTAGTATTATTCTGAAGGGTTATCATAGTGTACAGTGTAATTATCTTTATTGATTAAATAACAGAGCTCTTTGTAATTTTATTACAAACAGTAGCCAAGCGGGTGTCTTGATTACAGTACATGATGGCTTTGCTGAAAGTTAAATGGTGTGTTGAATCTATCATCTATCAAGGGTAAGCAGCACATAACAGCATCCCCCAAAGATATTAGACCAATTCATTTTAGTCTAGAGGTGTTTCATTTGGTGTTAGTATGGCTTCAAATTTGACAATTGGTCATTCCTGACAAAACACCTAAAGTCATGCCAGAAAATTACTTATGTGATGCGTGATGCAATAGGTGGAAGACAAACAGCTATGCTATTATACCTTTTGGTTGGAAAGATGACAGAAAAGGACAGCATTTGGTTGAAAAGATGCCAAATAGTCAGCATTGAAATATTTATTCTAAATCAGACACTATCAGTGACTCAAATGATTTTTTTTAGGAGGATTATTCCTAAAGCCAACAATGAGAGCACTTCCTGCTTCTTAATCTTATAATCTTGCCCAGATTCATACAAGAAGACTGATAGCAATTGTATGCGTCCCTGTGCATCCAGAACAAGGATATTAGACAATGCGGGCAGCATGAAAACAGTATTAGCGCTATCAATGGCTGCAGATGGGTGGCACTAGCAAGCTTAGCTCCTACCTTATGATCTACTCTAACCCACCTCTAGCAAGCAAATTAGTCTCACATCATATGTTGATTAAACTCACTTTTCCTTAGCGTTGTTGCAATAGCAATGCTAATAATAACTATTGGCAAATTCATGAAATGGGGCTAGGTATAGCTGATTTGACAGTATCTCACTTCCTCATTCTATCACATCTCAAAATATGATGAAGATGATCATTCTGAATATTGTTGAAAAAGGGTGGTGGAGAAAGAGTATTTGATTATTTAGGGCGTATTTCTTGTCTTTATTTTAACAATTATGTTTTTTAATGTTAATGTGAATCATAAAATAGGACAATGTCTTCCATCTGGCTGGTATATTTAGTTTTTTATAATATCCGATGCTTACCCTTTAAGGATTTTTACCTTTCTCTTGGTCTTGTATACTGTGCTTTAAGGACTGTGCTCCTCACATCATGTCACATGCTATTTTACAGCATTTTGTATATTGGCATACAAAAAGAATTTCATCATATAGGATGTCTTTGCATTTCTATACATATTGTACAACGTTTTGTATGTATTCTTGTTTCCTCCGTATATTACACTCCTGGTCTGTTCTGAGTTCTCCTTCTCCTTGCTCCTTGCAATCATAATGGCGGCTTCAGACACTGCTGTCAGAAATAGACCATATTAGCCAGAACCCATGCTCTACTGAGTGCAAGTAGCTTGCTATTGATTGTTTGTCTGACTGTCTATCTCTTTTGACAGTTGTCCATGCAGTGTTTTGTAAATTACCACAGTGAATTCTGGTCTAATATGGTTCACAGAATGTCATCAGAGTGCATACACACAATCTACTGAATGGCAGAACAAGACCACTGTAGCTAATGCCATGAACAAAGCGTTTTGTGCAAAAGCCTGTTTTTTTCTTTCTCATACGGTATATTTACTTGTCTTTTCATTTTAAAAACATTGTTCTGTTATTTTATTTTACCAGTGTATTTTAGAGCTATACAGGCATATGTTCAACCACAAGACATGCTGGCTTTCTTTTTGCATGCCAGTCATGTTGCGAGATGTAACCGAATCTGACAGGTTTTCCTCTTTATTTGACAAGGCCACAGCCATGTGCAAATCCCTCTCAGTGGGAATCCTACACAGCAGTAAGCCTGAGAGAAGGTATGACCGAAAGCTTCGGTGTGGATCACCAGCTGGGCTGCATGACCTCGCTTTAATGAATTGTGTCAAGATTAGGGAAAGCCTTCAAGTCCAGGTTTGATGGATCACTGCTGATATTAATATAAGCCCTCCCTCATGCGCAGAGCCATCTTTATGAGAAACAAAATAAAGAGGGCACCCAGGGACCGTATATTCAATTAAATGTACAGCCAAATAGCATAATATGCTTACATTTAAAAGATGCCTTGAGACTTGTTCTGAGAAAGGCACTGCAACTGAATAAATCATGATCATTTTTTCCTCTCTGCATTTCAGTTCTTCGGCTTCTTTGTACTTGGAGCCGTCTTAGCGGGTGTGTGGCTGCATGTGGAAATCCGTGCACACTGAATATGTGTGTCAGGGTGACCGAAGATCATCTTTGAAGGTGATCACCATAAGCTCATTGAGTTGGGGAGGTGAAGGAAGGATTATCAGAGACGGTTACATGCCATTTAGAGGTGCTCACTCATGAATGCACCACATGCGGGCACGCAGCACTTGCTCAGGAGACACCCAGCACTTCACCACAACCTCAGGTGGACTGCTCTTTCTCCACTAACTCAGGCCTGCAATTTAAAAAAGAAAAAGCTCCCCCTCACCCCCACTTGGGATAACAGTAACGCTGTTCAGATGGTGGTGTGAGGTATGCGGCTGCATCTCAACCTCTGCGTCTAGCGGAATGGTGTAGTATGTGGGTCCCGCACCCCCCCCCCCCCCCCCCCCCCCCCCCGAGCCCAGTCGCCCGTCTACTGAGGCCTCCACTTTGGCATTTTGACCCAGGCTGCAACCTGCTTGTTGGCAGGCCGGGTCAGAATTCTGGTGAGCCAGAAAGCCTACCTGCGTCATAGGAAGGGGCTGGAAGGATACACTCCAGGAGGTGGCTTAACCACAGGCAGACATTAGCCGGGGGAAAATGACTGTGTGCGAAGCACTCAGAGACACGTCTGTCAATAGAGATTCGGAAGAGTGCCAGGGCTCTGCATAGACTCAGCCCGAATAAGAGGGCACACAGGAGAAAATAGAGGGGGGAAAAGAAACTGCTCACATCTTATCGTTCTGGAATTGCTTGTTTAATATAATAAAAGTTTCAATGTAATAACTTGCAATGTAATGTCAACTCTGATGCAATATTTTTAAGACTGTCTTTACTGGACAGAATGCTGCTGAAGTTGATTTGACACTCTTAGAGTTATATTTTGCTATGTATGCCCTGGGGTCCGTCGCTCTTTTGTCAAACATGCCACCTGCAACTCGTGCTCTTCTACCTCTGATAAAAGTCAGCCATGTTAAGTTGAGCAGAAGAAATATTTACCAGTTTAGACCTGATTTGAGGTAAATTAAAAAATGAGAACCTAAATGATTAAACATTAAAATTGACCCTGTTCATAAGACTGCTTTAAGGTTAGCTAGTCTCTTTGGAGTGGCTAAAACAATATGTTACCTAACAGGCATGGAATCAAGGCATGCATACCATACAAAGCCCTGTGCGTGAGACCCACTCCAGGTCCTAGGTCCCATGTCCCAGTTCCATGATCAGGGGCCATTGCCTCAAAGTAAAGGTGACATGTGCTTTATCTTCACAGGCTATAAACTGTTCCTTCTCCCCAAAGCATCCGGTCTGTTTCACTCACTGTGTGAGAGTGCGCCATTTAGAGTGAGTGGGGGAGTGTGGGGGGGGGGGGTCTCATGACCTGCTTACGATATCGCACCGATGTCACAGCTTTCGGGCAAAGGAACGACGCAAGATGCATGCATGAGCTGGAACGGTTCAACACTGTTCCTCATTAAAGCACGAGAAACGGAATCTCATGAGAACCACAATCAATTTTTCAGTGGAACAACTTTCAGTTCTGCAAAGAGAGAGAGAGAGAAAGAGAGAGAGACAGTGTGCAAACAGTTAACAAATGTTTCCTCCCATCTTGAGCCCAGCAAGGCTCCTGTGATTTCTGTTTAATATGCTATTAGCAATTATCCCTCTCTGAGCTGGTCTTCCTGCTGAGACCTGTGAATTTCCACATCCAATATTCTTTGGCGCATACTGCCAACCTTCTGTTTGCACATCGTCTTCCATAGTGGAATTGCATAGCAGCTGAGAAATTTCACCTCATCTCTCCCTCATCTGCTTAAAGTGGCTTTACATACATTTTGCCGGTGACATTGCAAACATATCTGCATGTAGCCCTGATGGCTTGATTCCCCTTGATTCTGTGTGTTGCTACATAATAAAGTGACTGCTCAATTCTTGATTCACACTGTAATTCGGCTTCATATCGCAATAAAATGAGCCTATATGGTTATGCAGCTGCATTAAGAGCTCCTGTGATTGCACTTTCTCCAGCAGAATAATTTTAATTTAATAGAATAATTTTGCACAGGATCCATGCTCCAGGAAGCACTTAAAGGTAAATGTCAAGCTTTGAATTTTAAAAGCAGGTTAAATGCAGGAGAGATGGGGTGGTAGCCTATATCTCCTCATTATCATAGGCCACTATTGCAGTGAAAATAATTTTGATAAGAAAAGGAAGTCAATTATAACCACTGGGAACCAGACTGTAACCCGGCTGACCTCATATCTGCCTTAATTCCATGCCAGTGCTGTTTAAAACAATGAATTACATTTTTTGGCCATAAAAATATCACCATATTTACTTCATAGGGTCACCATTTTCAGGTCCATCATTTCTTTTTATAAGACCGTATATAAATATGGCTTGTTTCCCAAGACCACAGTATTGTGCTGTCAGAAATCTAGTGTTTAAATTATGGCCTTAGAGAGAGAACCAGTGAATTGTATACAATATTATATTGTTTCTAAGAATGTGGCCTGCCCACCCCTCCACAAGTATCAAAGCAAATGTGATTGGGGCAATTTAAAATCCGCTGATACCCTAATTTAGGTTGGCAAACTATGGGTCTCACCTCTTGCAGAGTTTGTCATGGAAGAGACAAACCAGAAGACACATGACACCATATCAGGAGTCAGAGACCCTGCATGCCTACAAGCCTAACATTTCCCTTTATGTTCGAATGCAAAGAGTGAGTGAAAATCTTAATGTCTGTGCAGATAATGGTGTTGAGACCTGATAATCTCCATTTTTCTCTAAACCTCCATTTTCAGAAGCAGTTCCAGTTTCAAATGAAAACCAACGTGGTACGATTTGGTTTTGTTATATGGAAAATATTTTGAGTGAAGGTGGAGGTTACCTGCTTACATATTCATGTTTGATCTTCTTAGAAAGAGAGTTAATTCAAGAAGCTTTTGATAATGATAGCGTAGTGCTCAGCCCTGCTTCCAATAACTTAACTTCACTTTTATCAATAAGTACACAATCAGCTTTTAGGTAGGCCAATCGTTGTTATAAATGATCCTGACCCCCCTTATCTTCCCTCCTACACCTTAACTCGGCATCACCCAATCATGACAAACATCCTCAAGCCATGCTGGGTAAGGTATTTAAGATGGCCATAGGAAAAAGTTGTGTTGTGTTGCGGTTGGTTTTGGAGCCTTGGAGAAGAAGAGTTTTTCTCTTTTTATTTTGGTGGTGGTTCCTTTGTTGTGTGTTTTCAGCTGGTTTCCGTTCATCCTGTGGCACTCAAACGGGAAGTGGGTAATACTTTGGGAAGGTTATTTCCCAGCTTATTTCTCTCTCTCTCTTTTCTGGTATTTCCAAATTAATTGTTTAATGTTTTGTATAATGTCTTCTGTTTTGTAATTTAGAAGTAGTGAACCTCCATGTAGGTTAAGTGAGGGGTTCTAGCTGAACATTTGAGTGCTGAAAATTTTAACAAGGGCATTGACTGTTGGAACCGCTGGATTCAGAAGATAAACATATTTTTAATGAATCCTTGCTTGTCTGACAGTGCACATCCTATGAAATAAATGTCATGGTAGTCAGATGATTTATTCTTCATAAAATGGAGCCTAGAAGGTGAAGCACTTTATTTGCATGTCAAGACTGAGTAGGAAACAAACCCATCCAGTTAATAAAGTTACCATAGCAATAAATGCACAATAATCCCTTTTAAGTGATCTATTCCATTGAAATAACATGCTGCACTTTACTCTGCAGAAAATAAAGCAGGATACATTTGTTTTTACAATTACAGACGTTTTGTTTGGATAACATGGGCTTTTATAAATATTTGCAATTACAAATGTTTTACTGTGCAAACAGAAAGAAGAAATGTGCATAGACCTGAAGGAAATAAATGCCCATAAATAACCAATTGATGCACATTATTGTGTTCTTTTCTGTATACTTGCTGAGAAGCAGTGAATAAATTGAAGTGAAAGTCAAAACATGGCATGGACCTACATGCTATTTGAGCTTAGTAAGGTGTAATTGACTCTGACCAACTGTCCTTGCTTCCAAATATGATCTGCAACTGAGTGTGAAAATATACTCTTTCAGATAATGCCTTGCAGATTCCAATAACAAAAGACACTTGGTTGAGTGATAACTATGCTTATTTTTGGTGATTGAATGGGGACTGTGTTTCTCTCTGTGTTTCAGCCTGCTATAAAAAGAAAAAAGAATCAAAGTCATGTAACATTAACTGAATAGAAGGAATTTATAGTTTATATCGTTTACAGTTTAAAATTAATTTATTTTTACTGAGAAAAATAATAAATTCTTATTTATTTATCAATGAATAATAAATTCATTGATAAATAAATAAGAGTAAATTGCACATTCAGACACTGACTTCAGAATTAACCTTGAAAGAAATAGCCTCAATGTAATGTTTCAACTGCAAAGTACATCAGACAATGTATATTTGATAACTAAAGTACAGAGAGAACATGTCTGTATGTGACTGTGCTTTATATTTAGAACAGTCAGGGCAGCAGCTCGCCAGGCCAAGATATACACCTAACTGGGTGTATGAGAACAATGATACATTTATATAAGTGCTCGGTCCCTGTGGACAACTCTCTGCATGACTGAAAACGGCCTCACTGACTTTTAATTCCCCAGATCTGGGCTCACTCAATTAGGCACATCGGCTCCTGGTGCACATACTTGTCCATGCATGGAAAAATCCTCCAGCTCGAAACAGTATTGCGGTCTCCCCATCCTCCAGTTGCTTTGTTTATAGTTCAATATGTGGAAACACATACATTCCAACTTCTTATCCTATTCCGATTGAGTTTCTTCTAATGACCTAAGAGATGACCAAACTGCCAGAGGTGCGTTTTATCAGGAGGCTCTGGCTATCTCAATTTTTGAAAATTATTGTTTGTTATTGCCTTTATCATGTCATATTGTTACAATATACATACAGCGTAGTGTTCTATAAAAATGTCTGAGGCGAAAAACACGACTGGATAGTGTTTTTAAAAAAGCTCATGTTGTTTACAGTGCCGGGTAGTGCTTGCCTGGCTGTTGACATTCTAATGGGCAGCACTGGAAGAGTGGTTTAGGAGCTGGGCATGCAACCAAAGGCTACAGGTTCAAATATAATTAAAAATGCACAGCTGTTGAATTCATAAGCTAAGTACTTAAGTTGAATTACTTCAAGAAGTATCCAAATATACAACAGACAAAAGCGTAATGTGACAGAAGCAATGTTATTCACCCTTGCCATGCAAAGTGAACAAACAACAAATGCTGGCACCGGTGGCTCAACAGGCCTCATGTTTCCTTTTTAGAGCTGTGTGCAGAGAGGTCTGGGTTTTACGAGGCTACGGTACATTTCCATGAAAATAGCAGGCTGTGTGGTGAACCCTCAGCGGTGGGTTCTTATGAATGCGTCACGCAGACATGGGCCGGAAAAGCGTGCTTTTACAAACGCAGTTTCCTCCACTTGGCCCTCCCTTGGCTCCTGAGAGAAAGAGAGGGGCTCCTTTCTCCTGGCCATAGCTAATATGCCAGCTATACTTCAGTGACTCACAGAGCGTGCACCCTCTGCCAAGGCTCTCTGGAGGAGTCTTCCGAGGCACTGAGCCAAGTGCTGTAAGCAATATCCAGACAGCTTAAGAATTAATTCAGCAAATGCCAATGAAATGCTCCCTTGGAGTTTACACTTATTCCTCGGTGACCTTTAGAATGAGTCTGATGTACAGCCATGCTTTCTCACCCTACCGACCACATACACATGGCAAAGAACCACACACGCAGACACATTATGCACGCACGCATGCACGCACGCACGCATGCACACACACAAACACTCACATGTTTCATGTTAAAGGAAAAAGGATATCAATGCATCAAAGGATGACATCTATGTCATGCTTGCAGGCTGTTGCTCGAAATGTATCTGTAATTGACAGCTTTGACAGTTGAGTGTTATTGATACTCAGAGATATCTAACCTTGAAGCTCAAAGTCTTGCAGTCAATCCCCTGATGCTTTCTGCGAGCAGAGATTCCTGTGTGGTTCTAAGTGAATGAAGAATCAAAATGTAGAAAAAATGTTGAGCAGTAGATGTGTTTCTTTGACTTTGGCCATTCATCATCCATCCATCCAATTATTTGTTCAAACAGGATGTGCTACTGATATAAACCTGCCAAGGATTACCCATAAGCACAAGGGCTTCATTTATTCATATTGTGGATACTTAGTTTTTGGTTCCTTGCGTTACATAAGTACAAAATGAATAGCTTCCAAGCCCCATATAATTACAGGAAAAACTCTTTCACAGGGTTTAATCTCAGAAAAAGGATAAAATAAGGGATTTTCCATGCTGGTTGCAAACTTTTCATAAAACAATTTTGTATATTTACACCAAATTTTTGCACCTTTTTACATTTGTTATACAATTATACAAAAGTCCAATATGCCTAGTCACAAGTATATTATCAGCAATCTACTTCATTATTTAGATATGTAAGCATATTAAATATTCCTCCTTCCCGCAAAATGTACACAGTTGTGCCTTATAGTGTTTTATTGATATATATGACTGCACATTTTTAGGTCACTTGAGACTATTGTCAAAACGTAGCTACAATTCTATTAGTATGTTGCATGAACAAACCTATATAAGAAACGTGCTTTTCAAAAATATGCAAACAATTACTGTATACGTGAAGATTAACTGCTTCTTGATTCCCCGGTGTGGCTTCTGAAGTTCCTGCTTGGCCACTTGGATGAGGATGTACCTTCAGGGGGTAAAACTTGTAATTCCAAACTGCTCTTCACTATGTATGTCTGTTAAAAAGTAGCCTAGCTGAACTTCAGACATAAAGAGCACAGAGAGCACAGTGATCTGAAGCAAGGGCAATTAACAGGAACTTGTATAGAATTTAATCCCTATCTGGAATTCAGTTCTGAGGGAACTCTGCTACAGGCACAGTTATTCTAAATTTATACAAATAGAACAGACGACACATAGCCTGTTTTGCTATGACTGAATTTGAATAACGTACCTAAGTACACTTCAAAGGAGGTCAGGTATTTGGAATAGTAAAATATTCCCCCACACACCACTCCAAGTCCCTGCTGAAACAGACAGTGGCCCACCTCATAGAAGTCGTGGAGGAGAGGACCCTTTTAGCAGCTATGCAATAAAACCCTGGAATATTCATAAGGAGGTTGACAAGATAAAAAAGTGATGAAAGCAGTATCTGGTACATACAACATGGAAAAAGCTTTAAAACTTTGGTGTACAATATTTTACTGTATTAAATATATTCATGAATCTTTAATAATACATTGTTGTAGGTTCTTCAAATATTAATGCATTTTGTGAATGTGTAATTAAGAAGACCGTGGTTTGAAAAATTGGAATTGTGGAATTTCTGAGTTCTTAACATTTTATTCACTGTAATGCATTAATGTCGGAATTAAAAGATTTTTATGGAGTCTAATGAAACAATTATGGCTTTATTAAGCATTAATATCTTTACCCTATTTTATAGTGCTATGAAATAAGCCAATAGGATTAGGACAGTGGAGATGCAATGAGAGAGTTATTATTGCTATTATACTGCAATTATTTAATATTTGGCAGATGCTCTTATCCAAAGTGACATGCAAGGCTATCATGACATGATGCATTAAACACACATGGTAGGAATAACAAGACCGGGAATAACAGACATAAGGAAGTGCATGGATTACACTGAACAGACACCTGGCTAAAATAAAAATATATTATAGTACACAGTGTTTCCTGACAGTTATCCTTAGGAGCAACATAATAATAGTACATCATACCAGAGTGAACAAAGAACCATGGGAAATGATGGAAAGTAACATTATCTTAAATCACTTTAACTACAGGCTTGGCACTTTAAATCTGCATGGTCGTCACTGTTTTTTCCTGTGTGGTATCTCTGCCTGATCTGGTTTATGAGGATCTATAGAGCAGCTTAGCACCACTAAGACAAAAAAAAGTAAGCAGTGAAGTATGTTCTGTGATCAAGAAAAGATGTCATCAGCACCAGCACGAGTAAGCGAAGATCTGATAACATTAACTTAGACAGCTACGTAGGAAAGGGCGAATGATTGTTTTTCTAAGAGGATGAAAGAATGCTTGTCATTCCTGTATCGAGCACGAACATGGATTTGGTCACGGTAAATCAGACGCGAAATGGGAGTCACACCTCCTGCTGGAACAATAAATTGCCATTGACCTGGTCTGCCATGAAGCACTGAGCGCAAACTTGGCTTTATGAACCAGATTAGCAGACACCCGCCAGGCAGCTCTTTTAGGCAAGCCCATCTGCGTGAACCCATGTCGTGCGAGAGGCAACAGGTGGCGTGGCGCTGCGTGGAGGAAGCTGGGCTAAATAAAAAGCACGGTTGTCATGGATACAGACAATTATCGACACGTCCAGGTGCCACAGGAAGTGGTAAGGGATACGCACGCTGTGCCGAGCGTAATTGAGTCATTTTCAGCGACATGAACAGGATCAAACCGGTGAGATTAGCGGTGCGCCGCGAGCCGTTCAGCTGTACCGCGGGGATGAGAGAAGATGGTGCCTGGGAGAGGTGGGTGGTTTTTCGACAAATAAATAAGACAAAAGCCTGTTTTTGGGTCATGTGGACCTGCCTCCAGATGTGCAGATGTGGCTGAAGAACACTGTGGCGGCATAACAGGTAGCCCGCTGTACTGTAGCCCGAGAAGGACAATGGGAAGAAGTGTCATGGCAGAGGCACACGCGTGCAAATACCTGCCACAGGACCCACTGGAGCACAGGAGAAATGAAACAACTACAATAACAATAACAATAACAATAATAATCATAATAATAATAATAGATGTATTCCTTTATTATGTCTTTATCATCATGATATTGACAGTGCAGGGAGAAACTGAGTAATAGATGGCAGCCACTTTGTGCCAAAACACTCACCAACTATACAGGGCCCTAGATCTCCAGCCCTGCTGATAGGGGTACATGCAGGGCAAGTGCTAAGAAAAGACCTTATTAAAGTTGCATCTCAACGCACTAGGAAAAAGCAGGCACACGTTTCCATCTTCGTACGATTGTACTATTGTGAGAGGGAACAGTTTTCATATAAAATAGAAACAGGAAAACTGTTTGAGAAAGAAAACATGAACATCAAGCATTTTCAAGGTAAGAGGCCACACACTAAATGATGATTTATGGGGTGGAATTCTCTTTGAACTTTCACAAAGCCTAACTTTTTTCTCTTCTTTCTCTGCTCAGAGATTTTGCCATATCTGCATTACATAAAGCTTGTGCAAGTATGTCGGTGCATGTGTGTGTGTGTGTGTGTGAGTGTGTGTGGTTCTTTTCCATACTGCATTCCCCTCATAGACAATGGGCCCAGTGAATGTTTTTGAGGGTAAATTTATGAAGTAAAACCAGTTTAGCCGTCACAAGAGGGCTGGAGGCCCCGCTAGGGTAAGAAAGAAAGCCTTTGCTCCCACAACCCCAGAATACCATTGCAAATATGTTAGGCATTATGTGCAAAGCCCTCTCCCACAGAGAAGACAACTTGAGCAAAAAAACCCGAACATTTAGATATGGTATGATTTAAAGCTAGATTTACATAACTAAATAATTCATTGTAATACTCTTACTGAGGCAGAAAATGAGTTGTTAATCTGTTTTGATCAAAATTCAGAAATTGAGATAATTATGTGACCTGTTGAAGCTTTAGACTTGTGCAGAGGTAAAGGCTTTCACATTCACTGCTTAGATGTATATCTGAGATATCTGATGTATTGCTTATTTTTAAACAAGTATACCACATATACAGTCATTTCCAAAATTGTTGGAATCTGTTAAAAAAAAGATGAGCAAAAAATTACATGTACAATATACAATGCAGATAAAGAGCTATTTTTCATGGTCAGAGATTTTTTTTTTTTTTTTGCAAGGCATAGGCCAACTTTATTTACCAAAAAGATAGGCATTAACAATACAAGGGCAGTGTATACACACAGACTGAAGGATCCTGATATATTCTGAATGTTAGAATGTATAGAATGTTCACCAATTTAATAAAACTATAGAAGGTGACTCAGGAGTGCTATTCTTGTGAATTGAGATTTCACATTGAAAACAGTACTGAAAACAGCCGTGCCAATCATTTTGACTCTTATCTTTTTGCGAAATAAAATGAGTACTCGTTAAAAACTTTATAGTAATTATAATTTGAATGTATAATTAGAAAATAAAATATAGCTTGTTACCTGTGTTTAATTGAATACAGCCTTTTTTGGTTATTTTCAACAGGGGTGCCAATATTTTCAGAGTGATTGGTATGCAGTGTGATAACCTAAACCACTTCATTAGGTAAATCAGGACATTGAACTCCCAACTAAACAATTTGGGAGAAAATATTCCTTTGTCTCCAATAGCATTTACAATAGAAAGCCCAACTATTTGAGCTAAGCAGTGGCAATTGTCCAAATCTGTGCAGAACGCCTGCAATGCCCGAATAATCGTTCATGCCCAACTGACCATACTAATCAATATATGTGAAAAAGAATGATGTGATGCCTCTTAATTATGGAGTGCAAACATCTCAACCAGATGTTGCCTTGTATTGCCATATGGATCTCTTCTAGTCAGTGTCCCACATTTACCAGCAAGGTATATTCATATTTAGCACCAAGATGTACTATGGTTTCAGGACCATGCTACTGCTGCTGATCTATCAGAGATGTTCCCTGAAGTCTTCTATTCCTCTCTGCCCCCTGCACCCCAACAAATAGTACAGACGGAAAAAATGAGATTAACTGCTAATATTTTAGCTCTCTGTGGCTCACTATTCATTGGCCAGGAAAGACATGGTGAATAGCTTCAAAATAAACTAGCAATTTCCCCAGAGGATTCTCCCTCCTTATCGGTTACCCCAGTAATTTTGAAACCTTTAATTTCTCCAACTGCAGAGGCCACAGAGCAGACAATGCAGACGACTGCAGGGTAAATTGGGCACTGCAGAGGGAGCGAGAGGGGGAGGGGGGTGAGGAGGTTGGCTGGATTCTCCTATCAGGCATTGTGCTTTTCATCTCCAAGAACAGTCTTCAGTGGGGGGTGGGAACTAAAATGGGGGCCTAGAGCAAGGCTGCTATTTCTGCTGTAGAAAACGCTGAACTGTGCTCACCGACCATAAACATGTCATGGGAAAGTAGGTCAGCAGTCCCCTGCAGATCAACCAGATCGTATGCTGCGGTCTTCCCCTGCACCTCTTTCCCACCCCACCTCTCCTTTTTTCTCCCCTCATAGCCCTGATTCCGAGTCACGCAAGCACTTTGGGTCTTTAATGCCCTCAGGACAAAGATTTGAGGAGGAAGAAGGTGGATGCGCATTCTCGTCCATGCTGTCCTTACTTAATGTGCTTTCGCTATTCAGCCGGGTGCCGAGTGACCGGAGAACCTTTTGTCCTTCTGACACCGTGGGCCGCCTAAGCTTGAAATGTGCAGAGATGTGCATTTTTGCAATTTGGGCGCTCCATGTGTGACCGAGAGCTCTGCAGCAGGGCATGTTCTCACATACAGACAACCATTGCCAACCCCCACCCCCCAGACAGACAGCTATCCATGACTCACGTGTCTAGGGAACGCGCTACGTTTCATCGCTTCAGAACATTGTATCATCACAAACGGGGCATGCACCAACCGCCTCAAATATCATCATAAACTTACAGCCTATCATAAAAGAGCAACCTAAAATCTGCAGTTATCAAACCATAGAATTAAATAAAATAAAAATATGGCTACTGAGATATCAAGATTTTCATGGAAGAGTAATTTAAGTTTTTGAGACCTAACTGCAGAAAAGGACTGACAAGACTGTCAACCAATAATAATTGCACAAGATGAATACCATGAGTCATTCATTTGCGTTACACCCACCACAGACCCCAGACAGCACTCCAGAGTGCTGGACCCATAGATCTTGTTTATTGGCTATTGGAAAGCCATGCCAGATGATGCAATGATGTGAAGATGATTTGTGAGCAGGCTGACAGGAGAGGATGGACACTGCATGGCCCTGGGCAGGGAGAGTGGAGGGACAGGGAAGAGTGGTCTTGATAGAAAAGTAATCCCACAGATATAATCCATCACTCGGAATCCACTTGCATGAAACCCCTGTCACTCTCCACTTTGCAGATGCACCTTGAATCCCATAAACAATCTGAAGCAAGCAGCAGGCGCTACAGTGCAGTCTTCCAAATGTGAAATGGGCTTCCAGGCAAGTAAGAGCAGGGCTTTAAAGCTGGATGGTGCCATCATTTTCCCATTACCCACCATTCAGTGAGCTGTGGACATGACTGTCTCCTGTAAAAGCTTTCTTTATTTGGAGGCTTGCATCAGACAGAAAAGCATCACTTCATATATTTCAGACATTAGTGAGCTGAAGATGGCACTTAGCAGAGCAAGCAGGGATTTAGCCAGTCATGGTGCTTATGAAAATGAATTCATGTTTTTGAGTAGGGCCATTGATTATGTCACAGAGTGGGTTGAGCCATGCATAAATGCTAATGTTTTAATTAATATCAGTCTGAATTAAAAAAAAAAAATGTTATTAAAATGTGTTGTTTTTTGAATCCTTAATTGTATTTATTTGCTACAGCCTCCCACATCAATTTGAGAGGGTACAGCCAAGCGTACACCCTAAACACACTTGTCAGCTGCTGCTTCATTTCACCCACACTTCACCAGGAGCGCTTATTGCTGTATAACAAGAAGTATTATTTAAAGCAAATGTATAACAAAATGTACTTTTTTACAACGCTGAGCATGTTAATATAATATAAACAATAAGGCCTATGTACAGCACTCTTCTAGGAATATTTCATTAAGCCAAGGGAAAAATAAAAACTGATGTGTTTTGGACCAACTGAAGTCACAATCTCCAATCAAATTTGTATTGGACTTGTTTGATTTATATTTCAGTTACAGTACCCTTTGTACCAACCCGTGCGATTGCCACAGTTATGACTCCAGAGGCACAAGCGGTAACTACAAACCAGTAAAAAGCAGAGAAGGGGGTGGGGGGGAGAGAGAGAGAGAGAGAGAGAGAGAGAGAGAGAGAGTTTTGAGCATTGTTTTCTAGTATCCATTAGCAAACCGACATGCACAAACTTAACATATTTGTATTGCATAATTTAAAAAATAATCTTTGGCAATTATTATGCAATCATGTTTATTTATAAAACAGGTGGCAAAAAATAACTGTTAAAATAATTTATATGGAAAAAAGGAATGACACTAAACTTACCGAACAGAACATTTATATAGATGGTTTTCCAAATCAAAGAACATGATTCAACTTGTCCAGCAGCCATTATTCCTTAGTTTCTATATTGCTTCTGCTGTCAAACGTACCCTACCCGGGAACCTGGGGATAAAACATGGGACTCAATATGAAATCCATTATAGTCTAATAATCATACTCAACAAGCAAGTGAATCAAAGTTCATCTTATGAATGTATTTCTACAAATCTTTAACTACTGTATCACCAGTTTATTATTGTGGAACATTCTTTCTTGTGATTTAGCAATCCATATGTTTTGAGGGGGAATCTTTTCCACTGGGGACACATGGCATCTAGCCGTTCTATTCTGTCCTTTTGAAATGAGACAGCCCAACATGCAATGCCACTTTTATTTACAGTGCCTCAAAGAAACCAGAGCATTCTGACTTTCTAACTGCAGCCCTTTCACACTCAGCTGCTTTGGTTAAATGCTTTCCCGGCAAGCTCCACGCCAATTCATTACCGTAATCCATAAATTATTTTGAGGGTCTTTGTTCAAGATGGCCATAAATCTGCAGCAGGAGTTAGAAGCAGCAGAATCTTCTAGAAGGCAGCCACATCTGGTACAGTGAAAACCACAAACATGTTTTCATGCTCTGCCAGTACAAAAGAGCACTTTTTATCCTTGCATATTTGATGAAAGAAAGATAAACTTTTACAGCATTTAACATTTTGGGTTACTTTTATCATGTGGCATTCTTGCAAAAGGGATCTCATAAGAATGGGCTGGTTGTCACACATTAATGTGAACTTCTCTTAAAGGTGAATTTAATCTAACCAATATGGCACTCTGCCCATAACTTTGCTTATCAATCTCAGCAATTTACATTTTAACAAAATTTGTGCCTTTTCAGTGACTGCCAACACAGTGAAGACCTTCAAAAAACTGAAAAGAATTTGAGGCTTGTTTGAACATGCTACTGAAAGGTAAGGACAAAGCCCTTTAGCGGAGAACCACAGCAGTTAGACATAAGGCCTCCCACAGAGGTATACAACACTATGTTGCACACAAGTGAAGCAAAAAGCATATTTAGATAATCTTGGTGTAAATACAGTGGCTGAAATGCCTACTTCCACCACCACATAGGGAGGCTCAAACACTACCCCTATGATGAAAAAAAAAACAACCCACTGAAATCTTTCATTAAAACAGCTCTCCTTTAGTGGTTCTGTGCCAGATATCACACAGGTCTGAAACGTGAAGGAAAGAAAAAAAAGCATCAATTACAGACAAGTAGTCTGAGCAATGGTAGATGGTAGAGCTATTGAGGATAAATGCCTCCAATTCCAGAGGTGATGGCTAACGATGGAGTGCCCTCACGGTCAGCATTTGACAGTTACGTCTATAACTGGATCACAGAACCAAAGCAGAGCTCTTCAGAGCTTTCATTTTTTTCTCATTTGCAAAGTGGAGTGTGTGATTATGTTCAAATGAGCAGTTGCTAATTGCAGTGAATTATCTTGGCTAAATTCATTCTGCATTCAATTATCCTTTTTTCGCTGCAGACGTGGCTGATGGCTCGGCTCAAATAGAGTCTAAATGGTTGCCTTGATGAAGGAAAAAAGGGAACAATGGAGAGGTGCCAATCAACAGAATGAACAAGAGGGAAGAGGGCCAGTATTGGTTATTTGATGTGTGGAACATATCTGAGCAGCTCAAGACATTTGTTTTGTGCGTGTGTGTATGTGGTGTGTGCGTGTGCGTGTGTGTGTGTGTGAGAGAGAGTTACAGCTGACTTGGTACCCAGATTCTGAACCATACATCTAGGGAGCTAGCAATGACTAAAGTCAGTTTATCTTGTTGGTTTTGTCAAACAATTTATGATGCTGACATTAGCAGTTTGCCCTAGTCCACGAGAGGTCTCACTCTATATGCATGCCTGACTTTTGGCCAAATATTGAAATTAAGATTAATTCAATGAGAATTAAAAAGAGCTTCCTAAATTGAATCCCGTGAATACCACTGTATTGTAATAATCAGTGCCTACATCACACTCAGCCAACATGTTTTTAAACATGATAATTTATCACAGCATGCAAAAGAATTTAAATGACAGGACATAGCATTCTATAACAAAAAGTAAACCCATTAGCTGCTGACTACCTAAACTTGTGTTTTATGAGTGAACGAATGGGCATTACCCCAGGCTACGGAACAAAATGGACAATAATCACAATTCTTTCAAGGCTTGAGAATAACAACTCTGTTGAGTTCTTCTAATTGGGTACATTATCTAGTTGTGTTTGCTATCTATGCATTGTAATGGTTTAGCACTCATAGGCCAAGTTAATCTATCATGCCAAAGAATGGCTATCTTCACTCCACTGAATGAACGAGATGTGTCTGAATGAATCATTCGCAAATGATAAAGCTGGCTGAACGAGAGTCACAACATTTTCGAGTCTTTGTTGCTTGTAGGGGGTTCCTATGTGCTCTGGGGAAGTGGAGATTACTGAATCAAGTGAACAAATCGTAAGATTCATTCTTTTCACTGAACGAACCGTTCATGAACGAGTCAGGAAAAAGAATAAAACTTCTCATCACGGTTGACAGTGCACTTGCGGGTCTTTGTATCATCATCGATCATTATCATCATCTTTTATCAATGAACCAAATGAATTACATGTGTTCCCAAGGTTATCATCACAAGCTAAAACTAAGACAAAAATTAGACAAGAAAGAACTATATTGTGAACTGAAATAATCAAATCAATCAATCAAATTTTATTTGTATATCGTATTTTACAGCAGTTGTCACAATACGTTTTACAGACAACCCTGGACTAAAGCCCCACAGGAGCAAGCAACAGTGGCAAGGAAAACGTAAACGTAAACTACACAACCTGCTCAAAAAATGAACTAAAACTAAACTGAAATTTAAATAAAAAGTGAACACTATATCGACCCCATCTCTGTAGGCTACTTGCATTGCCACTTGAATTTTGATTTACAGCTAACCACAAGATGCATAGCATGGATATGACATAGTTTGTCACCATATGTTCATCATATCTAATATACCTTCATATGATTTCTTATACGGTTTGGGTAGTCCCACGCTACTTTGGTCTACAAAAATGAATCGCATAGCTTCTAACCTTCTGCTGACTTCATAGTAGGCAAATATCTAAGCATCAGAGAACAGCCTTAAAAAATGTGGTATTATATTGCATCAGCCAATTTAAATGGAACACAATGGGAAAAACATATCAAGAGTTTTTCAGAACTACGATGAGATCCAAATCTTGTCAGAAAACAATATCGATGTTCCATTGCCACATGCGTTGGAAAGATATGGGTGGGTTAGTGGTGTCTGTGTATGGACTGAAACATTACCCTGTCTTTGATTGTGTTCCAATACCTGAAATGCCCACGGCGATAAATTGCTGAAATATAATATTATATCAATGTATGTCAGTGCGTTACTGGCCATGTATTTACTAAATGAAGACTGTTGCAATTTAACCCTGAGCCACTGTCAATAGCTGCTGGGCTGTTAATATCAGATGACCTTTATTTCTGATAGACTAAATACCGTCATAACCCTCTTATCTGCTTAATTCTTATTTGTATCATTAGCTCATTCAGTACTTATGTAAGCTCTTCACTGGCATGGTGAACACATTACCTACAATGTAATAAAAGGCTGAGGGCACACTGAGAGTATTGCACAGAATGTGTTTTTTTAATGGCAAGCTTTCAGTACAAGACCTTCGTCAGGCCCTGACCTTGTACCGAAAGCTTGCCATTAAAAAAACACCTTCTGTGCAATACTCTCAGTGTGCCCTCAGCTTTTTATTACATTGTACAGTATTATCTTTGGTTGCACCTGAGCAGTTGTCGGATGTGCGGACGATTCTACTACTATGAACACATTACCTACACAATATAACTGTTTATGCAGTAAATAAATAATATATTGCAGTTGGTTAAATCAGAAATATTAGATGAAGTCTTCTGGAAATCACTGCGTAGTTCTTCAAATTCAGTCACACTTGCGATAGAGAAGAGTTCAGCCATTCTGAGAGTACAACGGTTTAAAGCGTTCACATCAGCTGATAACATTTCACAGAGTTCAAAGGTCAAAGGTCTTTTATTTTGGCACTCTTGAAATGCAATTGTCCACTTACACTTTAACTAAGCCTTACTCAAGCGCATGACTATGTCAAGACTTTTTGTGTTAAACGTGGATCCTTACACATACTGTACTTTAGTCAGCGTACACCAAATAAGTTTTGGTAGCCTACATACATTGTAAGCAGACAATGCAGGCTTAATAAAGCAAAAGGGGATTTATGGTATTTAGTTTTTTTACTGCAAGCTTATAGAAATCCTTTAAGACGTCAGGGGACTGCTCCATTGGTTGCTACTTTAGTACAGGCTTTGGTATGCTGTGATAGCTTTCAGTTGTTAACATCCCATGTTCATAGCCCCTGGGCACGTACAGTGACTATAATATAATAGACTTACATTACTGAGATATATTTTTCTGTTATGCTATTTGGTTGAGATCTTGTTAAAATGTTCTGATTGTTATTTGGTTAGAGCAGCCAGTAAAAGCCAGATTTCTGTCGTAATTTTCACAATGAGATACTCTTTAATGATTACAATATGTATTATTTTGATTCACAGGTCACTTTATCACGCTATCTCTGTAACTTGATAAAACAAGTGCACAGCTTTTAGGTTAAAGAGACATGAACCAGTTGGGTTTCAAATCGGTTAGGTCTACTATAAATCAAAATGTTTTCTCAATTATCCTTATTTGAGATCCCTTTAATAAGCTCTTGACAGATGAAGCAATCCCACTGCAGCATTTGAAGACTGCCAAAAGATGAAGATTATCCTGTTAGTAGGTAATTAAGCCAATCATATGACATCAAGCAGCTATCTGTATGGTAAGAGTTCAAGTTCAAGAGGCTGCTGACATTTTTCTTATCATTATACAGTACCAGAGCGTGTTTTTGGTCAGCGGTGTAAAATAATTGTTTCACTGTCACATGTAAACACTGAAAATGACATAATTAACCACCTCACCTTCCAAACCAGGCCTTAATCCCAACCACATTGGCTGCACTTTCCTTTACTCTGACAACATAAAACATTCAATCACTCTAATTACATGAGAGAACAATTTTAATTACCGGCGTTCAAAGGGATATGTTAATGAATCCAAATGCACGCATGCATACAGTGGCATTATGCGTGGCCGTGACAGCCATTTTAATTAATCACACAACAATGTCGGCCGGACGCACATCCATTTAGCTGATTTGAAAATATTTGCGGTCAACCTGTCGAACAAAAGACTGGGGTAGCATGGAACATCTGCCATTGGAATGAATGAACCCCGTCCTCCACTGTGTGCTGCCCTATCAAGTTTTCTACATATCGTATCCTCCACAGTCTCATCCCACACTGTATATTTAGTCGGCTATAGTTTATAGTGCGTGTGTGTGTGTGTGTGTGTGTGTGTGTGTGCGTGCGTGTGTGGGTGTGTGCGTGTGTGCATGCTTTTTTTAATGACCCAAATCGAATTGTTGTTGTCATCGGGTTTCCTTGAGGGTTATGAGTTGAGTTTCCTGTGCAAGCATGACCTCATACAAATGCATACCCTCCCAGGCCTGGATCAGCTTGCAACGCTCATAATGTTTCATCCAGAGCTAACTCAGTTTTATTGATCTGATGTAATAATGTGCACAGCCTGAACAGTGAACTCCATTGATACCTATCTGAGGGGAGGGTTTACATTGCAGTGGTAGGAAACTCATATTGTTGTGTGTTTTGGTTTTGCTTGTAAAGTGCTTTGAGATTTGCCATCACAAATCAGAAAAGCTATATAAATGTCATTTATTATTATTTATTTATTATAGAGCCAAAACAACAAAATTTTGTCACTGCATGGCATAAAAATGGGGCTATAATTTGCCATATAGGGTCTGTTTTTAAAATATTTCTGTCTGAGAGAAAAGACTCTTAATTCTGTTCCGGAATATATATCTGGTGTAGAAAAAGCCTTTTCAAATATATATATATATATATATATATATATGCTTTGAAAGCCTTATTTTGTTACAGAATGAATGTGTAATGGGACAAGTCTGTAAAAGACATATAGTGTTTCACATATTGAATGAACCCCTGATTAGATGAAAGTTCACTTAGCTTTAGGAGCTAACATCCTCTTTAATTCACAAATGCACACAATAACATGCATACTCACAAGCTCACCCTGCTTTAGAGGTTCCACTATATGCATAAATATATTGGAAAGCATATCATCTTTTGGGTCAGCATTTGCATTATTAATGAATTGTAATTGCCAAATCGTGTGATCTTTTACAATAATAGCCTTTATCATTTGTGCAATGCTGTAGTGCCTGAAAGAGTTTTAGAAGACTTAGAGCTCAGTTTCTATGATCAAAGTGCAGAAATGCAATGAAATATATATATATGAATTTATTTTTATTTATTTTATATATATATATATATTTACTTTAGTTTAAAAGTGTCTTCACTGTAAACCAACCAGGGAAAGTATTTAATTGAGAACATTCTATTTAGGCACTTTGGACATTTTATAAAGTCAATTTGATACAGTCATATATTGTGGAATATTTTGTTCAAAGCCACTACCAGCAAACTGGGTGGCCCTATAATGACGGTGCACTAATTATGCTTAAATACCAAGACCTGTGAGGAACCAAAATCTACCCTTCATGTTCACTTCAATTCCAAATGACAGATGGTATTAGATTCACCAATACAATTAGTACTGTGTGTACAGAAATTCACACACTAGTGATGCTTAAGAACTTAAGACTTGCAGTACGTAGAATTAAAAATCCACTCGCATAGATAGGCAGACAGTCAAGATCAATATAGCAGGGCTTTGTAAAGTGATATTAAATTTGGCGTAATGGCCAACAATATATCCACCTCTGACCTGACCCTGCTCAGATATTTGAATTTATGTATCCTGCTGGGTCATCTAAGTACTGTAAATGTTGCTCCTTGGCAGCCAAGAGCCTTTTATAGAAGATAAACATTGATTCACTTGCTTTCATTTAAAGTCATACCCAGGCATGGCAATTCTTCAACCCTCCTCATGCTAGATAAGTTCTCACGATCACTCATAGCAACCTCTGTCTCATGTAGAGTCTCTCCAAGGCAATCTTTGCCTCAGTGAGAAGCCATGAGCACCATTACATGTGCGGCATCGAAGCGCAGGACAGTGGAAACTTGAATTTTTCCCTATCTTTTCCGCACAGGGACACTAACGTGCCCTACTGTACTGTATCAACTTTCTTATGAGATCATTCGCCCACAGTTGACAAAATGTAAACGCAAACATTATCGACTGGCTACGCAGTTTGCCAACACTTTGGTTGTTTGAGTCAATCGATATGGTGAAGCCTATCCCTTTCTTTGCCTGTCAGGGATCTCTGCTGGGTACCGCACCAGGCACTGGGAGATTAATCAGCTCCAGCCAGTCTGTCTCCACTCAAAGAATCCTTTCAAGTTGGGAGTGAGGCACAATTTATAGCCCTGTGTCTATTGTGCACCCCTTTACAGGGAAGCGAGAACTCTATACTTTTGCTTTTCAGCGCCATTGATATGCGGGGGGGGGGGGGGGGGGGGGGGGGGGTTCCATCCATGGCCTATATTAATTCCTCTCTGTGGATGTCAACAACACCAAGCAACCTTCCGAGAACTCTTGAGAACGCTGTCAGTCATGCACTGAGGACCTTGAGGCAGCTGCAACCTGCGAGCAGCTTAATTAAAATTCACCATTATAACATTTTGTGCCTGTCCAGCTAAATAATTTCAAAGGTGACCAAAAAGATTTAGCTTTTCTTTACATACATTTGCGCGTTTTGTTTATTTTGCTTTTCATCTAAGGACTGAAAGTGAAAGTACCACAGAAGAGAGGACGTTTTGTTGAGTTCATTTGAAATGCAACCTTTTTAATTTTGAGAAAGATTAAAAAATTGTGAACCGTCTTTATTTAGACATTATTGCATTATATACATGTGTGGGGCTTCCAGTTACATATTTGTGAAGTGTACTACTGCAAAGACACAGCTGTACACAATTTCTAATTATCCAAATGGTTGCTTGCTTTTATCAGCCACAAGCAGCTTTGTGGCTGAATGCAAGCACACTGAATGTCTTCCTCTATATGCTGCAGATGGACTGAGGTGAAGCTTTCACCCAATGTAAATGCCCATTATGGGGCCCTGAGCTTAGCAGAGGTGAATGAGTTTATCCGCACAGGGGAAGGTGTCCTGTGGCAGAAAATCAGAAGCATGAGAGGAACTTTTTTCTTTCTCTCATTTTTTTTTTTTTTTTTGGTTTTGTTTGAGTAAGCACTTGCGGGTGATGCATTTCACACATTCCCCTTATGTCACTGGGCATTATGGGATAGTCAGTGTGAGAATTCTCAGCTTGTTCACAAAAAAAGTAAAAGAATCGGTGAATGGGGGAAAATGAAAAGACGCAGCCTGAAAGCCCCTTGCAGGCACCGAAGGATAGTCATTATGAAAAGTCTGAAAAACATTGAACAGATTAATGGTTTAAGGGGCCCGGTTCAATACAGAGAGAATACTAAAAAGGTAGTTTAAACATTTACTGCACTGCCAAAGAGGGGCCCACTCTCACCGTACCTGCAGTTTTCATTCTGTTTCTGAGAAACACAAAACTACTGCTACTGCCCTGCCTGCCAGCAAGCTCTGTACACTGTTCACATTGCATTGCTATGGACAGGTTTTTGAACAGCACACTGCAACTATATCAAGCAGGACATAGTGGTAAATAGAAAAATATGTCCGTCCAAGATTTCTTGCCAAAAGTCATTAGTATTGCAACTGAATATAATTTATTGGAGAATATATGCAGTAACGGCAAGGTATATCTCATGCTTTTACAGCAAATCAATTGCCTCCAGGGAGTCAGTTTGCAGTTAAACCATGGTCATATCTGAGTGCAAGTATAAAAGCCAAATGAAGCCTATAGGGCCTTATCATCTGGGTGCAAGTGTGTTTCTCTCTGATAAAAACATATGTAATTAGGTCATCTAAGCTACATACTTTTGGTGCAATACCGTCTATGTAGCTTTCCCAAGCTGTTCCCTAGCAAGGTAAAGGTTGAGCATTGTCTGCATCGCTTCCGGTGAGAGTACTGCTGGTGTCCTGCTTGACTGCTGCTTCACCTCGTGTCGGTTGTTGTGACTACTGTATCTGCATTCTGTGTGGCTGGATCACAGGATCACAACCACATCTCTTGTCCCATCGCCTACAGATCTCATCTCCTATGGAAACACCACCAGCCCTGTCTGCACACAGTTTCCCCCTCAGCACAGTTTGGCTCAGACCAAGCTACCATCCACCTGTGTTTCCCTGGCTTGTGCCGTTGTAAGGACACTGTCTGTGTCCCCTGCATTGTCGGCAACCCCCTATTTCTGGTTCCATCGCGATTGTGACGTGTTGACCCATTACTGGATAAAACGCTTCATATGAGTATTCAGGCCTACTCATTCGTGTAATTGATTGCCGTCACTAGCCTTCTGGATAAAGTTGCACTGCAAGTTAAGTAGTTATCTGAACTTGAATACATGCTGAAATAGCAAGCTAACTAATAGCTTGCCTTCTAGCTTGCTTTTGGGGTTAATGAAAAACTGCATGGTTCATGCATCCACCTAGCTTGCTAACTTTCACTATCTGTGTAATTCACAACGGCTAGCTAGTAATCAATTGAATTTTTTCTCTCTTCTGAAACTGCCCATGTCAAAGCCCTGAATGACCAAGTCATATCTGTTGATTGCAGTGACATTCTAATACTCCCCAGTCTAAGCACAGCCTTTGATGCAGTGAACCACAACATCCTACTGGAAAGGCTGCTGTATCTCAGAGTTCAGAGAGACACACTGGACTGGCTCAAATCATGTCATACAGGGTGTTCCTCAAGGCTCCATCCTTAGCCCTCTCCTCTTCACCATCTTCATTCTAACACTTGGACAAACCATCCACCACTTCAACCTGGATTTTTGTTGGTGATTTCATCACCACTGATTACACCATTGTGTCCCCCTCACTGCTTGTCCATAACCTTGGAGTCATCCTGGATCCCACCCTCTTATTTGACCATCACATCAGTAATAGTGTCCAGACCTCATTTTTTCATCAGCGTAACATTTCCAAGCTTAGTCCCTGCATCCCACGCCCCTTTGCTGGATCGCTCATCCATACATTTATACACAGTCGTCTTGATTACTGCAACTCTCTCCTGTTTGGCATCAACTCCAATCCACAAACTGCAAATAGTCCACAACCCTGCTGCGAGTCTCCTCACCAACATCAAGTTCTGGAATCACATCACCCCCATTCTCTGTGACCACCACTGGCTCCCAATTAAAAACATATAGACTACAAAATCCCCCTGTTACCTTTCAAAGCTCAACACAATCTCGCCCCATGCAACCTCTCTGAACTCCTCCATCCCTACCAACCTCGCCGCTCCCTCAGGTCATCCACTGCAAATCCCCTCTGTAGCTTTGGTGACAGATCCTTCTCTCATATTGCCCCCAGACTCTGGAACTCAATTCCCATCTGTTCGAAACTCAAACTCACTTCCCCTTTTCACCTCCCTTCTGAAAAGCCAACTTTTCAAAATTGCATATCACTAATCCCCCCATATGTCCTATGCCACCTCTCCAAACTTCCACCTTCTACACACCCACGCCAATCTTACTCTCGCTGTCACCTTGTGTCCTTCACTATTGCTGTGTTTTCTTGTTTGAAATATATATTGTAAAGTGTCTTTGAGTTGAGAAAAGCTCTATATAAATAAAATGTACTATTATTATTTATTTATTTTTAATTTTTTAATTATATTCTGTCAGTATGAAGACCTCAAGGGGATATCACATTCAAGAGCACCTTATGTGAATATTTTAAAACAAACTGTACTTAACTGAATAAGTTAAGTGACCTTTAACTTGTTGAAATATGTTAACCTAGCAGTGCCAACAGTCCCACCCATTGCCACGTCCACACAATATCTCCCAATGTGTGTTGCAACATCGCAAACCATTAAGATTGAACTTCCAATAAGACGGAAGCGTAACAGTGCCTGGTCTCACATGTGGCTCACACTGGTGTGGATCTTCCTAGAGAAATAGCATGAATGGGGTTGGAGTCCTCACCGCTGAGCTGTTTTGCATATGTTTTTTATTTTTTTTTTTGGGGGGGGGGGGGGGGTGGTGGTGGTTAGTGTTTGATAGGTTTCCCTATTATCAAAGGTGTACATAGACTTGGCTTTGAGTGCCAAGTCAGCAGTTACAGTATTAAATCCTGCTATTAGCATGATCGTTAAACAAAAGTAGTACAGTGGGTACACATTGCACAGCTTCACAGTCTTCTGGTTTGAATAAAAACAAGAAAGCTCTTTGTTGCAGGTAAAGACTTTGCTTGACCTGACTCAGTGGGAGTGCTAATGTATGTACCATACAGAGAGAGACAGACTGAGAGAGAGAGAGAGAGAGAGAGAGAGAGAGAGCACTCTGTGGTCAGGTTTAAGTAACAATAGCTATCTGATTGTGCACAGGTGTGTCAGCCAAAAGTAACACTGTGCGAGTGGGGTTGAATTGCCCGCTGGCAAGGATGTGAAAGGAGAAAATGAAAGAATAAAGAAATTCAATCCCTGGATATTGTGCTAGTGTAAGTCAAGACTAAAAGGAAGGCTTTAGTCAGCCTTATAGTTTCTCTTATAATTTAAATAAGAGGCTGATTATGCACACTAACAGTAACATTTGATGTAGGAAATATACTAATATACTAATTACAAAGGATTTCTTTTTAAATGTTGGCCTTTCATCACAAAATTAGGGGGGGGGGGGCATGAGAGAATCTCCATCTGTTAACAAGATACGTGGTACAGGATAGTTACCCAATAGGTGCTTAGACACAACCTTCAGTATTTTTTGCTGCCGATAAACATATTCTGCAGAAATCAATTGTCTCACAGTGGTGAACAACAGTAACTACAACAGGTTATTTCTGATGCATTCTTTACAGTATTGCATATACTGCCAGAAAAAATCATACAGCTAGGACAATAACTACAGAAATCCTTCAGAACTCTTGAGACACAGAGAGGAAATACAATCCAAACAATACAGCTTGATTGAGCGGTCTGAAAACAGAAAAGTGAACAAGTCTCAAGCTAAAATTGTTGAGATGTTGGTAATGGCAGGCTTACTTACTTGTGAAGAATATTGCATTCCCACAGAAGCTTTAACTGCACAAATCTAAAAGTACCTAATCCCACCTCTCTCTCTTTTTTCTCTGCCACACAATAATAACTGACATGTACAAGCTAGGTTGGAAGTGTTTCATCCAGATTTCAGATAAAGAATCACGTAATCAGTGTTCTGTATGTAATCAGTAATACATTCCGTACATTACATTACAGGCATTTATCAGATGCTCTTATCCAGAACGACTTACACAACTTTTACATAGAATTTACATTGCATCCATTTATACAGCTGGATATATACTGAAGCAATTCAGGTTAAGTACCTTGCTCAAGGGTACAATGGCTGTGTCCTATCCAGGAATCGAACCTATGACCTTTCGGTTAAAAGTCCAGTTCCTTACCCACTGTGCTACACTGCCACCCAATGCTTATGCTCAGTGGTTTACTTTGCTTACCTTTGCAATGCATTTTAGTCGATTTGATTCTTGAACCTGATTTTCATTGGCAAGTGCCATGATGTCGGGCTATGTGTGTCATGTATACCATGGAAGTCCTAGCATTGCTCCTAATTCCAAGGCAATCCATATTTATTATTCAAAAATGAAATGCCTAGGACATGGCACTCAAATGTTTTTAACACACATTGACTTGAAAACATTAGGTATTGCACAATTTCTATTATCTTAAGAATCCTAATTAGCTATCTATTACTATATGAATTGCAAATGCAGTGTGCTGTACTGTATTATTACATTTGCTGCTAATGTACTATTCATACACTGTGGAAACTCAAAATGCTCTATGTTTGCAAAGATAAATATAGTGTAGCTGGGTTACCTCAATTTTTACACTCTCAAAATAAAAAAAATCTATGGGAGGCCTTCTGGTCTACACTAAAACACAGCAAACATGCCATATAATATTCAAGTTTAAGGCTAAATGTAATAACTAGATATATAATGTGTCCCTTGGACCTGTCCCATGGCTGTCGAGGTAAATCTGGAAAGCTAGCTGGTCAACTTGACATGTTTTGGAAAGGGTGCTTAAACAAAAAAGCACAGTCCTGGATTCTTTCATCTTAAACATAAGTGCACAGTAGATTGCAGTACTGAACCACTGAGTCCTGTGTAAGTAAAAATGTGGTAATATGGCCATAGCACAAGATAAAAAGACAGCTTTCTAGAAAGTAATGTCAATTGTATTTTATTGCAGATTTTATATTGCATGATATAAAAAAGATTTATTTATAAACAAACAGTGTAGTTTCCACTAGATTAATTTTGTTCGACCTGTATCATCATTTGTCCTTTACTGTATTAATATCCTTTTAATTATTAAAGACAAATGTTGATTGAATCCCAGCTTTAGGGTGGAATCTATGGATAGCTACAGTAATCCAGTAGCATTTTTGTATGAACTGGTTATCACACACAGAGCTGCTTATAAATAAATGAAATAAACAGAGCAGGGTGTGGCCTCCTTCTGCAAGTAGAAAAGACAGAGATAGGAAAATAACCCATGTTGTGAAATGTGAAGGGTAAATAAGTGATTATAATCAGGAGACAGCAGTAGAAGTAAAGATACAAACAAAACAACAAGAACAACAAGATTATTAGTAATGACAGGAAAGAGAAGGAAAACAGCAAGTGTGTAAATGATATAATAATGACATCAAGTAGGCAAACTGTATATTGTGACCTTATGGTCCTTTCTTGGTGGACTCCCACAGGAAGATTCCCTTGTTTTTGTCTCACCATGCCTTTATCTGGCAAGGGTAGGAAAGAAGAGACCACTAACAACTGCTACTAACCTGTACTTTACTACCCAATGTGCAAAAAAATATACTTGCCACGGTATCCGTGGTGTATAATCACTGGAAAGTCCCAGCACTTGAGGAAGCTAAAACACACGTTCACAGACTTGCATTGCTACAAAATGAAAACAGCCACTTATGATCAGAAAAATCAGCAGATTAAACTAAGAAAGTACAGCTACTGCATAAATGGTTAGTTGTTAGTTCCGTTTTGTGAAATACAGCTTTAGAAAGAAATGATCTGCGATTGCACTTCGTGATTAACGATATGTCAAATCATGGGTTTGGTGCTCTGAAAGTACCGCAATTGCAATGCCGTACCTTAGGCTAGAACACAGACATTTTCTCTCATTTACATTCTCATTTACCTTTGGTTTAAGCCACACCTAACCTACTTATTTTTTAAAATCTTTGCACACATATAGATACACATAATTTTGTTGGGTGAACAGGGTGGGAGGGCAGAGGGGGAAGGGCGGGGGGGGGGGGGGGGGGGTGAGGGGACACTGAGAAGTGTCACAGAATTTTTTGTGCGAGTAAAGAGAAAGGAAACAACATCATAGAGTGGAATGTCCGTGAGGGCCCCCTCTGCCTTTGTCTGAATGAAGCCTTGGAAAGAGCTACACTCTCATTACTATACAGGAATGTGTAAGTGTAAAACTCAGCAGGGAAACCCTTCTCCCTGTACTTTATCATTCAGGTTTCAGGTCATGTGTACCTTGCTATTTCTTACACAGTTACAAGATTATACAGCCATCCTAAAATTCATTGTTCATTTTTTACATACTGTAGATAGATAATAGCTGATAAAACAGTTTGACACATACATTTTCTTCCACTTTGCGGGTGTGTTTATTGTCAGTGCTTGCTACCTGACATGATTTATTGTTTGTCGTGGAGTCTTGTTGAGCTTTTCCTTCATCCAGTAAGTTTGGGTGCAACTGACCAAATCCCCCTATATAAGAGTTTGATAAAGTCCCTGGTGCAAAGAGTTAAACTGAAGCAGTGGCTGTATGTTGTATGAAGAAGAATGTTGATGTGCAACTACAACAGCAAAAAGTTCCCCAAATTTCACACAGTGTGAGGAACTCACAGTGACTTGCAGTGTGAAGAGTAAAGAGATTGAATTGATGGTAGCACAGTAACATAATTCTGTATATTCTAGGACCAGATATTATATTGTTGTTGAAATCCCCTAGACTGTTTGTGATTAATGGTGCTGAATGATGTTTATTTATACTCTAATGCCATGGGACTAACTGATATATAAGTGGAGCTGGAGGGACTGTTGTGTGGTTGGTTTCGACCAAAATACATCTGGGTTAGTGAGCTGGCAAGCACATGGAGATTTATAGCACATGCATATATTCCATATTGCCTCACCATCAGTCTTCAGCAGCAAGCCTTCAGCAGTATCAACTCTCTCTTTGTCCCTCTGCCTCCCCCCGTCACGTGCACACATGCAGACATGGGCACACACATGGAATGCAGAAGGCTTTGATGTTAAAGAGAAGGAGAATATGTGTGATTATCTACGGTCTTGTCATGCATTATTACACAAGAACTTCCTTCGCCACACAGGGTAGAACATCTTTGGTTTTAAAAATGTAATGATAAAGGTCACTTTTGTCATCTTCATATTCATATATTTATATACTAAATTGCAATTCTATGATGCTTTAATTTATAACAAGGCAAGAATGCATTATAAAAAGCCAGGGTTCACAGGAAATTAGTAGATTTGTCTCTCAAAAGTGTTCAAGAGTCCTTATCACATATTAAATATACAAAATGTATACTACATTTAGGGTGCAAAGAATGAAGTGGAAACTGTATGGGAATAATGGACAATTGTGAATGCAGTCTCCCTCCCATTGCTCAATGCTGTGGCAGCACTAACTTCCAAGAGCTAGCCTCCAGTGTATGTATGTATCTATATTGTCAAAAAAGGGCCCTTCAAGCTCTTACTAAAATGGCCATTAGATGAGATATGCCAGACATTTCCCACATTAAAACAGATAACTGCTCCTTATTACATCAGATTTATCTGAGGTAGAGCAACCCTGAATGGGTCACAGAGAACCTTGGGATAAAGTGATCCAGGAAGCCATTAAGGTACTGGTTTGACACTCTTGCATGCAGGGGTTTAAAAATGTTTACAAATTTACAAATCAACTTTTGTCAAATTCCTGGCAGATTATTTTTTACCCAATCTGAAAACATGCAATATAACTTTGCTGTCCTTGGAGGTCAATTTCCTCATTTGGTGATTTAAAACATCTCCAGTTCACCTGGATAGATGGTATCCAGGTAGGTACTACCATGATGAGAAAACAACAAAGAAAAAAAGCAGGCAATGGTAACACATTTATAAAAGCATTCATCTCAGCCTGCTGTTTGTAAATGAGTGGCTAAGGTGTATGAAAACACAAAATCTCCCCAACCCCCAACACACAGAATCCTAAAACCTGTCCTTGCAGTACATAACATTTAAGTTAAAAGCCTTGAGGTACTTTTCCAGGAATCCAACCAGAGAAGTCATCCATGTCCCAGATGGAACTTGACGTGGGGCTAGCTAATGAGATTTTGAGTTGCAGGATCTGATTCCCTTATAAAATCTCTTCTGACATGCATGGAGAGTACAATTTTCTCTCTCAGAATGGAATTAACTCAATTTCCTCTGAAAGTCCACACTGCTGAAACTTTCACACAGCCACTTTGAGATTTGCGACAGAAAAGCTTATAAGCACAGATCAGCTTCCTGCTCTCGATTCTCTGTAGACGATTTAGTCTCCACAAAAGGCATTGTGTCAGTTCACACTCAAAAATAGACACGTGGTATGTAAAAGTCTGGTTTTCGGACTTCCCATTTTCGTTCCATCCATTTCAGGAGTTGCCACGTGTAGTCAGACAAATTTATGTTTGCTTCTAGACGGTCCTGGCATTTTGTGTCCATTATTACGATCAATATCCCTTTATTTTTTCAAATTCTGTGGATTATTGACTGAGTAGTATCATAACACTGCCTCCTTATTTAAAACACAGTTTCAGTCTTTGTATACATGCTTTGTTGTATTCAATAATATATTGTGAAACTACCAGAGACACAGTTTTTCCTTATAAAGTAGACCAGAGATTTACATGATTACTATTCCCTGTTTGATATTTTTCACCACTTTAAATAATGCTTTGTTATGATTCAATTCATTTAAAAATAAGAACACATGTTTTTTATGTTAACTGAACCCAGTGACAATCACACCATGCCTATTATTATATTAAAGTGGACACAGATCATTTCAGTATGAAGTGCTGTTTCATTAAAATGCCAGTTTCTGCCATGTTGTGTTTTGGATATCAGATAACACAAGCTTCTTTGAAAAAGTCAGAGGGCTGGATTTAATCAAGTGTTTTCATGGATTTCACTCTCTATTTTAATTGTTAGGACTCGTTTTTATTTTACACAAGTTTTTTTTACACAAGTTCAGTAATGACTAAAACTAACTTGCCAAACTGTGCTTTTAGCAAAATAGCAACACTTCACTTGCGTTTGAAATGCAAGTCAATGTTTAAGATGAACGTTGAGACCGTAATTCCTTCGTAAGTATGTATGCAGTCTTATTCCCCATTGCTGGTCATGTACTGTAATGGCACTGGTTCAGTTGATGTTTAACAAGCTTAGGAGCCTAGTGAATAATGTTGATTTGAATAAACAGTGGAGGTTAAGCAAAACATATGACATCATGACCAAGTCTTTGTTATAATGCCCCGGGACATACAGACTCCTTCCATAAAAGAAATAGCAAACTTTCTCATGCTGGCCCCCAGTAACAGTGAACTGCTAAAAATAATGGGCTATTTCATGAATACATGCAGATCCTCTTTTTGGTACACGAGCTCTTCTCTGATCTCACAGTAGATTATGTCTATAAATTGAAATCAGAGAAAGAATGCAGGCCATTTGTCAAATGGAAAACTTTGCAACTGGAGCATAGGTCATTTGAGTGGCTATCGGATTTCTCTTTGTACAGTGCTGGTAAGTACACAGTATGACTTAATGAGCAAAACTCTTAAGGAAATTTCAGCTTCCCTCCCTCAATAGTGGGGACAGAAGCACGCAGACAAAGCTTAGAACTGAGAGATGCCCTTATGGACTGCAGCCTCTGACAGCTTCTTTCATTGCTATAGTTTGACTGGAATTTTCAGACATTAGGTATTATCGAACCCCAAATAAACTCTACAATGGTTACTGAAATGATATTAACTACATCTATCCATTAACAAAACATGCTATACTGCAGATGCCTTCTGGTTTTTTGGATGTTTGTCTTAGACAGAACTTCAAGTCAGCACTTCAATGTATTGAATAAACCAATGAGCCGGCTATTTCATAGACAGCCTTTCTGCTCAATCACCACACACAAATAAACGATAGTTCCTCTTTTAAATAGAGGAATACAGTGTTACATTTTATAGTGCTAAAACACAGAAGTGAATTCGTATTTTTCAGCCATGGGTTCCCTCGGAAGATTTCCAATGCTTTTGTCCCATAGGAATTTTGCTTTCTGCAGAAAATAAGGTCTGTGGTTAACGTGAGCCTAAGACAGTTTTGTGGTCTGTTCAACGAGATAAACTACACCCATTAATACCTCAACTGTGAATTCCGAAGCCGTTGTGTGCTTTAAAAAAGTAAGTTGCTAACAAGTTGCTACATTGAAACTACAACAATGGGCGCATTCTGGCAACCCCCACCCAAGTTTCTGTACTAGCCCACCTGCACGCGACAATCTGCCAAGGGAACCCGTGGTGGTAGAAACTTCCGAGTTGGCCTACAGAAAGACATCATCACTGTAACACTCTATTGTTCTTGATGTTTGCACTTCTCTTGCAGTTACCTCTCACTGTCTTCATTTGAAACATTTATGTTTTTGTGATCCTTAAATATTGTAGCCCTTATTTTGTGAAAAATATAAATAATATACATCACATGCATTAGAATTTTCCATTCTGCCCTAGTCTGCCCCATCTACTGCATGAATATGGGACATTGAGCAAAAAGCTAAATGACTTAACATATGACACCGTGCAGCTTACACATGTACTGTATATTAACAGAAATGTGTCCTTGCGTTGAAACCTTAGTCTGGCAGTCACTGTAGCTGTAGCTGAGCTCGCATTCACAAAGCTGTAATGTACAAAGGTGAGTTGATAAACCCTATTCACAATACCCATTCACTGTTCAGTCGCATGTTTATGACAGTGAAGACTTTGCACTAATCCACATTCATCCACATTCTGCCCCCCTTCGACAAAGACAATCACTTAACTGTGTAACAGTTTGTCCACAGACTCTTGCAAGCATGGTCTGGAAAATTTATCAGCCTTCTGCTACGGTAGAGCCATTGCAACTGGCCTAACAAAGCTTTGCCAATGAGAATAACTTAATGGTTTATTTCAAGAATGGCAGATGGGTCACCCCTGCCTGATTCACTATTTAATCGAGGGATGAATGTAGGGATTATATGGTCTAGTGGTTCAAACATTCGTTTTCATCACCGGGGATAGAACTCCAAATCCCATCTCTGCCTTTCAATTAGTTTTAAACCCAATTTTCTATCCCTCCCACTGTATTTTGAATTTCAATGACTCTGAGTTTTCTGCTTGTGTGCAATAGAAAATCTATGTCCTGGGCTGGCCATGAACCAAAACAAATGCTTAAAATATAACTGAAGAGACAAGAAGCCAATAGGTTTAGTTGTTTGGATCCACTTTTTGAAGCTAATTTCTGTGGTTAAAGTGACCCATTTTAAGTGTACCATTTTATATATTCCTGAATATAATTTTTTTTTAAACCTTTACAATGGAAATAGTGTTACAACAACAAACGAATGATGCTTCAGCTGAGGGTTTTATACAGTTTTTTATTGACTATAAGAGTATATGTGTATAAAAAAAATTGGGCATTATAAGTGATTGACCAAAAGAGTGCTATGAAACAAGAACCAACGTGGCGTCACTATCACAAAAGCCCTTTCAGTTACCATAGACTCTTCCCTTCCTGATGTTATCACCCTTCTCCATTCTGCACTACGTCCGGCTTCTGAAAGGTATCGTCCTTTGATTTCTGAATGATGCTGCGCTTGAAGTGCTTGGTTCTACACACAGCTGCTCACAGCGCCTTTAAACTGTATTCTTTCCAGGGGATTTCTGCTGGGTAACTATCCTCCCCCACCCCCACCCCCACATAATTAGGCCACCCACAATCATGGTCATGTGCCTTGGATTGTGCATTCTACTGGATTCCCCTATACTCCATATTGAATACCACCATACAGAATGTTATTGAGATTAACAAATGATTCTTTCTTTCAATGCCACAATTGATTCAGTACCTTTTAAATTGCACCTGGGAAATTCTATCGCTACAGTCACTGTTGAAATAGTAATTACATTTGAGAAGTGGAACATCATCAAGGGCTTTTGCAAACTCAGACTGGTAAAAGTATTCAATAACATAAACAGTTATAGGACTTTGGGCTGTAAACTGGGAGCAAAGGCAATACATTTTTTTTGCCCAAAATCACAGCCATTGAGGTATTGTACAGTTTGCTGTACCGTGTGCACACAATGTGCAAATACACACTGAATTTTAATGGTTTACAGAACAGTTGGTACAAATAGTTGTATGGCTGTAAAATGCTTAGTAAATCAAATGATAAACTATGGCTACATTACAGTGTATGCACTGTTCATATATACTGGTGATGTATAAGTGTCCTGTAATCTAGATTATGGATGTTATCTAACAAAGAACTTCTACCCTGAAATAGATAACAAAGGTTGACAGAAAAATGTATTATGTAACAGGACAAAGTTTCATGAGATCTTGTTTTTGAGCAGAATTTGAATGGGTTTACTAGCATGCCTTTTTATATTTCTCTTCTGAGGCATGTGTTGTATGTTGAGTTCTGAATAACTTGAAATGAAATATATATTTTTTCAAGGAATATTTGCCTTCAACATGTGGAAGCAAAACATGCATTAGCTGTTAGTTTCATTGCTGTTATAATTTCAATGAAGATGTACCCTGCATGCTGCCTAGAGTTCATTGACCCCAATAATTATCTATCTTTATATTGCTGCATTTATCGGGATCTCTTATCCAGATTGATTTTGGACACAACATTCATGTGGCAGGACATTCTGAAGCTATATTATTATTATTATTAGAAATCAGTATGCAATTCAAATTCTTATACAACATTACTCATTTCATTAATGGAAAAACCATATATGAGAAAGGAAAAATAATATTAACAGAAAACTGCAGACAACTTGCTTTGCAATAAAATCAAATCTGGGTCTTTTCAGCTCAACAGAGCAAACATTATTTTTCTAATTATACTGGCCATGTCATTCAATTTCTCATTCTCCTTAATTACTTTAAAATCCAATAATACAAGATGAATAAAATGTGACTCAATTAAAATAATTTGACCTACATTGAAAATAACATACTTTCAGTAACTTTTTATGCCCTTTGGGATGTGGACAGTCAAACTATTGGAAGCTCCCTCTTTAGGTTGAGAAACTTGGTGGAACTTGGTGGAATGCTCATACATAAATACAGGGTAAATAAAAGGCCTGTTGGTCTGAATGAATGTGGACAGCAGAAGAAGACTTTGAAGCAGTTCTGAGCTCTTGATGGGGAGGCAAGGTGATTCAAGGTGTGTGTGTGTGTGTGTGTGTGTATATATATATATACACACTAAACATTATATAAATTACAAACACATGAACACACAAGAACCTTGCTCAAGGGCACAAGAGCAATAATTCATCTTACCTTCCCCAGAAGAGGTCAAAATTGCTGTGTGCGTGTACACGCACGCACACGCACACGCACACGCACACGCACACGCACACGTGCGCGCGCACGCGCACGCACTCACACACAGTATAATGGATCCTGAAAAAATATGAATTTGCATGGGACCCACTATTTGACACTCAAGTATTAAAAGTGTTTCCACAAACAGTCCTATATATACTACTATATAAATTACAAATGCATATGATACAAGTTTAAAAATGATGCTCTGGGGCTACAGTGGATGCTCACCATGTTAAGGCACTGCAAACCCTGTGGTCTGGTGTTTAATTTGAACCATGCCAGTGGCCCCATGGAGTAGCTCATAATTGACCATACCATCACCAGGGGAGGAAGGGATTTCAGTTGTGCTCCTCTGGTTAGTCAGGTACCCATAAGCTGCCTGTACAAACGAGATAACCTACCTGCACAAGCTAGATATGATGTCTCCAGCTCAATGACTGCATGAACCTGACTGGTGGACTGAGGAATGGAAAGAAGCGGTGTGCTCGCATAAACCAAACCTTAATAATGGCAGTTTTGTTGACTTTGTAGGAGAAAAGGTGCACTTGTATGTGTTGTGAAGGAAGCTCCTTTGTACCCAGGGAAATGATTTTAAGACCATCTGTGTCAGCGATGCACCTGTATATTTCAATTGTGACTGCAAGAAATGAGAGTGCACTCTAATGTGGTAAGGTATGTCCTGAGCATGTAGGCCTATAACAGGTTATAACAGGTAAACAAAATGCCTGCTACGACTCCTGTGTGAGAGTATGAAGCAGAAAACTTTAAAATGACACAGAAGTGTTTAACAAAGAGTACAAATGAATTATTTGATATGGGTATGAGTATCATGCATGGTCCAGCAAACAGCCATGCTATAGTTCTGTGTAGCCTACCCTTTCATGAAATTTTCAAACATTTGCTATGAAATGGAACATGACAGCAGTCTGCACGCAGAATATAGGTCTACATGCAAGGATTATGCAATTCTTTCGGGCGTTCCACATGCTTGCGTGCAACCGAACAGTCTGGATATGACCGGTCACTGAGAGTCGTCTGACTAGTCCGACATTTGGAGGGCGGAGTATGGTGATGGCGTAGTGGCGTACCTTTATCTGGGAGTCGACGCAATTTGATTGACGTGTCTCTGTACGAGTGTGTGTGTGCAGAGGGGAGGGGAGACTGGTTTCTCCGCAGAGAGGTTCGTTCGAGCGGAGTATCGCTGAAGATAGTGGCTAAGAGAGGACTGTAAAGGAGTGTTCGAAGCAGAACCAGACTTTATTCTTTAACAAATGAACGGAACCCTCTACGATTAGAAGTTTTCTTGAACAATTTGGGATCGGCAATTGAGTTCAGTTCACGCTGTATTTAATTTGTCTTTTATTTGTGGCTAGCTTTAAACCTAGCTGGCGACTGGTATCGTGACTGTGCCTATCATTTTACGGGAAGGAAGGAACATTCCGTTCTCGGGCCCCTTTCGTGCAAGTGAGTTGCAATGTGGTTTCTGTGTTTCTGCTGCAACTGGACATAAGTGGCGACGCAAAGATTAACATGATAGAAATGTATATTTAACGTTATCTGAAGCGTTTCTTTTAATCTAACATGCACTTATTTGCGAACCTTGTGCTTTTTCTTACAAATAGAGTAACGTTTGTTAACGGTCGACTCTTCGGTTGATCACTGACACTGTCCTAAGTGTATACGGTATCATAGCGAACTAGTTCATCAAATAACGGTGCTTGTCAAACGTTAAAGATAGATACGTGTTAAGTAATGTTTCGCGTCTATAAAGTTGCACGTTAACTTTGCTGCCAGTTTGTAAGCAAACTAGTCTAGATGGCAGGATAGCTACTGAGCTACAAAGTTCTCTTCTAGCTAATTATTTGTTGCTAGCTAGCTGTAGCTCGATAAATAGACGGGCACAAATTAGCAGAATTGCCTGTCAGATTCCAGGCTAGCTAACTAGTATAACATTTGCGTTTTCTTTGCAGGAATGTTGCTGTTAGCTACCGTTAATCTAAACGTGCTACGTAATGTGTATTCTGTCTGATGCAAGCACTAAGTGTATTCTGTCTGATGCAAGCACTAAGTTATACAACGGCGTGTAAGGTCACTCATTTAGCTTCCCTGGAGTTTGTGAGTTTGGCTAACTGACCGACCAGAGTCCGAATTTAGTTAAGATTATTAGCAAATGTATTTTCATACATTTAACTAATATACCAATAAATCTTAACATCAAGTTGCTACAAATGTGCTGGATTTGCATGCGTAGAATTAACTATAGCTAACTGGGATATGAAACGTTAGCTAAACTGTCCTGCTGCTGTATTATTGATGGTGGTTAACGTTGACTGTCTAGCCAGATTGACTAGGTAACGGTACTAGGTAAATGGATTAGTGCTACAAACACGATTGCTTGTACTGGGTAGGTAACTGGTTAAAGTTAGCTGTACTGGGTAGCTAACTGATTGAAGTCAGTTTCGCTGGCCAGCTGGTCGTATGTCACACTGATGTGTGTAGCGTTACATAATTGCAAACGAATGATTTGATCTATACATTCTCTAATAATGTGCAATATAATAAGCAGGTACAGGCAGCTAACATGCCTTTTATATAACTTATCTAGACTAGCTACAAAGTAAATTGATTTGAGAGTTTCTTGGCAAATTTGAGAAAATGTGTGCCGCGAAATTCACTGGTCAACTTCTGCTGCTTCAAGGAGAAAAAAATTCGTCCAACAAAAATGTCCTGGAATTCCCCGGATTATATATAAACACATCCAATTGTTTTCTTTTTTTGTGTGGTAAGACTATGTACACTAAGGGGGGGTGGTGGGGGGTTGCTGAACTGAGTCACATAGATTTACATATCACCTATTTATATGTCTGAATATTTACCAAGCAGGGGGAATCAAACCTGTAACCTTATGGTCACAAGCCCAGTAACCTACACCCTAACATTCTTAAGCCATGCTGTCACTCCTGATAAGCTGTCCCACTGGAGGGTGTCCCACTTATACAATGTGTAGTAAATGGCTTTTGTTTTGTTTTTTTCCAGGTCAGGGATGAGTTCTCTGTGCTACCATAGCTGGCTCTAGACAGATGGGAACATTTTACCAGGAGCACCATAAAGGTGCAACCCATTGCAGAACTTTAACACCAACCTTCACTAACTGAAGAAATGACCACAATCTGCCAAAAATTCTGCAGAGAACCATAAGAAGGACTTTGAGTATTTCTATGAAAAAATTGCATGTGGAGGTATTTTTATGTGTGTGTGTGAACAAAAGTATCTGCTGAAATCTGTGTAACAGGGTTTTTTTTGGGAGGGAATCTGCTCCAGTAAATTATCAGTGCAGGACACATTTATCATTGTGGTACCTCTGGAATATTTATCATTAACGCAAAGCTAACAAGATGAGTGCAGAGGGATACCAGTACAGAGCGCTCTATGATTACAAGAAGGAGAGAGAAGAGGACATTGATTTGCACATTGGAGACATACTGGTCGTGAGCAAGGGGGCACTACTGGCACTGGGGTATGCCGACGGGTTTGAGGAGAAGCCGGAGGAGATTGGTTGGCTGCCCGGCTTCAATGAAACCACACAGGAGAAGGGCGACTTCCCTGGAACCTACGTTGAGTTCATTGGGAAGAAGAAGATATCGCCCCCAACGCCCAAACCAAGGCCGCCAAGACCCCTGCCTGTCGCTCCTGGCGCCTCCAAAGCTGACTCGGACACAGAGCAAGGTGAGTCAACAGCAAGTGGCCTTCATCTCTGTGAAGGCAACTTTCAGCTGCCACTCATTTTTTGTTGCTGTTTTTGGCTAAAGTAAGCCATGTGCCTGCATTTCAAACCATTTAAACAACCGTTTCATCCAGAGCACCCAAGTAGCAACAGTATGATGGTTTGCTGTATTTTATTATTTTGCTTAAATGTACTTTATTGGCTTTCGTGCTGCTGAAGAATCAAGCACAAATCCTGTGCTTGTACCTTCACCATTTGCATCAGATTATTCACATAACCAGTTGGCCAACTTTTCTTGTTAATAGATTTTGCGCAACAAGCTCTGGTGTTAACAACCATGAAACTGTGTTATGCTGTGGAGGGTGTACTGCGTGTGAAACCTTAGGTTTGTGACGTTATTCATAATTTTTACCACTGTAGTGACAGCATGATACATGTTCATATGACCAAAAGCAAGCTTGGGGTTTACCCATAAAGGAGAACTTCATCGTCAACAGAGAGATTTATCTTGTGAGTGTTGGTGGTTTCATATAATTTTTCATCAGAATTTTGTGCTTTAATGGCATACTATGCAGGATTTTTTAGCCTTTCGGTGGTCCTGGGTTTACTATCAAAGAAGTCCCCTCCTCTGCCTTCAACCCCGCCCACTCACCCTGAGTAACTGACTTCAGCTATGTATCATAGCTAGCTGGATAGCTAGAAGCAACATTACTTACAGGTCCAACAGAAAACACCCCCACTCCACATTGCTTTTTATCCCCTTTGTGAACTTCAGCTGTCGCCATTGAGGAATTCCAAGGTTGACTCTGATTTTTGAATGAGCTTTGAACTTGTCGGCTTGTCGTTTCGCTTTGCTGTACTTGTGCTTCTTCACCTCTGCCATCGCGGTAGCTAGCTACAAACGCTCCGCTGTATCCTGATCGAACCCCACAGGCTCTGTAGCCACAACCTCCCCTCCCCACACAGAAAAGTGCGGCAAGCCGAGAAACGTCCCAAACACATTTTAGAAGAAACACAGGCAGAGGAGCACGGATTCGGAAAGTGTGTGCAGAGACAGAGGCTGCCAGTAGAATTGTAGATATGACTGAGCGTAGTTGTTTTATAATATTTTAAAGATAAAAAAATTCATAGTATGCCGCTTTCCTTTGCACACTAGAAAATGCTACTCTAAAAATGTCACAGAAATGGAGGGACCACAGCCAATTCTCATTTTAGTATAATTACTGAAATTCCAAAGAAATGTTCTTTCTGAACATTTATGTTTATCTCAAAGCTACTGTTTCATGTCACATGTGTACATTTATATAAGTAACATAATGCAGCAGAGGTGTGAAATACGCTTTATCTGTTTTTCCTTGAGTAGTTTGCATTTATTAATTTTAATCAAAACAACTTCCATTGGGACTGAGAATGAAATTCTTAAATATTTTAGAATCCCATAATTGTGAAGTGTGTGTTCTTTTTTAAATAGCATTTTTAAACTTTCCAGTTCCAATTTAGTTCTTAATTTGAATCCCATTTGAATTGGAATTTACATAGCCTACATTTCAGATATGTAGAAGTTCAAGTAAGTTCAGCTATGCCGAGTAACCTGAGTTCAAGACTAAGCTTATGTTGTGCCACAAACTTTAAGAATTGTTTCTGCCCTTAGCCAGACAGAGTTTTCTACTAGTCCTGCAACAACCTGTGGTGGAGTTAGAGATGGTAAATTTGTGTTGATGCAAACAACCGTGGTGCAGAAAGTTGATCCACAAAGGAAAAATGGACAGTGATATCGGAGCCTAACGGTGCATATTCAGGAAAATGCTATATTCCCATAATGTGCCGTAGAAGCAAATTATTTCCAGAATTTCTGGAATAATCTTTTTTTAAAGTTGTTTGTAGGCCAAAATAAGTTGTGGATGACAAGGTATAGCTATATTTAGGGAACAATTCTGTTCAGCCAAGGAGCTTCCATTGGTCGCATTCACACATTGTCTCTATGGGTTCTACTGCTTTTTTTTAGCGGTGCTTTTTTGTCGCACCTGGTAATGTTTATTTTGGCAGATTCTGCTGTTCAGAAACATCCTTACAAAGGTTCTACATCTTGAAAGGTTATGGGCACACAAATGTCTGTGCTGGTGGGTCACCAAGTAAATCATCAGTCAACTTCCTGCTCACTCTCACACCCACCCAGTTGCCATGAAAACGGGGAACTGGAGATCAAATTTCAGTGAATTGGAATGCAAATAGAGAAACGTGAGAGGAGTTTTCCTACCAGTATTCTCTTTTTGAGCATTTTGGCAGACATTTTCATCTTTGGATGACTAAAGAGTAAATGGTAAATTTACTCGCCTAGTTAATGTTCTTTTAGACGTGTGGGAAGTATACTCTCGGTGAATCCTTGAAAAGCACTTTTTTACTTGCAATTTCAAGGAATTTTATTGGATTTATGATGGAACAATCAAGTATATAAATAGACACTGATGGTAAAACAGGTTGATGTTTTACTGGCTCACAGCTGCTGGCAGGACTTCAGATTATGAACGTGAGTTTATGAGTTCTCTGTGCAGGGTTTTAATAAGGGGGTGCAGGGAGAATTGTTCCCGTTGCACTACTTGCACTGAGATTACTGAAGAATGTGTGTTGCACAACTGCACTGGTGGTGCACAACTGCACAAATGCCAGCGCACTGGTGGCACACAACTGCACAAATGCCAACGCGCTGGTGGCACACAACTGCACAAATGCCAACGCGCTGGTGGTGCCCTTGTCTTCAAAAAGCGGCAAGCAGGCACGTCTCCTGTTCTCGTCCAGTTTTTCGGCACTACGTGACTCTGGGCTCAAAAAAAACGACCCCGCGGTGCATGACTGCTGCCTTTGGTAGCGCTGCAAGTGGCACTCTGGCCCCGCTGAATGCTAACCAGGCCCAGAGGACAATGCAGCTGGCGCGGTTCCAGGGCGCAGTGCATTGTGGTCCGAGCGCGACCCGTCACCAGCTCGACGTTACACGAGCTCTACTGTTCCTCTTTGTGTCCCAGCTGCGTAAAAAAGCAGATAAAACTCCATCTCGTTTCAGACTCAAAGGATTTTGCATCTGTCATGATATTTTATGCCGACTAATCTACATGTGACGCAGGAAGGCTGAAAGTGAACACCCAGTATGCCTCCGGACGTTAATAGGGAGATTATTCAGGCCTTGCTGGGAAGTCCCCACCCCCACTCTAATGCTTTTTTCCTTTATGCTGCCCAGTAGCATTTGGGTCTGGCATATTTATGTGTTTTATTTCCATTCCCTGTACTGCCAATTGGACACAAACGGTTTTGAAAGTTTGGCACATTTACTGGTTAAACAGTTGCGGGACAACTGAGAGATAATTTCTTTTAATGGATGAGGTGCAGGGGAATGAACCCTATCAGCAACAGCTGCTGTTTTTTTTTTTTTAAAGATATTGGAACTGCATATTCCCAGCTGTAGTTAAAATGTAACCATTCGTGTACTGATTTGTTGTGACAGTCATCGGTCGCTGGTGGTGCAGTTATGGGCAGCACTCAGCATGTGACTGGATAGTGGATGTTGGCTTTATAAATGAAACGGGCAGAAAACACTCATGCCCTCACCAGACAAAAAGAGGAAACCACCATCACTGGCCAGCCTTTGGGGCATGCCATGCTGTGATGCTGTGCCGTCAACGGTGTGGTTTCTCAGAAAGCTGTCCTTTGTTCTGGATGTAAACATGAAAAGCCACTGTACTTGGAGCGCGTGTCTTCGACGCTTTGCGTTGGTATTTTGCAGACTGCACCGATATGAATACTGGCGATTATTTGATGAGGGAAAAAAAAAAAACAGCACCTTGCAGTTTTTGTAGAGTTTTTTTTGTTGATGATCTGCACTGGCCTTGTGGAGCCCATCGCCAGGCTGTGGGGGTGAGGTGCAGGAGAACGCTGAGAACCGCTCCGTTCTCCTGGCTCCACGGCGCCGATCGCTTCATTTCCCTGCTCGCTCCTTCCTGGTACGATTGTGAAATCCCCAGAGGCTGGATGGGGCGCTTGGCAGCGGGGAGAGCGGGCTGGCGGGCGGCGCGGGCACGGGCGCGGGCACGGGCGCGGAGGCGGTGCAGACGCGCAGCCCGGAGAAGAAAAGGGCCCTGTGTTCCCTCCGCGGAGAGGCTGTGGAGCCGTTGGCGGGGGTGGAGGGGGGTGGAGCGGGGTGGAGCTGCGAGCTGGGAGTCTTGTTGCTTCAGAGCATTGGCCTGTGTGATTTATTACAGCAGCCACTGAAAGATCTGGCAGATCTCTCTCTTTCGCTCTCGCTCTCTAGCCCTCTCTCTCTCTCACACACTCTCTCTCGCTCTCTAGCCCTCTCTCTTTCTCACTCACGCACTCTCTCTAGCCCTCTCTCTCTCTCACACATTCTCTCTCGCTCTCTAGCCCTCTCCCTCTCTCTCTCTCACACTTTCTGTCTTGCACTCTCTCTCTCTTATACTCTCTCTCGTGCTCTCTTTATCTCTGCCTCTCCCCCATCCTGCAGCATTTTTAATGTTTTAATAATGTTCCTCGGGTTGCCTCCGGGTGGAGGCGAGCAAGGGCCAGAGGAGGGGCGGGGGGGCGGGGGGGGGGTTTTGGGAGGGGGGCGCACGGGGGCCCTCTGAGCCACAGGGGTTTGACTTCAGAGCAGCAGATGTGGAGAGAGCCGGGGAGGAATTCCTGCCGGTTTTTTTGGCTCCCAGGCTCTTTAGACCCCGCTCCGCTCCGCTGGGGCCTCTCCGCCGGGGTCCGTGTGCGCGGGCCCCCACCCCGGCCGGGCCCATGTGCGCGGGCCCCCACCCCGGCCGGGCGCTTCGGCCACGCTCGCCGCCCCTGTCCCCACATCGCTGCGCGCCGGCACGGAGGGCGTCCGGATTAAAAAGCGAATCCGAAACTCAAACGTCCGACAGCGACGAGAATGGCGACTTTAAATGGCCGTTTATCACTAACCCCAAGTGCCTTTGTTTTAAACGCGATGTGGCAAGAAGCACACACTCAAGCGGCAGGCAGGCCCATGGAAAGCTCGTCCGCCGCTAGGAGCTAGGCTAATGGCTGCGCGGCGCTGGCTACGCGAGACGCGTGCGCTTTCGCGCGGTCCTCCGTTAGCGGTCTCAGAGCGCGCCCCAGCAGCCCCGTGGCCCGCCGGCTTAGCGCAGGAGCTCGCCCGGGCCCGCCGCTCGCCGCGCAGCCGGGCCTTTTGTTGACACTGGCGCGCGCCGTAATCCGCTGTTGAATGGAAACACGGACTGTAAGCCGCTAGCCTCGCTAACGGTACGCTTTCGCGCGCGGACTTTGAGCCCCCGTCGCTGCCTGCGAGGCCCGCGCCCGAGCGGCTTTGCCCAAACACACGGCCGCTCACAGCCCCGCGCTTCACACTTAAGCCTTCCTTAAGCTGCTCTCAGTTGTGCTGCGTGTTTTCTGTATTATTTCTCATTCTAAGTGAATTGCAAGTAATAAAATACTATACTTTATACTGTAATGCTATATTTTAGTGCATCAGTCTCCTTCTTTAATGCTTCCTTGCCAGTTTGCAAGAAGTGTTTCCAAGTGTATATATATATATATATATATATATATACATACATATACACACACACGCACTATGGTTTAATAAATGAATATATATTACGCACACACACACGCCGTGTATATGTATACGTTAGCAGTGTGCCAATACATAGGGCAAGGTCTATGTTATGACCTAAATCCCTTGTAATTATTGACTATTCAGTTGGTTGATGGAGTCCTGTTTAAGGCACACGGCCCTAAATGCGAGTTTTTGAACAGGGTTTTTCAACGTGGAAGGTGGCTTTATAAATGCGTGTTAGAAATCAGTCGTCACATTTTTACTTTTCACAACTGCGAAAGTTTCTTAAAAGGACTAGTCGACGTGCTGCGGCTTGTGCAGGGAGATATCCTATCTTCCTCCATCTGAGGTGTTTTTAATTCTTTCTTTTTGAGTGCTGGCTGGCACACATTGCAGGAGTTTTTTTTTTTTAAATGACCACCCTGCTGGTGCTTGTATGTTATGCACAGTTCCTCTTTCTCGCAGTTCTTTCTCTATTTTTGGTCATGTGGAAGGCTGTAGCTTGACCACTTTACGTTTGCATTTCTTTCCCTGATTTTCTTCTTGTGCCATGCTGGATTAAAAGATGTCCCTTCATTCTCTGGCAATTAATCTCCAAATTGGGGCCAAAGGCTACAACAGGGCTTTGAAATGGCTTACGTGTCAAGGTTTAGGCTAACACCGATTCAGTTTAAGGTTTTATCCAGTTTCGATTCACTGACCTAAATAGCCTACTTCACACCGAGCTGTGGTCTCATTTTTGTCTACGCAGATATGACCGCAAAAATGGAACACCTAATATTACACTGAACAAATTAAATGAAAATGAGGTTGCATGAGGGAGAGAGAGAGGGAGGGAGGGAGGGAGAGAGAGAGGTAGAGAGAGAGAGACAGAGAGAGAGAGAGAGAGGGAACATGCTGCATAGCTGGAGTTTGAGATAATGTTCTCTCCTCTTCCGGGCCTCTTATGAGCTCAGGCTAACATCTGCTGCTGCATTGAGCAGTTTTCTGAAGAGACTGGGTTGCCTGGCTTCACAAAGAATGCCTGCCTTTCCTGACCGGGTTTCAGGCAGCTGGGGGCTTCATGTTCAGATCTGGGTTTTTTTTTTTTTAGCAGCTTTGCTGTAGGGCGAACACCCTCAGCGAGAGGAAAAGGACGCGAATGAAAGAAAAGAAAACGAACGCGCGGAGCCTGTGGAAAGTAGGAAGTCGCTTGACGCCGGCAGCTCCAGCTGCAGGTTTCGTGGCGGTGGTTTCTGGTGCTTGGCGCGGTCTGTTGTTTTGTGCCAAGTGGGCTGATTCAGCATTGTGATGAATCAGTACAAGCGTTGTACTTAGTGCTGATGGCGTTAACTTGGGCGGCGGGGGGGTGGGGGGGGGCACAATGCGGCAGGACAACAGATAGCCTTCTCTGAGTGCCACATGAATGGCCGCTTTATCGCGTCCTTCGCCGCGGCTTCCCATAACCGATACGGGAAATTAGGTCACCAAAGCCGCGGCCCCGCGAGCCGGCGCTGCGGCAGAGCGAATCGCAGAGAGGGGCCCCGCGACATCAGGGGGGCCCCGCGACGTCAGGGGGCCCGCTGCCTTCAGCTTCGTTTTGTCTCCAGAGGAGGCTCTGCTGCGAACCTTACGTGTCGCAGCCGCGCGGATTTCAAAGGCGTTTCGGAACGCGTGATTGGCAGAAGCGAACGTCAGATTGCTGGTGATTCATGCAGTGGAAAGGGGGGGGGGGGGTGTGTTGTTTTCCTGCCTTCTGGGGGGGGGGGGTGGGGGGGTGGAGCGAAGCAGGAGGAGACCTCATGGCAGGGTCTTCACTGTCTCCCGCCCCTGGCCTGGCTCAAGACGGCATGGAGAGGACACTGTCCAAAACACTGAGCCCTTTTCAGGGGAGATCACTGACCGCACATTAGATCTGATTGCTATTTCGACACAGTCCAGTCGTATGAGATTGGCCTTTCATACGGGAAATGACTCGCTGTAGGACGGGAACTTCAGACAGCGCGCCACCATTTTACACATTTCGCTTTTTATTTTTTGCTTTCAGATGCTTTTAATGAAAGCGAGTGGCAAAAATATATTGTTGTGTGTTCTATTTGTTACCCTTGAAATAAAATGAATTGTGATAAGTACAGAACCTTGCTGCTCACGGGGTCTTTAGCTGATTAATGTGTTAATTAGCACAGCATTGAATGCATTGCCTTGTTTATTTGCTTAAGAGACTGCCTGATCCAAGACTACATCCATCACCTACTCACACTGGCAGGTTACCCAAGCAGCCCCAGGCTAACCCCCCTCTAGCTCAAGAGCACACCTGACGCATCTCTTCTGGGACTCGAACCCGCAAACCCCCGGCAGGAGCCGAGGAGCGACCGTCGCCCCAGACGCGTAGCTGGCCCGGCCCCGCCCTTGCGGTCGCCGCGGCGCGTCCCGTCCCGCGGTTAACTCCTGCGTCAGATACGGGGGGGGAAAAACCTTTGAGCGGAGGTGGTTTGGAGGCGCGCTCTCTCCGTTCGTTTATAATGAGCTGGAGGCCGAGTCCGGGTTACTCATTACCGCTCCCATGCGACATGCGGACCTCTCTAATTAAGAAGCAGTCAGTGTAAAGCACACACGGCTGTTCGGAGCCTGCGTACGCTGCATCTCAGCGTCTCCAGAGTTAAATCCATGAGCAGCTGACGGCCATGTCTTACTCTTTTTAAACGAGCTGCTATTTGACGTGTGAAAGACCCTTTCTTCTTATTGGGAGTCAACAAAAGAAATTTAAGGAAATATTTACATGTTGTATCTAGGCGCTTTTCAACCTCCCCCGCTCAAAAAAAGAAAAAAAAAGAGAAAAAAACGTAGCAGTCTATTCCAGTAATTGGCTGCTTTTTTATTTTATTAGCTTGCGTGCGTGAGAGCGCACACGTGTGTTTCATTACTGATCGCCTCAAGAGACTAAAGTTTAAATTGGCAAATCTTCTTACTGGAGGCAAAGCATGTCTGCCCAATGGATTAGCCACACGTTGCAGGAAAAGACATTTCAAATATGCGCTGGAAGACGGAAAGCTGCAGAGGAAAAGGAAGAAAGAAAAAGGATTTCATTCTGGCCGTAGGCCTGTGTATGGAAGGTGAGGCTCAGTTACGCAATCACAGATGGGCCAGCGCAGTTCCTCTTTCGATCTGGTGGTCCGGAAACTTTCTGCAGTCTTGCCATCTCCCGCCTTTTTTTTTTTCTTTCTTTTTTTTTCTTTTTTTTTCATCCTTTCTGTACTCCACCCCCCAGCCCCCATCATGCATGGATCGGGTATCGATTCCCTGCAGGATAGACGAGAGCGACTCGGACCCTTGCGTGAGCCGCACATTATGTGCCTGCGTGGGAGTCGCCGCTTTAACCAAACGGAAGGCTTTACAAGCAGAGTAATTAACCTCAGAGTGGCACAGAGGTATAGAGCACAGTGCCACAGGCTTTCAGAGTAATTAACCTCAGAGTGGCACAGAGATATAGAGCACAGTGCCACAGGCTTTCAGAGTAATTAACCTCAGAGTGGCACAGAGATATAGAGCACAGTGCCACAGGCTTTCAGAGTAATTAACCTCAGAGTGGCACAGAGATATAGAGCACAGTGCCACAGGCTTTCAGAGTAATTAACCTCAGAGTGGCACAGAGGTATAGAACACAGTGCCACAGACTTTCAGAGTAATTAACCTCAGAGTGGCACAGAGATATAGAGCACAATCTCACAGGCTTTCTGAGTAATTGACCTCAGAGTGGCACAGAGATATAGAGCACAGTGCCACAGGCTTTCTGAGTAATTGACCTCAGAGTGGCACAGAGATATAGAGCACAGTGCCACAGGCTTTCAGAGTAATTAACCTCAGAGTGGCACAGAGGTATAGAGCACAGTGCCTGGGATTGCATAAGTTTGTGTAGAAGGCAGCACAGAGCAGCCAGCAGTTACACAGCATCGATAAATCCTGCCTTGTCTTTATCCACCGTTAACACACTCAGCCTCTGCTGGTCATTAGCCGTAATCACAGGATCACCGTCGCCTATGTCGCCTAATCACAGGGCAGCGGTGGTAGAGCGGGACAGGTTGCTTCTCCCCCTCTTTTTTACAGCAGTTGTTTTTAAGCACTCCTCAGGGCCCACGCACATTAAAAATTGAGCACATCTCCGAACCAGTCACTTTTCAGACATCCGGGGGCTTGTTTGTGCAGTGAACGCAAAAGAAAGAATCTCAGTGCCGCTCATACCAAGTATTTCATTCATATTCATTTATATATCATTTGTGTGGATGGGAAACATATAAGGGCAGATTTGGTGCTTTTCTTTTGGCTGCCTCAAATGGAAAGGTTTCATAAATAAAGCAGAGATGCATGTGTATTAGTATTTTACAAACACGAGTTCTGTAATTTTTAATAAGAGCCCTGTCTATGTATCATATTAGCTTATGTAAGGTTATGATTATTTGTGTCATGTTCAGGGTGCACTGTCTGGAGGATACTTTTTGTTTGTTACCCCCCCCCCCTGCACCCACACCGGCAAAATAAATAAGACCATGGCATGTAACTCCTAAAATATCTCGGGGAGTTCAAGGACTTGGAATGCGTTTGCGCTATACACGATGCGACCCATAGAGGGAGACATAGTCTCACTTCACCACTGTGAAAAACAGCTTGCAACTCCCATTTTAACGTGAAAAACTGTTGTGCCTTTGACGAGACACTTCGACCAGGCCTGCCGTTCTGGGGAATGTCAGTGCTGACTAACGCCTGGCCTAACAGGCTGCTTATCTGCGCTGCTTTTATGGGCTGCAGCCAGCGCCCGCTTTGTGACTTTTATTTGACAGAAGGTTTAGCAGCGCCTCATGCCCCGCAGCTTCGGCGGGGGAAGACGGCGTCTGGCTCCCTCTGCTCTCGCAGGATCGCGATCTGCGGCGCGTTCTGAAAGAAGCGAGAGAGCGTCGAGCGCTCTGGGTTATCGAGCACACAGGAGTGCTTTCTCAGCTCAGCCGCCCCCCCCCCCCCCAACACGCTCAGAAGCAGCGCTCAGACACGCAGCCGTCTTGGTGAAGTGAAGGTTAGGAGAGGCGGCCTCTATTTTTACTGCGCCGGTGCTATCTTTAGTGCGTCCCGTGCCCCGGCCACAGTCTGAAGTTCAGCCAGTTCAGCCGGTTCAGACCGAGCGCCAAGGAGGCCCCCCTCTCTAACGGGACGGCGTGGCGCAGGGGCCGGCGTGCTCAGGCTCGCCCGTGGGGCCCTCTCCTTACCCCCCCCCCCCCCCGTTGCTGGGGCAACCGAGCATTCTTACTCCTTTGTGGTTTGCTGTTTTTTTTTTTAACAGAGATGAGAAAGGGGTGATTCCCCCCTCTCAAAAGATGCTCTGGCTTGCGAACAGTGTTTTCATTTTTATTTCTTTTGTTTAAACAGCATTTTTTGACTAGATGTAGATCATTGGAGAACCTCGCCCAGAGTGTGCGCCACATTGCAGGCCACTGGTCTGTGAGAGCGACGGCCTCTCTGTTCAGCGCACTTGTTGAACTGAAGGAACACTTATCCAATTAAAACCTGATAAAAGTGAACGTTTTGATTGGATGCTATTTGCGGAGCAGCCCCTCCCCCTCCCCACCTGTACTACAGTAAAAAAATGCCGGAGGGGATTTTCGGCTGTGCACGAGCAGGATGGGACGTGCCCTGATATGAAGGGGAATGCTGACCCAGGCCTCAGTGAAGGGGGCGTGCGCATTGCGCTGTCTGAGTGCAGTTATAGCTGAGCGTTTAAGTGTGCCCCCCACCACCCCCTACCCCCCCGTAAGCGCAGTGGCAGCAGGGCAGAGGGCGACGGGGGGGTGGGGGGGGGGGGTTAACGACGCCCGGGCCGCGACAGGAATCCTCCCTTTGTCCACCCGATCCGAGCGGTGGCACGACGTTTCAAGGAAACGGTCACCCGATCGGCCCGAAACATCTCTGCCGTTTTTTTTTTTTTTTCTTCTTCTTTTTTCTTTTTTTTCTGAGCGTCATTCGATCCCAGGCCCGCCGGTGCCAGGACTATCGAGTCTCCTGAGCTACTGAGAAGCAATCCAATCCCCGCTCCACTCTGTGTGACTCGGGCGAGGCGCTGGCCCGTGTAAATAAACACTGGGCTCCCGGGATCTGGCTCTTTTTTTAAAAACGGCACCGCGATATATTAAGCGCACGAGGTATGCGGAGCGCGGCGGCTCCGCCCAGCTCGCAGCGAACTACAAAGGCCAGGCTCCTCCAGCTGCGCGTGCGACGCGAGGTTTTTTTTTAAAAACAGCCCCATAGGCTGTCGGTGCGCGAGGGAGGGGACTTGGGTTGCCGTGCGTTGCTGGGGAAGAACAGGAAAGCGGTTTGAGGTGATCTGAATCTGATTAGCCGACAACCTGTTCTGTTACACATTAATCGAGTGTCTCCCGCGTGTGTTAGCCTGAGTGTGTTTGTGTTTCAGGGTTGTTTTTTGACAGAGTTCCCAGTTTTTTGGTCCCTTTCAGTTGCAGGCATTAAAATGAATTTACTCAAGTGCCAAGTTGCAAATGGCTTTTCTCAGAACTAGGGGACGGACCGTGGCAGACGGACAGCAGTGTAGGATGTCTCTGTGCGAAAGGGTACATTTCCACCGGTATGGCATCCCCCTCCACCTCCACCCCCAGGCCCCCCCCTGCCCCCCTGGGTCCCCTTTCAGCCCCAGCCCCAGCGTCGGGAATCTCTGACACCCTTCCAGTTTCGCTCCAAGATTTTCCCCCTATAAAACCTTGGCTTTGGCCGCAGTGGGTGACCGAGGAAGAACGTCTGCGACTGTGGAAAACCTGCGACATCGACCGCCCCCCGCCCCCCTCCGCCCCCCCCAAACCTCCACTCAGACGGCGCCTCAGCAGGCCGTCCAACCTGTTGAGCGCTCCTCACACGCGGGCGTGCGGCGCAGAAGACCTGCAGGCTGTAGGCTAGGGAGCGCGGGCGCGGGCGCGGCAGCACGCGCTGAGCACCAGAACCGGGCGCCATTTCAGCCTCCTTTCTGCGCCCTCCGTGCCTAATCAGATTAATGCGCCGGATGGCTCTCTCCAAAAGGAATTATTCAGGGGCGGAAAAATGCGGAAAAAGGCCAGCCCCCCCCCTCCCTATTTTTTTTTACTAATAATACAGCGGTAATTATAAAAGCGGCCATTATATTTTCTCCTCTGGGCTTGGCCGGGCGCAGTATCAGGAAGGCAGTACTTATGCTTTCAAACAGGGCTTCCATTCATAATTCTGCCCCCCCCCCCCTTTTCCAAATGGCAGGCTTCACAGTTCGGCCTTTGAGGAGGTTATAAAAAAAAAAAAAAAAATAAAGAAGCGAAACGCGGGCCCAGTAAAATAACCCTTTCGCAAATCCAAATAAAGTGGCGGCCGGCGGCGGGCCCTTTCATGTGCGCACCTGCAGCTGTGGGATCAGAGGAGCCCGTCGCTAGCGGGGCGTGTGTGCGCACCCCCGCGCCCCTCAGATCGCATGCCACCGGCCAGCGGGCCCCGCCGTTGCCCGGAAACCTCGGAATGTTCCCGCCGCGTCCGCTCTGATCCTCCCTTCTTCCCCCCGTGGCGCGCGCGAGGCCCGGGCGCGGCGGGATTAACGCCGCCGCCGCCGCCGCGGACGCTCGCAGGGCCTCGCTGATCCAGGGCCTCGCTGATCCAGGGCCTCGCTGATCCAGGGCCTCGCTGATCCAGGGCCTCACTGATCTGGGGCCCGGGTGACGGGTACAGAGCGGGCTCGTCCCGAGCTGACAGGGTTTCACACAGGCCCGTGTTCCGGGAGACTCACCTGTTCCCCCCTCCTCCTCCTCCCCCCCCCACAGCCACCACGCTGCCGGACCTGACGGAGCAGTTCGCCCCCCCGGAGTCGGCCCCGCCCCTGCTCGTCAAGCTGCTGGAGGCCATCGAGAGGAAAGGTAGGAGCTGCTGCACGTGGGGGTGAGGGGCGGGGTTCGGCTGGCGTTTCGAGCGGTTAAGAGACGTGTGACCTGGTCAGGGAGGTAAACGCGGGCCTTTTTTCCGTTCGCAGGCTTGGAGTGCCCAACACTTTACAGGGCCTTCACTGCAGGAGGGGGACTGGAGGTCAGACAGTGCTTCGATAGTGGTGAGTATGTGCGTGTGTGTGTGGGTGTGAGGACACCTGCATCTGAGCATGATCCTGGCCTGAAACTACCCTAGTCAGGTGTGGAAGCTGTAAAAGCCTGAGATTCAGTGTCGTTGCTTCCGTCACTGAGGGGTTCGATTAGCACGAGTGTCGCGGGTGTATTATAGAAAAGACGTGCACGAGCGTGCTTGGTTGTGTATCGTCACGGTAGGGACACACTCTGAAACGCGTTTGTGTGGCCCCAGACTGTCCGGCGGTGGACCTGGAGCAGGTGGAGCTGCAGGCGCTGTGCGACGGCCTGAGGAGGTACCTGCAGGACCTGCCCCACCCGCTCATCCCCACCTCCATCTACAGCGAGATGGTGCACGTGGCCCAAGGTAAGGCCCCGGCAACCCGCACGCTCTCAGCACGCGTCTGCCCGAAGGGAGAGAGCTCCAGATAAAGAAACTCTGTTTTAAAAATACACACGCAATATTTTCAGTCACCTGGCAAGCGATTTTATGCAGGCTTTGAAGTCCCCACATCCAGAGTCGCCGGTGTTGACACAGCTACTGTGGTGTTACTCTGAGGGGGTATGACTGGACCCTTTGATCCTCCATCACGGGTCCTTGCTCCTCATGGGGAGAGCTGCGGAGCGCTCGTCAGCCACCACCAGGGGGTGCTGTCGCCCAGAGCGTGACAGGGCAGACGGCCACAGCTCGGAGATCAAAGGGAAACAAGCGTGTGCTGCGTGCAAATGCCTGTCTTTGCACAAAACTTCTGCTGCTCTTTGAAGCGCTGCACGGAGATAGATCTTGTTCCCTCTCAGCTTCAGTCTGACACCCCTCTCTTAAAATGCATTTTGTAGCATGCATTTTTTTTTTTAGGTCAAGCGTGCAGTAGAATGTAGAATGGTTGTTTTTTTTTGGGTTTTTTCTTCGACGCGTCAGCTTGGAATGAAGGTTGCTTTACCACGGCCGCCAGCCTGCACGTGCAAACGGTCAGGCAGGGGGGAAATTTTCATACTTTTTTGAATATCGGTTAATCTGTCCCTCTGGCTCGGCTTCTGCCAGAACGGGGTCACAGAGCAAGCGTGCAGTGATATCAGAGGTTAATGATTACTGCAAAGCAGAAACATTAACCTGATCTGCCCCTGCAACCTGCCAGCGAACGTTGTGTTCTAACAGCGTGGAAGCAGAAGTCCCGCAGGGCTGTGGTTTGCAGGGCCGAACATCTGCTCTCCCCCGCTCAGGGCTTTTGCAGAATTAAGAGAGCGCCTTCCTCTCCTCTCCCTCTCGAGCCCGTACGCTCGCTTCTCAAACCCGTCACGTGGCCCCTGAAACAGGATATCTGCGGTTAATAGGAAGTAAAAAAGAGCCTGAAAACTTATCTCCTGCATCTGCACCCGACCAATCACCTGCCAGCGTACCTTGCTCTCAGGCACGTTGCGATCTCTGTGTGGTTTTCCGCCTCCTGCGCAGAAGCTGAGCCGGACCGATCTGAATCGGAGGGGAGGGAGTCGTTGGAAGGGTTTTTTTTTTTAATATCAGGGAGGAGGGGTACAGAGAGAGAGAGCTCCGGTGAAACCCCCCTGTGCTCTTTTCGTGCGTCCCACAGAGGTGCAGAACCCCGAGGAGTGCGCCCAGCTGCTGCGGGGGATCGGAGGCTCCCCCGGCGTCCCGCCCCAGTACTGGCTCACCCTCCGCTGCCTCGCCAAGCACTTCGGCCGGGCGTGCCAGAGCGCCGCCAAGAACCAGCTGAGCGCCCGCGCCCTGGGCGAGATCTTCAGCCCGCTGCTGTTCCGCCAGCAGGCCGCCGGGTACGACCCGCTCCGCTCCGCCCCGCTACGCTAATACGCTAAGCGCCCAGGGAGCCCCCGGGGCCTGTGGAGCACGCGCACTCATCTTTCTACCCCCCCCCCCCCCCCCGCCCCCTTCCCCTCCGTTTTCTCCTCCCCAGCTGCGAGCCCAGCCCGGACTCCCAGGTCAAGGTGATCGAGGTCCTGATCGGCAGCGAGTGGAGCGAGATCCAGGCGGCTCCAGGTAAAGTGGCCGAGTCTTCCGGAACGGGGGGGATCGGGGGGGATTGCGCGGGATCGTGCCTGATTGGGGGGGGGGGGGGGGTTTGACCGCATGCCAGGTTCATCGTGTTAAGTGTCACAGCGCCAGGACACCGACGTTCCGTGAAGTGTGGCGTGGGAGAAGTTGAAACTGAAATTGAAGTGTGGCGGGGGCCTTCGCTAGTTCTGTTTCTGCGTGCGGCGCTGCGGCTTTGAGAGAGCTCTGGTGCTGCGCAGCTGCCCCCGGCTGCGCAGGCACCCGCGAGGCAGTGGAGCCCGTGAGCGCAGAAAAAAGGACGGTGGTGCTCGCTGTGGCAGCCATGTTCTTTAGGCTGGGGTGAAGATGCTGTGGGTCTTCCGTGAGTCCCAGCTGCGTGCAGTAAAATCACACCGGTGCTGTGGGCTTTCCTTTGCCGATGTCGGCATGAGCGTATCGCGTTGCGTGAGAAGTTTTAAAAGTGTGTTGAACCTTCTTCTCTAGACTGACGGCGATTCTGGTCGTTTCCGCAAGGCCTCAACCATACGTCGAAAGTGAACTTTCTTGTAACTTTGCGTAGGCAGTGCTAATTAGCAAGGAAATGCCTGTGCGCTGGTTGTCGTTAGCAACCGCGTATTTCAGGGGTATACATCTTCAGCTCTGATAGTGCACCTAGACCTTCTGTTCTCTCCACCTCTCTCTCACACAATGCTCTTCTGTTGGACTCCATGAGCAGGTATTGAGACCTTTAACTTTTTTTTTGTTGACACTGTAGTTCCTTGCGCGATGAGGACCGGGTGATATCGGAGAGGGGGTAAAAATGGATAATGAGCACTGAGGCTAAAAACATTGTGCATTTGATTTGTAATGACACACGGTCGGTTAAAGTGTAATTAAAGTATGCGAACGAGCTGGCGAAAGGCTAGTGTCAGCTGTCCGTAGAGCTGAAATTCACATGGTACTATTTACTCCTCTGTGAACTTGGCACCGTCTACGTTTGAGTTCAACAATGAGATACGCCAAAAGAACACTGTGTGTACCGTTTCCTTGCCAATAGGTAAAAGGTTGTATTTGACGTGAATCATGATGAATAGTTTCTCTTAATGGTCTGTGAAATCTGTACTGGTATAAAACTAACATGGACTCGGCTGTGTTTGTCTCACTGAGTGAGAGCGGAGTAGCTGCCCTCCATGGCTGATGTGTGTAACATGCTGTATATGACTGCATAAGGCTGTAGATTAAGAGGGGTTTGGCGTCGGACAGTTAGTTTCTGTGCTGGTGATTAATTTGTGTGCTCCTGACTTGAACTGTGCCAATTTGAGTGATCCGAGTGAAGGATAAATCACTAAAGCCCCCGTTTAGTCCTGAGTCTGCTGTTCTCCGGGACTTTGATATGATTACTGTTGAAAGTCGTGGCCCGCCTGCATTAATTGGCCTGGCAGTGTGGATTTCGTAATGTCCCCGATGCTTACGAGCTGCGATAACCACTGTTGCATCATCTGAACCTGCAAAATGAGACATTTTCACCAGCCTCAATTGTGTCTGGTTTCACAAGCTAACCCTAATCAGCTGCAGTGTGCCAGCAGCCCTTCCGCAGGGGCCGTTTCCCAGAAAGCTAGCGCGCGTAGCATCAGAGCAGCAAAAAGAGCAGCTTGTGGCACCGAGAGAGGTGGACGCCATGGCAACAGCATAGCCAGTCCTGTTGAATACCTGCTAAGTCTTTGCTTTTTGGTGCGTTTTTTTTTTTTACACATGGCTGTTCCTCATGTTGAATGTGAATTTACTAAATTAAATTAGTGGACCTAATTAATAAAAAAATTATTTTATTTTTAAATGAAGAGACGTTTTTTTTAAAGCCTTTTAAAAGCCCTGTATATTGTGACTCAGTGCGAACCTCTGCAATCTAATCTGGAAAATGTACCATTTCATGTCAGCGTATGTAAATGAAATGAAATCCAGTGGCCCAGTTGTCGCCGAACCTTTTCCTACCGCAACTGCATGCCTTTTACAGAATTTTATTCATGTCGTTGTGTGAAATAAGTCATTTCACTCGTGTGTGTGTGTGTGTGTGTGTGCGGGGAAACGTCTCCTGTGCAGATAGCACAGCTGAGAGGCGTGTGCTGAGGCTTCAGGTGGTTAGCAGGCACTTCCTCCGCGAGCCGGCCTCGATCGGGCCTGACCTACATTCCGCGGCTCGCCTCGCTGCGAGATGGCAGATTCTCGGCATCGAGACCCGGCGGCGAGCGAGCGAACGGAGGGACGGATTGCCTCCGAGTGAAAAAAACGTTCTCGCGGCGCTTACAGACAACTGGAAATGTCAGATACTTATGTCCCCAAAAAAAGCCCGTGTGTGTGTGTGCGTGTGTGTGTGTGTGTGTGTGCGTGTGCGTGTGCGTGTGTGCGTGTGTGCGTGTGTGTGCGTGTGTGTGTGTGTGTGTGTGCGTGTGTGTGTGTGTGTGCGTGGCCGGGCTCTGCTTTCACAGTCGGAGTTAAAGAGCGTTCTTTGGGCCGCCTGGGGGGCCCGGGCCGACCTGTGGCTGTTTAAAGGTTTTATTACCTGTTAGGGCCTATTTATAGTGCCCCCCCCCCCCCGGCATGGGCCGAGCTCAGCTGTCAGTAATGCGCACCTGCAGGCCGCCCGGCCCGGAGAGGTGAGCCCCATCACAAGGCAGGCTTTGATTCGCCTTTCTGCTGAAGCAGCCAAGTTCCTTCCTGTGCTCGGGCTGCTCGGGGCGGATCGCTTTGACTTTCAGACGCTTCATAAAATCTGATACGTCAGGGCTTAGCCTCAATGTATGAGTGTGTGTGTGTACGTGTGTGTCTGTCTGTCTGTGTGTGTGTGTGTGTCTGTCTGTCTGCCTGTGTGTGTGCGTCTGTCTGTCTGTCTGTCTGTGTGTACGTGTGTGTGTCTGTCTGTCTGTCTGTGTGTGTGTCTGTACGTGTGTGTGTCTGTCTGTCTGTGTGTGAGTGTGATGTGTCTGTCTGTGTGTGTGTGTCTGTCTGTCTGTCTGTCTGTGTGTGTGCGTCTGTCTGTGTGTGTGTGTGATGTGTCTGTCTGTGTGTGTGTGTCTGTCTGTCTGTCTGTCTGTGTGTGTGCGTCTGTCTGTCTGTCTGTGTGTGAGTGTGATGTGTCTGTCTGTGTGTGTCTGTGTGTGTGTGTGTGTGTGTGTGAGAGAGTGTGATGTGTCTGTATGTGTGTGTGAGTGTGATGTGTCTGTATGTGTGTGTATGTGTGTGTGAGTGTGTGTGTGATG